>NC_080725.1:5951666-6593333 GCF_019097595.1 Hemibagrus wyckioides
TTCTGAATACTTAACGTTCCGAATACTTACGTTTTATAAATGATGTATGCTACTTAGAAACTGTTCTGAAAAATGAGTCATCATATTTGTTGTAATAAGTACCATTCATAATCAAGTCATAGCAGTTTTTCCCCCCAATACTTCATCATCTGAACACTATGTAATTGAAGTGAAACTCCCCCACATTATTTCTGCCCTGTTAGCATATAAACACTTGATGGGCATATTGAGAAGCAGCATGTCACTGTTACTGTGGCTAGTAGGGTTAATGTGTAGGCACCCTGCTTTTGTTTTCACCTCTCTGTTTCTGTCATGGTAGACCAAATAATTCAGTAGGACAGCTTGGATCACTTGATGAGGAGTGATCATGATTACCATTTACATATTCATTTTATTTTTTTCCCTACCAGTGGGTGTTGGTTACAGTGTAATTAATTTCCTTTGTGGAACGTGGTGTGCTCAAAAGCTACTGATATTTACATGAGATCGGCAAGCCTATTCACCTAAAATAGTTATCATGCAAATGAAGCCTTTTGTACTAAAGATGTGTTTTTTTTAAAGCAAAAGATTTTACATAATACTCTCAAACTGAAACAGGTTTGTTTGGTGTTAGAACAAAGTTTCAGGTATAACTCTTTCACCATATGCACAAAACACAGCTGTCTGGCAGTAATTCAGAGGAAGAGATCCTTCAAAAGCTGTGCCAGATAGAGAAACAGAGAGAAGATCATCTGTGACTAGCTTTGTGGATGTTTGAAATTTTGATATCAGTCTAAATTTTGTCAGCGCAGAAGGTGAAATGCATGATCATTTAAGTTAAGGGCTGACGATTGCTTCGGCCAATCCAAAACCTTCCAAGTTTTCCCCTGATGAAGTTATTTTTTGTGTGTTCAGTACATTTTGGATCATTGTCTTGCTGCATGATTAGGTTCCTCACAATTAGATTGGCTGCATTTCTCTGTAACCTGACAGAGAGAATGATTCTGTAGACTTCTGAATTTATTCTGCTGCTTCCATCATGAGTTACATTATCAATAACGATTGGTGAACCATGACACTACCTCCAATGTTCTTGACCAGTTAGCTTGTACATTTTGGATTAATTGCAGATCATTTCTTTCTCCACATTTTGATCTTTCCATCACTTTGGTAGAGATAACTCTTGATTCCAGAATGTCAGTTGCTTATCTCTGTATTTCACTGTTAAATTCTAACCTGGCTGTCTGATTCTTACTGCTGATAAGTGGTCTGCACCTTGTGGTATGTCAAATGATTGTGATTGTGCCCTATGGAGGTTGCTGATGATGTCACATGACTGTTGTTTTATGGAGTTTCTTCACAGCTCTCACAATGTTTCTATCATCAACTGCTGTTGTTTTCCTTGGTTGATATTTTCAATGTCCGGTTGTTTAGTACACCAGTCATTTCTTTCATTTCCCCTCTTTTCTCAGCTGGGATGTTTTTCACCTATAGACAGCTTCCCAGTTCGACAAGTACAGTATTCTTTTTAACGACAAGTACAGTATGCGAAGGTGAAACCCAGGGCTCAAAGCAAGAGTAGACATTAAGAGCTATTAACTGTTTAATCAATGAATCTGTTAGGACACACATGGGCAGCAAGAAAATGTAGAATGTGTGGGTTTAAACAAAAGGTGTCAAAGTTGTTTAACACGTCTAGGTGTAAATATTAGGAAACAGAAGCTGAAATTCTCATATTCATCTCAAATCCAAATCTCTTCTGCATTTAGCATACATAAAAAAGGCCTTCCCTTTCCGAATGGAATGAATATAAATAGCATTATTTTCTATGAGGCATTAAAACATAATGTTTATGATATAATAACTGGGACTGTGTATATTAATGTCATTATGTAGGTTTAATATTGCCTTCTGTTTTATCCCAATGATGCATTTTACATCAGCACTCATACCACTTGATACCAGAGGGTCCATATTCCTAGCAGAAAGTAGGTGACCTGATTTTGAAGTAATATGGGGAAGCTTACCCCTGACAGTGTGCAAAACAGGGGCATAGCAGACTAATGTTCGTTAGTTTTTATCAGACAGAAAAATGCAACATGTTCCTATTTAAATTGTAAATAAATAAATAGATAGATAGATAAATAAATAAATAAATAAATAAATAATCATGCAACCTCTACAAAATACATACAGGAATCAAGCATGGCACCACCCTCATGCCTAGAGCTACTGCTCTCCAGAGAAGGCACATTATAAGACATTGACTTGGAATTCCTGCAGTTAAAAAAAACAACCCCAAAAAGAAAATAGGTGTTTCAAACAGGCTCACTGATGTGTTGTAAGTATATCACCACCAGCCTCTCTCTTACATAAATAACTCTGTGGTGGAGGATGTCTATTGGGTGTCCACCCATGATTATGTTGATAGTTCTTAGACATCAGAAATTAGACAGCATGATATTTGTTAGGTTGTGGCCACCTGGCATTTGAATGCTCTAAATTTTAGTTCCTTGGCCAGAGGCTTAATAAGTGGTCCTGCTGTGCAGCATAATTTTCACAGGGTTGTTTGCATGCATGCTGATTTTGTGCCAATCCCATTATGCAAAAATAAAACCGATGAAGATTCTGTGTCCTGTCCTAGGTCTCTCACTATCAGGCTTGACATTTCCATCAGCTCTGTCACATATGCATGCATGAATAGATGTTGAATGGACTGATCTCTTCAGTGCAAGCAACAGAACTTATGTGTCTACGTGTGCCATGCTTGAGGCAATGTTGTTTGACCTCATCAGGATATCGGCAATGTACCTGTATTCTGTACACTGTTTTTAGACACTGTGTGCCTGAACAGTTGTGTCTGTAGGTATGTGATCAGGCCCACGTGTTAATTAGCACAAACCACAAGATGTCCAGATGTGTGTAGAGACATCCAAATCTATATCTTATACCCTGTCGGCCTCTGGATTGGTAGGTAATTAAGATATCTTTGCTATGGCCAGTACCAACAAAGCTGACATTGGTGTCCATACCCAACTTCTAGGGATTCTAAAACTTGTCTACACAACCATGAGTCAAAATCGCTTAAACCAAACTTGTTTACAGATAAACCCATTTATGGCAAACAATCTTCCTGATCTATGGCTCTCAGATCATAGTTAACTGCAGATTTTGGTTTAGATCTGATAAGCGTGCAGCCTCTGTAGCCTCTTTAACAACTCCCTTTCTGAGTTGATCAATGCTGTGGCATTGAGTGATGCCTATCTTCAGCTAACAGACAGCCCAGGCATTGCACACATACATAATGAAGCTTGCATTATCACACTTTAAATCCTTTATGAGCCTGAACTGCTAATAGTAGGAATATGGAGTTCAATGATTCACCAGAGTGTTATTCTGAGGCAACCCTCTTGGAAAGCTAAAAAAGTACAAAACAAAAACACAAGAACTTGGAAGTTGATGCTCAGTAAGGATTGTGCTGAGAGACAGCAAAGGTAACCTTGCTTGACATTAATAGAGGAAGAAACTCATTCTGGACATGATTTTATAATGTAATTATAGGGTAACCTGACAGTGTGGTAATGGTTGCATGCACACAAGAATTCATTAAAAATATAAATGTACTAAATACTATGGTTGGTATTCCATAACTTTTAGAACTCTTAAAATCACTATACAATACAGCAGCTCATGACTTCAGTCTGTGACTTTAGATCGCATTAGGGTATTTTTTTTTGTTTTTTGTTGGGAAAATGCTGTGAAAAAACTCCAGCATGCTTATGTTCACATGCAACAGCTTGTTAACAAAGTAATGTCTTAATCTTCAGGAAACTATGGTGAGAGCGGGATGGAGGCATTCAAAGAAATGGCAGCCAAGGAGGGCATCTGTATTGCACATTCAGACAAGATCTACAGTAACGCTGGAGAGCAGAGCTTCGACCGGCTGTTGGAAAAACTGCGCATTCACCTGCCCAAAGCACGTGTGGTGGCATGTTTCTGCGAGGGCATGACTGTGCGTGGCATTCTTAAAGCCATGAGAAGACGCCGGCTAGTGGGAGAGTTCCTTTTGGTCGGCAGGTAATTCTCTCTCAAGTGACCTACAATTCATTCATTCTGCAGTGACGTATTAGTCCCACACTGGACTGACTGCCATCATCTGCATCACTGTTCTACTCGAGTCTTTCCATGAGTGAGAAAAGGTTTATTTTTTGTGGCATATTCCAGTGAACAGTGTTTAAAGACTTTGTGCCCAGAAGCCTTCATAATAAAAAAAGAACCAAATGTGCTATTTATAGTACCATTTAAACAAGTGATTTTTCATTCCATTTTCATTTTTCTCAAATGAGACACTAAAATTTCTTATTAATAGATTTACCCCTATTTCATTCTTGGTTGTTCCTTTAACTATAACTTGGGAAGAAATAATGCTACCCCTTAAACTCCCAGGATGCATCAAGTCCTGACTTACATTCTTCACGCTTGTAAGTTCATAACTTATTTTCAAATATAAATTATTTTCAATATAGTTACTAACAATTTATGAAAATGACTGAATACTACTACTACAACTGATAATAATAATAATAACAACAACAACAACAACAACAACAACAACAACAACAACAATAATAATAATAATAATAATAATAAGCTACTTTAAACAAGAAAAATCCCAGATTTATTGTATTTGTTATACAACAATAAAACTTTTAAAATATGAAGTTGTTCCTAATCAAGGCATGTCCCTGAAAATGTTATTTCAAAACATGTTATTTCTTTCTCTCTCTCTCTCTTTCTCTCTCTCTCTCTTTCTCTCTCTCTCTCTCTCTCTCTCTCTCTCTGACATGTGCACACACACACACACACACAAACTTTTACCTCAGCAACCAAATAGAAACCAATGATCTCTTTAAATTATTTTAAATAAAAACTCCAGGGTTAATAATAATACTGTATTTAATAGTAATTCATTTATATGATATTTTCTATTAAAAACTAAAATCAAATAATCCTATCCCCACTCACTCACTTACACACTCCCTTTCAGCAAACACTTTATTTGGAGTATTTACTCAGAGCTCCGACTTCAGCTGCCGACACTGGGGGTGAGTTGGTATTACCACCTGTTTGGAAAAACTAGATAAATAAATGCTTAATTCTCAGATTAAGCATTTTAATATATTTTCTACCAAGAAAGAAGGTCAGTTCTTAGCCATGTACTCTCTGAGTTAAATAAAGAGGTTCCATATTTCAACTAGAGGAGTTTTAACAAATAGGAACTTGTAAAATTAAACAGGTCTTGCCATTGTTTTCCACTGGACTTGCAGTGATATGGCAGACTGCTGGCATCCCATTATATGCTAAAAGCATGAAAATACCTTTATTCAGATTTGTTTTTGCTTCCTACACAATTTACGTCATATATGTGTGGGAGTACAGAAATATGTATCTTGCCTATGACACTGAGGTCCCATGACTCTTCATTTGTCAGAAGAAGTGTGATCCTTTTGATCCCTGGCAGGCTGCAACAGCATTAAACCCTCATCTACATAAACACATGCAGGTGTCTGTAGAAATATAACTCAACAGAACGTCATTTGAGTGTGTTCAGCACCATATCTCCAAACAAGCTATAAAATATGAGGTAGTATAAGAGAAGATTTATTATATGTTCATTAATATGTGTGTAACATGATTTCTTTTGCTATATAATAATTGGGGCTGTTTTCCTCCCTGCTTTGTTTTCCACTGTTTGCTGTAAAACATGGTTGATGTACCCATTAATACCTTTTGGTTCATGACAAAAATGGGCCTTTAATTTACGCTCCATTCAAATTTATTATCAGTGCTTTCAGAGAGAGGCATTGTGGCATGCAAGAAAAGCCCAAATGTTGTTTACTTTATGTAGAGTGTGAATTTTTAAAGGGTGTCTATTTCAGAAAATGGTGTCATGGATGTTATCCAGACGGCCTGGTTTGACGTAGCAAAGCTGCCATGCATGTGGAGGTGTGTGTACAACAGTCTGTGATGCAGGCTCCAGGCAAATGCTAGGCAGACAAGCACTGAGTTTCTGCCAACATTTCTACCTAGCGTGTTGGATTTTATAGAATAGATCTTAAATTTGGCCAATTTTCAGTGCGCAGTGCTTTCAATTAAGTGAGGCAGGGGATTGTTTTCCGGGAATGGTATAAGAGAAAATTTGCATTCTTTCATAACAAGACTTATTGAAAATGTTCAATTGAAAATGAAAGCATTTTAATATTCTCAATTCTCAAGATTTTACAAACACATCCTGCTTATATTTGCTAGCAGCACCACTTCTGTATTATTTGCTGTTTCATCAAAGTGGTGCTAGCACAATAAAATATTTCATTCAAACAAATCAAATGCCTTTTAGATGGCTATTTTAAATAGAGCTGTGCAGATTATCTCCTACTTAGCACTCACTGAAATGATGATAGTGCTTTTAATTGACTTAAAAAAAGCAAATGGGTATTGTCATGTTCAGGTGTCTCTTTCCAACAACAATAGTTTATGAAATCAAAAAGGCTTAAATCCACTCATGGCTCTTAGCATAAAAAAGCCTATAAAAATACTTATTACAATTCAGTGCTTTTCAGTTATCCACTAATGAGTAATATAGTAGTTTTGAGTCATCTGACCAGCATGAATCAGAAAGGAGCCAACAAAGTTTATGGCACAAAGCTCATAACAGGACATTTTAGATTAAAGTCCCGTGTCTTAAGAAGTGTTTGTTTTAACGAAATTTTAATTAAAATTGTCACAATAAGACATTTTTATATGTAGATCTCTGATGGAGCAGCAAGAAAACCTCACGTTGAGACAACAAAAGGGAATCCATCATCTTCTGGGCAACACCAGATAGTGAAATTATATTATTGTTCTTCTTCAGTATGCTTTAACATCACAAAGTATGACATTTTGAAAGGATATACAAATAATGCAGCTAGTGTAGATGTACCAAGTGGATTTGAATTAAAAGCTGATTAACTACTGTTATTAGACTAGTGTAATTGCAATCTACAGCTCTCTCCCTCTGTCTTCAAGCTCTTCCGGAAAAGATATAAAATAAAAAATCATTATGTGCCTAAATGTAATATAAGCTACAATGGCTCGGCTCCTGTGCAGGATCTATTTTATAACAGTAGCAGTCGGGAGTTATAAAGAAGGCTGACCCAATGGGTCAGTGTGTGGGCTATTGCAGAGCTCACTAGCACGCTGTGCTGCAATGTTTCAAGCTTGCCGCTAACACTGCCTTCAATGTTTTTGCTCACATCGCTTTTGGCTCCAAGGACGAGTTATGAAAGCCTCTCCTTCCTTAGCGAGAGAACAGAAATGAAACAAAGACCTCCCACGCTCGGAGTTGTGTAACACCAGAGCTGCAAAGCTTGGAAGTGTTTGAAAAGGCAGAATGAACACAAAATAGTTTTGTGCGTATTTGAAAGAGTAGGAAGGCCACAGCCACACACCCTCAGCCTCACCCCTGGTGTTCAGAAGAATGCGAGAGTTAGTCAGGAAGTCACAACATCCGCTTTACTCACTAAAATGCTTCTACAATAAATTTATATGGTATAGTTGCAAAGCTCGTTGGAGGGAGAGATGCCTTGCATCTGCATAGACATGTACATTCAGTATATTCTATTTAATAATAGATACAGAAGCATGTTGGGTGACACACTAAAACTTTACACTGATCAAAGACATCACTGGCATCATTTTGAAAGCCGAGCCATAGTTTCACCAGACAAAGTGTAATTTAGGCACCCCCTCTTATTTGGGTAATGTCTCACATTCTGTCATTTTTGTTCATGTTATCATGTGCTTTTCCTTCTGTTCCGTCTCCAACCCTGTCCTGTCTTGATTCGTTTGTCTATTTCTATGCTCCACTTCCTTTGTCCTGTTGATGTCTATGTTTGAGCCTTGTTCTTCAGTATCACTATTCTGTGTTTCTAGTTAGTCCTGTTTGGGATACTGCTGCTTGTGTAAATTTATTCCAACTTTGACTCCTGTTGTCATGGTATTTCATTTCACTGCTATCGCACTCCTCGTTGCTGCTGTTCTCTGTCCGTCTCTGCAGTGATGGCTGGGCCGATCGCTATGATGTGACAGATGGCTATCAGAAAGAGGCAGCTGGAGGCATTACTATCAAACTGCAATCTGCTTATGTCACCTGGTTTGATGATTACTACCTGAACCTGCAGCCAGACACGAACCAGCGCAACCCGTGGTTCATTGAATTCTGGCAACATCGCTTCCAGTGCCGACTTAAGGGCCACCCACAGGAGAACGCAAAATACAACCGCACCTGCACCAGTGAGTGTAGCTTAAACGTTAGAGTTGAATTTCTTTTAAGTGTTATAAACATTTTAAATAAATCAATATTGTATTATATTTTTATCTTACTTTCTAATCTTTTCCAGTTTTCTATTTATTCCACCCTGAAAATAGCGTATATCTAAGACAAATAATATGTTTATCTCATTTCACCCCGTACTTCATGTATGTGTTAAATTGTCATGCTTTAAAGAAGTAATTAATCTAACATTTCCCTAATCAGAGAAAGAGTCTCTCCGGCTCCACTATGCTCAAGACACTAAGATGGGCTTCGTCATCAATGCCATCTACAGCATGGCTTACGGTTTACACACCATGCAGAAAATGCTGTGTCCTGGCTACTTGGGTCTGTGTGAAGCAATGAGACCCATCGATGGCCGAAAGCTTCTCGAATTCCTCATGAGGACCAATTTCACTGGTGTATCAGGAGAAGTGGTGCTTTTTGATGAGAATGGAGATTCTCCTGGGAGGTAGGAGCAAATGGTCAAGGAAAAAGGAGCAAAAATGTGCCCTAAAATGTGAATAGATCTTCAGCTAATTTCTAAAAATAAAACAAGATGAAGAGAACCCAATTAAAACATAAAACATGTTTTACATTTGTTGGAAAATTTATATGAACCTTTAATCTTTCAGTAAGATGTGTGACCCACTTGACAGCAATAACTTCAAGTGTTTCTTGTAACTGCTGATGTGAATTTTGTCTTTTACTCCTTCTCCTTACAAAACTGCTTCAATTCAGTGATGTTGAAAAAAGTCATTTTATTTGAACTGCTCTTTTTGAACCTTTCCTCAATGCTTCTAATGGTTTGAAGTCTGTACTTTGACTTGACCGTTCCAAGATGACAGATTTATTATATATTTCTTTGTATATTTACATGTGAAACAGCCTTTACATGTGTATTAGTGTTTTGTTACATGAGGCTTAAGTTCATGGAAAACTCCCCTGATAATCTCCGGGAGAATTTACTGGTACAATCCAGAATTTATAGGTCCATCAATAATGCCAAGACATCCTGAACCGGGTGGAACAAAGCAGCCCTAAATGCATGCTATCCTGCCAAGCACAACATTCTTGTTCAATGTTTGCCTTATGGTGCCTTCATGAAGAAAGAAAGTAAATACAAGAATGAAGTGAATGTTAGAGTGGCTTGTAGATCCTCAGAAATTACAATGGAGATTTTTATGACTTCTTTTTGCTATGCTCTTGGAGTGATACTTGTTAAAAAGAAGAGTAATAATGGTCCTCTTTTATATATCTGCCTCACAGTGGGTTGGTGGAGACTCTTAGGAAATGAGTCTGGTTAGCAATAATAACTCTTTTTCAAAAGTCCTCAGGAATCTCCTTTGAGGAATGGCACACTTTTATAACCGTATGTGGTGAAGACAAGACATTGATAGTGAAAACCCAAGTTCATGTTCTTGAAACATGAGAGGGCTAAACCTATACCTGTTTGTCATCCCCTTGACTGAAACACCTGACTTCATTAACTCCTAACCCTACAGGTTCATATACTTTTTCTGGCAAAAACATTTAATGTGGAATCGTTTTGTTCAATAAATAAATGCTAAACTAAATGGGTTCTTTTGATGTCTTGATCACATTTCAGGTCAACTATATGCAGAAATACAGAAAACAGTAAAGGGTTCACGAATATGTATGTGTGTGTGTGTCTGTGTGTGTGTGTGGTCAGGTATGAGATCATGAACTTCAAACAGATGAGTGAAGAAGACTACAGCTACATTCACGTTGGCAGCTGGGACAACAGTGGGCTAAAGATGGACGATGATGAGATCTGGGCCAACAGCAGTGCGATCATCCACTCGGTCTGCAGTGACCCCTGTGAAAGGGCTCAGATTAAGGTGAGAAATATTACATCATAAAAGTCATAAAATGAAAGGAAATAAAAAGTCTTGTCATGCCATGATCTGCAAAACAGCCTTATCAGGTTAATCATTTTAATTGGTATTAATTGGCAATATAGCACAAATTACATTATAGAATATAGCAACACAGTGCAATTTATATATATATATATATATATATACACTATATTGCCAAAAGTATTCGCTTACCCATCCAAATAATCAGAATCAGGTGTTCCAATCACTTCCATGGCCACAGGTGTATAAAATCAAGCACCTAGGCATGCAGACTGTTTTTACAAACATTTGTGAAAGAATGGGTCGCTCTCAGGAGCTCAGTGAATTCCAGCGTGGAACTGTGATAGGATGCCACCTGTGCAACAAATCCAGTCGTGAAATTTCCTCGCTCCTAAATATTCCACAGTCAACTGTCAGCTGTATTATAAGAACGTGGAAGTGTTTGGGAACGACAGCAACTCAGCCACGAAGTGGTAGGCCACGTAAACTGACGGAGCGGGGTCAGCAGATGCTGAGGCGCATAGTGCGAAGAGGTCGCCAACTTTCTGCAGAGTCAATCGCTACAGACCTCCAAACTTCATGTGGCCTTCAGATTAGCTCAAGAACAGTGCGCAGAGAGCTTCATGGAATGGGTTTCCATGGCCGAGCAGCTGCATCCAAGCCATACATCACCAAGTGCAATGCAAAGCGTCGGATGCAGTGGTGTAAAGCACGCCGCCACTGGACTCTAGAGCGGTGGAGACGCGTTCTCTGGAGTGACGAATCGCACTTCTCCATCTGGCAATCTGATGGACGAGTCTGGGTTTGGCGGTTGCCAGGAGAACGGTACTTGTCTGACTGCATTGTGCCAAGTGTAAAGTTTGGTGGAGGGGGGATTATGGTGTGGGGTTGTTTTTCAGGAGCTGGGCTTGGCCCCTTAGTTCCAGTGAAAAGAACTCTGAATGCTTCAGCATACCAAGACATTTTGGACAATTCCATGCTCCCAACTTTGTGGGAACAGTTTGGAGCTGGCCTCTTCCTCTTCCAACATGACTGTGCACCAGTGACCAAAGCAAGGTCCATAAAGACATGGATGAGTGAGTTTGGTGTGGATGAACTTGACTGGCCTGCACAGAGTCCTGACCTCAACCCGATAGAACACCTTTGGGATGAATTAGAGCGGAGACTGAGAGCCAGGCCTTCTCGTCCAACATCAGTGTGTGACCTCACAAATGCGCTTCTGGAAGAATGGTCAAAAATTCCCATAAACACACTCCTAAACCTTGTGGACAGCCTTCCCAGAAGAGTTGAAGCTGTTATAGCTGCAAAGAGTGGACCGACGTCATATTGAACTCTATGGATTAGGAATGGGACGTCACTTAAGTTCATATGCGAGTCAAGGCAGGTGAGTGAATACTTTTGGCAATATAGTGTATATGACCTGTAATGTGTGTCTATTATAATAACTAGCCATGATTAAGCCTTTGGCACTGTGATATTTCAGTGGCTAATTTGTAATACTGTTATACTTTTGTAAATGTATAAAATAAATATATGTATAAATATAACACATAAATAGAGCCTAAGTATTTCTAAAAAAATAATAGGTTTGACAGAACTGCTTAATATACAGTTTTTATTTAAGTTCTGAGGGCATCACAAGAATGATGATTCTCCAAATGAAATCATAATTTTTGAAAGCTGTATTAGTATCAGTGGACTGTTGTTGAGTTCCTGTCTCTCATCTAAGGTGATCCGGAAAGGTGAGGTTAGCTGCTGCTGGACCTGTACTCCATGTAAAGAGAATGAGTACGTATTTGATGAGTACACCTGCCGGGCCTGTGAGCTGGGATCCTGGCCAACAGATGACCTCACAGGTGAGACAATAGATCTTACTGATGTAATTAATTTGATATGTATAAAGAACGTACTAAACTAGAGAAAATAAAAATTCTTCAAAAGGGCATACCGTGCCATAATGACCTATTGTT
Organism: Hemibagrus wyckioides; assembly: GCF_019097595.1. NCBI lineage: Eukaryota > Metazoa > Chordata > Actinopteri > Siluriformes > Bagridae > Hemibagrus > Hemibagrus wyckioides. The sequence continues at coordinate 5,963,852 of NC_080725.1, forward strand.
CCAGGTTTCCAATAGAAACTGTATGTTATAAATTCTATGGCTCCCACGGTTTGGTGCTAAAATCCAACATTTGTGAAACATCCTTTATGGAAAAATCACATACATTATGTTATTAATATGCACATAATACTGGTTAAATGCCAGTAATATCATATGCCATTGTATATGTTAATATAAAAAAAAAAATGAATAATTAAATTAATATGTATGTGAAAATAAAAAAAAATCATTTATCACAATGTGAAAAAATGAATATATGAAAATTAGGAGAATTACATATAATTATTTTCTTTATGGATTGATATGAAAATCTTGGCAGAAACAGTGCTGTCTGTATAATTTTTTAATGGAAAAGACCTTACACAACAATTTATTACCAAAATTTTCACTGTATTATAGTTTGGTGGCGGCAGTGGTTAGCGCGTTCACCTCACACCTCCAGGGTTCGAATCTCGCTCCTGCTCACTGTGTGTGTGTGGAGTTTGCATGTTCTCCCCGTGCTTGGTGGGTTTCCACTGGGTGCTCCAGTTTCCTCCCACAGTCCAAAGACATGCATCTAGGCTGATTGGAGTCTCTAAAATGCCCATAGTGTGTGATTGCGAGAGTGAATGAGTGTGTGTGTTGCGATGGGTTGGCACTCTGTCCAGGGTGTATCCTGCCTTCATGCCCGATGACTCCTGAGATAGGCACAGGCTCCCCATGACCCGAGTATAGATCGGATAAGTGGTACAGACAATGAAATGAATATTTTGGTCTGGTGTACTAAAATACTGGCGAATACTAGAGAAATTATGTGTTTTTGTTTGTTTTTTTATGAGCACAAAGTCTTGTGTGATAAAGTCTATTTAACTTGATATTTAAACTGATACTTACCCTGTCCTCCATATTAGTCCAATGACTCCAGATAAACAGTTTTATTAAACTTACATTTGACCTATGTACAGTCAAGAGATAAAGACCGAACAGTGTTATTCAATTTAATTCAATTTTATTTGTATAGTGCTGTATTGTCTCAAAGCAACTTTACACAAATATAGAAATTCAGTTATTATATTTATTTATTAATGAGCAAACTTCAGGCAACAGTAACAAGGAAAAACTCCCTGATACAATATGAGGAAGAATCCTTGAGAGGAACCAGACTCAAAAGGGAACCCATCCTTATTTGTGTGACACTGAAGAGTGTGATTATAAATAATGTCCTGTCTACAACTCTGTATAGTCAAGTGGAAGTGTAAACAGGAGCTTTTGAACAACTTATAAATATAAGCATCAACATAATTTCTGAATGCTAATTCCTTTCTAATAAAGCCATCAATTGTTCAATGACCTGAGCACAAAACTGACCATGGCAACAGCAGTTTAAAGCCACCGTCATAGTCTCCAACTGGTTCTCTCCACAGCAACCCTTATTATCTACATTTTTTTTCCTCTAGGGCCTAAATAACAATGGTATGGTCCACAACATACACAAGAACAACATACATAACAGATTTATTTTCAGCTGACAACAACAAAAAACAAAAGTAGTGACTTTTTCCCAAAAAGTCAATCAACATCAGAAACCAAGTGAGAAATAATTCTAAGACGATAATTAAGAGCTAGGTGTTACTAATGAGATGCACAAAATTAGTTACTTATTAAGAAGCATGACCACTTCTATAAATTCAGACCTTTTTTGTGAAAGATTTGTGTTCTGGAGCACTCAGGTGTGTATCTGCATCGTGTCAAGAAGAAAGAACATCAACCATAGGCTTGTTGCTACTCATCAAGCTAGGGTTATAAGGTCATCTCCAAACAGTTTTAAATTCATGAATTTACAGTGAGAAGTATTGTTTACAAATGGAGATTGTTCAAGACAACTGGCAATTTTCCCAGCAACAGTGACCCAGCAAATTCAGTCAAGCTCAGATAGTTTAATGCTCAGAGATATAAGAAAAAAAACCTACCTATGGCCTTATGTTAATGACACAATCAGTCCAAAACTGAACAATTCATGGGGTGGTTAAGAATAGCCCCTTCTCTCCAAAAAGACTATGGAGCAAACTTCGCAAGTTTAAGTTGTATCTCCAGGAAGAATATGGAGTGCAACTTAAGTTTTACAAAATTGCACCTGAACAAATCTTTTGGACAGATGACACCAAGGTGGAGAAGTTTGGTCACTCTATACAATGCCATGTTTGGTGAAAACTAAACAAGGAATGTCACCAAAACACCTTAAAGCATCTGTGAAGCATGGTGCTAAAGGAATGATAATTTGGGCTTGTTTTGCAGCCACAGGACCTGGGAAACATAGAGTGATGATGATGAAATAATGATGAACTCCACTTTATACCAGAATATTCTTGTGACAAATGTGATGCTGATCCCAAGCAAATTGACATTTGAATTGCATAGGAAGAATCCAGTACTCAACCCCACTGGGATGCTGTGGAGGGATCTTAAGATTCAAGAAGATTCAAGAAGCTTTTATTGTCAGTTCAACCACATATAGCTGACGCAGTACGTAGTACCCTGGTGCTACATGAACATACAACATATAGTTCAAACACAAAAAACAACAACACAGAGCTAGGACAGAAGTTTGTCTTAGCCACATAAAGTGCAAAGTGTGCAACTAGGTGCAAACAGAGCAAAGACAGGACAGTGCAGAAACAATAAGTACAAGAAACAACATAAAAACAGGACACATAGCGCCGAAAAAGAACATGTGCAATGAAATGAAAATGAAATAAAATGAGTTGTGCGTGTGTGTGTGTGTGTGTGTGTGAGAGAGAGAGAGAGAGAGAGAGAGAGAGTTTTGTACAGTTCAGTCCTGGGTGTTGAGGAGCCTGATGGCTTGAGGGAAGAAACTGTTACACAGTCTGGTTGTGAGGGCCCGAATGCTCCGGTACCTCTTTCCAGATGGCAGGAGGGCAAAGAGTGTATGTGAGGGGTGTGTGGTGTCATCCACAATACTGTTTGCTTTGCGGATGCAGCGTGCGGTGTAAATGTCTGTGATAGAGGGGAGAGAGACTCCGATGATCTTCTCAGCTGTCCTCACTATCCGCTGAAGGGTCTTGTGATTCGAGACGGTGCAGTTCCCAAACCAGGCAGTGATGCAGCTGCTCAGGATGCTCTCGATGGTATCTCTGCAGAAGACCGTCAGGATAGGGTGGGGTGGGGTGGGGGTATAGATGGGCTTTCCTCGGCCTCCTCAGGAAGTAGAGGCGCTGCTGGGCTTTCTTGCTGATGGAGCTGGTGTTGAGTGACTAGGTGAAGTTCTCTGCCAGATGAACACCAAGGAATTTGGTGCTCTTGATGATTTCCACAGAGGATCCGTTAAGAGAGCTATGTGTAAACTGATACCTGATACCTCAAACATCAATGAACTGAAGCAATGTTGTAAAGATGAGTGGGGCAACATTTCTACAAAACAATGTCAGAGACTGATCAACTCTTTCAGAAAATATTTACTTCAAGTTCTTGTTTGCTAAAGGTGGTTCTGCATGTTACTGAATTATAGGGTGTGATTATTTCCCCCCTGGTTTCTGAATGATGGCTTATATTTTGGGAAAAACTGATTGCATAATGAAACCTATTGTGTTATTTTGCTGTCAGATTAGGTTAGTTATTTGGTTATATGTTTAATATTTTATTTGGTACATGATTGTAATTTTGAGTTTGAGTAGTATTTGAATAAACTTGCAGACATACAGCATTTTGCCATGAGACATTAAGACAGAAATTGCAGAGATGATGATTTTAGTTACTCTCACATGAACAGTGGGAAGATCATTTGAGAGAACAAGATCTAGGTTAGGAGTAGAAGTTCTAACATAAAACAAGTTGTTACCTTTCATATAATAAACAGAAGCTGGGACACAATGATCAGCATTTTTGCAGTGGTATCTTCAACACGGGTATATTCTGTTATAAGCTTCCAGTATCTGGGTCACTGAGATCCAAGGCAGACCCACAGCAATTAAATGCCATAAACACTGATTTTCATCAGAACATTCTAGAATATCAAGGCAGACAATATTTTCATACAATAAAGCTGTTTAAAAAGTAACTCTGCCCATTACAACTCAAAGGCTCTGTCTCAAACAATGATTAGTTTATTTATTTTTGTATGGCCCAGGAAAGCATGCCAGGGGCTTAGAGTGTGTTATCAGCTTAAACAACAAAAGCAGAAACATATTCCATATTCTGTAACTGTAATTGAGAGATTTCGTCTACTTTCAAAGCCTTTTTAAGAAGATTATATCAGTTCTTTTCACCATTTGTGCCAGGCCAATGCTAGTCAAAGTGGCACAGAAGGAGCAATTGTTCTGATTCTTTTTTGGGTTTTTGAGTATTTTCGGTGATTGGGACAACTGCAAAATGTAACTATAATAATGAAATATGGGAATAATCTGATCCAGAGTATGTGGGAATGTGGGAATACTCTCATTATACACTTCGTCTATCATTAATAACAGGGCTCAAATGCTGCATGCATTGTAACAGCTCAAAACAGTCTGGCACTTTCTTTACAAGCAACATGACACTGGATATATCCTGATCATTCATATGAGAAGAATGAAGACAACTGATTTAATTTAAATACAGTATCTCAAAAAAAGTGTGTACACCCCTCACATTTTTGTAAATATTTTATTAGGGAGTACAAAGACAAGTGTGTCTTGCCTACAGTCAAGCATGGTGGTGGGAGTGTCATGGTCTGGGCCAGCAGCACTGGGGAGCTACAGTTCATTGAGGGAACCATGAATGCCAACATGTACTGTGACGTACTGAAGCAGAGCATGATCCCCTCCCTTCGGAGACTGGGCCACAGGGCAGTATTCCAACATGATAACGATCCCAAACACACCTCCAAGACGACCACTGCCTTGCTAAAGAAGCTGAGGGTAAAGGTGATGGACTGGCCAAGCATGTCTCCAGACCTAAACCCTAAGGTGGGGGAGCACAAGGTCTCTAACATCCACCAGCTCTGTGATGTCATCATGGAAGAGTGGAAGAGGACTCCAGTGGCAACCTGTGAAGCTCCGGTGAACTCCATGCCCAAGAGGGTTAAGGCAGTGCTGGTAAATAATGGTGGCCACGCAAAATATAGACACTTTGGGCCCAATTTGGACATTTCCACTGAGGGGTGTACTCACTTTTGTTGCCAACAGTTTAGACATTAATGGCTGTGTGTTGAGTTATTTTGAGGGGTCAGCAAATTTACACTGTTATACAGGCTGTACACTCACTACTTTACATTGTAGCAGAGTGTCATTTCTTCAGTGTTGTCACATAAAATATTTACAAAAATGTGAGGGGTGTACTCAATTTTGTGAGATACTGCATTTCTTAACTAACTATCTACTGAGCAAACATGTTTACTAAAGCAATATATTGTCAGAAACAAAAAAAGAGAAAAGAAAGCAAGACACAGTCAATAAAGTGCCATAAGATGAAAAAAGTGCTGCATGAATCAATCCAGGTGAAAAGGAGGATCAGAGGCAGACAACTACAAAAAAAAACTCTTATCAAATATAAATATTAAAAATTTTAAATGTAAAAAAATCTGGATTTAAAATCGTAGGCCAGGCACAGTGTATTTATGGAGCTTTTCACCGACATAGGTGATGTGTGATGAACTACACTATAACCAGTTTAACTTAAATCATTTACATTTACATTTCTGGCATTTGGCAGATGCCCTTATCCAGAGCAGCTTACAATATTTTCTCATTTTAAATCTCATTTCTCATGTCGAACTCACAACCTTCCAATCAGAAGTCCAACACTAAGCTACCATATCCTCCAAATCAAATTGACAACTAACTCTCAGTGCACTTTTGAGTCAGGAGAAGGATGAGAGAGTGTGTGTGTGTATGTGTGTGTGTGTGTGTGTGTGTGTGTGTGTGTGTGTGTGAGAGAGAGAGAGAGAGAGAGAGAGAGAGACAAAACAAGCTTTGCATCACAGAAAGGATACTATATTGTATTAAAATTTTACTAAAAATTCCCAAGGTGAAATACTGATCATGAATGAAATGAGGACAGCTCAAGTTAACTATTCTCTCATGTTGGGAGGATATACACTATACTTGCAGATCATGGCCCTAACTTGGTCTTTTGGAAACTGAAGGTCACCACTGTACTACAGTAAAAATATATATGGTCCATTCTGGGATATTTCAATGGAAAAACAATTCCTGAACATAAAAAAAATAATATTCGCATTTAAAAATGTTCCTTATATTTGCAACCGGAACATGTTACTTAAACAAATGTGGGGGAGATAAAAAGCTAGTCTTGGATCAGTCATGTGGAACATCCAGTGGTCCCAACAAAAACACTAGGATTCCATGAAGATGGTCACTGCAAATCAGAAGACTGCAAACAGCAGGGCTATGACTCACAGCAGTAAAAGTTTAAACTAACTGGATTACCCCAGTTCCTTGCAATACCACCCTCCACTCCATTCAAAGCCTTTTGTGCTTTGGGACATCTCTGGTATTCCTATCACAGTCTTTCCAGTTCTTCTTCTGGGTAATCCCAGAGTGTGAGCTCACCAAATGTTGTTGGGAGAACTGGGCCAGTGCCTCCATTTTTTTGCTAATCACTGTTGATAGCAAAGAGAACAAAAAGATATTTTAACAAAAAATGATTAAACAAGTTAACTGCTTACATTACCAGGCTCCTAACTCAAATTTTTAGTTTTAATACCTTAAACACCCAATTTGCATCTGTAAATCCTGATATTCACATCTCAACACACACATGTGGAAAGTCACTCTGGAAAAGTTAAACGTAAATACAATGAAATGTAAATAAAGTTGTTTGCTGTTGTGCTAAATAAGAATAGAACAAAAAAAATGCACTGTCTTTACACTGGCCCAAAGAAACATGTCCTGACTGATCATCCATATGGGGAGAAAGAACAAAACAGATTTAATTGAAATATTTCTTAATTAACATCTACTGAGCAAACAAGTTTACTAAAGCAATATTTTGTCAGAAAAAGAAAAGAAAAGAAAAGAAAAGATATGGCGCATGAACCAAGGCAATCAAAAAATAGGACTACAAAAATACTCATCAAATATAAATATTAAAATTGAAAATATAAAGATCATGATTAATAATATGAAACTATATACAGTCCTATTAAAATGAAATTTAATACAATTTAAAGGAAAATTACCTGAAAATCAACCTGCTTTCTAGAACTCAGCAGTCTCAGTTCATACTCCCCAGTGGCCTGTCTTTATAGGAGATCTGTTTCTCCTGGCCTTTGTAAAACAAACTAGGGCCATAATCTGTTTGTGAGCTTCATCAAAGTCATTATCCTCTTTTATGCATTTTCAGTTGATGAAAATAATTTTTAAAACTACTTTATTCAAGACTGTGATGAATAAAATATACTTTTGTTTCTTTTCTGTTTAACACTAGCAATATGTTCTGATGTTTTTGGCAAGAGTTGTAAAATAAGATAATTAGCCTATATGTATAGTTTTAAAGCCACCAACACCATAGTGCATCCTTGTAATTATATTTATGTTTTAATATTTCATTGTGATTAATGTTGTTAACCATGTAATACAACAGAATGTGCTGTTCTATTTCTCAGGGTGTGAGCCAATACCAGTGCATTATTTACAATGGGGAGACCCTGAACCTATCGCTGCTGTGGTCTTCGCCTGCCTTGGTCTTCTGTCCACCATCTTCGTGACACTCGTTTTCATCAGGTTCCATGATACACCAGTTGTGAAATCCTCCAGCAGGGAACTTTGCTTCATCATCCTAGCTGGCATCTGTCTGGGCTACCTTTGCACATTCTGCCTCATCGCAAAGCCACATGTAGTGTACTGCTATCTACAAAGATTGGGCATCGGCCTTTCCCCTGCTATGAGCTACTCTGCTCTGGTAACCAAGACCAATCGCATCGCTCGCATCTTGGCTGGCAGCAAGAAAAAAATCTGTACCAAGAAGCCGCGTTTCATGAGTGCTTGCGCCCAGTTGATCATAGCTTTTATCCTCATTCTCTTGCAACTAGCCATCATAGTGGCACTCTTCATCATGGAGCCACCTCAGGTGATCTATGACTACCCATCAATCCGTGAGGTGCACCTCATCTGTAATACAACAACACTAGGGGTTGTAGCACCATTGGGCTACAATGGGCTTCTCATCCTCAGCTGCACCTTTTATGCCTTCAAGACTCGTAATGTCCCTGCCAACTTCAATGAGGCCAAATACATCGCCTTCACCATGTACACCACCTGCATTATCTGGCTGGCATTTGTGCCTATCTATTTTGGCTCCAACTATAAAATAATCACCATGTGCTTTTCAGTCAGTCTCAGTGCGACCACTGCCTTGTGCTGCATGTTTGTGCCAAAGGTCTATATCATGCTCGCCAAGCCAGAGCGTAATGTGCGCAGTGCATTTACCACATCTACTGTGGTAAGGATGCACGTGGGTGATGGAAAGTCTGCCTCATCAGCCAGCCGTTCAAGCAGTTTGGCTAAATTGTGGAAACGACGTGGATCGGGAACAGACAACGTCAGGTTTGTTATTATGATAAAATGTGTTGTTTAGATAGGATTAATTTGTACATTTACAGTAACATACTGACAGCAGAATGACCAGATAGCTATTATTTACAGCATTGTTACTATAGTGCAAGTGAGTATTTGCAAGAAATACAGACATTCCCTGGAAACTCAACAAGTTCTTACTATGTTAGAGCTGGTTTCGATTGACAAGGAACCCTAAGATTAATAGAACTACAGTTATGATCCCGCCATTCTATTTTATCCCTCATAGTCAGTGATTACAGCTAAAAAAAATATGTCACAATGTAATGCAGAATCGACAGCAGGTGAATGGTGATGGTGTAGGTACAGTAGGCTTTATTATACCTCTATGCAATGTCCATGAGGTGAAGACACTCTTCAAAGAATGGTTTGCAATGATAGGGGCTGCACTTCCATTCAGTCTATGGACAATGGTAATAACTTTCACAATCCAGTGGTCTAGTTTCTAGTTAGACATGGGAACACCTTGCATCTGTGACAGATAGACAAGTGGTTTGAGTATCGTTTAACCACAGTCGGAGCTAAGAAGTGCCATAATCCATGTATCAGGCACATTAAGAATCCTGTGAAGGATAACTTTCATGAAGCACTACAGGGTCAGTTGATTGCAAGGCAATCACTTAATTTGCAAAATTGAATAAAATCACTTAATGAAAGGATTGCCAAATTGTTGTGAAATGTGAGAAAATCAGCGCAGGCAAGTAGATTACAGGGTATCATTAATCATACACAGGTATTCACACATTCATGAAACTCCCCACTCCTTCTCCATGAATCTACCCCTCCATTCACAAGAGGCACTTGACCATGCCCTTGACAGCACACAGTTCTTTTATGGGAATGTGAAAACAGACTTTGTCTCAGGTCCAATGACATAAAACAGTCCTGTGGTTGCATGAAATGATAACATGTAATAGATTTAGCATAATGAAAGAGGGACTCCTGAAGAATCAGTTCAGTGGGGTCTTATATCAACTAGGCCCTGATTTCTAGTGATCACTGGCCAATAGACAATATAGCACTTAATGGGGTCCTGATAATGATGATGATGATAGGGTACTCTCCCTCCATCAGGCTTGCACAAGACAGACTGGCCATTATGGATAGTGGAACATGGAACTGCATGTTTTATCAATTTTACAGATTTAATTTTGACAAATTTACAGAGTTGATTTGCAGCATGGCCAGTGCTAATTACATCACACACAAACCAGTTGCCAGGTAGTAAGTTATGAGTACTTCTGCATTCAGTGCTCGGGAAGCAGGCATCTGGACATAGTGATTCATCAGCAGTAGACATGTTGCCCAACTATATGCTTTCTAAGGGAAATTGAGAAATTCAGCTTACTAAGAAGCTAGACCAGGAAGAGTGCAGGAACAGCAAGGCAAAGCCAGTCATCTATGCTAGTGGCATATAGCCTTAGCCAGTAGGGGGTGTGGAATATTCTGCACCCATCCAGTTAGAGCTGAAATATAGTTGGATATTGTCATTTATTTGAAATGGCATGATATTTGTATGTTCAGCAGAAAAATATTTGCAATAACATTGTTTATAAATTAAGTGGTACAATGAAAAAGACTAAAATAGATATAGACTAATCTATATCTATTGTTCTGAGATAAGGTTTTATTTTTGTTTTTTTGTTTGTTTGTTTTTTTCAGTTCAAATGGCAAAACAGTTACTTGGGCACAAAATGAGAGAGGCTACCGGCCAAATCTGTGGAAGAGGATCTCCATTCACATCAAGAGAAAAGAGGAGGTCAATCAGACAGCTATCATCAAACCTTTCTCCAAGGGCTGTGATGCACCGCCAGACACTGGGATGAAGGTGTCCTATGAGCGGCAACAGAGTGGTCAGCGTTACCCTGTGACTTACCGCCCACGCACACCCTCTCCCCTGCCCACTGTGTGCCAGCGTGGTTCGATGCAGCACTGCTGCGAAGATGAAGAGAATGTTAGAGAACAGCCTTTGCCGGTGGCAGCACTGCCTACATACCTTACAGAGCGTTTACAGCAAGGTGGGCCATTGCAGACATCCATTATGGACCAGATTAGCAGCGTGGTGAACCGCTTCACTGCGAACATCAGCGAGCTCAACAGCATGATGCTGCCAGCTGGCTCTCCTTCTGGCAGTACTATAAATGCCTCTGGCCCCTGCTCACCCTCCTTCAAGGTGATTCCACGAGAGATGCAGCGCTCAACAACGGTGACCACCTATGCTGAAGTGGTGGCTGCAGCTAATGCTACCCCTCGCTCAGCCGTAGGCATAGCAGGAGGGATAGTCACAGGTGGAAGCAGCAGAGCATCCCCTGCTAGTCTTTCTAATAGCCCCTATGACTCCTCATATGCAGTCAGGACCACGGAGTTTGATGAGCTGGCTGCTCTAACACCTCCATCCCCATTCAGGGACTCCTCAGTGGACTCAGCTAGTGACTCCCCCACCTGTCCAGAAACAGAGCTGGTTCTGTGCGAGCGTAATTCCCCAAAGTATGACCGACTGATGCTGCGCAACTATAGCCAGAGCTCCTCCTCACTATAAATAGCCTTCTGGGTGATCAAAATCACATGCTAACCATCAGTGGCATGCGGGCATTTTAAATACTGTTTTGACATTAATTTCAAATCAGGTTTTACTACACTGTTGCAAAGAATTGATACACATTGCTGCAGAACTCACAAGACCTGGGATCAAGGCTGTACTAAGAAATGGATCAGGGATAAAACAGTGCTAGAGGAAGCTCTGCAGGGATTTACTGAAGTAGCTGAATAGCTTCATTAAGCCTGAACAGCATGGACTAAAATGTTCCTTGTAAGCTTTTGAATGAAGTGCACCAACAGAGATGTCAAAGCTTCAGGGTTTCCGGTGCACATATGTTTTTGCTTAGAAAAGCTCAGTGAACTATGGATGGATGTTATATACTGTGCTTTATATTTAGCCAGTGATCACATTCCAACAGTATTACACAATGATACCTGTAAAATAATACCATATGTGACTATATGGAGGCATTGCAATATTTGTTGTTTGTGTATAACACTGTCATTTGGCTAAAATTCTTGCATTTATAATGTATAGTATATCTTCTTTTAATTAGTATGGGACCCATTCTACTGAACTAATCTTTAATGGCATTATTTTCCAGGTGACTGTGTTTTAGTGACAAGTTCCACTTAGCAGTGTTGTCTAACACTTTCGGATGAACAACGATGCATTGGAAAGCAAGGAAATCATATTTTAATGATGTTCAGTTATTATAATTTAATAGAATTTACTGTTAAGCTGGCTGTGTGATGTGCAACATAAAGGAAGCAATACTTAAGGCTTAGTGAATTAGTAGACAAGCATTCAAGTGCATATGCTTTGCATCTTGTTACAATGTTCTTTATAGTTATTATGTACTTTTGAATGTGACTCGGTCAGATATGTTTTCTTTTAACCCTAACGAAACGACATATGTCTGTTTATAGACATCATTTGGACCAAACGGATTCCGTTTTAAAAAGATTTTTTTTATTCAAGGCAGCGCTTAAACTTTCTACTAATGTTGTGCACAGTGCATATCTCTACAGGCTTTAGTCTATTTAACATTGTGCAATGTATTTATTAAATGGATGTACTGTAATGATCATTTACGTCTGCATGCAGAACACTGCCAACAGCTGACTCTATAATGTCACCTTTTGTATATTTTCTAAAAAGCATTTTGCATCTTTTGCTCTTTGCCTTTTTTCAAAGAATGTAGATATTTGCCTATAAGTGTGAGGTATTTTTCTACCAACATGTGTGCTGATTTAGTCATATTACTGTAATATAGTAAGCTGATAATTATTAGTTTATGCTTTGTGATAGTGGAATGAATGTATCTTGTAAAAGCTTTTATAAGAGTTTTAAATTTATCTATACAATGTGAAAATAAGCTCTATAATTTTTTTTTTTTTTTTAAATCCTGTTGCATTTGTATTGTGTGGGGGAGAAAAATTAAATAGGCTACTATTGAATATCATTAAAAAGGACATAATTGCAAGGATCTAATTTTTTTGTTAGGAAGATGAATGGTTAATTTGATGCCGTGCACCAAACTGGATTGTCACTCTGATTTTCTTTTTCTTTCTGTTCCTCTTTTCATTTCTTGGGTATGCACGCGCACACACGATTGGGCAATTGAAGTTTGGGTCTGAAATCCTAACAGGCTGAGCCACGTTTGCAGCCGTCGACATTATTAACATCAGCAATTAATAATATTGCGAATACATTAAGAACATAATTTGATCATATTGTTTTACTATATGTACAGGAAACCCTGATCATTAGCCACTGTGCTGCCCATAGGATAGCCAAATCGTTGCCTGTTATGTTGCGTAGCAACGAAAGCTTACTGTTAAAGCAACACATTGCGTGGTAGAAGTATTTACTGTCGGCCTGTCTAGAAAAAAAAAAAACATTGAAATATCTATTGAGCACTGGAGTGTTTTGTCATATTAATTACTGTACTATTAATAGATTAATACACGCGCGCGCGTCTTTTCCACATTTTCGGCTGGGGGGGTGGGGGGAGGAAACGTGACGCCCACGAGAGACTCCAACATGCCGGTCACAAGTTGTTCTCCCGCCCCACCCTGCCGGACTTTACAGGGTCAGCTGTGGCTGCATCACTAAACTTTTCACGGGACTCCGAGTGGAGTGACCGCGCAGTCCGCCGCAGCCATGCAAAACAGTCAGAAAGAACACTTGTACAAAATCCTAGTTATCGGCGATTTAGGTGTGGGCAAGACCAGCATCATTAAGCGCTATGTTCATCAGACGTACTCGACGAACTACAGAGCCACGATCGGAGTGGACTTCGCCCTCAAAGTTCTCAGCTGGGAGTCGGAGACTGTGAGACTGCAGCTCTGGGACATAGCAGGTAGGCGTGGGCAGTAGTGCTCACAACACTCTGAAAGTTTCTGCCTCTGGCCTCAGACCGAAGTGGAGGTTCTCATATTGTTCACGTGTTCTAAAGATTAAAGCTATTCATTAGACACGGTTCATAGAAGTAATATAATAATGCTGCTATTATTTGTTCATATGTTTGGTTGCTGGGGAGGATTAATCTCAGTCTGAAATAACTACCTCATTACAGCTTACTTTTAGATACACAGAAATATGCCCAATATTAAATTAACACCTACACTGTTTATGTAAGCCTGGTTGGAACAAAATGAACATTGTAGTTAATATAACACTGGGGAGTTTGCTGTTTAGAACTACTCATAGATGTACTGTGGAATAAAAAGCAGATCCAAATGTGAAATGGATTGCCAGGTAAGCGAGTCCTCAGTGTGCCTCCTACAGAGCACTATTTTAATAATCCATATCCATTCCCATGTGCCAACTATGCCAGCTACCCCCCCCCCCCCCGCCCCCTTCGGTCTGACTCTCTAAGAACTAGGCTCATTTCCCATGTGGAAGGTATGCGTGCAATCATATGAGAACTCGTCTCATGTGAGTAAGATTTGGAGGTAGATCACATGGGAGTCATTGTGGAGGAAAATTACTATAAACAAACCAGAGGAAAACCCAAGCTTTGAAAATTTGCTCATATAAGAAGAGAAAATCTAATGAATTCGATTTTTTAATCACAGCATATGTCAGATTAGTAATAAAATTATTGGATAGGTTCTACATCAAGTGCTCACAAATAATCACAAATGAAACTTTACAAAAGATTTACAATTGTATATTGCAGGCACAGCAATGAAGTCAAATGTCCTTAACTAAATCATATGCTTACCTTCCCATTCTTATTCTTTGCCTGTCTTGCTGATCATAAAGGTCAGGAGCGATTTGGGAACATGACACGGGTTTACTACAGAGAGGCCATGGGGGCGTTCATTGTTTTCGATGTCACCAGACCCGCAACATTTGAAGCAGTCACCAAATGGAAGGAGGACCTGGACTCAAAGTTGACACTTGCCAATGGCAAAAGCATTACCACAGTGCTTCTGGCCAACAAGTGTGACCAAAGCAAAGACATTCTGGTCAATAATGGTCTGAAAATGGACCAGTTCTGCCAAGAAAATGGATTTGTGGGATGGTTTGAAACCTCAGCCAAGGTAGGCTGTAATACCTAGTTTTGAAGCATTATTTTCCACTAGATGTTCATATTACTGATTACTTTTCTTCTGTTGTCTTTACTCAAACTTAGTGATTCATTTTAGTTAAAATCCATTTTTTTTCCCTATTCAAATAGATTTTATCTATGCATACAAATATATCTTATGAAAATTTGCTAATACAGCAGAGAGACTTTGCACATATCTTTGATGCCATGGGATATTTGCTGTCCATTTGGATGAAACTCGGTAGAGTCAGTCCTGATTAAAATTGCATATAAGTATGGAACTTAGATTTTAGGATAAATTTCAAGCTGTAAGTCTTTTAAGGTTGATGTAAGTGACGTTAGTAGTTCTTGCACCAGACATAGCCACAGGGCCCATTCCTCTCTTAAATCCCTCCATTCATATCTTTTTTTAACAGATGCACCAATAATTTTGGAAAAAAGGATAGAAAAGAAAGGAGGGCAGCAGTAACACTTTGGTCACAAACAAGCTGTTACACACTAGGGGCCTCATCAGCACTGTGAAGAAATAATCTAAATAATTTCCTAGAATCCACACAATCCTCATAATTAACCATAAATTGTGTGTTGGTTCAAATGTACTTACAAATGGCTTGTTCTATTGAAAAAGTATTTGTAGCCAAACACTATGCTGATTTAAAATGGCTTTAGATTTGTGTGCCTTGCATCCCTCTAAAACATGGGCTGTAGGTAAAAGCACATACTATACTAAATTTCGGGAGGTTTCTGCCAATAAACCAGTCGGAGCTTATAATCAAGATCTTGGTCGTGTCCCTATGTCTTCTGTTCAAGTGCTCTGGCTAGCAAACTTTTCAAAGAAGTAGGTCACAATTTCTAACAACTCTGTTAGCTTTTTATGGCATGCAGACAGAACCATAAATATATAAAAGGCGATTTTAAAAACAATTAAAAGTGCACATGATTTAAATGAATGATTAAAAAAAAAAACAATAATCTAAATCTGATGTTTATCACATGCACTTTATAACTGAGGAAAACACCAATTATCTAGCTATGAAATTTCTGAGGTCCAGCATGGAGAGCCACAGCAGGGTTCACTCTTGTCTTCCCTCTTGGTCCTACAACAAAAATGCTTACTCATATGATCACATAATAGTTGTTATTTCTATTAAGTATACATATATGTATTTCATGGAATCTGAACTTTACAAAGAACTCCTTTAATCGCATATAAGAGCTGTTGTTTTTAGAGCTTGACTTTTTGACTAGTCACCTGCCAATACAAAAATAGGATTTGGATTAGAAATAGCTAAGCAATCTTA
Source organism: Hemibagrus wyckioides (assembly GCF_019097595.1). NCBI lineage: Eukaryota > Metazoa > Chordata > Actinopteri > Siluriformes > Bagridae > Hemibagrus > Hemibagrus wyckioides. The sequence goes on from NC_080725.1 coordinate 5,979,824, forward strand.
TGTAGGCAGCTCAGGATTTAATAGGATGTCAGGTGGCCAGAATCAGGAGATCATGAGATTATGAGACCTCTAATTAAAAGTCATGAATATTCAATTCCTTATTACAGCAGACAGGCGACTCAAGCAGCTGTTGAAGGAAACCAGAAGCTATTCATGGTTTTTCATCATTAGACTTAATGAAGACTTTTTAATAGAGTTATTTATGTATTTATTTATTCATTTATTTCAGTTTACCACCCAATTTCATTTATCTCTAATGAAACACAAAATCCAACCTCTCCTCTTGGCAATTTGATGCATTTGAATAATTCACAGAGTTTCACTGATTTAGAACTGGGAGAGATGAGATTCTTCAAGTCTTCATATTGGCCTCATGATCAAAAGCATTAGGAACATTCATACTGCAATATTAGTATACTATACAGTGCACTGTTTTGTATTATTGATTAAGATGTATTAAATGGCAAATTTCCCCAATATCAACTAGATAACATTCAGGAAATAAAAGTTTTTTAGTCCCATAAAGGAGCATTTAAATGAAATGCTTACTGAACTCCATTTATATATCTAGTGAATCTTATGTTCAAGCACAGTTAAAACTCAGTTATTCAGTTAAGTCAGTTAACTTGCAGGATAAATAGTTACTGTATTGATTTTTTTTGTCAGTCAGTGCACATTATGAGTTTTCCTCTTACTCTCTCAATGTTATAGGAAAATCTAAACATCAATGAAGCTGCAAACTTCCTGGTCAAGCACATCATTGCCAGCGAGAACGATATTCTCAAATCAGTGGTTCCTGACACCATTTCACCTCAACTGACCACAACTACAAAGATGAGCTGCTCTGCATGTTTCAAACCCTAACGTCTGGCCAGGAGGTGGATTCAGGCTCAGCAGCTGGGAAGAACCAAAAGACAAGATGTCATTTTCTCCCACTATATCTGTAACCATACGATCTAAGCAGGACATCAAAGATAAATGTGTCTGAATGCAACACAAAGTCCAGTTACATATATAAGGGTACTTTTAAGGGTAAGATTAACAGTTATTTATGTGCAACACAAGACTGGTATCAACATGTTTTTAATGTTATAGTTGATTCCAAATGGACAGATAGAGAACACAGCTGGATAAGATAAGGAAGTAGGTCCCTTTTTAATACGTTACATCTGTCCAACAGTTTGTGACTACTGATCTCATATGTGCTTTACATGTTAGTATTCGTGCTTAAATGTCTCAGTGTTGTGTTAAAGCAGATGTTTTTCTTGAATTATCCTTTTTTAGATTTGAGACTATGTAGATGACATGCAGAACATTTTTAGATAAACTTTCATCTTTTTGGTGCATGAAATGAAAACCTCCACACACACACACACACTCTCTCTCTCTCTCTCTGTGTTTCTCTGTAGCTCTTTCCATCTATTTTCTGCATTCTCCCCATCTCTGTTTCTCGTTCTCACTCTTTCTCCATGCTCCTCAGTGATTCACTTTCTGACTCACTGCCATTATATAAATCTCCCATGAAGCCCCTCTTTAGCACACACTTTTGTTCACATCTTTAAACATGGTTATTGATCTAAGTTCCTTTCTGTTCCATTCCCTGCTGAGAGCAAACCTTTTGCACTTTCACATCGTACTAGTCTATTGTCGTCTATGTGGGAAGTATTACATAATTTGAAAACACTTTATGCCAAGTATTAAGTACCTTTTTTTTTTAAATAAAGCAGACGAGCGTGTAAATATTAAATGTTTTGTATTTGGATAATAATAATGTTTGTTTCTATTGCATGAATGCATTGCATTTTGGTCTTAAAACGGAAGAAATCTTTTGTCTCTGCTTTGTCACAATAGCAATGCTACTGTTTTAAACCGACAAATCCTATGCAGTATTATAATTAACTCTGATTAGATTTTTGTGTGTAAATATAATCATCTAAGTACAGTTAATTAGTCTGCTTATCCTTTTTCACATTTTATCCACGGCCGTTTAGATGATATTGAGTATCCACTATTTTGGGGTATTCCAGATATAAATAGATTTCATTAAAATTCCCTACAAGCAAACATCTGTTTTTTTTTTATCAAACAACAATTGTTAATATACTGACTATACATTTAGCTTTAAATTCTTCAGTGATAATTGTATGGATTGAAGCGCAGAAACAGTAATGTATGCTAAACTTAAACTGAATATCTGTTGCCCTAACCAGTAACATTCTTGAGGAGAATAAAAGCAGAAGTTCCTGTCAATGGGAAGAGTACATGATAGAACGTTGGTGGAATTGCAGTGCATTTTAGCATATTACTCATATTCAACCCAAGTCCTCTGGTATCACCATGACAACTGCTGAGCACAGAAGTATAAAAGCTCCTGCAACATCCGCATGATTAATATTCTGCAAACCTGTGCATGTTGGTGCTCTATCATTTCAGTAGTACCCTGGAATTTATAAAGATCAAATCGATCGGACTGTGTGGTATTTAGCATTATAAGCAGAACTTGGATTAAATCCTTCTTCGCACTGTGTGAAATGATCAATCCAGTGAATAAATGCAACTGTAATATATCACAGATCACTCATGCTACCTCTACAATACCTCCTCTAGGTTATTCTGTGCATTATGTAAAAGTATGCTTATATCTGAGGTAAGTGATAAACTCAGCTGAGGACTTTAAATGTAATTACTGCCTAGTTGACTCATTTGTTTTTTTTTCCCATTCAGGAATTCACAGGTTGCTGGTAATCAGTGGCACTGCTAGTCATATGAGTCCTTTTAGAGTGCCTAGAAACATGTAAAGCAAACAAAGTTGCAAACAGAGACGCACAAAGAAAAAAAGATTTACAGAAAAAATAATCAAGAAATTGACATCATTCTATTCTGTTTTGGAAATCAACACACTAGTCCATAATCTGTGTGTTACCAGATATCGTTGCTATAGGACGAGAGCATTTAATTTCAGTTGTTGTACTCGTGAGTGATGCAATTCCTGCAATTCCTCCTCCTCCTGGCGGAGATGTGCTTCTATAGCAAGGCATTCCTAATTTAGAACTTCTGACAGGACATGAATTAAATCCAGTTCTTCAAATATATTGCATCATATTCATTATAACATTCATACATCATTTAAAATCGCCATAAGTGAAAGGACAAAAAAAAAAATTATATATATTATTAATATCAGCCTCTTTGGTTTATTTTCAGCACAGGACTATGAGGATGTAACAGATTTCTTTGGGGTTTAGAGCACATTCTGGGAAGAGTGATCAAAAAGCATATTTGCCTACACCTGGTGGTATTTAAGCTGTATTTCTATTTAATCACCATACTGCCTGGTATAAACTGACTCTATATACACCCTTCAGCTCCTCTAACACTTCAGTCAGATTAGCTTTTCCAGAGAGTATCACCCACACAGAAGCAGCCACACTGCCTCTCTCTCTCTCTCTCTCACACACACACACACACACACACAGAATGCAGGCATAGCTGAACACAACCACCTACACTCACACTAGTTCAACTGTACACAGATATAGAGGTTTTGAAATACTATCTAGCTTTTCTCTCTCTCTCTCTCTCTCTCTCTCTCTCTCTCTCTCTCACAGACACAAACACACACACAAGCACACACCCACAAACTTCCCCTTTTTTTTTGCAGGTTCTATTCCTCGTGTAACTCATGTAACGATATGCTTCGGCTCTAAACCCTTTAAACACATTTAAACACCCCTAGGCAAAGGGTATCGCTATACGAATTCTGAAAGAAAATATGATCCACGATGATAATACAACTGCACACAAATCAAGCTCTATAAAGAGATGGATTGCCAAAGTTGGTTTGGACAAACTTGAGTGGTCTGCACAGCGTCCTGACCTCGCCCCCACTGAACATCTTCGGGATGAATTGGACAATCCGACATCACCCAACATCACTAATGCTCTTGCGGCTGAATGAGCAAATCCCCACAGCCACATTCCAGAATCTATTGGGAAGCATTACTCGAAGAGTGAAGGTTATTATGACAGAATGTGAAGGACTAAATTTTAAATAGCATATTCAACAAGCAGGACAGGTGTGACTGATCAGGTATCCTCATACTTTTGGCCAAAAAGTGTGGATTCAGACATTCTGCTAGAATTTTTTTAGAAGGGAACCTTAATTACCCTAGTACTCTATATACTGACACATGTTTAAGCTTCAGCAGACAGAACTCTAGTTCAAGGATAAGAGTTAAAGGAGAAGAATTGTGGTATCCTCAGTAGTTACTGAAGATAAATGTTCACTTTCATTTGGCAGTGTAAGTAAATATGCAGATTTGAATCAATAAAATATATTTCCTTGCTGAAAGGCTCGATATTTGCTTCCTGGATGTTTTAAAGTGTAAATTCAAAAGCTTAATCAATGAGCTACTGAAATAAATTGAAATAAATCTCCCAGTGAACACATATACATACCATCAGTTGTGTACATAAGTGTCTCTGGTTATATGAACCAGGGATAAGCAGAAGAATTATCTTATTGTGTGTGCATGCATGCCTATATTCTAACGAAATTGTGTGATGTATGAAGCACATGTGTAGGTGAGGAAAAAGCAAGAAATTCACTTGCACAACTTTTGACATAGTACTATTGTGATACATACTGCTGGCTCCTGGAACTTTCCCACCAAGTTCTTGCCAAGTCTGCACTGGTTCCAAATGACAAGGAATCTAATGTTATTTGGAGAACCAGTTATATTATGTTTTCTTTTGGCTTTTCCCATTAGAGTCACTGACACTGCAGTTATAACATGGTCACTGTCAAGACAGCAAACATGTGAATGCTGCCCATCACAGTCTTCCTGTGGATTCAGGAGGATTCACAAAAAGTCTTATAGCATGGCCCATTTAATCACACAGGAAAACCAAGAACAGCTTGAATGTAGAAAAAAATCAAACAAGCTGTGTTAGCAATCCAGCTAAAGTAGAACGCTCAGTAGGTGTGGTGAGGAACACATCCTTGATTATGCCACCGACTTGGCAAATTGGGCTTTGAAAATTTGTTAATGAAAGGGAGTGTAAAAGAAAGACGTGTAGCAAAATGCAGAGGGAGCACTCAGCCCAGTGGGTAGAATGAGGAGAGAAACCCAAATCTAGCCTCATTGTTGTGTTTGCAGAATAGGCTAACATAGCAATTTAGCCTTTCAATGCAGTAGCAGTCACATGATAAGTGTTATGTATAAGACACTAGCACCAAATGTTTTCACTGAATTGTGCAAGTATGGACAGGGGAGCTAGCAGGCCATTATCAAATAGTATGCCCTACAACATTTACACAATATATACTATACAATGCATACAGCACTGTACTCTTTTATTTTAATGTTAATACTCTCAGAGAAACTTGTATATGTGTGCTTGTTTGAATTTTAATGGCAGATGAAACCAGAGCCTATAGGCAGTCACTTGAGGTATTTGATCTTTGAACTCTAGAGCATGGCATTGAATCACATGACTCTGACATGCTGAGGAACAACCACACCACAACGACAGAACAAGCAGTGACACACTATTATCCACTCAAATACCAGCTACATGTTAATATGCTGGGATTTGACCTTAATTTACATTGTAGGCCAGAAGAGAACAGGCTCTACCTCTGGTGTTAAAACAAGTCTTCTTTGGCCTAAGTGTTTGCTTTGGCTTGCTTATTTAACCTAAGAGGCATTCTGTATTGTAAAAACTGTTTCATTTTTTCAGCTATTCATAAACCTCTATATCTCAAGATAAGGATCTTTAATGGTAGGTCATGTAACCTCATTACGTTATGAGACTGATATGAGCTCATAGCATACTCTTTGTAAATCATTAGTTGACTCAGGGAGAGAAGCACAGGTTTAATTGTATTGCATATATAGAGCAGTGTTTCAGTCCTAGAATATAATTTTAAACATGTCATTGGTAATGTGGTTCATGCTGTGAATCATCGTTTCAAATGCAACCTACTTCATGTTCATGGAACTAATTTGTTCTTTGTGAGATGGTGAATTATCATGCTGGACGTAATCATTATAAGTGGGTTCAGTTGTTGCCATGAAGAGATTAGCACATGGTCAGCTATAATACTCAGATTCTCAGATCGCACCTGTGGCGTTCAATGAATGCTTGGTATTGAGGGGTCCAAAATGTGCCAAGAAAATACCATTAGACCATAGACAACCAGTCTAAACTGTTTACACAAGGTCCATAGATTCATACTGCTGATGGAATTTTAGACGCTACAGACTTTGAGCTGCAGAAATATTGAGATTCTTCAGACCAGACAATGTTCAATCTTCAGTTGTATAGTTATGGTGAGCCAGTGGCAACTGTAGCCTCAGATTCTTGTTTTTGGCTAAGAGCAGTAGGGCCTGATGTGGTTTTCTGCTAGTGTAGCTAATCTACCTTAAGGTTTGAGGTGTTATGTGTTGTGGGATGTTTTTCCACACCATAGTTGAACTACGTCTCTGGTGGTCCAGTGGCAGGAGCATATGCTCTCACCACCTTGGTCCAGATTCCTGGGTCAAGGAACCAACCCAGCCATTGAGGGGTTAACTCTCAATACTGCCCCCAAACCCAGTTAAAATAGGAGAGCTGCATCAGGAAAAGCATTTGCCATAAAACCTATGCCAAATCAAGTACGGATTAGATGATCTGGTGTTGTGACCCAAACAACAGTTTTATCATAGTTTTCTTGTCAAACCACCTCGAGTCTGTCGGGCCATTCTCCTCTGACCTCTCCAGTCAGCAAGGTGTTTCAGCCCATAGACCTAAGGCTCACTGGATACTTTTTGTTTTTTCTCACAATATGTGTAAAACCTAGAGACATGAAAATTCCAGCTTCTGAAAAACGCAAACCAGCCTGTCTAGAAACGAATAACTGTGCTACAGTCCAAATCAATGAGATTGCATTTTTTCCCATTGGGATATTTAATGTGAACTGCTGAAGTTATTGACCTGTATTTGTATCTGTATGATTTTCTGTAATCCACAGCTGAAACATGATTGGCTGACTGGATAATTGCATGAAAGGCCAAATGTAAATGTGATCCTAATAATGTAGCTGGTGAGTTTATATTTTATAGGGTTTTATTAATCTGAAAAGTCATCTGACAATGGATTACTATTCAAGAGTAAAATAAAAATAAAAGGAAAGGGATTAGATGCTTGAACACAGAAGTGAACAAGAGGGCTGACCGGCTTAGGGTGACACAGTGTGTTGGATTAGTGCAGTTCTATGGTGGATTTCAGTTCAGTAAGAAATGTGGGAGTAATTTTCTGTGGTTTAGAGTGTTTAAAGTGTATTTGAATGCATTTTTGTTTGTGTTTGTATAAAACAATAAGAATCAGAGGACAGCATGATTGGGTTATCAGGCACCACCACAGTTTATTGACCACCTCTACTTAAAGGTTTACCAATGTAGGGTTTAACATGACATGTGGGACGAGAGGTTTGGGTACGTTTGTTGTACCGAGACTGGACGGCCTGAGTAGAGTGAGTGACAGTGGGAGTAAGATCGGTCTGACAAGCCTGTTCGGCAGTAGATGGACAGAAACATTAATCCTGGTACAGCCAGGGTTGGAACTGTGCCCAGGGTCATCGTCCCCAGCCATAGGCGTATTGGAACCTCAAGAGGAATAGAGCTCGGCCGTGAGCAAAAGTGCAACGTGTCGTAGGGAATCAAGGGTTGAGGGAGATAAAGCTAGGAATAAGTGGGAAAACCAAGCAATCAAAGACAGAGCTGTGGCCCTGAAGCTTACCCATGCTGTCAAATGAACTGTTTGATGAAAACAAGCTGGAAAAGTCCCACTGATAAGGGCAGAGATGCCCATTATTTTTTATGACTGACCTCGAAAGTTTAATTATAATGGAATGTGAAAATGGTAAAAAGTAAAAGATAATGGTGTCCAAAAAAAGAACCTGATATTCTAAAAAGAAAATGGGAGGGACTTTCCAGCAAAGAGGGGTTGGTTTGAATATTATGCACAGTTTGGCTTATTTAGTTAGAGTCTTGCTCAACTGAGCTGTCGGGTCAGTGAGGAGTTGGAGTCAGATAATAGCAAAGTATTAAACGAGCATTATTGTATCGGATAAAAATATTTTCCACAGAACAATTAATGCTCACTCCTTCCAGAAATATTTAGAAAGATAAGCAAATTTATAACTAGGATATCTGAAAAGCCATTTGGATGTGGTTTTGATTCATGCATTTTGATAGGAAACCTTCTCGGGCTTTTGGCAGGTTCCTCAGAAGACACAGAAGTCTATGAAGTTAAGAAATGAAATACATTATAGAGATTAAACAACAGTAATTAGGCCTAGCCTAAACTAAAATACTTTTTGTGGACAAACATTCAGTCCAGGTGGCATGATGGTGCAGTGGGTCATGTTTCTCAGGTTTTCTTTGGGTTCAGTGGTTTCTTCCACCTCCAAGAACATGCCAGTAGGTAGTTTGGCTATGCCATTTAAAACTAATAAAATAAAAATTGACATACAGTAAAGATGTGATTTATAATTTCCAAACATCATTCATTCATTCATTCATCATTCATATGGTGCTTCTTAAAGACACTCTCTTATCGTGTTCATAAGTGGGTCATTAGAAACAGACACAAGTGTAGATTCTCAGTGGACTCAAATGAATCAAGAGCAGCCAAAGCTGAATATAGGCTGCATTTTAAATGGCATACAGCATAATATCACTTTGGATTCTAAAAAAGCCTGCAGGCTTCCATCTGAGTTTATCGAGAAAGGGCTTTGCAGATACTCTTGTGCAAAAGGCTTTTAGGTGAAAAAATGCATTTAGTTTAAGTAAAGGGTCTGGTACTGGGTAAATTATATCATGCACAGTACTATTATAGGTAACAGGAGGGGATCAGTTGCATTTTTAAATGACAGTTCCATAAATAAATGCTGCTGCTGAACTGAGAAAAGACTTGTTCTAGTCATTCACATAAACATTACTGGTCTTGTATTACCAATCAACAGCAGTTGTGACCTCAGCCATAAACAGTGGAAAGGCATTTTATAAAACTGTCACCCACAGCATTGTCAGCCAGATTGGCATCCTAACTCTTCTAAAATACCTCAAAGATTTAAATGAATAATAAAATAAAGTCTTATGGTCAAGCTTGGAGCATTCATTAGGAGAAGGACATGTTTTATGACACACAATGGCAGAGTCATGGCCCAAGATAATACCCTGTATTGCTCTGCACGGTGAGTCATGTCTGTCTCCAATAAGATATTTCCAGCCTTAGTGACTCCAATGCACTTTTCTGTGACACACACACACAATAGGATGACACACTGACCATCAGTTTATGGTTATATCCACTGTTTATGTCCATTTTTAAGGACATAAGGAAAAACCTGTATTTAATGTAGGGCATGGAATGATTTGAAAGACTCTGATTCTCTCAAAGATGTTATGGGTTTATACACTACCAGTCAATTACTTTAGAATATTAATAAAGACATTAAAAGTGTGAAAGAACATATATAGAATTGCCATTAAACCATTAAAAAACTACGTATTATTTATATAACTTTCATTCACACATTTCTGGTACACTACTTTGGACATGGGCTGATATTTAGTTTAAAAGTACAAGGACATTTCAATATTTGTAAAATACTAATTCTTACAATAGTTCCCTTTCGATGGACCTCGATGCTGCGTCACGGCTGATGCTATGGGAACGCTTATAAGTCAGCCATGACGCAGCGTCTCGTTCCTATCTCAGGGAACCGGGTTACATACGTAACCTGGTGTAGATTTATTTTTGTTGATGGAGCTAAAATAAACATATTATGACTGCAATGTCAGTTCCTTAGTATACATTTATTCATTATGGAACTTTTATATGCTGGATAGCAGCTTGGCTATGATTACCTGCAGTTTAATAACAGGCCTGCTGATATTCACTACAGCATCACAAGTGTGAATGTTATATTGCTTTAATACAAAAGTTCTATATGTAATATATTCATTTTAAGCAAATCTCAAGTCATCTAAAGTACTGGAACAAATAGTTTTAAAGTAGAATGATTTAATAACATATAGTTATCAGTTCTTTGCAATAACTGCAAATCAAAAAGGTGTTTCACTTTTCTTTTGTGATGCTTTCTTAGGCTCGTACCACAGCTTATTGCAGTAGTTTTTGGCAGGTTTCTCCCATCACTCTACTCTTCAGGAAGTGAAATGCATTCTCAGGTAAAGTCTGGTGATCGGCTTAGCCAGACTTTTTCCCCTAATATCCTGTTGTGTTTGCAGTGAATTTTGGCTCAGTTCTTTGATATATGTTGAAGTTCCTACAAATCTGATTGGATGTATATCTGGGTAAATTGGCAGACGCAATGTTCCTGTAGACTTTTAAATTCATTCTGCTGCTATCACCATGAGTCTTTACCAATGAGTTTGTATGTTTTGGATCATCTTCATTTACAGTCTGGCCTTGTCAATACTTTGGTAGAGGTTTATTTTTGTCTCAGAATTGTTGAAGATCAGATATGTATTTCTTTCTGAATACTGATTTGGTTTTCTGGTTCTTAGTGCTTATGATTTGGTGGTTTGCATGTTCTGATATAGCCATTCTGTTCTCAGTGATTTCTTTAAAGGATGTATTGTGATATGTTCACCTCTGCCCTGTGGAGGTTCGTTGGTGATGTCACTGACTGTTGGGTTTTTCTTCACAGCTTTGAAATGGTTCTGTCATTAACTGCTGATGTTTTCTTTGGCTGTTTGATATCTAGTTGCTCTTTCTTTTTCAGGATATTCCAGATATTTTTTCTAACCTTCAACCGTCTAGTACTGATGAGCCGGTACCAAAGAACGGATTCTCTGGTTGACACAAACCCAATACAGTGTTCTGCTTCTGTAGTCCGATTTGAGGTTTTGTGCTAGTTGAGATGCTTTTCTGCTCACAAAGATTAAGATTATTTGTATCAATATATCCTTCCTTGCAGCTCAGTCCAATCTGGCCATTTTCCTCCGACCTTTCACTCAATGAGTTTCACTCTTCTTTTTTTTTTTTTAGCTACCCTTCTGTGAAAACTCTAGGGACTATTGTGTGTAAAAAGGAGATCAGGAGGTTATACAATACTCAAACCAGGACATCTGGCACCATCAACCATGCCACAGTTAAAGTCACACACTTTTTCCTCGTTCTGATGTTTCATGTGGACATTAACTGAAGCTTAACCTGTATTGGCATGTTTTTTTTTTTTTACATTGCACTGCTGCCACATGATAACAGATAGCTGCATGAATATATATATATATATATATATATATATATATATATATATATATATATATATATATATATATATATATATATATATATATATATATATGTAATATAAAACTGACTTATACAATATGGAGTTGGTGTGTTTATATGTTTAGATTTTTTATTTATTTATATATGACTCTGTTACAGTTGTAAAAAATAACAACAATAACAAAGTATTTTTTAAAACTGTTCTAGGTCCCACATCCAACATTCACACTTCCATAGAAAGCTGATCTAGGATTAGCGTAGTAGTCAAATTTTATTAAAACTGTCAGGAGCACCAAAGTGTAATGGCTTTTGCTCTGTAATTAGACAGAAGCCTCATTTTAACATGTGAGACACAGGAAGAGAGAGCACAGAGTCCCACCTCGTTCTGTGCCATGGGTCTTACCCTCCAGACACATCTCCTGAACACTTTAATTAAACCTAGAGAGGCAAATGAATTTATCTCCAAGATAAGGAAGGTATTCTACAGCCCAGTCCAACATTCTGATAGTAGAAGTAATATACAGAGGTGAGATTCTGTTTTAATTTTAGCTGGCGATATAAATTCCTCACTAGAGGAATTTAGAGGAGAAGTTACTTACAAGGCACCAATATCTTCTGGATGCAGTACATCTACAGACAATAAGCCAAACCTCCTTGCAGTCCATTCTTAATCATTCAAATGTAGCACATATGGTCAAGTCTAGAATTATTAACACTATTAAGTTTCTGGAAAAGAGAGAAGGGGGGTGTTGCATTAAAAACTACAGCATTTATTCTCTAAATATCACTTATTACATGTTTTTTTATATAATATTTTCATTTTGCCAATATTCAGGAATGGTGTAAATAGTTCTGGAGCTGATTGTACATTTACACCCAAAGAGAAATGATGCTTTCAACCAAATGATTTCTGGTATAAAGTTTACCACGTTTTAATATGAAAGCCTGGGGGACTTCTGCTAAAGCCTACCAGAGTGCTGTTTAATTAGCTTCATGTTTTCTTTTCATTCCCTCATTTATGAGAACACCAAAATGGGCCAACAAAAATAATGTTTTCAATAAATGGGCAACAAGAAAATCTCACTATAATTAAGCCACAGTGTAAGAAATGCACCAGTGTAAAGATGCACTGATACGCTACAGAAAATTGCAAGCACTTAAACCTATTGCACTGTTGCGAATGCGAGTGTGTGGTGGCCTCATTCTGCCACAGACACCTGACAGGCCAGCAGTGGAAGAAGGAAAAGCACAGTGTGTGCAGGTGCACAGAGGACAATAACAATGCACACACACCTTATCTGTTTCTACATGACAGGATGGCATGGCTCCTTGTTCAGTGCTGTTTGTAGACAGCAGACTGTGCATAATAATGTAGGTAAATAAAAAATCTGAAGCCTTCTGTACTTAACGGTGTAATGAATATAGCTAAATCCTACCGTGTGCTATACCCTAATAAAGTGCTAATAAGTAGCTTATGCCACTGTCCAAAACCTACAAACCTATCTACAGTAATAATGCCACAACTGCATGCTGCTACACTTCATATCATCCTCTATTGCAACATATACACACTATACTGGGATATTATATGGAATAAAAACTATAGAACCCCTTCCATTTCCACACACCCATCAATATCAATATGTGATAAGTGACTACCTTAGGATACGTATGACAAATTATTATTTTTGTGATGGATAATTCTGAGCGAAGAATGACACAAAGAATCAAAAATGGTATTGCACTGGAGCTATATATATATATATATCCAGTATATCCACCACAGAAGCATTTTTGAGTATTTAGTAGCAGAACACAGTGCAATTTTGGATGTAGTCATTGAAGATTGTGAAAGAGGGAGTGTGAGAAGAGCAAAAAGATGGCATGGTATTATACAAAGACATCGTTTGAAATTCTGTAAATGTTTACATTCATTATACTAAATATGCACACACAACACACACACACATCCTCAGAAGCTCATGCAGTGATTTGACAAGCTCCTGTTGCCACGGCGACAACCGGGCGTGATTGGCCTACGCGCAAAAAGAAGTGTTCACAGAAACTTTGAGTCGTTATTTTTATGAGCTCTGTGGGGAAATGAGAGCCTTATATGGGTGAATTTCTTCCTTGTGCAATTTTCTCAAGGTCAGTTAAAAAAAAATACCAGCTTAATTAGATGCGGATCCCATAAGACAGAGCAGATTAACATATGTAAAGTAAATCAAAAGTGAGGCTGAACTGATTCAGTGATTGGAGGATAGTTAACAGCATTTCAGAAATTTTAGGAGCCGTTCTGCCCCTCTAAAATTATTTCTCATGATGTGAACCACTGACCGGAGATAAAATTACTGTCTGTCACCAGGGAGAAGTGAGAAGTGTTCCTCCCTCTCCCCCATCTGATGAGAAATTGCAGACTATTTTAAAGGACATGGTTGCAAAGTGGAGCATTAATAACTGATCTGTATCATACTGAAAAGCCATTCAGTCCTTCTTTTAAAAGAAGAGGGCGGTGTGTGCGTGTGTATTGGGAGGGTGGAGTACCATGGGATTGTCTGGTGATGTGATTTGGGGAGTTTAGGGCAAAGACTATCACCTCTCTGGACACAATGCAGCAGTACATATGCATTCCTGGGGTTCTTAGTTATGTAGCCTATAAGAGGAAGAAATCTCTCACACAGAAGGCTCTCTGTGAATGTGAAAGAGTGGGTGATGATGCACAAGTCCTGGCTATTAGAACTTTTCTTTCCCCAGGCAAGCCAGAGCTTAGGCGAGATCATGTGAACAGCACATGGTTGAATCCTGTGCTGCTTATGTGCCTTGATCCTATGACTTTGGGAAGCTAACTAACTGCTGGTGTGAAGAACATGGCTCAGCCCTTTGGTATAGCATACTGTACATCCAGGAGATTAAGTCAAGTGAAGACAGATTGAAAAGAGATAAGTCATGAAAGGTAGTTAAAATAATAGAAGCTATACATATTGTACTTGTTTGGATCCAGATTATTTTTCAAAGTTACAAACTGATCATTTACACAACCTTCATCAAAACAATGGATGTTGGAAATGATTTCAGCAAAGTACCACATCGCCCTCAAGTGGACAAAAATGTCAGGCTTTCTAACAAAACCTCCCCCCAAATTAGAGAACAAGGGCGATATGTGTAGTGCCTTGCTTAAGAAATTCCCCAATTTCTACACCAATTATTTTTAAATGAATGAATTATATTATATTACATCAATATAATGACATAAATTGATTTGACAGGTAAATGACATTTATATGTCATAAATCAGTTTACACTAAAAAAAAATGTCCATAATATTGAAAAGCGATGTAGTTTGCAAAATTATTTATAATTTATTTGTGATGCCTCAGAAGATTATCTGAATGAGTTCCTCCTGTGTGTCACGTGATCTCAATATTAATGCACATGCTCCTGGAACATTCCAATAGAGCACCATACAATACATTATTAAAATCCGAAAAGAATATGGAACAAACATAACCAAGAGATCAAGCTTAACTCACAACTACCAATACCATGATTCGTTGTATATAAGGAGGAATCGCTGTTTGAAATTGTTAAATGTTTTATATTTAAAGTCTACATATTGCATAGTGCCATTTTTCTCAAGATCAATTGTACAGAGCCAACAGATATGTCTCCGTCAGGTGGGTGGTATTTTATTGTTTTCACTGTATTTATTAACTAGTTAAAATCTGTCATGAAAAGATAGGATAAGAGCATGATCAACCCTGCATGTCTTTCTGAACTCATCATTGGACCGACATACATCTCTTTCCTCTTTTCTGCCTCACTCCTCTTAACAGTTTGAGATCTCTAACACTCCTTATTTGTTCTGAGCATCCTTCTCCAGATCTGAAATGATCTTTTATGCCTTTCTCGGACTGTTTTTCATAACTGTAAATTTAGCATAGCATATTTAAAACTATTAATGAATAGTATTAATAATAGATCACACATAGCTGTTATGGTCACACGTAGCTCTTCTATATAATATTTCCTGTATTGCTGTTACAGAGACATGAAGAAACAAAAGACTTTAAGAAGCAGCTAAACAAAAATTTTGACCTTTTATTCAATCTGCAAGACATTTGTCTAGTCTGTGTTTTTTTGTTCAGAAGAACAACAAATAAAACTATCACAGTAATGCAGTGGAAGACATTTTAATATAAATTCTTTACTTATAGAAACAGCAACGATTTTACATAAATTAAAGTTTCATACAAGTAGAATATTTTGATTACATAGATAATCACTAAATTTATTAAAATTAAAGATAATCTGTGCTACTATACTGTTTCTGTAATTATACACACATTCTATGTGTTTCATTATGTGAATCTGGTTTTTATACCCAGTTAGTGCTGATTTTGGGCAAATAGGGTTCAACTTAAATTATGTTACTGTTCTCCTCTTGAATGCCTTCAAGCAATGTTTTATGTACTTCAGAAAATGTCAGTAGGCTTACATAGCATAAACGTTTAATTCCACTACAGAGTAAACCCTGATTCTTGTCCAAAACATGTGGCAGATAGACATTTGCTCATACATCGTGACTTGAGCAAATGAAAGGCCTGATTGTTCCACAGAATATAGTTACAACAGTGTTACACATTCTTCCATATCTAAGCAACCTAGTTTAAAATCACATCTGAAATTAAGGCATTATGTCAAGGATTCATAATCAACTAGAACAAAAATTATGGTCTCAACACCACACTTGTAATGACTGAATGATGAGAAACCTTACACCTACAAGCCTTAATTCTGGCAACATTAAAATCACTTTAATTGTGGTAAGACATAGTTCCAATTAAACTCCAAGGATTATGAAAGGATAGGAGGATTTAATACTGCCTTTGAGCAATGCCAGAATTTCATACTAGCAACCAGTGCATTGATATTCACATTATTTGTTGAAAGAGGCTGCCTGGGTGGTCACTGCAGTGGTTTCCATGGCTTGTTAACTCAGTTGCATGTAGGCATCCTGAATAAACAGTGTGTATTTGGGGTCCAATTTGGGAGTGAAGTCTTTAAAGTGTCTAGAAGCCTCAGTCCCGAACACATCCAGCACTTTTCTGTTCATCAGAGCAAACCTGAAGATTAAAAAAAATAATAATAATAAGCTGGAGGTTATCTAACATGCTTAGCTAAACTCTGGCTTCAGCTCGTTTTCAGTTTGCTTTATTTTTGCCAGAAAATATCACCCACACCAAAAACACCCACACACTCTGCCTCAGCTCCTGATAATAAGCAGCAAGCAAAGCAATGCAGTCTATACATACTGACCTGCCCTTTGTCAATCGCAAGAGAAACTTCCAGTATGATGGTCGCAGATTCTGCACTTCCATCACCGCCTAGAAGGATCAAACAAAACATCCAAAACTCAGAAAATGATGCAAAACTAATGTAAACAACTGGGCTTATGCTGAACTAATCTGATAATGTGATACCTTTATTATAGTATATATTTAAATACTAGTTCGGACACAAAGTGTACATTTTGTAAGACACTTTTGATAAATGACATAAATATGAATGAAAATATGTCCAGTCACAAATATTCAGCTTTCACTAACGAAAAATAGGAACATGTTCCAGATGCAGAGGAACATTAGCACTGAGGTTCGATACAACATGTGCTTTAATCTACTTTGATATGGCACCAAAATGCTGATTGATCAATATAGCAAATAATATATTATATATATATATATATATATATATATATATATATATATATATATATATATATATTCATTCATTCATGTTTGATGGTCCTGGACTAACTGATCCTGGAACTGGACTGTAAAGAGATTTTAAAATACAAACTAAAACCTAAAATATATAATTAAGTATGTATACATACAGCTTGTATCATATAATATCTGGTCTAAAAATATAAAATGCAAAATTATTAATAACTTCCTGCTTGTAAAGATTCCTGAGAGAGTTCAGGAAAACCTCTATTTTTAACTGTACCAAAAATATAATATATGGCCAAAAAACAGGGTTGTCTAAACTTTTTTCAAAGGGAGACAGAATAGACCTCATCGGAAAAGTATTGAAAGAGCAAGGCTGTTCTTTTGTTTTTGCTATGTTCATACACTAAAGATATTTGGATTTGATCGCAAAATTGTTGGAGATCAATAAATATCAGTGAATGTCAGTAAATTTAAGTTTAAGCTTTCCTGTCCTGATATTTACGCCTAGATGTGTTTAACAAATTAGAATATGTGTGTGTATGTGTGTGTGTGTACAGTATAGTCACATTACATGTACCCTAGTATATTAGAGTTGAAATTAAATAAGAAATATGACTTTAAATTTCTCAAAACATTTTGAGGAATCCACATAATCATAAAACATGGTCATTTTTAATACCCACTTTAGTTAAGGACTCACACACTGCCTCGCAAAATGCTTAGTTGTTTCCAGTTTGCATTTATCTGCAGCTTTAACAGTTAATTAACTTTTACACTCTGCTGCCACCCTCAGGTGAAAGTGAAAATTGCAAAATGTTCATTTCAAGAGAGAAGCAGTAAACCTGTTAACATACTGAAGATCTGCAGGCAATGTTTGCCCTGGGGTCGGACTTTGGACACCGATGGCTAAAAGTATGTAGACATCTGATCATCACACCCACATAAGGGACCTTCCCCAAACTGCACACAAATGTCTTTGTATGGTGCGCCATTAAGATTTCACTTCACTAGAAGAGGATCGTTAACACGTTCATATGGATGTGATTGGTCTGGTGTCCACATATTTCGGTCATTTAGTGTATATATAGAGACAAAATGTCAATATATGACCACTTGAAGGGTTTCCAAAGGCCACCACATGCATAAGGGAAGACACAGTCAGACAGTTTTTTTTTCACAGATAGAATAATCTTACATTAAGGTTAGATAAATTACTGAGGGTCTTGAAAGACCCCTGAGTGCAGTGCAGAGGACTTACAGCCTGAAAGCAGATGGCGGTTGAGATGGCATAGATTAATGTGTCAGAATTAGGGAAGTAGGGGAAGTGTCCTGCCTCGATTCCTTTGAAGTACATGGTCTGGCAGGAGATGATAAAAATACAATGTAATGCAAAGAAAGACAGTGATTACCAATGCCAGATATGATCCTGGCTTATATTATATTATATATAATATATTTAAACTACTTACGTTAAGTGTACTAACTTGTGTAAAAAAGTTAATGTAGCTTGAAGATGCACCAGTAAAAGCTATTGTATGAAAATAAACTGTAATAATATGTAAATTAAAGTCACCTCCACAAGCTTGGAAAAGAGATACATTGAGATGGTGGTGCTCTTATAGAAGAACATGGAGATGCCAGCGAGAAAACCTGAAAGAAGAAAACAGGAGATGAGATCACTCAAAAGCAGAATGGAAACCACACAGTGAAAACACACACAAAGGAATATACCTGCTATAAGTGCATGAAGCTCATCATCAAGGTTACGCACCCACCGAAGGAAACAGCTGGTTCCCTTCAAGCAGGGGAAGAAGTAAAACAAAACAAACAACAGAAACCGAGAAAGTGAACAATTTCAAGCATTAAAAATGAACAAAATCCAAAGTTGCAGGCAGTGAATAAAACACACACTATCTGTCATATATATTAAAAATTACAGGCAGTCTCTACCTTGTAAATGCTGACGAAAGAACCGAGAAAGGCTCCCAGCTGGAAATTCTCCTTATTGTAGAGTAGTGATAGAACACGAGAGGGTTTGGTGAAAACATGCCTAAATGTTGACGGAACCTTCAGACAGCACTGGATGAGGTAGCCCACGCTAAACATGCGGATGAATCCCTTCAGACACACACAAAAGTTTATATCAGTTTATATCTCTAGAGCAGATTTCAGTTCTCATATTCTTTGATACAACCTGCGATGGTACAGGCCTTTACTGCACTCACTACATTTATGACATTTTGTCAGACACCCTTATCGTTCATGTTGCTCTGGATAAGGGTGTCTGACAAAAGCCATAAATGTAGTGAGTGCAGTAAAGGTCTGTACCATCGCAGGTTGTTTAATCAAGTCTATCAATGAATTCTTCCTGATAATAGTTCACTAGGTCATGAACTAATAATAACATCAGTGTAAAAACTTTATTGGGGAGGCAAGATAGCAAGAAATTACTATTTTTAAGTACTTATTTAAGTACTTTAGGTAGAGGTGGGTCTTTAGTTGCTGTAATGCTACTAGACCTGGCAGACATGAAAATATACTATAGATACCATAATAAATTATAAGTAAAATCATATTTATTATAAACTTGCTTAATAATAATATTTAATATAATGAATTAGATCATTTATTAATGTACTCATTCTTACACTGAATGGCCAAAGGTTTGTGTTCACCTGACCATCACACCCATAAGGAGTTCTTCCACAAATTGTGCCCACAAAGTTGGGAGCAGCCTGGATGGTTTTGTATGACATAATATTGAAGATACCCTTCACTGCAACGAATGGGCCCAAACATGACAACATCACTGTACATGAAGCCATGGTTAGAGCTGAAGAACTTGAGTGACCTGCACAGAGACCTGACCTCAACCCCACTGAACACCTTTGTGATGAACTGAATCACTGACTGGGCTTCTTCTCCCCACGTCAGTGGCTGACCTCATTAACACACTTAAGGATGAATGGGCAAATCCTCACAGCCTTGCTCCAAAATCTAGAGGAAAGCCTTCCCAGGAAAGTGTAGATTATTATAACAGCAATGGGGAAATACAGTATATCTGGAGCAGGATATTCAAGAAGCACATGTGAGTGCTATGATCAGGTGTCCACAAATTTTTGACCACAATTAGTTATAAAAGTTTTATGAAATGTTACAGAAAGAACCTTTACACACTTAGCCGATGACTTACAGTCAAATGTTTAGTGGCAATTAACGTCCTGACCACAAGATCCGCTAATCCAAAGCAAGCCTTCTGTCTTCTTCACATAAACTCACGCAAACATACAAACACATTAGCAGCGGATCTAAGAAAGGGCACAGACTCTTACTTTGATGCAATAGGAGAAGCAGTTGTCTTGGTAGTGTTTGCAACACCTATGCCTGGGTCCATGTTTGCATCTAAAAGGGAACAGCACAGTCCAGAGCATGCAAACAAGCATTAAACTGCAACAGTTGTTTATTCATTTAAGTAAAAGTTGGAAGTTGGACTGCAAAAATATTTCAAATCAGATCTTACATAAACATTGCTTGTATACTCACAGAGAATCTAGCAGCCTGCGAGCCAGAGCAGTGATGGTCCTTCCACAGGATGAAGGCTGTTCCGCATCTGTTGAAGGTAAAACTGGTCTTTCTGAGCGAGACGCACTGGTCAGCTCAGACAGTGTGGAATGTGTGGGAATCTCCTCCTTCCCTACAATAAACCTACCATGACAAACAAAAGAATTAAATAAAAAATAACAGCTCTTAACAACTAATTAAAAACAAGCAGTACAAATACTTACTTTAATGCTGAGAAAGCAAAACCCTTAAGTCCATCTTTACATCTGGAAATGAAGCAAATATGTCAAGTATCTACAAATCACCAACAGACTTCCAGTGTTATCTTTAACACCACATTCCTTTTGCACTCACCTGAAGAAAAACATGTAGAGTGACGCAGTTATACAGAAAAGGAGAACCTGAAAAGTGAGATGTCCACGGAGATTGAGAATGTCAGACCCATGCAATGTCAGACCGATGCAACATTAAATTCACATGCTAGCATAAGAAAAAAGCAAATATACACCTCCATGCAGGATTCACCTGATTATTAACTACACCGATCAGGCATAACGTTATGAGCAGTGGGTGGGCACCTGTTAGTGGGTGGGATATATTAGGCAGCAAGTGAACATTTTGTACTCAAAGTTGATGTGTTAGAAGCAGAAAAAATAGGCAAGTGTAAGGAGTTGAGGACCAAATTGTGATGGCTAGACCACTGGATCAGAGCATCTCCAAAACTGCAGCTCTTGTGGGGTGTTCCCAGTCTGCAGTGGTCAGTATCTATCATAAGTGGTCCAAGAAAAGAACAGTGGTGAACCGGCGACAGGGTCACAGGCAGCCAAGGCTCATTGACACACATGGGGAGTGAAGGCTGGCCCGTGTGATCTGATCCAACAGACGTGCTACTGTTGCTCAAATTGCTGAAGAAGTTAATGCTGGTTTTTGCAACAAAAGGAGGACCAACACAATATTAGATAGGTGGTCATAATGTTATGCCTGGTCAGTGTAATTATTCACCCAATTATTATATATAAGTTAGCTTATATCAGTACAGTGTTCTGCAGTATAAGATTTAGAATGTTTTATACTTCTACTAAAAAAAGAGGCAATAAAATCTGGCAGTGTACCTCTCCATGTTTTAAAGGGTTAATGATGCCTCGTGTGACAGCCATCCGAAATACTGTCTCAGTTGCCTAGAAATTAGCAGACATTACATAATGGTTAGTATAATATAAAATCTGCAACATATCTATTAATGTTCATGATTCAATTCTTAAGTCTCTCACCAGGTTTGCCATATATATTGTTAAAAGTCCTCTCCTGCAGTGAGACAGAAATTAAACACTGTGTAAGACTTAGCAAAAAAAAGACATACATATTCACTTTATTAGGAACACTGCATACACATGTATATTCAAGCAATGAGCCAATCATGTGGCAGCAACTCAATGTCTCCAAGAGCTTTGTTTAATGTTCACATCAAACATCAGAGTAAGGGTAAAAAAAAAAACTTTGAACATGGTGTAGTTGTTGGTCTTCAGAAACTGCTGATGATCTCAAAACTAAATAAAGAACTCAATAGAAACATTCTGTCTGCTAATTTACAGAGAAATATATCCAGTCTTATTGAGAGCAACTTCATCATACAGCAAGACAATGATCCACAACAAAAGACTTTATCAGTCTTAGTGAAAGTGAAAGTTTAAAACAAAAATCTGACAGAAGCTGTTTTACAAGTCTGGTAAAGCATCACAAAAGATGAATGCATCAGTTTGGTCACTGGCTTGATGCAGTTCAAGCAAGGGATCTGCAGCCAAATATTAAGTCCAATTCAATTTCATTTTTATAGCATGTTCATTAATGATCATCGTCAAATAAATTTAAAACGTATAAATGTATTTTCTAATGAAAATGCCAGAGGCAATGGTGGCAAGGAAAAACTCCCCGTGACATCATAAAGAAGAAACCTTGAGGGGCCAGACTCAAATTTTCCTAATATAGCTGTATACCATATGGTCAAAAAGCGCAATTGTGTGTTATTTACTTTAACACTAACTGTTCCTGTACTTATGCTCACCTAAAAATGGGCTTTTCTGCCACCGAAAGTGCAGTGTTCTAGGTTGCTCATCAAATTCATCCTTAGATCTTAAATCCAAATGCTTTCGATATATAATTCAATTCAATTCAATTTTATTTGTGTAGCACTTTTAACAACGGACATTCTCTCAAAGCAGCTTCACAGAACATAAGAAATATAGCACAAAATGTTCAAGATTAATATTAGACTTATTTATATTTAAATTTATTTGTATCAATCCCAATCCCAATCCCCAATGAGCAAGCTGGAGGCGAGTGTGGTGAGGAAAAACTTCCTTTAGATGGTAAGAGGAAGAAACCTTGAGAGGAACCAGATGCAAAAGGGAACCCATCCTCATTTGGTTGATACCGGAGAGTGTGATTATAAATGATTATAAACACTGGAGAGTGTGATTATAAATGATTATAAACACCGGAGAGTGTGATTATAAATGATTATAAACACTGGAGAGTGTGATTATAAATGATTATAAACACCGGAGAGTGTGATTATAAATGATTATAAACACCACAGAGTGTGATTATAAATGATTATAAACACCGGAGAGTGTGATTATAAATGATTATAAACACCACAGAGTGTGATTATAAATGATTATAAACACCGGAGAGTGTGATTATAAATGATTTTAAACACCGGAGAGTGTGATTATAAATGATTATAAACACCACAGAGTGTGATTATAAATGATTTTAAACACCGGAGAGTGTGATTATAAATGATTATAAACACCACAGAGTGTGATTATAAATGATTATAAACACCACAGAGTGTGATTATAAATGATTATAAACACCACAGAGTGTGATTATAAATGATTATAAACACCACAGAGTGTGATTATAAATGATTATAAACACCACAGAGTGTGATTATAAATGATTATAAACACCACAGAGTGTGATTATAAATGATTATAAACACCACAGTGTGATTATAAATTATTATAAACACCACAGAGTGTGATTATAAATTATTATAAACATTGGAGTGTGTGATTATAAATAATTATAAACACCACAGAGTGTGATTATAAATGATTATAAACACTGGAGAGTGTGATTATAAATTATTATAAACACCGGAGAGTGTGATTATAAATGATTATAAACACTGGAGAGTGTGATTATAAATGATTATAAACACCGGAGAGTGTGATTATAAATGATTATAAACACTGGAGAGTGTGATTATAAATGATTATAAACACCGGAGAGTGTGATTATAAATGATTATAAACACCACAGAGTGTGATTATAAATGATTATAAACACCGGAGAGTGTGATTATAAATGATTTTAAACACCGGAGAGTGTGATTATAAATGATTATAAACACCACAGAGTGTGATTATAAATGATTTTAAACACCGGAGAGTGTGATTATAAATGATTATAAACACCACAGAGTGTGATTATAAATGATTATAAACACCACAGAGTGTGATTATAAATGATTATAAACACCACAGAGTGTGATTATAAATGATTATAAACACCACAGAGTGTGATTATAAATGATTATAAACACCACAGAGTGTGATTATAAATGATTATAAACACCACAGAGTGTGATTATAAATGATTATAAACACCACAGAGTGTGATTATAAATGATTATAAACACCACAGAGTGTGATTATAAATGATTATAAACACCACAGAGTGTGATTATAAATGATTATAAACACCACAGAGTGTGATTATAAATTATTATAAACATTGGAGTGTGTGATTATAAATGATTATAAACACCACAGAGTGTGATTATAAATGATTATAAACACCACAGAGTGTGATTATAAATTATTATAAACATCGGAGTGTGTGATTATAAATAATTATAAACACCACAGAATGTGATTATAAATGATTATAAACACTGGAGAGTGTGATTATAAATTATTATAAACACCGGAGAGTGTGATTATAAATGATTATAAACACCACAGAGTGTGATTATAAATGATTATAAACACCACAGAGTGTGATTATAAATGATTATAAACACTGGAGAGTGTGATTATAAATTATTATAAACACCGGAGAGTGTGATTATAAATGATTATAAACACCACAGAGTGTGATTATAAATGATTATAAACACCACAGAGTGTGATTATAAATGATTATAAACACCACAGAGTGTGATTATAAATGATTATAAACACCACAGAGTGTGATTATAAATTATTATAAACATCGGAGTGTGTGATTATAAATGATTATAAACACCACAGAGTGTGATTATAAATGATTATAAACACCACAGAGTGTGATTATAAATGATTATAAACACCACAGAGTGTGATTATAAATGATTATAAACACCACAGAGTGTGATTATAAATGATTATAAACACCACAGAGTGTGATTATAAATTATTATAAACACCGGAGTGTGATTATACATTATTATAAACACCGGAGAGTGTGATTATAAATGATTATAAACACCACAGAGTGTGATTATAAATGATTATAAACACCACAGAGTGTGATTATAAATTATTATAAACATCGGAGTGTGTGATTATAAATAATTATAAACACCACAGAGTGTGATTATAAATGATTATAAACACTGGAGAGTGTGATTATAAATTATTATAAACACCGGAGAGTGTGATTATAAATGATTATAAACACCACAGAGTGTGATTATAAATGATTATAAACACCACAGAGTGTGATTATAAATGATTATAAACACCACAGAGTGTGATTATAAATGATTATAAACACCACAGAGTGTGATTATAAATTATTATAAACACCGGAGTGTGATTATACATTATTATAAACACCGGAGAGTGTGATTATAAATGATTATAAACACCACAGAGTGTGATTATAAATGATTATAAACACCACAGAGTGTGATTATAAATGATTATAAACACCACAGAGTGTGATTATAAATGATTATAAACACCACAGAGTGTGATTATAAATGATTATAAACACCGGAGAGTGTGATTATAAATGATTATAAACACCACAGAGTGTGATTATAAATGATTATAAACACCACAGAGTGTGATTATAAATGATTATAAACACCACAGAGTGTGATTATAAATGATTATAAACACCACAGAGTGTGATTATAAATGATTATAAACACCACAGAGTGTGATTATAAATGATTATAAACACCACAGAGTGTGATTATAAATGATTATAAACACCACAGAGTGTGATTATAAATGATTATAAACACCACAGAGTGTGATTATAAATGATTATAAACACCACAGAGTGTGATTATAAATGATTATAAACACCACAGAGTGTGATTATAAATGATTATAAACACCACAGTGTGATTATAAATAATTATAAACACCACAGAGTGTGATTATAAATGATTATAAACACCACAGAGTGTGATTATAAATGATTATAAACACCACAGAGTGTGATTATAAATGATTATAAACACCACAGAGTGTGATTATAAATGATTATAAACACCACAGAGTGTGACTATAAATTATTATAAACACCACAGAGTGTGATTATAAATTATTATAAACACCACAGAGTGTGACTATAAATTATTATAAACACCACAGAGTGTGATTATAAATGATTATAAACACCACAGAGTATGATTATAAATGATTATAAACAATGTCTTTTCTACAGTCATAATGTACAATAGTGCTTGCTGTTCTAATATGTTTACAGAGAATTGTATCTAGCATTTATTTGTTTATAATATTGATTGTTGTCAAGTTAGTATATCAATATTCAGACAAGGGTAGGAATCCTAGCACACCTGCTTTTGCGCTCTATCAGAATAGCGATGTATGAAGCCGGTAGTGCAGCTCCAAAGCCTGATGACCAGGAGTAGAAACAGCCCAGCAGCTTCCTGTATGACAAAAAGAAAATAACTGGAATTAAATGCGATTATTGCAATTAAAATCGATGCAAAAAAATCAACTCTCTTAGCACACAGAACAGTAGTATATTTTGCACAAAATAGCAGAGACTTGCATTCATCAGTTGTGAACCCTGATAAAATGTTCAACAATGCTCAAGAAACGTCCTAGGGAATTTATATATGAAGGTTAAGACTAAAATGTGGTGTATGCACAAAAAAGATCAGATTTATATAAGCATGCATTCCATTTATCTATCTCAGTTTATGTGAATTTTCACAAATGTTGCACATGCACAAATTTCTAACCCCACATTCTCCCCAATCCCTTGTTGGCTGGTCTTTGGTTTCCCCATTTTCCCCAATTCTACTAAGGATATACTGCCATAGATTGAGTTTTTTTTATTTGTTTTTGCTTGGCCATTTTGCATGAATCACATAGTATCTAAATTTTAAAACAAGCAGAGTCTCATCATACCCTTGTCTCTTTCCCGTTTCACTATTTGTTCTGTTTCTATGAAAGTTCTATGCTGTGTAATAATAAATTAGTTTAACAACTGTCACAGTTATGATTACATAGCCATGCATGTAATAATATGAGGGCATATTAAAAACCTCTAAGAAAGAACAAGCAAGGAAAACTTGTATTATATGACATTACTTTATAATATTACATTTAAATGATAAATTTCACAATAGTACATCATGATGACGGAACAAGCAGCCCATGAGGTCTTAAATAGTTTTTCTGGGGGTTTTTTTTCTGAATGGCCACTTGGCTAGTTTTGTAAACCTCGCTCTCTTCTTGTTGTTCTTTCTGTTGCTCCCTGTTTGGGGTCAACACAGCAGATCATCCAACCCAAATATTTGACATGGCACAGGTTTTACACTGGATGCCCTCCCCGGCACAACCCTTCCACTTTATTCAGGGTTGGGACTGGCACTTAGAGCTAACCCCTCAGTGGCTGGGTTGGTTCTCAGGGCTGCTGGTCCACCAGAGGACAAAATCCTGCTTTCTTCCATTTGTATATACAGTAATACCCCAGTCATGCTCCCAAAACACTTTAATTTCATTTAAAAGTTAGCTTAAAACATTACCCTTAAAAAATAAATAAATGTTTGACGTGAAAATAGAGTACAGTATCGCCTGTATAAAAACCTAGGAAAAAATCACTGAGATCACTTATTCACACTTACAGAATATACGCGCGTGTTGAACCAAGTACAAGGTGCAGGGAGATGAACCGCGACATCACGCATACAAAGCAACAGCCAATCAGCAGCTAGGTAAAACTGCTAATGCTCTGTGATTGGCTACTTTCAACCCATCCAGCCAATAGCGTGTCATTATGGCTGTACTGTACGTATATCAGCGACGTTCGATATCATTAAAATAACATTTTACAAACAAAATAACATAAAATGACAATTAATAAAATATTTTTTCTTAATAATTTCGCATTAAAAAACATGAAAATGTATGGCTACGAAATTAGCCGTAAACACTTTTGCAGGATTTTGCGAGGATTTCGCCGGTCTGCGAAAAATTCGCAGATGCAAATTAGTTAGGTTCCGATGAAGATTTTGCGGATCAGTGGAGTCGCGAATCGTGAGACGCGGATCTGAGAGGTATTACTGTAATAACGAATGCAGGTATTACTGTAATAACGAATTCAGTGCATAATGAAATGCTTTTCTGCACACCAGTTTTGTAAAGAGTAGTTATTGGAGTCATCATAGCCTTCCTGCCAGCCCCAACCAGTCTGCCCATTTTCCTGTGACCTGAACAAGGCATTTCCACCTGCTGGATGTGCCTTTAACAGGTTGCGGGGTTTTTTCACACTGTTCTATGCAAACTCTAAAGACTGTTGTTCATATGTCTGAATGTATGCAGTGCTGTCACATGATTGGCTGATAACTGCATGTATGAACAGGAGTACATAATAAAGTGGCTATAAGAAACCAGTGAATGTATTTCTTTTTTGTATAATTCTTTTTAACTTTTAGGTGTTTGTTTTACTACACTTTAAAAAATAAGCTACAGACCATGAAAAAAAGATCCAGAAATAATTAAATAAAGACATTTTTTAGTTTACTGTAACTCTGAATGAGTTCTTGCTTGGAGGCAGGCACACGTTCATGGTAAATAAGATTACAGTGTTACAGATTAACCATAAAAAAAATATGTGGTGTGACACAACTACCTAATCAGAGTGATAAACATTTTTAATCAAAAAGTCATTTTCATATTAGATTAGATCTAGATTGGTCCAGTAAAATAAATCAACCTAGCTACAATAAACAGTCATTCATTCATTCTCTCTCTGTTCCTCTCTCTTTACAATTGAGACCTCCCTTCCATAAGAGTCAAATAAAAGTCTCTTCTTTTGTAATTCTGTTTACTATTAGTCTTATATTATGTAGGGCATTTGCCACATAAATCCCTGTGATTAGCTCTTACTAGAGATACAATACTGTATTAGAACAAGGGCATTAATATTAATCCACCATTCATGTTACAGCCAGAATTACTGCCTGACTGTTGCGCAAAATATACTGCAATATAATTCTTTCCAATCAGATTTTAAAAAATCAATCATTTAAACATTAACTAACAAACATTTGATTATATAACTCTAACTTGGTACAATTTTAGAGTCTTTAAAATCAGGTCATTCAAAAACCTTTGGGAATAAAAATATCACACTTCTGTGGGTAGGGTTAGGGTTATGGTTGATCACAGTCAGAAACAGACACAGAAGCTGACCACAAAAAATCTGGACACATTTCACTGATTTAATTTGCTCCAACAGTATATAAATCTAACAAAGCCAGCCATCAGGCTCAACGACAACATTTTGCCACAAGATCAGTCAGACATTTGCACATCAGACATAATTTGCACACGGCTGATGTGTATTCTGTTGACATAAGCAAATTCATTCTCTTTAAAGAAACATGAGTGCAGACAATAGGCTGCAGTTTAATATCAGCATTATGACATAAGTTCCTATTTGGGGGTCAGTTACTGACCTGAAAAAATCTACTGTACTGAGAAACTGAGCCATATGACCTGACAAAATAGTGTACTTATTGTCTAAAGTTGGCATGGGGACATCCTCAAATGTACTTCTTCTCTTTTAAATAAATCACAACATTTGTCAATATATAACTCTTACAGAAGGAGCCCTGGATATGTAGGACATATGTTTTAATAAAAAATTTTTTGTTTTATTTTTCCATTTTACTATTATAAAGGGTGGGAGGGAGTCTTGATTGTGAAGCAGAAATGCAATCTTTATAACTCTGTATATTGAACCTGTACTTCAACCAGTTGATAAGAGCAGAGATTCAAAAACTGATAAGCTCCTCTGTCTGGAAAACTATTTAACTGACATGTAAAATGGGTTTGCGTCAATTGCAAACAACTGTAAAAAGAAGGCTGTTGATGTGCTCCTACCTAAGGAGGCAGAAAAAGACAATGTACAGGCCTCCATTTGTGGTAAGAAACGACGCAGACTGCAGGATTTCAGGAATCAGTCTCTTCTTATAGTAGTCTTTCTTCCTTCTTCGCAGGATCGCTGCAATCTAGAGAGGGATTACATATGTAAGAAATTTGATTGATTGATCGATTTGATCAATTTATTCATTCACATAATCAATTATAATTGTGTTATAAAATGGGTGTATCCTGTAATATCACCAACGGGTGCAATGAACTCCCCCTCTGAGGTCTGAATAGCTGAGTCACTGTCTGTATTCAAGGACCTACCTGTTCAAAGAGCTTCTATTAAGTACGGAAAAAACTTGACTTGTGAATTTTAGCTTACTAACTCCTCTCTAACAGGATTTTAGCTTGACAGTTTTCTTAAATCTAGCATGATTCATAATATGCATTTCTGTAGCTCCTACAGAACATCCCCAAAGTTCCCAAACTCTCACATGTCTAATGGACATACAGTTGCAAGAAAAAGTATGTGAACCCTTTGGGATTACTTGGATTTCTGCATAAATCGTGTTCTAATCTTCATCCAAGTCACAACAATAGAAAAACACAGTCTGCTTAAACTAATACCGCACAAACATTATATGTTTTCATGTTTTTTTTTTAACACAACATGTAAACATTCACAGTGAAGGGTGGAAAAAGTATGTGAACCCCTAGGCTAATGACTTCTCCAAGAGCTAATTGGAGCCAGGAGTCAGCCAACCTGGAGTCCAATCAATGTGTTGAGATTGGATGTTTTGGTTAAAGCTGCGCTGCTCTATAAAAAACACACAAAGTTTTGAGTTTGCTGATCTCAAGAAGCATTGCCTGATGTGAACCATGCCTTGCACAAAAGAGCTCTCAGAAGACCTACGATCAAGAATTGTTGACTTGCATGAAGCTGAAAAGGGTTACAAAAGTATTTCTAAAAGCCTTGATGTTCAAGTGTCCATGGTAGGACAGACTGTCTACAAATGGAGAAAGTTCAGCACTGTTGCTACTCTCCCTAGGCGTGGTCATCCTGTAAAGGTGAGAGCACAGCGCAGAATGCTCAATGAGGTGAAGAGGAATCCTGGAGTGTCAGCTAAAGACTTATAGAAATCTCTGGCACATGCTAACATTTTTGTTGACTAATCTACAATAAGTAAAACATTAAACAAGAATGGAGTTCATGGGAGGAAGCCACTGCTGTCCAAAAAAAACATTGCAGCATGTTCGAAGTTTGCAAAAGAGCACCTGGATGTTCCACAGCACTACTGGCAAAATATTCTGTGGACAGATGAAACCAAAATTGAGTTGTTTGGAAAGAACACACAACGCTATGTGTGGAGAAAAAAAGGCACAGCACATGAGGCAAAACCCCATCCCAACTGTGAAATGTGGTGGAGGGGGCATCATGGTTTGGGGCTGCTCAGGGCCTGGATGGATTGCTGTCATCGACGGAAAAATTAATTCCAAAGATTATTAAGACATTTTGCAGGAAAACTTAAGACCATCTGTCCGTCAACTGAAGCTCAACAGAGGATGGGTGATGCAACAGGACAACGACCCAAAGCATAGAAGTAAATCAACAACAGTATGGCTTCAACAGAAGAAAATACGCCTTCTGGAGTGGAGTCCTGACCTCAACCCAATTGAGATGCTGTGGCATGACCTCAAGAGTGTGATTCACACCAGACATCCCAAGAATATTGCTGCACTGAAACAGTTCTGTAAAGAGGAATGGTCCAAAATTCCTCCTGACCGTTGTGCAGGTCTGATCTGTAACTACAGGAAACGTTTGGTCGAGGTTATTGCTGCCTAAGGAGGGTCAACCAGTTATTAAACCCAAAGGTTCACATACTTTTCCCACCCTGCACTGTGAATGTTTACATGTTGTGTTCAATAAAAACATGAAAACATATGTTTGTGCGGTATTAGTTTAAGCAGACTGTGTTTTTCTATTGTTGTGACTTAGATGAAGATCAGAACACATTTTATGACCAATATATGCAGAAATCCAAGTAATCCCAAAGGGTTCACATACTTTTTCTTGCAACTGTATATGAAACACACGTTTGTTGATTGTATAACAAGTATAGTTTTTAATTAATGGATGTTTTGTAACTCATTAGCCTTTAATTACAACTAATTTGACAATACTCTGGTCTGAAATAGATTTTCCTACTTAACTTTTTTTTAAAAAAAACGAGCCTAGTGACTAATCTAGTGATTTTTGGAGCTGATGTTAACAGCTGTACTGCACTCACTAAGGCTCTCAGGTTCACATGTGCAGTTGACTGACCACCAGTTTTGTGTAGTCTGACCCATTGCATGAGCTGATACTCCCAATAACCAATCACTGAGCAGCACTGTTTTCAAGTGACCAATCGTTGCTGAATATTTGTTTGTCCCACCCACACACAGCAATAATCTTCATACTCTTTTCTGGAACCGAGAACTCCCTCTATAGGAAATAGATTATTTTGTAAAAAAAAAATATATATATATATATAAAACTATATTCAATTTAAATGTCTTCAGAAAAATCAGCTTTTTTTGTTGTTAATTTAAAAACACACTAATGTGCAAATTAATATGACGTTTCAACGAATATGCAAATTAAGTCTGGTGCTTCATCCTGGGACTTTTTAAAGCATGCATTAGATATTTCTTAGGGATTTTACAGTATTTCCGCATTACTACAATGTTCTTTGTGTGAGGAGTGAAAACACCATGTACAGAAACACCGGACACGACAGGACAGCAGTGATGCCGTCATACAGCTTTACCTGATTAGCTCTGGTCACTAACGAACACACTGAACTCTTGCACCATGTAAAGGCTGTAGTTAGCTAATCACACCAAATGGGTTTGTAGTTCATTCGTATACAACTTATTCTCTCAGCGCCATTCAGCATTGAACTAGCGATGATCCCTTGAGCCGACACACAAGCCATGATTATATAAGACTTCTCGCGATCTTTTAGAAGACTGTAACCTTACTTACCTACATCCTTTCCACAGATATTGGGTATCTCGTTGCAATCGAGACATGAGCTAGTAGTGTCATTGATCTTTAATGCTAGCTAACGTCACCTAACTCGCCTTTGTAACCACCGCACAAAATACTTACCAGATACAACGGTGCATATATTTTGAGAGAGACCTCCAGTGCCCCGGCCGTGACTTGCAGTGCTGAAAGTGTACATGATGGGCTCCATGTATGTCCTATCTCATAGCAGTTGTGCGGTATAGACTTGCTGAGCGCAGCCATGTTTACTGAAGAGCGCGAGAACGCGCACTCAAGTGCTCGTGAGAGCGCGCTCCCGTGCCTTAAAGTGACAGCTCCGTCACAAGTTAAACACGTTTTAATACTAATTCTACGATTTGTTTGCATAATACACGCAAATTTACAACTTAATATTAAATCGAAATAGTGATGCAAGCTTCAAATAATGAAATGCTAGAAAATTGCTGGAATGCTAGTGTTGCTGAATGAAAACCAAAGAGGGCCCTCATTTGCATACTGGTTATTTCGTTGCTAATTATTTTAAATGAAAATTTACTTTGCAAATGTACTTCACATAAGTGTTTTTTTTTTTATATTTGTTTGTCTTTCTTTACATTAAAAGAAACACTAAATACTCAAAATGACAGCTCAAGTGCCATTTATTGGGACCACAAAAACTACAGAGCCATCCTTTAACGTCCAACATGAATGAATCAAAAGCTCATTCTAAAAGGAAGAAAATAATACAAAACAAGTGTTGATATTAAATAAACAGTCGAAACGTTTAAGTGGTGAAGGAGGGCATTCCAGCTCATTCATCTTCGTCCCAGTCTTTCTTCTCTGGTGGAGCTTTGGGCCCTCCTGCTGGTTTGGCCATGATAATCTGTACAGACAGGAAGACACAACCTTAGAACACTAATGGGAAGAAAACAAAACACTATTGAGCAGTTAGTTTGAGTCTGTTAACCACATCTATGGAGGAGGAAAAGTCCTTCAATTCATGCGACATGCAATCTCGTACCAGAGCATCATGTTCCAATTCCAACTCTTTGTGACAAGTACATTGTGACAAGTTAGTTCAGTGCTGTCCGAAAGGTATCAAGGTATCAACATGACGGATGAGTGAAAATTAGTAACAAATCATCACCCATTTTTCTTCCAAAAGCAGTTAATTCCAGACCCATTCTATATAATCCTTTCCTTTTACACATCTAAGAAAATATTTTGTAGCAAGATCTTCAATGCTACTTCAAATAGTGAACAGGGTACAGTCAAAACAGTAAGTGTGTTCATGCAATCCCATCCAGCACTCCCACGCTTAAGTGGTTAAGCACACACACAAAGAAATAGGGCACCTGTCCCAATTCTGGGGTTTCTGATCAATGATGGGTGTCAAATTTATCAGGTTCTTCATTCCATTCGTCTTTGTCCCAGTGGCCTTGCTGTTTGGGAGCTTTGGGGCCCCCAGCTGGTTTCGCCATTATGATCTGATACAGTATATTCCAGGCTTAGAAACAGTTGTATGTACTCTTCTATTTCATTTATACAGTGCACAATGGAGTAGAAGCCATAATTTGGTACTCAGCCAAAAAATTAAGTCCAGATAAATAACAAGAAACAAACAAACAAACAAAAAAATCCAGTTTCGAGTGATACTGTAAACATGAAGTAATAAAATACTGGCAAATTGTGAGGATAAGTAAGGTTTGTGACCAAACAATGTAAGGTAGCAGCTGACCTGGTCAACCCGGAGGACAGTGATGGCAGCATTTGTGGCCAATTTGATGCCCCAGAATTTGACCAGGTAGGGATCCAGAATTCCAGCCTCAAGCATGTCTTTCACTGCAGGCCCTTCACCCTACCAAAGGAAGAGGAAACGGTTAAACCAACAATAAAGCCAACAGAAATACAAGAAAGCCAACATAATAGCCTTTTGTTCAGCCTTTTGGTTGCACTCTCACCTCAATATCAAAGCCCATGTTTTTGTTGCCCTCATGGTGAACAGCGTACAGTTTGGAGATCAGCTCGTTACCCTTCACGCCAGAGTTTTCTGCCAAAGCACGTGGCACAGCCTCAAAAGCCTCAGCAAATTTCTTAATGGAGTACTGCTCCAGACCTGGGCAAGACTGGCAAAACATACCAACATTTTTTGAGAAAAAAAAAATCCAACTTCATGTGTATTAACGGATTTAATGGCTTATTTATACAAAAAGAAGCAGAAAGACACAGACATTGCATACTGGGAATAGACCATGGTGAACCATTTGGTTTTTTGTTTGCTGTTCTTTCTCTCCTAAAAGTGTATTCCAAGCATTTGGTGACTGGAATTGGTTTTATCTTTGTCTTGATAAACTACTAATGCCATGGACAACCCATCTTCAGTTTGCTTAAAAATATATTCTAGACATGTATTCTTGGTCCTTTTACTTTTTAAGCACCAAAAACATTTGGTGTCATTAGTTCATTTTTTATGTCAGAGTATAAACATAAGTTGAATTTTAAGAAGAAAATAAGTACAATTCAGTTTTTAATGCTTCTGAGCAGTGACCTACCTCTCCATAAGACATTATCTGTTTGGCCAGTTCAATTTCAGTAGCACCAGCACCAGGACACAGCCTCTTGTCCTAGAAATGAATAAACAAATAAATAAACAAAACAAATCAGAATCAGGTTAATTGCCCAAGAACGTTTTTACACACAAGTAGTTTGGTACTGGCTGTTGGTGACCCTTGAAAGTACAGACATAAAATAATGACACTAAGTCTATTCTAAACAATAGATTTAAAATAAGCTAGAAAATCTGAAAATACATTCATTTAGCCATCTGAACAGACTTACCCTGACAAGGACCTTAAATGTGTTTACTCCATCATCAATGGCTCGTTCAATGTCATCCATCAGGTTGTCTGTGGAGCCTCGAATCACCAAGGTAGAAATGGCTCCCTCTTCCTTCTCTGTTAGAGACGAATACAGTAAATCATGCAATTTATTTCTAAGCAGCACACTTTGTTATTATTTGGAGATTGTTTGAATCCTGTGATGCCACAGCCATGATAAAGGGGTACTGTCTCATCCCCGTATCATTCACTGTGCCACTAGTCAATCACTGGCTCAAGCAAATGAAAGGAAACAGACAGCACTTTCCTTAATGTGCGTCATGTTCCCCCTGTAAGTATAAGCAGCAGTTATGTACCCACCCAAATAGAGAGTGGGGGGCCAAAAACAATTTAGGCACAAAATAAGGTGAAGTCATCTGGAAGCAAAAACACTCCCAAAGACCCACGGTAAATGTATTGTTTAATAATATTTGTCCAAGCAGGAGCTACTCCTTCTGGTA
Organism: Hemibagrus wyckioides; assembly: GCF_019097595.1. Taxonomy (NCBI): domain Eukaryota; kingdom Metazoa; phylum Chordata; class Actinopteri; order Siluriformes; family Bagridae; genus Hemibagrus; species Hemibagrus wyckioides. The sequence continues at coordinate 6,016,208 of NC_080725.1, forward strand.
CTCGTACAAGACAAACAAAAAATCAGGAAAATGTGGAACATCGTAGAAACAAAGTAAAATACACATGTCTAGATCTCTGGTGGCGAAAGTAGTGCAACTGTAAATTAACTCACCATGTTTGAACACAACAACCTGGGTGTCTCCGACTTCAGTCAGGTAAACACTGTTACAGTGACCCATTTCCTCTGGAGTAGGAACAGTCTGGCAACACACAGAAGGTAAATGCCAACAAAAATCCAAAGCAAAAACCAAGGTTCTATTGTTTTTCACTAAAAAATAAACCTTACCATTTTGGGCAATGCTACAGCACCAACAGTTTTGCATAACCTTCTCAGGTCCCATTTGGAATTGAGCCTTGATGGACACACACCAAAGAATTACACTTTGTCAGATTACCCATTCTGCGTGTGTATGTGTGAGAGAGACAAGTTAAAGACATAGATGGGTGAATTATTCCATTAAAATGCACTCACCGAACTACCATGAGCTGATACTTGTTGGCATAGTGTAATGCCATGTCTGCCACTTTGCCTCCAGTTACGACCACATTAGCACCAGCATCAGCAATGGCCTTCACCTGGGCCTCCATCAGGTTCTCCTCACCTTGGCTGAAGTTCATCAGCTCCTCAGCACTCTTTATCAGCACTGTGCCCTAAGAAATGCACACACCATCAGTGTGATTTTTTTTTTTTTAAATTCATTTTCTTTAATAACTAAGCTCCTCTATTAGATTATTACACATTTATAATACAAATGTATCTCACAACATTTTATAAAATAATATCTTGATACATAAAACTGGATACAACCATTAAATGTTATATACACAACCTCATACAGCAGTAAGTTTACATATTTTAACAGTAAAATGCTTCACTAAATGTAATTTATACTATTTTTAAATAAGTCTTAAATAAGGGTATAATGATGCATCATGACGATGATTTACATGATTTATGTTAATGTGACTGGGCATCCTGGAAAGGAGCATTCAAATATAAATGTAATGCAGTTGCACTGTTTGTACACAAGGGGTCCCAATTTGCACACTGGTCAGAGGAAACGTTGGTTAGGTGATTACATTATTTCATGGAAAGCCTGTGAGAACATCTGCACCTGTGTCCAGTAGCACAACAGGATGGCAATTATACAGTAATTAAATTGAGAAGCCAGTATCATAAATCGAAAGACGGCCAGATTAGACTGTTCTTTCACCCTACTTTTAAAATCAACACTACATATAATTATTAGAAACAAATATTTAAATAACTACCAAAATGCCTGCAACAAAAACTCTGTATATTCAAAAATAAAACAAATATTGTATATTTTTGACAATACACTCACCTTGGTCTCAGTAACCATGCAGTCAAATGGACAAGAAAACACAACTATCTTCGCATCTTTAACTGACGTGATGTCTCCTTCAGTTTCCTTCTTAAAGACCATACCATGCAGCATCGACGAGGCATGCAGCCCGCAACCCTACATGAACACATATTGGAATAAAAAAACCAAGCCAGTGACTAAAAGCATAAACAAAATGTTATTTGGTATGAAATTCATATTTACAGTAACATTTTGTATTAAAACTCACCAAAATCTTGCACACTCTCACATTATCGACATTGAAATTGCCAGACTCAGGGAAAATTGATACTGTGTAGAGAGAACAGCAGCACATTTAATAAACGAAATAAAGATATTAAACTGAGAAAATACGCCTAAACATGAAATACTAAGACATTAGATATACGTTAGGTGTCTGAATGCAGCCCTCACCACAAGCTTGTGCGATAAGGTCGCCGAGGAAGTCTTCATTTCCGTACTGTTTGCTCATCACGGCTGTGCGGATCATGGCTTTGGCCTCAGCCACGTCATGCAGGTTCTTAGCAGAGGAGCAAACACAGTCCGGCAGAATCTCCAAAGCCTTTTTACAGGCCATCTCATAACCCTCAATGACCTATATAGGGAGAGATTAAGATCAACTCAGTTTGATGATCTCGCAGCCAAACACCTGACAGACTCTTTGAAATGCAATTACTGACTAAAAACAATTCCTTGCCCATAAAATCTCTTCTCTACATAAGACGTGTGCATCAAATAATTCCATAATGGACAATAGGACCATTACTAGTGTAGCCTGTGCATTAGACACTGTGTGCTTCGTGACAGAATTAGGATAAGACAGTATGACTTACAGTTGCTGTCACAGACCAATGCATTGTCAATGAGCAGGAGTGGACAAATCAGTAGCCCAGGCAGAGAGACAAGCAGACTGTGTATTTGTGTCTATATCAACAGGCTGTTGATAACTAATTTGCAATGTCTTTTACTTCACTCGTCCAACAAATAATAACAGCTTTTGTTTCAATCTAACATTACGCAAAGTGTTCACCCAGTTACAAGCTGCACACACTTTTTTTAAAATGTAAATACTTGCTTCTTTTTTTTTTTTTTAATACAATTACAAATTTCATCCCCTCACCTCCGACACAGAGAGCCCCATTCGGAGCAGCTCCTCTGCCAGTTCCAGCAGAGCGCCAGCAAACACCAGGACAAAGTTGGTCCCATCCCCTACTTCCTGCTCCTGCATGTGGGACGCCATAACGATCATCCTAGCAGCTGGGTGCTGGACCTAGAAAAGAAAGACACAGTATTTAAGGCTGTATGCTGTGCATTATAGAATTGCCATTGACATATTACAAAGGATGCAGTGGGTGCTTCTCATTTTTTTAATTGAGCCTCCTTGTTTTCTTTCCTTCCTTAATTCTATACTCCTTCCTCCAGTGAATCAGAGAAAGATGGCAGAATACAATAGTGGTAGGATTGAATAATCAGAGGCATCCATTAGCGAGGCACCCTGCGTTTCACTAAATCACATCATCCAAACTCACCTCGAGCTCTCTCAGAATGGTAGCAGCATCATTGGTTACCAGGAGTTTCTCTAAATGGTTGATGACCATCTTGTTCATGCCTGGCAAATATATAATAATACAATTCATTAAGAACAATTAACATTACAAGTTAGATTAAATAAGCAAAATCCTGAAGCAGGGAAACAGTCAGTTACCATTGGGTCCATATGCAGTTCTTGTAGTCTGTGCCAGTTCCTTGCATGCCTGGATATTTCTAAAAACTGCCTCCTCCAGACCTGAATAATGCTGATCAGCAGAAAATAGTATAAATTCAATACAAATGAACAAATTTTTATAAAGCACACCACAACCTATGTAAAAATAATAATAATAATAATAAAAATCAAAAGCCATTAAAAGTACAACTCGGTGACATGATATAATAATGAAATCCTCATACAATGTATCAAATACACTTTGAAATATTGTAGTGCTTTTTGATTTAAAAAACATTTACATTTCTGGCATTTAGCAGACGCTCTCATCCAGATCGACTTACATTTTCATCTCATTTTATACAACTGAGCAATTGAGGGTTGAGGGCTTTGCTCAAGGGCCCTTTAGTGGCAGTTTAGTGGACCAGGGATTCAAACTCATCACCTTCTGAGCAAAAGGCCAACGCCTTAACCACTAAGCTAACACATCCCCATAAATAAAACACAAATATTACAATTTTGCTTCTCAAGATTTATGTTTAATAAATAAAAACATTGTTTTAAACAAGAGTTATAATGAGTTTATTTTGCAACTGTATTGGGGGGGATAAAATGACCAAACCGTGAGAGACATGAAACAGGCTACAGTGAATCTTGCACACAATGTTTCCTAATTTGGTTACAAAACGAGAAAGTGAATAAATGATGATCATGATAATATAATCCGTTGTAGAATAACGTTATCTAGCATAAGGAAAATAACTGCACTGTGAGAGCTGTTAGCCATTATCGCACTAATAATACATTATTTAATAATAAAAATGGGTTATTGATCCGAATTGCTGTCAGGGGAAGCAGCTAGCAGGCTAACTAGTTTGCCGGCAGATGCACATGCTGAACTAGCTAGGGTAACAAAAAGCTAATTACTGGAGTAAATCTAGATTTTATAGTTCTTGGGTAAAAGGAAACACTGCCTTAATTAACTGCTAATATTTTGCGCGTGCATAGTCTGTCTGATTTGCTATATACATGTAATCAGTAGCTTTGACTGTGGACCCTGTGTTCTAGAAATCTCCACCCACATGATTCAGGCTAACTCGCTAACACGTTAGCTAGCTGCTTAGCTAAGTGTTAAGATCAGACCCTAATAAAAAAAAAAGGATCCTAACGATTCTTACCTTCGCACCATCCTTTAACATTTGGGCAAAGCCAGGCGCTTTAGGGACGTGAAGGGCCATTTTTTAGCGTTTGAACAGCCCCGGTAGGAGAATAATCCGGACTGGATGCTGCCAGAAACCGCTCCACAAGGCAAAGCACGCAGCTAAGAAAAGACTGGGCGAGTGTCGAGGGCAGAATCATAGATCATCATCCTCACAGGCCAGATAGTAGATCGACGATTGCGTCAAACGCTGTCTGTTATCTATGTATCTGTTAGTTTGTTGAACTATGACAAGAGCTTAAAAAAAAGAGCCTAAAATACAACCAAGCCATAACATATGTTTTAAAAGTGAAATTTCTATTCAAACTATCTAGACTAATTTAGAAAATAATACCAGGTCAACATTAGATTAGATTCAACTTTATTGTCCTTGTGCAGAGTACATGTACAGAGCCAATGAAATGCAGTTAGCATCCAACCAGAAGTGCATAAGTGGCATATTTACAATTAATTACAATAAAGATATACAGGTATGGGGATGATATGTACAAGAGAATGGATGTCTTATGTACAGGTGTAGTAGGAAATATAAATAGGTATAAAAAAAAAAAGACTATACAATGTACAATGTACAATTTGTTATGTCCTTTGTTCCAATCAGTGCTGAGTAACACACACACACACACACACACACACACACCAGCCAAGTGGTGCCATTGTTGTTAAATTGTTATGTACACTCAATGTATAGTAATAAAGATATGTTAAGAATTAACATGCTAAACAAGATATACAGATGGGTATGTGTATATTATACATTATATACAGCTCTGGAAAAAAAAAAAAAAGAGACCACTGCCCAATCTCCAGATTTGAACCCTATTGAAAACCTCTGGAATGTCATCAAGAGGAAGATGGATGGTCACAAACCATCAAGCAAAGCTGAGCTGTTTGCTTTTTTGCAAAAAGAGTGGTATAAAGTTCCCCAACAGCAATGTGAGAAACTGGTGGAGAGCATGGAGCCAAAACGCATGCAAATCGGGGTTATTCCACCAAATACTGATTTCTTTATGTCATTTAGCCAAAGCATTAACACAATTTCTTTACAAATTATTTGCATTTTGTTTTATTTGAGTTATTAAAGCTCGGCAAATACTGCATGATCTCTGGTTATTTTGATGTGTTGTCATTTCCTTTAAATATACATTCTAAATAACAATAGTTATATTTTGAATTTAGGAGAAATATTGTCAGCAGTTCACAAAAAATGTAACAAAACTGTTCATCTCACGTACATGCACCTGGAAGAAAAAAACATAAGAAACTGATTATTTTGCAGTGGTCTCTTATTTTTTCCCAGAGCTGTATATATGCATGTTTAAATAGTACTATTATGTACAGGACAAAAATGTACAGGAAGGAGGTGTTCATGGACCAGGCGAGGTCCTCTGAGAAGTGGACCCCAAGGAACTTAAAGCTGGGTACACGCTCAACAGCAGCTCCACTGATGTGAATGGGAGCATGAGTGTGATTCCCAGCACGTCTGAAGTCCACAATGACCTCCTTTGTTTTCCTGGTGTTGAGTTCCAGGTTGTTGTCCCCACACTATAGCTATAACATTACACTATAGTTTATTAGTTTTATAGTTTATTTACTATATACACCGACCAGGCATAACATTATGACCTAATATTGTGTTGGTCCCCCTTTTTCTGCCAAAACAGCCTTGACCCATCATGCACTGTGTATTCTGACACCTTTCTCTCAGAACCAGCATTAATATCTTCAGCTATTTGAGCAACTGTATTTCGTCTGTTGGATCGGATCACAGGGGCCAGCCTTCACTCCCCACATGCATCAGTGAGCCTTGGCCGCCCGTGACCCTGTCTTGTTCCCTTCACCTGGCACTGCTCATAATGTTATACCTGATCAGTATACTTTCCTCACACAGTTTCTCTATAAATTAACATAAAACATTTCTATACCCTAAAAAAACCCTTTCTAAACTCTATACACTGTTCTTATTTTTTCACAGAAAGCTAAAAAAAAAAAAAATTTTAATTCACAATAAATTCCTCATTGTGTGGGATGATCTTTTTGGCACAAAATTATAATTCAGTTTATAGTTTAATATTTAGGTATATATTGTTTATACAACAAAACAAAAGAATCATGGAAACATGAAACATATTTTTCTTTTTTTCCTAGGTTTCATGGCATCACTTTGTAAGAATAGATTTTAATTGTAAAGTCCACCATCATAGAAGGACTACATGCAAAACTGCTCAACACTGTGATAAAATATTATAAATTCAGGGCTCGCTTAAAGGTTTCACTCAGAGGGTCAAAAAAAAGAAAGAAAGAAAGAAAGACAGAAAGAAAGAAAGAAAGAAAGAAAGAAAGAAAGAAAGAAAGAAAGAAAGAAAGAAAGAAAGAAAGAAAGAAAGAAAGAAAGAAAGAAAGAAAGAAAGAAAAAAGTAGGATTAGACATTAATGACCTTAATCCGGTAAAACAGCTTCATTTCAAAACAATGGCACCACTTGGCTGGTGTGTGTGTGTGTGTTACTCAGCACTGATTGGAACAAAGGACATTTTTCTTGCCTAAAGTCATGCGTCCGAGCCTTTTAACTGGCACTGGTGTAGGGGGTGTATCTGTAGTCCTAGTGAGCAACCACACACACACACACACACACACACGCACGCACACTACTCTGCCATGTTTCTGACGAGTAGCCGAGATGATTCTTATGAAAACAGTCTTCTTCTCCTCTCTGGCCCTCATTAACTGGCCCAGATGATTGTATGATTAGCTCACTCTGGAAAGCTCTAACACTTCCTGCACGCTCTTTCTGTGGAAGGAGTCACTCTTGAACCTTCTTAAGTTTAAGGACTTTCTCAGAAGTAAGCTTTTGTTGCCAGGTAAGTTTTAATTTATCTCTCATAATATTTTTAAACTGGACTCACAGAATTGTAAAGATGTGTTTAACTTTACTCAAAGTTTACTGAATTTTATGTTGCAAAAATTCCCTTCTACAACTGCTTTGATTGTTTTTAACTGTGGAAACAACATGTTTCTGCTCAGTAAATGGCTTGAGTCATGGCAGATAATAAAATCTCGTTTAATAGTTTACAATTTCATTCATAAATGCACATGGATTAAATGATAGAAAATGCTTTGGTCAGTGCAAAGACAGTGGAGACGTGTGACCTCACCCTCTGGCTCGGAGGGGCTCTACCTCTAATTGTTTAATCCCCGATGCAGCTTTGGGCACATGATGAAATCCAGTCATTGCCCCTGAGAGGTGAATGATCTCACATTACAGCTGTGTATTAAAGGAAACTAGCTTTATGCCCCCTATCCTGTCATACTTGTCTGCCTTCCACAGGGAATAAATGATCACCTCAGCAAGACGATTCACCACAGACAAACCTGAAGTTCAAATCTCCTTCAGCCTTGATGAGTCCTCAGGTATGTTGCTTTCTTGGGTTCTACGTTTGAAGGTGTTACTTAACTGTTGGCTTTAAAAATGGTTTTGTCCTCTCAACCACCTCCCCCTCAGCTGTAATGGCATACACTGCATGCCTTACACCAAAACAGCAACCCACAAAAGCTAGTACAAAGCCCTTCTCGTGCCGGATCTGTTTTAACTTTTGCCATTCTTTACAGTAAAACAGGTGCTCTCTCTATTTTGGTCTATCACTGGCATCTTACAAATAAAATATCTACCTAGACACAAAGCTTATCTGGTCCCTGCTGTCAAAGTGTTTTACAGCTATTCAGACGAATGTTTGGATGGCAGCTGCAGCATCAGGTTTCCTCTTTAATACCTCACTGCTGTGTGATTCACTCATTTGCTTTTATAACACTGGCCTATATTTAAAGGTGCTTAACACTTCATCCTCCATTCCTGCCCGGAACCTCACATCTTAGTCTGTGCTTGCATTTAAGGACTGCCGTGCAAACACACAGATCAAGAAACTCGTCTAGTTATTTGACACACAGGTTAAGTGAGTTCTCTGTGATCATATTGATCAGCATGCTGTATGTCAGACTGGCTTTGACCTTATCTTGTTTTGTTTTTTTCTTTTCTTTTTAAAGAATCTGAAGATTTACAACGGCTTTGTTTTCTTTCTGAAACTGAGAGTATGTTAAACTTTATTAGAACAGGAGTCTGGCATGTTTGCAAGACTTAAAAAGCCTATAAATGTTTCTACTATTGTAGAGTCACACGAGCAAGAGCCTGGATCTCCTACATTGGGAATTACCTCATCCCAAGTTGAAATGCAATATGTGGCTGTAATTCAAACAAGTGGCCGATTCTGCTTGTGTATATTTTGCTTATAATTAGTCCCATGGTCAGTGTGTAACCACACCCCATTTTTAGCTGGTTTCATCAGAGGATTCCCGACATGTGTACCCTGGCTACGTATAGACATAGCTTGCATGATAGCAGCCAGTGTAGACAACTCGTCTGTCATAGCCCTCGTTAAAGACATCTCATCGTCAGGTATCTAAAAGATAGTTAGAACCAATCTGTCCACTAAAGCTTTAGTTTATGTGGACCAGACTAACAGGTGTTGGCTGATGTTCTCCTTGCAGCGATAGAAAAACAGGCCTGTGGTTTCTATAAACATAGCCAAGCCGAAGAACCTCTGTTGTTGGTTAGGCACTTAATTTTATAATTAGTAATGATTTAATTACTTAAACTATGCAATATGTAACTGGGAGCCTCTGTGTATGCTCTGTTTGTGGGATAGGGCAGAGGAGGACATGCAGAAGCACCTCTGGCATTTAGTACGTTTCTAAAAGGGTATCTGGCCACTGGACAAAATTAGAGTCATTACCATTTAAGAAATTAGGTTTTAAACCAATAACTGTAGTGCTAATGCCTCGCAGTTCCAGAGTCTGTGATTTGATCCTGAGGTTGTGTTACTTTCCATTTGATATTTTGCACTTCCTGCATAAACATGGGTTTATTCTGGGTTCTCAAGATTCTTTCCACCTCCCAAAGCATAAATCTTCATGATCTGTTCATGATAAATTGCTCCTAGGTGTGAATGAGTGTGTTAATGTGTGTGTTCACGGCACCCTATGATAGACTGCTGTCTCACCCAGGGTGTATTCTTACTTTATAGTACCCAGTGTTCCCTGGATCCACTGCAACCCTGACCAGTAACCGGTACTTGCCATCCCTTATTACTTCCTCAATGCACCAGAGATACTAAACTGATTGTCTTTATTAATACAGAGCTGACCGATGCAGAGGATCAATTCCCATCTTTCCCTGACCTTGAGCAACGCTTGCAGGTAAGACTCAATAATTATATGAAGACAGAGATATATTAATGCAGATGACATTTTTGTGATTTAACTGGTCATTTAATGTTGATTTCAGTAAAGCAAACGGTATAAGAATTAGAAAGCTGAACAACTGTTGCTTATCATACCACAGTGTGAACATAAGAGGGCAGCAGTATATGTTTGTAGTGTTTAAGTTCTTAAATGAAGACCTTCTGTAAGAATATCCTGTATAACAGGGTTTCTCAGCCACACTTACCTCAAATTAGTACAAATAATTGGATCTTATTAGTCAAATTTTATACCTTTACTATAGTACTGCTAAATTTCCACTATATACCTCAGGGATTGTTCTTTAAAAACACCAGGACTGTGAGTTGTTTCATTGTACTATGTTCTTTAGTCTAAATTTATTTACTTACATGATCTTATTTCACATTGGACCTGAGTTAAAAACTCACCATAACAAGCCATTAAAATTCAGTTACTTGTTGAGCAGCCACTGCTATTACACAACACTTCTGCATGAACTTCCTGTACAATACAGGAACAATATACAATATGAAAACAGGTGACAAATTAAAACTAATATAAAGTGTGTTATTAAGGTATTGGGCCACCACAAGCCACCAGCTTCAATGTGCCTTAGCAAACAAGTTTCCAAAAAAGAAAATTCCCTCTAACGATGTTTTGATGATGGTGGTGTAGAGAGTTTTTACAACATGTCACTAAAAATTCTCTTGTAGGAGTTCCGCTGAACTGAGATCTGGTGATTGGCCATAGCATATTTATATTTTTTGGGAATTGGGAAATTGTTATCCTAGAAAAGACCACTCCCATTTGGATGAAAATATTCCATATGATAGGTGATCAATTAGAATATTTAACCTTGTACTTAACCTTCTTTCTTTCTTTCTTTCTTTCTTTCTTTCTTTCTTTCTTTCTTTCTTTCTTTCTTTCTTTCTTTCTTTCTTTCAACCCAAGATTTACTTTAATCCATGTAACGCATTAGAAGCCCAAGGCAGTTAAATACAATTACACTAATATCTCAGGTCAACGTGTAGCAAAGGTCAGATGAATAAATACATGAATAAATGAATGAATGAATGAATGAATTCGATAAAATTATTAAATGAATAAATACATACATAGACATACGAAGCCAGCAATTACGTAATCAGATGTTGAAAACAATGGGTATAGTTACACAAGTGATACTTGCTAACTAGACTATTAACAACACACTAAACACTAACACTGAAAGGGAGGAACTGTGGAGCTGGAAAAGGAGGAAGTAGACATCCAGACAGCATCAAATGGAATTATAAAAAAAAAGAAAAGAAAAGAAAAGAAAAGAAAAAAGAAACTGGCCAAATCTCTCTGCTTACCGTACATCAGGATGATGCCATCTAACTTATTTAATTTTTATCTCTGTAAGCGCACACAGTGGAAGAACACTATTGTGTCACATGTACAGTCAGGCCTTCAATAATATCTGATCCTCTAAGAGAAACTTATATTATATTTTCACTTATATAGACTTCTAGCCATCATAGGTACATTACCTATGTTTTTATTAGTAAGGGAATTCTAGTTAAAAAAAAATAATAAAAAATTATTACTTAAATAAATACGCTGTGAGGTTTCCAAGGCACTTGGAGAAGTTGCAGAAGTTGAAGTGATATTTTGGAGGAGTTGGCTATGAGTCATTGTGAAAGCAGAAGTCCTGCTTGAGATGAAGCCAAAACTTTTTACCAACAGTTTCCTACATAATGTGGTGGGAGTGTAAGTGTGTGCTGGTTGCTATCATGGAAAGCGATACTGTCTGAGGGGATTTTTGTTTCATAGACACTCCAGACTTCAGCACTAGTTTTGTGGACAGCTAATTAAATAAAAAAGTCCAAACACGGAACAGAAACCACAGAACCGGTTTGCAGCACACGAGTGGGTTACACCTCTTCTTTTCTGACTGATTTATGACTAGTTTAACTAGATTAGTGTCAGCTAACTCCACTCCTCTCGTGCAGTCTTCCCGAAACTTTAAACTACAATCTTTAACATTATGTCTGGTAGACTGCTGGAACCCTAATAGTTTTGTATCGCTGTCTGGCAGCTCCTTTGACATTAGTATTGATGAAATTTGTGCTATTGATTATTTTTAAGTCACAAGTGTATGAATGTTATATGTGTGGGTCTTGTGTCCTCTTCATTTCTGCAGCCAGTGTTGCCATGCCAATCTCTAAAGGAGTCTGTCCAAGTCTACAGAGACCATTGCAGAATGGCGAAAGAGTTTCACCAGGTTAAAACAGAAATCGCTCTTCTGGAAGACAGAAAGTAAGTGTGAAGGCTGAGAGCAGGGAAAACCCTGCCACTGTACAAGGAAATATGATTTTCCATTTTTCCCAGTACAGGTTTATATGTACATACATGCAACAAGCTGAAACTTTTGAAGTTTCATAAGGGAACAAGGACGAGAACAATTTCAGATTCTACTAAAGTTTATTTCAGAGATTCCTCACTGTGATGCAACATGGTTTGTGTGGTGCTCTTCCTTAGGACACATTCCATTTTGACTGACAAGGGGGATTTCCTTACAAGTCATGCTGTGCTGGGTAAAAATAGGCCTGTGTAATCATGACAGCCTCTTACATACTGTATTGTGGCATGCAACACTTGTGTTTTTCGAAAATGGCTTGGGTTGTCCGTAGCAACCAGGCATGATTTCTTTTACATTCAAATGAATCTTTCCCGTAAAGACTTTATGAATCTACGAACTGGATAGCATTGATTAAAAAAAAAAAAAAAAACTGTAGTCAATTTATGAAAAATATATCCAAATGCCTTTTTTATTGAATAAGCAATATATCAACCGATTAGATATAGTGTAAATGTCCACAGTAGCTTGTCCTTCTGTCTCCAGCGGAATCTTTGGGATATCATAATGTATGAGCTTTCCACAGACAATTAGGATTAAGCTTTAAATATTGATATGATATACTTAATTATAAGCTGTTGTTAAATGTTGAAACGTCAGACGATTAGTTGATCACTTTCCTATAGCAGCATGCCTCTGCAGGGTTCAATTCAAATCGTGTTTATAATAATGCACTTGTTCCTATAGTGCTGTTCCTAGGGTAACAGATTAATAGGAATTTGGCAGATGATCTAAATTATCTAAGACTAATAATAATTGAATAAAAAAATTGTTGTATTTAACAAAGAAAATGTATAATTGTTGATATGGTGAAGCATACTTTATTTAACATTACTACCAAGCAACTCCCAGTGGCTATTTATATATTTATCTTATTTACATCCTATAAACTCCTAACAAGAGAGAGAGAGAGAGAGCAGGTTTGTATGTTTTATCTATAATATATAGATTTAAATTCCATGTAGTTTAATAAATGAAACTCTTTTTTGTCTATTTATGATAGGCAAACCTCTGTGGTATAAGAGGAATAATATTATTATATATTATTAAATATAACATATTTATGAGCTTCACGGTTACTTCCATTCATACACTTTTGTTCAAATGGTTACACCCACACATACATTAAGAGTGTCCTTTTATCACTTTTATTGTAAGCTGTAAATTGTGGTTAATTTACTGGAAGTCCCAGGCTATTGTGTCCATCCTAGAAACGGTGTTCAAAGGTCCAAACACTGGAGTTTCACTTACTGGCAACCTGCCATGTGATCACATTTTATAAAAACAGGAAGTAGTAGTAGTACATCATGCAGCACAGCTTCAGCTGTGTACAAATCTGCAAGTAGGTGTTACAGGTGTATGTTTAGTGGCAGTGGTTTTAGTGCAGATGAATATGGTTAGATTAGCAGGCCAGAGATTACGTGTTTGACCTTCATTTGATAATAAAATTCTACGTTTACACACCTTGTGTAATCTAATCCATTTAGGAAATGAAAAAAAAAAGAATAGATAAAAAAAAAAGGAATAGACTCTTGGGTGGAAAAAGTACCAAAAAATATATATTTGAGTGAATATTGAGATAATCTTATTCAGTTAAAAGTGGAAGTATACAGTGAAATGTACTCAAGTATAAAGATTGCTTCCTATAAATGTATTGCAAAAGAAAACATAGAGGTTTTAACTGATGAAATTAAGTTAATAATTGTTAATAAACAAACAAAAGGTTTGCTGGTCATATGCATGACTAACTATGCTTAGGTTGATAAAGATTTAAGCAGAAGTAAATCTTCTTGTTAATATTTACTATTAGCTAGCCTTTGACTTGCTACCTAGCCAGTAATGCCACTAAATGTGATGTAGGTCTAAACCTGGAATTACTGAAGAAAACAGGCTTAAAAACTTAAACCTTAAATGTAGCCAGTCAACAGCAAATTGTTATGCTTTTTCAAATGTGTTACAGTCCATTCCTACTAGCAGGCCATGCAAGATAGCTTGTTAAGTCTCTGCTTACCGTAGTATACTGAAATATTTTACTGAGGTAGGGCCAGGCTGATAGCTGTAGCATTAATTATGTTGTGTAGCATAAAAAATGTCACAGCAGATGATGATTTTTTTTTTTTTTTTTTACGATTCTTGATAGTTTTCTTCTACTGAACTTGATTGAAAACTAAATTGATTGAAAAGTATGTTTTTAAAAAAAAATAAATAAAAAATCTCGCTAAACTAGTGTTAACCGTAAACATCAATGAAGGTAACAGCTGTAAAGTTTATTTCCTTGCCTGTTCTCTGTGTATGTTTGGGTGTGCTTACCCCAGAAGGGATTTGATAGCTGAGCTGGCTGAGGACGAGAAGGTGACGCTGGAGATCTCTAGACTGGAGGAAGAGTTTCGGCTTTTGACAGAGGAGAACCATACCCTCGTCAGCATGTACACAGAGCGAACTCAGCAGCTTGCCACTCTGCGTATACTCAATCAGAAGAGGCAGGGTTCCTCCTGACCCTTGGCCTTTTGTGAAATGGTCAGTACAAATATGTTTCAAGATTTTTTTCCTTATGAGCCATCTTAACATTGAGGTCTGCTACAATGTACATTTAACATCCCATTATATGTTTCAACCCTAACAGCAGTTCAAAATAGTGAACATTATACTATGTGAGGGCAGCACATTGGAAAGGGAGGATTTCATATTAAGAAGAGTTTCCTTTGAGACGACTACATCAGGTTTCACCAGCAAAAGATGGAAAATGGCTCTCTAGCACTTATTGATTGTAATTAGAATTCTAGGCAACTGTTTAGGTGAATAAAGGGATTTACAATTGAAAATATCCATTAATGAATAATGGGTATCATTATCTGTGTCATGCAATGCGTAATAAAAATGAAAGTGTGCTGAGTTAATACCAATCTGAGCAAAAAACACTGGTTTAAAGACTGGTTAAAGGGTCTGCACTGGAAACCAGAGGATTATCCATACTGACTCCTATATGGACTCAGGTTTGGGTTTTGTATGTTGTGTATATATACGCAATTATACTGAATAACTAGAATTTTGACATAAATACAAAGCAACAGTTTGTTCTTTAATGGTACTTTACTATAATCATGTGTAGCCTATAAACTCCAATAAGCATGTATGCAAAATGGTAACCATGAATTAATTCACAAAATGAATATGCATATTATAATATGATTATGGTCAAATGAATCACATCTAAAATCAATCAGTAAATACATAGAAATATATATATATATATATATATATATATATATATATATATATATATATATATATATATATATATATATATATATATTTGTCAAACACTGGTGCTGAATCCAGAATGCATGATGAACATGATGATTGATGATCTGTGTTCTGAGTTCGCGGGTATCTCAATGAAAGTGTTATGTTTAATTCAAAATTCACACTTCCTATGATGCCTTTCACTACAAAGTGATATGATAACCAATGGATAAAGAAGCAACATTTCTATATTATGATATTTTTATAAATATAACATCCCTGGTGGAGAACATGCTGGGTTCTGGAGTGTTTTGTAAAGGATCACATCAATCCTATCAATAAATACCTTTTAAAGGGTTTTTTTTGGTCTGTTTTATCTGTTTATTGTCCAGCCTGTCTGTCTTTTCATTATTTGTCTGATATCCAGTACTTGGTCATTGATAAACTGACATGGTCATATCACTCTTTAGTCTGTAAATATTATAGCTATGTATATGTCAGTGCAAGTTTTATACTCTTTACTGTGTTCATTCCATAATAAGGAACTGATCGTTAAAAAATGAGCACACTGTAAGATTGTGAAATCCTTTAAAAGGCAATGTCTCTCATCCCACACAGATTTACCAGGCAACTTCAGAAAGAGGCAGTTGACATAGCTATAGCTACGGAACAAAAAACATGTGATAAATATTAATATGCATGTGATATGCATGTGATCCAGGGATCTGAGTTTGATACTGAACTCAAGTCCAGAATCCACTTGCAAAAAGCATTCAGGTAGGTGACCTGGCTATCTTAAACTGGTACTTATCTTGTTCCTGATATCCTTGGCCGTAACTACTGACATTATAAGGCCAAAAGTATGGGGGCATCTGACCACCATACCTCTATGTGCTTTTAAAACATCCCATTCCAGACTTTCTCCCTTTGCTGTTATAATAGCCTCCACTTTTCTGGTAAGGCTTTCCACTAGATTTGGGTAGACATTTGGGTGTGAAGCAACTCCTGTTGTCAAATTTAATATGGAAACAAAGGCCTCTTGGTAACATCGTAGTATGTAGCCTACTGTGAAACTACTACCCAGTGATCAGTAGTGATTATTAATTCACACCTGACCACAGAGTAGTTTTGGAGGACACTAAGGAGGACTAAGTTTGCCTATAGATGTACAGTATGTATGCTCTCAGATGTATTAGCTTTCACAAAACACTTTTGGGAGGTATGCAACACTTATCTGACATATATATATTATGGATTATTTTACATTATTGCATGGTCTAAAGTGTTTTATTCTGCTTGTACCACGGTATTTTGCTATAGATTGTAGATGTTGAATTTTCAAAATGACACTTGTTAACAGTTCCTAGTTATATTTAATGCTTTGGAATGTCCGTAAAACATGGGAGTTCCTGTTTCACTTAAGTTTATTAATAATAATAATAATAATAATAATAAATAGCCGTTCTATCACCATCTCATATTCTCTTTCTTGTCATTGTATGTATAAATTATAAATGTTACAAAGTGCTAACACCCAAGACTCCTATTATAAATGTTAAAATCTTGTCAGTCAGTTTCAAGTCGGAAAAACATCACAGCATCAACAATCATATAAACAACAACAACAACAACAATCAATTTATTTCACAGTCTGGTGTGTGTTTCATGTATTAAACAGCTATTTGCCGTAGATAGCATTTATATTTAGTGTAACATATTCTGCTCTGGAATGTCCAAAAGACAAGTTACTTCCTGTTATCACATACATTCCCTTTCCATTGCCTCACCAGCATCTCCGTTTCCTTCACTTAAAAAACACATCTTGGCTTTATACAAAGAAACCCAACATCGTAAACTATGTCCCGAAACCTGTCTGACTCTTACAAAGTGCTGACATCCACTACTTCTCTCATTCACATTTGTGTCCCATTCATAATCAGAACTATAGCCCATTCATTCTTTAATTCAACAATATAGCACCATGCTGGGGGTACAGAAACAATTAATTATGTCTTAACAACATGATTTTTAATCAATTTCTTATTAGTCTTTGATTATTGTCAAGCATCAATTCCTTACAAACGAGTTGGTACTATAAAATTGTGGAAAAATAATTGAGGAAAATAATATTTTCCTCCGAAAATAGTGCCGGCTCTAAAGCGAATCACAGGGGTATTAGTATTAATGCGCTCTTTCTTGTCAATTTTATAGTACCAACTCGTTTGTAAGGAATTGATGCTTGACAATGTGCGATATGCGAAATTAATCAACACTTTCTGATCAGTCAGATTCGAGATTTCAGGTGTGCTGTCAGAAATACCTGTCAGAAATTTGTTATGCCAAATTAGACAAATTTGGTATTTAATTTATTAAGAAACCTGCCATTTCAGGTTAAGGGGTTTTAATTGAACATCTATTAAAGTTAAACGAGCTGCTTATATATATATAGAAGACTTAACTAAACTATAATCAGCTTTTTTTAAACAATTGTTAACTAATCTCGTAATTTACTTATTAGGTTTTTCTTCTCCTTACAAACCCCCAGATGAGAAATATTGTTGTTGTTAGAAGTGACCATACAACGGACTGACCATGGCCGAATCCCAATTAATAGCTGTTGCTGAAGCCCATAGGGTGTGAGAGACGATATTTTCTACTAAAGCTAGGGCACCTAAAGAGGGAGCATGGGGACATTGGGATTGAGCCTCCGTGTATTCAGTGGGCTGGACAATAACAAGAGTTTTGGCTTCAGTCACATGATGGAAACACAAGCGCCTCCTTGTTTGCTCCGACTCGGAGTTTTTTAAAAGCTACGTGTATTGTTGACAAATCGAAACGTCTGGACTTTTACTCCAGGGACATGATAGGTGAGTATTAACTTTTAGATCGGGCGAATGTTTATAATCGGCAGGGATATACACTCTGAAAGAGCGAGAAATACGCGAAAACAGCTTGCCCTACCTAACATATGCTGTCAAACTTTATCAGACAGGTTGTTTACTCGCGACTGAAATGAAATGAAATGAATAAGTGTTGAAACGTGGTTTTAATCGGACATGTCAGGATCACGGGGGTAAACATCAACACCACCCCTTTAAATAAAAAACACGTTTGACGTTTTCGCTCGCGTCCGGTTTTCTCTCTCTCTCTCTCTCTCTCTCTCTCTCTCCCGACGTTATTATGTATCACTTTCCCTCATTTTTCGCCTTAAACGTGGGCAGAGCTGAACTTCTCCAGGGCATTTAGGGAAGTTGGGTGGTGTGTACGCTGACGTGCGGGTGTATGTAGAGTTTCATCGGAAAGTGACTGGAATTTGTGAAGGGAGAGGCGGAGAAAATGTGCTGCCTCATCCTTTATCAGCAGAGCCGTGAGTCAGCAACGCAGCCGCAGCAATGACTCGCCTGACCCTACTTCTCTCTTTAGTTTATCCTCAGATAAACACTGAAGACACGACAGGAGTTGCATAGCATTTATAATTAGCATTTAAAAATATATATATAAATAATAGAAAGCATAGGTGACCCTCTGAGGTGTTAGTTGTTCTATGTCTAAGGTGCATGGTCGCTTCATCTGCAGGATCTGCATGTGCATGCAAGAAAAGTAGATTATTACTGACCTGTATTTCTCACGGTATTTATTTATTTACATACAAAGACGTGATAACTAGTTAGTTGTTACAGCGGTTACTTGAATGGGATTGAAACTGCAGGTCACACTCGTGTGTGTAAGAAGTTTATTTTCTAATCAGAAGCTGAGTATATTAAAAACAAGCATTACTTTGTTTTGGGGTTTTTTTTTTTTTAACCAAGTAAATTGCTGTTATTATTAAATAATACAGTCTTGAATTGATCATTTAAATCTATGGAATGAAATACTCTAATAAATCAGTAAACACGGATTTGCCTAGTTAAATAAATACATAGTTTTGTTAATGTTCATAAAATAGACCTGCGATCATAAAGGGGTCCGTGTAGTTTGCCTGTGAAATATGGTTTGGATTGGAAAAGACTGGTCCAGATCTTAGTTCGGAGATTATAGACAATCTGTCATGACCTAGTATGTGTCAAAGTCCATATGTTGTAAATCCTGTCAGAGATAATAAGCAGCCATAAATGTCTATCTGCCTTGGTTTTGACTAAATGTCACGTTCAATGTGTTATTTTGTTTCATGTGCAGAATTTCCTCTTTCACTATGATGTAGATGTAATTTAGCATGACAATGTCGAGCTGCAAGACTTCAGAGTTCACGTTCCAGTCGTCGGTGCACAGTACACATGTGCTACGCTGTCTGGATGAGCAGAGGCGGAAGGACCTCCTGTGTGATATGACGGTGATGGTAGAGAACCGCGGTTTCAGGGCCCATCGCTCGGTTCTTGCCTCCTGCAGTGAATACTTCAGCACCCGCATGAACAACCACACAGGCCCGGGACTCATCATCAGTTTGCCTGATGAAGTAAGTACATGCTGTATTCTTTATCTAATACCATGTAACACTGACTGTTAGTTATTTTATTCTACATTCAGCTATATACAACAGATCCCTCATTGAATATCGTTTCCTCAGTCTATGTCTTTAAGAAAAGTGAATCTGATTCTGATTGGTTTTATTATCCTAGTTAACGGCTGAAGGATTTGAACCCTTGCTGCAGTTTGCATACACCTCCAAACTGCTCTTCACCAAAGAGAATGTGCTGGAGATCCATAACTGTGCCACCGTGCTGGGCTTCAAAAACTTGGACCAAGCCTGCTTTGACTTCATCTTGCCCAAGTTCTTTGACAGTAGCAAAAGTTCTTCAAAGGTCCAGAGGTCTTGCTGCAAGACCAAATGCTGGAGAGCCAAAGATGAATCAAGCTTTAAAAATGATGGTGCTAATGATACTGGTGATGTATCATCAGCGGCTCAGCTTTCTAAGAAACAGGAGCAGAACGTCTCCTCAAACCTCAGTGAAACGGCAGTGAGAACCTGTAGCCCGTGTCCAGTAGAAACTGAAGCAGATACAGAAACCGAGTCAGACTACTCCTCGCTTTGTCCAAAATATCGCAAGTTTCAGCTCGCTTGTGGGAAAGGCCAGTCTAACACAGACACGGAACCAGAGAACACTGAGAGTTCCTGCTCTCTAAATTGCCTGCCATGCTCCAGCTCTGAAAAATGTGAGTCTGCAGATACTCTGTCTAGCAAGACTTCAACAGGAATCATTGAAGAGGATGCAGCGTCTTTCTTCTGCCCATTAGCAAAGCAATCACCAGTTGAAACACCTCTGAATCTTTGCTCAGGCAAGTCATCTCCACAGATGTGTCCAGTGACACAAGGTTCCTTTCCTCCTCCTCAATCTGCTGGGAAAGTGGCTGAAAGTTCTTCAGTGCGAGTCTCTGGTAAAGAATGCATAATGTCAGATTGTAGAACTGGAACTGTTTGTCCAAACCCAAGTACAGAGAAAAGGAGCAGTGTGGAGATGGAGGTGGCCAACCAGCTCAGCGCCTGGCCTGACATTTATAGCTCCTGTGTCTCAGAGCCCGTGTCTTCTTCATATGGCCAAGGCATGGCTGTGAAAAGCTCAGAGTTACAATGGCTAAAACAACTAGAGTGTCCCTTTCTCAGAGATTTGGGTGCAGTGGATGCTCAGGTGCGATGCAGTGAGGTGACATCTCGCTCAGCAGAGTGTTCCTACATTTCTTCCATTAATTCAGGAGAAGACTCTGATAGCTTTGACACTGAAGGGGACAGTGAGTCCTGCACCAGTGAGCAAGCAAGTCTGGTAAGTCTGGTAATCTTTTTGATTTCTTATACCTTAACATATTAGCAATCATATGAAGGGCTGAACAAAAAGTTGTATAAAACTTGTGATCTAGATTTGTTCTTCAATGCAAGTTGACTTAAAAAAACTGTGCTGATTCTGTAGTATTTGGATTTGGGTTTATTCATTATGACCAGTGACCATAAATGTTGTACCACATGACTTCATGCACAGACCTAAAGTTCTACAAGTCTGTAGAAGAAAAAGGCAGGAAACCACATTGGAAGGCTAAACTGTAAGTGAATTTTAAAATGACCAAACTGCCTGCATGGAGTGAGATGGAACACTACAAAACATACTAAATTCCTAAATACTAAACAAATGTACATGAAATGAACTCCGAATGGCCACAGGTGCTGTGTCACACAAAACTTGCACGTAACACATAACAGCATCTTTAAGACTTTATAAAGTGGTTATGCATTGCTGTCATTTGACCAGCCAATTATTTAACCAGCTGTTAATATTGCTGGTTTCTTTTTAACTTTGGTTGAACACATGCCCTATGCTCTTCAATGGGACTAAAGTTATAGCGAAGATATCAGTAATTCAAAATGCAGAGGAGCTATCATTAACAAACATCCTCTTGGAAGATATTGCTCCTATGGGCTGATACAGTTTTGTAAGAAAGAGTACTATATTATTCCTTAGAAAACTGGTCAGAGAACTGTGATCTCAGTTCTAAGCCACATAATTCTTCTTTCATCAAGAATTAATCATCTAGACTAAATTACATTTTAAAAAGACAAACTGATGCTTTTAAAGAAGAGTCCTGTACTGTCTGTGAGGTGAACTGTAACTGAGATTTCTGACGAAAATATGGGTAAGTTGCCTTTGAGATGTTTGACTGTTTATCGTAGACTTTCTTTTGACATTTGAATGTAAACATTTCACACTTCACTACATTATTTTCACTGTAGTTACTGAAGAATTATAACCAGAAAATATTTTTTAAAGAAAAATGGGGAATAGCTGTTTAATGGCTAGGGATGGAACTAATTTACAGGCCAGGAAACTGTAAATTTAATTTGCATAAGTATTCACCCCCTTGAACCTTTCCCCATTTTTTTAGTGTTGCAACCTGGAATTGAAATCGACTAAACTGTGGTTTTTTTTTACTGTTTGATTTACACAATATGTCCAGTATTTGAAGATGCAAAACATTTTATTATTGCCAATAGTTTTCTATTTTTATGAAAGAAATAAAAGAAATTTAGATAATTACAATTGGTTGCATAGGTGAAATATATTTAAAAAAAAAAAAAGTGTGTATATATATATATATATATATATATATATATATATATATATATATATATTTCATTTATATATATATATATATATAATATATATATATATGTGTATATATATTATATATATATATATATAATATTTTATAATATTATATATATAATATAATATTTTATTCCTGCAATGCACAAAATGAGGGATTTTTTAATTTTGGTGTCACAGTTGTGCCATATTCTGTGATTTTTTTTTAATGGGAATTTTTTAATAATCAAGCCCTGATTCATTCTTTACCAGACTTTTTTTGATTGCTCTGTCATCTTCCAAGAATCATTACATAAAATCCCAGTGAAGTTTATTTCAAACCTCAAAGGTTATTTTTTCAATTTCAGAGTGGTTTGGGGTTAGGGCTGGTGAATAGTTTTTTTATTTATTTATTTATTTATTTATTTATTTATTTATTTATTTATTTATTTATTTATTTATATTTTTACTCAAAGAATGAAGTGAAGAAACTATTGAAACCATGGGATGACAGTTTTGCAAATTAGTTTTCGTAATTTAAATGTTGTATGCCTCAGTAGATCTTTACACAAAAAAGTCATTGTCTCTGAACTGTTTATAAAACCTAAGGATTTAAATTAGGAAACTTATTATTAAGCACCAAGATTGTGTAGATTTCACTTTTTCCTCATACTCTATGCTATTGAAGTCAAACAACTAATTGTGCAACAACTTCACTTAACTGTGCTTGTTGGACAGTTGTTAAGTGGGTATATAATATTGGCAGTGTTGATGACATGATTGCTGATCCTCAACCAGTTCTATGGAAAAGGCGAAGGTCCACTAGATCACAAAAAAATGGCCTGATGTTGGGAAGACACAAGAAACACACAATAATAATCTACTTTCGGCTTCTGTTTGAAACACACCAAAATTGTGTTGTAGCACTGCCACTTATTGATGCTTATTATATGTGTGTAAAAATAATGTAATTATTGGCTGATTTTTCTCGATATTGTTGTCTGAATACTGCCATTGCCCAAGTAACTTGTCAAGTGTTGGCATTATCGTAAGTGGGGTCACTGCGTCATGCCACGTCATCACATGCCAATGAGGCTGTTTGCAGAAGTGAACATAAACAGAAAGACAACAGAGGAAAGCATGCTCAGCTGTTTGACAAAATGCTTAGAGGACTACCATCATGCTTAACTGGGCATGTTACCACTGAAGATTTCCAGTGGATCTATTGCCCTTTTATTTTTTGTTTCATGGAGGCATTTGCCAGTGGAATTATTCAACCCTACCAGTTAGGGGGATCTTTCACAATTGGGCAGATACCAAACTTCAAACTTTGGGAAACCCTGAGCATGTTGTTGAGAGGTCCTGTGCTGTTGGTGGAAGGTAGAGAAAGCTTAAGTACATGAATGGAAGACGCTTAAAGCATCCTTCATGACTGCTTTTTTTTACCTGTTCACTGTTTAGTAGAGGCAGATATCAAGGTGGAGGAATTGGTTAGGCTGCATTCTTAATAACATTAATCCCAGTTTTTCCAGTTTCCTAAGAGGGACAGTGAGGACTGTTGAATAGCTTGTCAAGGTGGACTTCAGGGTAGAAAAGGACTGTGTTAAAAGAATTTAAAAGAAAAAGTAGCAAGAAACCACCTGGAAGCCGAGGTCCTAGAAACCTTGCCAGGGTGTTTCTCACACCCTTCCAACTCCAGGCACTGCTAATGGTTGGTAGGAAGTAGTAAAATTAATTATTGACACAGGCTTGTCACTACCCTCTTGCATCAGAGTCAATGGAGCCAACTGGAAGGGAATATGACCAAAATTGGCACACACCTCTAGCAAAAATTCATCATAGCAGATGTGAAAGTACATTACTTCAAAGCCAAGAGGTCTATCACATAAAAATGGCACAGTTCCACAGTAGAAATTTACATCATGGATGACACCCACCTGACCTTTCCTGTTATTCTGAGGTTAGACTTCACAACACAAAGACAGCAGCAATATTTGAAGTGACTAACAATCAGTACAGGCTGCATTCAGGACAAGAGTATGTTTACTATCTGTTCATTAATCACCACTGGGTGCCAGATCCTCCTAAACACAAACATCATCAGCTAGATTCAGCTGTAACCTTGTATTATCACCAGAACCAATATCCCCGTGACTAACTGCATCCAGCAAAGAGTCTGCTCTGAAGTGAGAGCCTAATAATCACCGGGAGTTGAGGAAACAAATGAAGGCTTGGCTTTTCATCACCTCCTATGACTTTGGCCAGACCAGTGTGGTGACACTACATAGGATTTCCATGAAGGGTGAGGTTTCAATTAAGAGCAGAGTTCTGAAGATTGCATCATTAACATAATCCTCATTGCCATGGTCCTTACCTGTGGTCTTAGTGCCTACACCAGACAGCACTTACTGGTTTTGTGTAGAATGCAGAAGGAGCAGCAAGACCATTGCAAACGTTTATCCAATGCCTATATTGCTTGCCATCCTTGAATCTTTAGAAGGCACCTTAGGCTGGCTTTGAAGCACCTCAATCTGGCTTTGAAGCAAGTCAAGAACCTGCCTTTCCAGGTTTACATAAAGTAATGTCATATGTAGCAAGGAAATTTAAGAGGGCCTGAGCAAATACTACCTGAGCAAATACTCCACCTCAGAGAAGGAGTGTTTTGCAATGTTTTGGGCAATAGAAAAGGTGGAGACATTTCTTAGAAAGAGTAGAGTTTGAAGTCTTTACTTAGCATTTGCTACTTGAGTGGACATTCTGTTGCTAAGGCCTCCTCTTACATGAAAAAATTGGACCCTGCGGCTGCAACAATTCCACTCAAAGTACACAACAGGAAGCACCAACATGGGACCAGATATGTCACCTGTGTCACCAAACTGACGTACCTCGCTAGTTAGAACACAGAAGACACTGACAAATAAAGACAAAGCTGCAAGACCAAAACAGACCCATTCACCATGTTGTTTTTGAGGTCTACCAGTGGGTTCTGTATAGAAAACTCCCACTGCAAGATAAACGAGAAAAGTACTACAGACTGCTGAATCTATTTTGTTATTGTTTTCATTCTTTGCTCTTCATCACCACTTCCTCTCAGCAGCAAACTGTTAGTGTTGTCATCATTTTTTTGTGTCATGTGATTAGAAACTCTGAAACAGATATCCTCCTTAGAATTCTTATAAGTTTAAAATAGTGTATTAGACATTTAAAGTAATAACGCTATCAATGTACAAATATATGTGGACCTTTCTGTGTGGGCAATGCTTAGTGTCAACATACAAACATTGCTGATAAATAGCTGTACTGTTTATTTGTAGAAGACTATTACTTATCAAAAAATCCCAGAAACAATATGTGTTTCAATTATTCTCACGTCCAGATTTTTTTGATGAACAGACAAAAAGTATTGAAAAAAAAAGCTTTTTTTTTTTGTAATGCTCAAAATGTCTGAAAAAGCTTTAATTCATTAAAATAAGAACTCTGGCACCTAATTTAAATGGAAATGCAAATTGACTTATTTTTCCAGCTTTTTGCACAGATGCAGCTGCCATTTTCCGTGGCGGGAATTGTATCACTGAGCCGCAACGACTTCCAGCAGATGCTGAAGACACAACAGATGACACGTGAACAGCTTGATTTTGTGCATGACGTTCGGCGCCGCAGCAAAAACCGCATTGCTGCACGCCGCTGCCGCAAGAGGAAACTTGATTGTATCCACAACCTGGAGTGTGAAATTGAAAGACTGGTGAGTGACTATGATGTGCCGATTCTTTCCCACTTAACAGAAGGTTAAGTTAAATGTTGTGTGGTTTCTATACCTGTGTAAAGAAGAAATGTAATACATGTTGTACTGAATTCTGTAATAGCAGCAGTTGGCATGAGAAAGAGCAACGTACTGTAGCACACTGATTTTAATCTGTTTTGGCAATTCCAGAATTCAGCTATCAGTTTATAAGGTGAATTTTGTTGTAATAATTAATGAAGGATATAGAGCTATCAAAATCCCTAGTTTCTCTCAGCTAAGCTGATCTATATCTACCACACTGAGGGATATTACCTGAACAAGATGGTACAAATGCTAGCTTAAGCTTGAGCTTGTAGCTCAGCATAATTAATTAATACGTAAAACTGTAGGAGTGACATCTACTTCAAATGTTCATACAGTCTATAGTAAATTCTTATGACATTTAGCTGCTTTGGTGTATAAATGGTGCTTAAATGTCAAAATGAACAACACGCCAGAAAAACTGCAAAAGAAATCCCAGCTGAAGGTTTGGTAGAACAGTTTAATGCAGGAAAAAAAAGACATGGCTTTACCTCAGAACTGTCAAGAGCTTCAGGTGTGTGTTTGCAAAGTAGGTGCACATTCATAAAGCTACTGTCATGTCTAAAGCTGTCAGTAACCTCGTCAACCACACCATTTTATTCATTCTTTTATTTATGTATAAGGTCAAGTCAACTTGTAAAATATACATTTGCCTGGTTCTCCATTGACTTATAAAAGAATGGCCAGGGTTAAAACTGAACTTCAGCCAGCCACTAGAGGGCCTCAGAGAGTTTTTTGCTTCTCTTATCCCTATTACTGTGTCCACTCATATATACATACAGTCATTGATTGGAATAGCATTATTGCTGCTATATAATTTTATTTTATTATTTATTTGTTTATTTTATCAGGTTGCTTTAGTTTGTGGTCTTAATAACAGTGTACATTTTGCAGTCCACCCTGATTTGGTCGTTATTTGGAATATACATCTATTGTGTGCCAGGATACACTAGTCTTAGGTCACACAACATCCTGCTATCCTTCCACACTTTTCTACGTTCACCAAACTAGTTGCTGAAATAGTCATTAGTAGTAATAATCAGTGAAGCTTTATATGTTTAGTGTTCATTTAAATTAATAAGTAAGTTTTGGGGGTCTTAATTGTTTAAACTGAATATTTGTGCTGGAATAATTGTAATTAAATACTGAACTACTTAATTTGTACTTATATTTTCATTTATGTCTTCAATGTAATCATTAGTAAGCATTCAGTAAAGTCAATCAGTGTAGAAACTAAAATGATCAAGGATTCCAGAGAGAGAATGAATTTTTCAGGCAAAAGTCACTTATAGCAGTTTCAGATAGGTCACTGGCTTATGCACAGGAGTTTTCCCAGTTAAACTTATACTCTTTTACTTTTAATTGAGTACATTTTTGTCTTGATACTTTTTCAGTTTTAACTGAGTATAATTTATAAAAATGCATTAGAACCCATCTGCTCCTGCTGGTTGTCCTTCAGTGCCCTGTTACATCAGAAAGCTTATATTACATGCATGTAGCTAGGTAATGTCAGTAATATTTAATGCTAAAGGTATCTGATGTTCGCCACAATATTAACTTACTGCTGCACTGAAGACTTTATGTGCCAGAAATGATATGGATTATAAAACATCAAGTATACAGCTCTGCACAGTACCTGTTACCATGCTATTACTGTCATGGAACATATGTAGTAAATGTACAGCTAGACATTCTTCTAAGCTTCAAGTCTGTTCTTTCTTCAAGTAGAATAAGCTAAGTTCCTTAGGAAATATTGTGGATAGATGACAAATTGCCTGGGTGCAAGCAGGAGTATGATCTATCCTGCCTTAATCAGTATATCCTATTCTTGATAACTGAAATATACTGAGTAATCAACTAAACATTGATTAAACTTACCTGGTCAAATACATACACGTCTTAGAGTCCTGACTGCCCCTGAGGGGAATTCCCAGGGAATCCTTGGTTTTCCCAGAATTGCAGCAGCTGTCAACAGACAGTCTGTTTTCCAGGCACGAGGGTGGGAGAGTTTGTGAACATGTGTCCCAAAGCTGATGCACATAGATGAGCAGGTGGCCAACCTTGCTGAGAGTCAAGAGACCACATCAAAGATGGCCTGATTCTGCTGATCATACTCCAGCTGATTCTGGTCTGGCAGCTGCTATGCCATAAAATGGGTTTCCCCAGACAGCAGAGACAGCATTTGGACTAGGCTTTGGGTTAGACCCAATGCTTCCACTTTAGGTGGAGCAGCTGCAGCTGGAGTGCCAAAGGGTTACAGCAAGCTTCAGATAATCTTCTTGTTCCTCAGCCTGTGCTTTAAAGCATTAGTCATATACTATACACACACACACACACACACACACACACACTTTCAGTCTGTTTGGTGTTTGGCCCATACAGAAACTGTTTAGCTTAATCATACAGTCACAGCCAGTGCTTAAACTCGTCTTCTGTTCCACAGTCATCATAACCAGACAAGTGGCCTTTGTCATGGTAGCCATGAGAGCTTTGTTATTGCTATTAAAATACCTAGCTAACACATACTTCTAGTAAAGTATGTCACTGTGTGGAAATGGGCCATTGTACAAGTTGTACTGAGGGACATTGTACTGAGGGACATGCTAACTGAAAATCTCTGTCATTCTAGCTAATACTGTTTGCCAAGTAGTTAGTGTCTATGGTGGGATACTACTTTTTTACAATTATGTATTGTAGTAAACAGATTTGGTCTGGGACTCATATTTGGATTTGGACTCATTTATTTTATATCACCTTGTAGAATGCTTTTCAAAATATTCACCAAAATAGCAGCTGATGAAGATTTGCATTTATTAGGCAAAATTATCAAAACAAGTAGACATAACTTGTCCTATGATCTCTTTCTCGATCAGTGATTTTGTTATTTACTAGTATGCATAGGTTTGACACTTGTTTGCTGGTTTGTGTTGCACAGCGGAGTGAGAAAGAAAAGTTGACTGCTGAGAAGAGGCAACTGGACCAACTAAGGCTAAAGACAAGGGAGAATTACTCAGTTTTGTATGACAGGCTGTGTGCTGAGGCCAAACTGCAGCCTGAGCAGCTACAGGTGTTTGCCAAGTATACCTCTCTGGCAGAGTGCCCTTTCTCTACCCACCTGTCCACCAAAGCGCAGCTTTACCACCCCTCTGAGCCTGAGCTCCAGCCCAGGGCATCGTGCCTTGGCACTGACACTGGCATCTATGAGCCTGGCACCTCCACCAGATCTGTCAACACTCAGAATCTCGCTGCTTCTGATCTCCGATCTACTGAACCTCCACATACAGGGAACAACAAGACCATGTCCATCTCTACAGACCAAATCAGTAAACCTGAAACAGATCAATCATAAGGTGCTTCCTTTTCTACAATTTGTAATTCAGGAACTGTTCTTTTTTGTTTACTAAATGAAGCAAACAGTTATTCTTGACAATCAGTGTGTTCGATTGCTTCTCTGTATTTTTTGTCTTTATGGTTGTATTCTTTCATGTATGTTTTCATTTAAGGTCAGGTTTGTTTCTCAGTGTTGTTTGAACCATTTGATGAACCAAATGATATTTTTTTATACTTCTAAGGTAGGTTCCTCTTAATTGTACTCCCATGGACTTATCGTCTTATCAATTCTTGACCATCCTGATCTTTTGAGTCCTGAACAGGTAATCAAAGATCTTGAATTTTATGCATTATATTGCATTAATTATGGCAGAGGAGCAAGGGGTACAGACGGCCCAGCTCCATGTGAATTTTAAGATTGTTTTCTAGTGTACAGTATTATGCATAAACAAAAATTGGGCTACATATATTGCTTGAACTAACTAAGCTATTGGCACAATTTTATCTTAAACCAAACCTAATGGAAAAAATCCAACACAGGGTCAAACATTTATAATCTTTTTTTGTTGTTTGTAAAATTTTAATATACTTACTTAAATACCTGCTAGTTTGATTATGCTGTTAGCTCTTTGCAGTTTTCTTCTTGCAAGGGACAAGATTATTTCATTTGTCTTACAAGACAAATCAATAAATCATTTGATCATGCTAACTTCACCACGCACCAGACTGATTCCCTTATTTCTTTACAGAATATCACAGTTCATGTGATCAGAATTTTTAAATGGTTGCTGTACAGATATATATTTCTACATTAATATTCACTGTCAGCCACTATTTCACCAGCAGGTGGCATCACTTGTCTTAGAACCTTGGTAAGAACCATCCATTGTGTGAAGTTAGTAGATTTCATCTGGTAATAAATGCAGCTCAATGCAAGCAACATGAGCCTCCAGAGTCCTGTTTTTTTTTTTTTTTTTCCTTCTAAAATGTTGGATGTTGTTGCCTTTCCTATAAACTGTGCCTTTGCAAGATCCTAATATATGAAATCTTTCTTTGTTTGGTTATAAAATATACAGAATAAATAAATAAAAACTCTTACATTAATTCTGCAAAGTAGTTCCTAGCTGATGTGAGTCAGTAGCTGTGCCAGTCAGTACCAGAAATAGATTTTTTCTATCCAGGACCAAGGCAGTACAAAAGAATGTATTTGTTATGTTTTATTAGAAAACAGGAAATAAATTTTGTTCCATGAGTGCAGAAAAAGACCCCCCATAAAAACAGTCAAGGAAATGGGTGGCATGTGTCACTACTCATTCTTCGTTGGATTGAAATGTGTTGTTAAAATTCAACAGATGCTGTATCTAAGGCAGAATCAGAATCCTCAATGTGTCCTGACAGATTGTTCCCGAACTGTCATTCAGGTGACATTAGATGC
Organism: Hemibagrus wyckioides; assembly: GCF_019097595.1. Taxonomy (NCBI): domain Eukaryota; kingdom Metazoa; phylum Chordata; class Actinopteri; order Siluriformes; family Bagridae; genus Hemibagrus; species Hemibagrus wyckioides. The sequence goes on from NC_080725.1 coordinate 6,047,072, forward strand.
TAAGAACAGGACAGACATAGAGGCGCATAATCCAGAGTCCTGTTCACTCAGGATTAAAATATAGAACAAAAAATCTGCTTGAGGTACTGATTAAGAGCAGATTAGAGGCCACATAACCACTATTACAGATGTCTAAACCCAATCGTGGAATTAATCAAAATAGGCTACAAATGAGGGGGAAAAGATCTTTAAGCTGGCTTTAAGCTAATGAAAAGCCTTCTTGGGCTGATTCCTGACTCCTATAAACAAACAACAATGTATAAAACATTGAGTCTTCATGTTTCAGAATTGCTTCACAATGCTTTAAATCAGTGGTTCTCAAAGTGAGGACCGTCTCATACAAAACATTTGCTTCAAATGAAATAAGCAAAGATAAACGGGAGATTTGATACCCTTCATTAAAATAAAAAAAATAAATAAATGTAAAAGCCACCTCTTGAATCTATTTAAATAAATGAATGACTTTCCTTTTATACACTGACCAAAAAAATGTCTTTCCTTTAAAACCTCCATAACTGTCGCACTCATATTTTCACACTCTTGAAAATTATTATGTAATAATTAATATGTTTTTTACTTTTATGTTATATGTTTGCTCCAAGGGACCATTTTGTACTTGGCACACTTATTAAATAAATAAATAAATAAATAAATATATATATATATATATATATATATATATATATATATATATATATATATATAAAAGCTATTAACATTGATCCCAGCTTTTGAACACCTATCGTTTTAATTACTAGGCCAGCCTCATTATTACACTGTCCATCTATGGCCAGACTGAACTAATGATATTTTGCTATATGTGTATGACCTTACAGTGATTAATGTGCATTATGAGTTCTCTGACTGTGATTGAAAGAGCTGCTTTTCATGCAGCCAGATGGTCTGCTTTAGTGTATGTGGCTGCATGTAGAAAAATCTGAAGTAAATAAAATGTTGAAGCAGACCCATAAGGTGATTAATGTCAATATGTTTTACATGGGGTATATTAATCAAAGATGACTAGTATTTCAGCATGGCAGGACTTGTATTATATTCTTCTAAAGTTACCTAAAGAAAAATGAAATTTCTGCTGATCTGTGGACTAATAAAACTCCATAAATGACTGCACAAACATGATTGTTTAAGACATCCAGGCATCTGGTTAACTTTACAGAATACTAGACATTTTAAAACATGTACAAATGAAATAGATGAAATATGCTAAAGTCACTTGGCTTTTTTCATACAAAAACATAGTATAGTATAAGACTACAAGTCTGCAGAATTGTGAAAGAGCAGATGAGCTTTTTCCAATCTTCTTTCATCCAGTTTCAGTGAAACTGTTTTTCGTAAAGCCTCAGATTCCTGTTTTTGGCTGATAGGATGGGACCCAATGTGGTTTTCTGCTGCTGTAGACTATTTGCAGCATGGTTGGACGTGTTGCATGTGTTTGTGTGTTTCTTGATCTCTAGATGTGTAAACCATGGAACGTTTGGAGGCAGACCACCCAATTTTTGGTGGTAACTTAATGTTTGATTGCGTATCCCTTGCTTGCATTAACTGCATCATTATGGCAACCCAAGGACATCGCAAAACTCTTGCATTTTTTCTTTTTTTCTTCTTGTTTTAGGGGGGGGGTTTCTCCTTTCTGTGTCTTCTTCAGGAGGTGATAAACTGCTCAGTTTGGTTAAAAATCTGATGATTGACTTTCCCAGTCTAAAACCTTCCACTTTTCCCATAGATGAAGTACTTTGTTGTGTTGGCAGTGTGTTCTGGATCATTGTCCTGCTGCATGATGAAGTTCCTCACAATTAGACTGGATGCATTTCTCTGTAACTTGGCAGACAGAATGTTTCTGTAGACTTCTGAATTCATTCTGCTGCTACCATCATGAGTTAAGTCATCAATAAAGCTTAATAACTCGGGTCAAGAAGCAGCCATCTAATGTCTTTTTTTCTTCTTTTCTTCCATTATCCACACTTTGTTTTTTCAATCACTTTGGTAGGTTAATCTTGGTTGAAGAACTTTTGTGGCTCATCACTGTAATTCTTTGCAAATTCAAAGCTAGCTTTCTAATTCCTACTGCTGATGAGTGGTGTGCATTTTGGTATGGTATGGCCTCTGTATTTCTGCTTTTGAGGTCTTCTTCAAATGTGGATAGTGAGACCTTCACTCCCGCCCTGTGGAGGTTTCCTTGATTGAGCTGTTCAATGTCTGGTTGTTGGTACACAAATAGTTTTTTTTCTTTTTCAGGACATTTGAAGAAGAAGACTTTATATGGCACATACATTACAGCACAGTGAAATTCTTTCTTTGCATATCCCAACTTTGGAATTTGGGTTCAGAGTGCAGGGTCAACCATGATACAGCACCCCTGGAGCATTGAGGGTAATGGGCATTGCTCAAGGGGCTTGGTGTACCAAACAAACAACCCAGAGCCTTATCTGCTTGAGCCACCACTGCCCCAAATTGGTGCATTGATTATGCCCAGTACCTGTGCAATGACTCTAATTGGTTTTGCCTCTTTTCTCCACTTTTCTCCCATTCACAGCTCTCTGGTTTTCATGTTGTTCTATCCTTTTTAACAAATGCAGTCTTCCAAAACCAGCCTGGCTTTCCAAATCTCTGAGCACACAAATGTCTCAACATTAATTACATGAAGGTTTGTATTTTCTTGTACACTGTTTGCTGCTGATACCTTCTTCTGCTTCTGTTTGCACCAGTCCCAACATGATTACATAATATCCCTCATGGGTAAATGTGAATTATACTCTGTACTTGCAGTGCTGTTGTAAAGCGCAAAAGAATAGCTATAAAGACAAAAGAATTTGGGCACACCCCCTAAAAACTGAGTTCAAGCTAAACCTGTTGTTAACGGGTGCATGGGATCAAGCACATAGCCATGCAATTTCCACAGACACACTATTCCAGTGCCATTCCATTCAAGAGCTCAGTGACTTTTTTGGCAATGCCCACTGTTAAAAATGCTACAGAAATAAAATTCCGTAAAATGAATTATGTGCAAAATAGATTTTATGCTTGTTCAGTAGACACTTTTATCTTCATGGAGGCAAAACACAGTCATCACACACACCTCGGCTGCTTACTTTCATTGACCCACCATGAAGGGGCTCTCTCACTAACACAGAATCTTGACGATTGAGCCTTGGTGCCCATGGTTTTGAGCCTGACAGCACTGACAAAGTTAAAGAATTGCTTTTGGACAAAGAATATTTTTCAATGGTTAGAAATATACAGCCATCTGGAGTGTTTAACTGAAAATATACCCCTGACTGGTTTAACAGATGGAAACTATAGCAGGAGCAGCTAGACCCGGCCCTGCAATCTGTTCACACGAACCCTACAATGCTCTTTTATTCTGTACGTCTCTGCACCATATGTGCCTTCTACAGAGTATACAGCCACTGCGCTGCACATACCCGGAATCTGTATAATCAATTAGGCCACTGGGTCTTTAGACTCCAAGTGTGCTGCATGCTAGAACTGATCACATTTATTATCAGAGGAAATATACTGTACTTTGGCGATGACAGGATTGTTACAGGATAATATGGCATGCAATATGTAATTTCATATTTTATCTCCATCTCTCATCCTTCAAAAAATGCAAGCTCTTGTGTAAACCCAGCAGAGGCCAACATATTTTAATCTATTTAATAATTATTATGGAGTGAAGACTCCTTGAAGCGTTTTCTTGGTGCATTCACCCGAGTCTCATGGCTTTGATACATATGGCTAGTTCTGAACAGCCTTGAGCATTTCTTATCTGCTTGTTTGAATGGCTTCCTCGATCTCTTTGAAGTTGATCTTGTTTTCTATAGCACTTGGAGGAAACCTATGTGAAACCAGTGCATGTGTCTCAACTTATGCACCCATGTACGTAAATGTCTGTCAACAATTTCATACCAAAGGTTTCTTTCATTTCCGTCATAACGGGTTTTCTTCTCATAGTATAGAGAAAATCTATTCCATCTGAGCCATATAAGAACAAATTATGCACATATTCCTAGAAACAAAAAAAAAAAAACATAGCTGGTTTTGATTGAGATAAATGGTTCCTGTATAATCATGATAACAATGAATGCCAAGAATTCCTGCTGATGTCTTATTAACAGCCATTTGATTTTAAATGAAAGCTTTTAAGAGTGCATTATTCAGGGTTTCGGTAAAGGCAAATTTGTGTGGGATTGTGTTTGCAATTTAATATATAGCCTCTACTGAGGACCACTGAGCTTTGCAAATAACACCAGTCTGGTCGGTACATTAGGGAAATGCTTTGTGTATATCAGAAACTGTGTACTGAATTGTCAGAGCTTAAACATCAAATTAGTCTGAAATGGCTTGTGCTCAAATTCCCTTGACACTGTGTCTACTTATTTTCTGTACACATTGTGGATACCAAGACCTGTATACAACTTTTAATTCATATAGACTAATAGGGTGCAGGTTAAAATATGCAAAACCTCTTTTTAATCTGAAAAATGAGGACTGGGCACAAAAATGCTACAGTGGAATAACTGATACTTTCCCGATTACGACTCCATTTTCATTCAATAACTCCATGTACTAAACAGATACACCAAGATGTGTTCCACTACCACAAAATGAGCTATACACATTATGCCCATGTTCAAATAAATAAAAAATAATATATTAATTTCAATTCAACTGACAAAATGAAATTCTTTGCCAAGTCATTTGAAGTCAGATCTTCAAGATTCTTTCCTCAGGAAACGTTTGGAATTGCATAAGACTCCTGTGAGTACTGCTTTCCCTCGTGGTCTTCTTCTATTCCTCATTGCTTTGTGGCACCTGAAGGAGACTCCAAGCTCCTCCATCAGCTCACTGAAAAAAATGCACTGAAAAAGAAGGTGAAGCCAGGAGTGAGTGCTCATTCAAAAAGATTAACACTGCTCCGCCTTACCTTAAAATCTTAATCAGGATTAAGTGAAAGGGCATCGGGCATGTTCATTTAAAAATTGCTTACTAATTTAAAAAACCTTTTTTTTTACTAAAAACTTACTAAAGCCTTACTAAAGACATTTTCAGCTTGAAGTCAAATTAATGCAGGGCACTCGTCATTTCATGACAGTTTCTGTCAAGTGCTTCTCATGGTTTTACGTTCAAGCGGCCTTTTGTAAAAAAAAATAAATAAATAAATAAAATAACCTTTCAGCCGACATGCACTGTCATGTTCCGAGAAGAAATGCAGCCTAATGCCTTTCTTTCTCTAGTTGGAACAAATAACCTATTTAATTACCTCAATTAATCTATGTCACATTAATGTAAATTACCATGAATAATTTTCTTAAAAGCAGACTAGATTAAATGAGTCAGAAAAGACCAATTCAAAGAATTGCCATTAGTAATGGAAGTCTTTTGTTCTCTATTATTTATCTGTGAGGGGGAGGCATTTAGACAGTGTATGTACACTAAATTGGAGTCACAAAAGAATAAAGGTCTGGTCATAGGGACGGGTGATTAATAAGGTCACACGCACCCCTTCGAAAGCTACTGAGGTGAGAGTGGGAGTGATCAATGCAAGGAGCATACATCATCCTCAAGAAGGTGCCCACTCTCTAAATCTGTGGATTTGGATGTGCCAGTGAGCGAGGGTGAATCCCGTCTCTGCAGCTGCCGGGACTGAACCCCATAATAGAAACAAAAGGCCTTGCATATGAAAGACACAAAACATATAATAAATGGAGATAAATAAAATCATGCAAATAAAAACACAAAAGCAATATGAATAAATGAGTCATTACTGAGAAAAATAAAATATGGTAAAATAAATAAAATAACCATAATCCATAAGCATGTACTGATACTCTGATGCTGAACTATGAATTCCAGTCCAACTATTCCTAAACCTGTAAAATCATTATGCTGTGAATTATAAATACACACATAATGTTTAACACACACTCTCCCATCCCCACCTCCTCAACATCACTGTTCTGGCGAGATTTGTAGACGAACTCTCCGATTGCCACAAAAACAGAGAGAACGAGGCCAGCAGCGAGTACAATGAAGATACCCCCTATGTTCTCTACTCCCAAGGCATTGGCCTCCTTGTTGTTCTCCTCGGGACAGCCATTCCCCCTCCACCACTTCTCCTTCATCATGTGGAGCTTGCCCTCCTCCTGCAGCTGCAGAATAGCAATGGTCACCTTGTCCCGGTAAGGTGAGCCTGGGAAAGACACAACAATTATGCTGCAGCTTGTGTTTGGCGTATTCATCAGTACATAGCACAGGTTCACAAACAATGGAGCCGTTTTGGACATTTTGTAGAATAAACAATATGTGAAATGATTTATTCAAATATTTCCTCTCAGCTCCAAAAATAATCCAAGCAAAATCAAAGTAGATAATAATAAACAAAACCTAGAAAATTACATTTTTTCCTGAATTATTGAACTCTTATTGAACTCACAAATCTTATCAGATAAGCTCACACAATAGAAGTATGCATTTATAAATTTCTCTAAAAGTTTTTTTTTTTCCAAAAAAATATTTCATGTGTTTGTTAATCTGTAGTTCTTGAAATCATCAGCTTACCTATAGGTGTGCCTACTCCATAGCCTTTGGAGTCTATGAGTCCCCCAACCTGTGTGAGGTTACAGTTTCTCTGGCTAATGTATTCTATGCTGGTAGACTCCATAAGGAGGGCGTAGTCTGTGGTGAGGACACGTGTGATGCCCTCTCTATTATTCTTCACCAGGGCCGTGTTCTTCCTGCTGCTCATGAATGCCCACATCTTCTCGTATGTTGAGATCTTTGACTTCTGAAGGCAAACAAAAGCAAAGCATAGTTGCTACTGACTAAACCTTCTAAGGGTTAAGAGCAGTCCTGTGTTTCCTGAGAACTATGTCTATATCTAATGTCAACTTATCAATGATATAAAGTGGGTCAGATCTGTGCAGGTGATGTGTAATAACATCGTACCCACTGCCTCTCAGGATGAGGTGAAGAAGGCAGCGTGCCACTGATATGCAGCCTGTGTGTTCAGAGAGCTCAGCCAGGAGAAATAGGCCAGCTGCATTCTGAATCTTTCTGGGTTGATTTAATTTGTTTTGTTCGCCTACATGTCACTGTTTTATCAGCTACAGGAATGCAGTAATCATGGGCTTTAATCTTTTCTGGATAAACCGTACCGGCTGTGCTAGTTCTCCTGACCTCTGCATGGGTCTCTGCTGCATGGGTCTCTCTTTTTGCTTGAGTTTTTCTTGCACTTCAATATTACTCTGTTTGTTCTTCTGCCTCCATCCTTAAAAGCAGACGTAAGTGGGCTTTTTTTTTTAATGTAAACAGCACAAATATAGCTCATATTCTACAGAAAAGGAAATATGGTCTGATGAAATCCCCCAATATCATTTACTTTTTTAGGTGCTAAAAAGACAGCACATATACAGACACTGCAGTGTGAAATCTTACCTTAAAGAAAGTCATGGTGGAACCATCTCTCACTGCTCCATATTCTATTCTGGTCTGCTTGGCTAGATCGTCAGCTGAATCGATTGGAGCGTCCATCCGCTCCACGGTGAGAAAGGCAGCCAGGTTAGCAGTGTAGGATGATATGATGATTAATGTGAAGAACCACCAAATACCCCCAACAATTCTGGTGGATAAAGCCTTGGGCATCTGGTCTGACCCTGTCACAATAAATAGAAGCATTGTTCAGTGCAATATAAGAAACACCTGTGACCTGCAATAAAAGTGCTAAACTTATAAATAATTCATAAAAAATAGTAACAATAATTTATCCTAATTTATTGTCATAACTAATTTGTGACCAATTTTTTTTTTAATAATATGTAGCACGGGCATTTTACAAACTACATGACTCTACTAATATACACTATATGGCCTTAGGTTTGTGAGCGCCTGACCAGCACACCCACTTGTGCATTTTTAATTCAACCCATTTACATGGACATGAAGCATGCATTCTGGGAGAGAATATTTACATTTATAGATAGATATTTATATAGAGAGATATTTACTCTTATATTCATTTTATAGCACAAGACCAACACAGGACAGTCCATGGAGTACAGTAACATTGTTTTAAAAATATTAACATGGACTTACTGAAGCATTTATAATGCTAACTACTTCATTATCTTGTTTGTAAGAATGTTCATTAATTTCTGTGTCTCCAGAAAGCCCTCATTACTAAGATAGTACTTAAACTCATTTCTAAATTAATGAGTAACCTGACCCATTTGTTATTCATTAAGCACTTTATTATTGGAGCTTGCATGCAGTTCTACCATGAAAAGGTAGAGGCCACTAATTTCTTTACAAGAAGTTCTTTACAGGTTATATGTGCCATTCATTGCCTTGAGATTAACTTTATTACTAGAATTGCCTATGGCATCATGGAATAGGACAGTGTCAGTGGTTCACAGCTTTGACCACTTCATGATTGTTAGCTTTACTATTGGCATGTTCAGATCTGGTATTTTTATGTGTTTCTAGATGTCAGGGGTGTACCAGTATGCAGCCTTTCACAACAATATCCGATCAGAAGAAGCTTTGTTTAACATCAGAAGAAGCTGATGTCAACTTGTGATAGGATTTAATATAGACAGATGTTAAAACAAGATCTAAATCATGACCCCACCATACACACAACACTATCCTCTCTTCAGTACCAGAAATGTTTAAACTGCATCCTGAAAACATGCATTCAAGGGTTGTAATATAGTACTGCACAATGTTTGTGGATAAATATTTAGGAAATGTTCTGTTTATGACAAAGCATATTAATTTGCCCTGGGTTTTGCGTAAGGTTAAGGCCAAACAAGAATTTGTTTGTAAACTCATGTCAAAAGACTTGATGTGTAGGAATATAATGAAAATGCAGTTTCTTAGAATATAAAGACTTTCATGCATGACTGCTCAGAAGACAGATAGAGTAGACTCAGCTGATGGTTTCTGGTTTGGCTTTGACATTTCCTTTGACTTGTCAGCTATTACTATTACCCATCAAAGTACATCAAACAGCTATGTTTAGTGGAATGCTGCAGTAAGCAAACACCAACACACAACTGCCAGTACACTGTTTTTTAATGGGCGGAAAAAAATGAGTTCACAGTTAAAGGAAATGTTCATGTGAAAGCACTAATGCTAAGCATTAAAATTAAATATAGCTCTATTATACTGATTGAATGACAATAGCCGTCAGATATGAAGCGTATGGATGGACACACACATACACTTTAATAAAGACTTATGGATATGTAAGAAGTTTCTGTCTGGCCAAAAACTGGATTATGAGCTTGTATTATCTGGAAGACCCATTCCATTAAAGGGATGCTGAATAAGCTGCAACACCAGATGTTTAAATCTCAGCTTTGACCTGGGACTAGGAAGGGCTAACTGAGAAACGTAGGATTCTGCAGTACTGAAGTACTGCAGTAAAAGAAAGTACATACTTTTCTCTTACAAGATGCATTTTGTAATAAACTTTATATTTTAATATAAAGTGTAGTGATCAAGCCCAGCAAATAGCATCATTATTCCTTACACAGCTAATTGTAGTAGTTATCAGTAAGTTAAATTATTAGTTAACAATCCAGAATCACATAATCAGCCTGCAATTGAAAGCAAGACAAGACAGGTCACCAAAGGTCAACATAGATGGGACATTCAGGCAAAAAAGGGCAAGCTCAGAGATCAGAAGCCCTCTGTGAGAGTCTAGGGACAAAGAAGGCTTGGTTCAGCTGACAAACATTCAAAACCGGACGTTAGGTGTAAGGTGACACACAGAAAGCCACAACAGTCAAACTGTAGCTGGCATAATAATCTGATCATTAATTGCTTATTCAATTGCTCAGCTACCTAAAAGTAATTCTATGCTACCAACTTAAAGCAGAGCCACTTCTGTGCAGCAAACCACTGACCATACCTTACCAGACCAGTCTATAATAGTGGCTCAGTGATTTGTTCATTTCCTACTTCTCATTTCCTATTAAAGCCACACTTGCTGCAAATTCATGCAAACTTGCGTGCACCATCCATTTATTTCTGTGTCCTGCACTGCAGAACCAGCGAGTCTTCACCAGCCATTATTATAGAATAAGCAGGATGACACTATGAGGCTAGGTTAAATTAGGTAGTCTAATATCTATGAACTCACCTGAAAAAAAAAAAAACTTAATGAAAAGATGTAATCAAAATAATTGTGAATAGCGAGTTCATTCTATTTATGGCTGTCACTCTACCTGTTTCTGTTATAATGTACACTACCGCTCAAAAGTCTGGGATCACTCAATAATTTTATTGTTTTCCAAGGAAACACACACGAAATGAGTCTGAATAGAAAATACAGCAAAAGAACAGGACATGAGTTAGAAATAATGATTTTGATGGAAATGTTTTCTTCAAACTTTGCCTTCATTAAAAAAACACCTTTTGCAGCAATTACAGCCTGGACATTCTTGCTGTCAATTTTTCAAGATAATCTGATGAGATTTCACCCCATGCTTCCTGGAACATCTTCCACAAGATGGATTATTGCGTCTTCCTCCGTAGCTGAAATATGCAAGTGATCCCAAACTTTTGAGCGGTAGTGTATGTACAGTGTACACAGTGGCATATTTTATTTAACAGAACTTATTTCCTACCTTGCCTCATGAGTGCTGCAACTCCAAACCACAAACTATTTAATAACGTAAAGTTGTTTTCCATCACATCTGATGAAGGATTGCAAGGATGAGGGTTATACCATTCATATGGTGTGAACCTGTATGGAGATTAAACAAGAGAATTATGCACAAGCGATACAAAGTCATGCCCATAAAACAGTTAAATATTTAACATTTTCAAAGTAGAGGAACAACACTTCATCATTAGGAGACCCAATTTTCTGATCTGTCTGGTGCAAAAAGAAGGTCAAGATACAGTCAAGGTTACAGCAGGTTTTGCAGACAGATTAATTCTCCTGTATTATGATGAAACTCAAACTCAACTCATTTGGATTTCCATTGCATATACGTGTGTGTAGCCTTGCTAAATTGGTTTCTTTATTCCATAAATTCTCCCTATACTCATAGATAGATGGACATGAAAACTGGATTTAAAACCACACAAAAGATCTTTTGACAACTGATCTAGCTGGATAAAGGTTATTAAAAAAAAACTGACAATAGCAACATTCTCAAATGAAACATCTTTCCATGTGAAAAACAACACATTCGGCGCTGGCATTTTTTCAGTTTCTCTGAAAGCCTGGTCTTGAAAAAAGGTGTCAAAAATGCAAAATGTCTAAGCTTAGGCATGCTAGAACACAGATTTCTTAATATACCTAGCAATAATGAACAGCACGCAGCTGACTCCCAAACACGCCAGCAGCACATACATCCAAATGTCTGGGGTGAGAGGGTTGAGGAAAGAGAAGACTCCTGGGTTGGTGCCATTAGGTTTACGGTACAAGATACTAATCCCTAGGGTCATAAATGGCTTAGAGAAATCGATGACTTTCTCTCGCACGTAAGTAATGGTCAAAGGTGCCACAGCCAGATCAGCTACCTGGAGAGAAAGTAAACAGGTGGTTGTTCATTTACAGTAAAAGAAATCCATGAACACACGACTGATGATCTGCACAGTGATATGAACCAATTTGGAAGCACTTCAAAGAATTCTAGCACTAAAACCTTGAAGACTGATGAAAATTACTGTGAATCACACAATAAGTTTTAAAACTCACAGTATAATTAAATGAGTGAATTGACAATTCACTCTTTTTAGCATTATGTTATTAAATTAATTATCCAGTTACCCATACCGAAAATATGTAGTTAATTAAATGCACATTCATTTTCTAATCAGGTTCTGAATCTGTATTATACTGTCTGCTTTATGCAGCAGCATTTTGTGCAGCAGCAACACGATCCCAAAATAATAATAATTAAAATTACATTTATTTATATGAAATTATTAACAAAACTATTTCTCCTGCAATATCTGAATGAATACCTAAAATAAGCAACAACGATATGTAAGAGGCAAAATGCTATGGAAAATGAGGCCCATAAGTGTATGAGACTCACATGGTCAATGAGCTCCCTGACCATTCCATTCCATTCTCCCTTATCATTCTGGGCACCGTACTTGCCATCCGACACCAGCCTGACCTCATAGCTGAATCCCAGAATGTTGGAGAGCTCCTTCAGCAGATCCAAACAGTAGCCTTCAAAGCGATCATTCCCATAAAGCACCTTATCAGACTTCTTATACATTACATACGGGTTCTCCTGCAAACACCCAACAATCCACCTTATTAAAATACCTTAATAGCCCTACACAAAGGTTAATAAGAATCAGTAATTATTACACAGTTAACGTTAATTGCATTAACTAATTATGTTATGCATTTCTGTTAGAATTCAATATTTGCAGATAATAGCACTTACCAGAATTGTGGTAACAATCAGAGTTCTGTTGGCTAGAGAATCTGTGATGTTATTAGAGCTGTCCCTTGTTTCGGTCAAGTTTAGACCAGTGTATGATTTCCACACCCCAATCTATGAATAATGCAAAATAAATACATTTCAGGAAGAAACAAAGCCAGCATATTATAGAGTGAAAAAAAATTCAATAACACTTTCCTATAGACAACAAATCATGGAAATATATAAATATAGGTAAAAAAAAAAAAAAGAACAGATGCATAGATTTATCTGATTTTGTAGCTATAACACAACAGTTTAAAGGTTCAGCAGAGGGTCCATTACGGTCGTATATACAATATGTTATGTATCCTATCCATATGTGTATCCAAATATGAAATGTCTCAAATCTGGATCTTAAAAAATAAATCTTTGCAATCTGTGTAACACTAGAGTTGACAAGACAGAGGATTTGTGTAAGCCCAACCTTGTTTTGTGAATTTAAGGTGAATTTTATGATGTAAATTCCCCAGAGGCAGTGGCTCATTGAATTGTGTTGAAATAATTTTTTAAAGCATTTTAGTAAGACAGTGCATTTGCAATTCAATTTCAATATACAATGTAATTTAACATTTCAAAAAATCATATAATTATTGGAAAAATCTTGTGGTTGTTTTTTTTTTTTGTTTTTTTTGCTATAATGGTACAATGACCATTGTCATAGTTATGTTTCTTTGACTCTGTTCCATGTTTCATAATGCTTGGCACATAACTTAAATGACATTCGTTCAACATTTTCAGACTTCATCTTTTACAGTGAATCAAATTTAACAATAAACCTAATAAACTATTAATCACACTAAAATCACACTTAAATATTCATTTGATCATAATTAGGATTGCATTGTACGAACTGTGAAAGGCAGTTGTAACACAACCAGTTAGGTATAGGTGCTCCAAAGTAGTATAATGAGTTTAGAGTCATAAAATGGAAAACAGAGAGAGCTGGCTGGGATTAGCACAGCATTACCGCCACTGTTTTTATCTAGAAAAATAATCCCACAATCTGACAAAAGGAATGGGTTAACAGTACTCACAGAGGAGGGATGCCAGATAAATAATTATTAATAATTTGCTGCAATACATTTGACTTACATATTCTTGAAAAGATTAAATACATTCATTTATAGATGAAACATGTCTTGTGTATGTAACACGACGGGGTGGTGATGGAGCAGGACAGAGAACTTGTGGAAATGGGTCTGAATGGAATTAAGGTTTTTAAGGAAAGTTGGAGATGGGGAGAATTTCGTTCCACTGTCAAGCTTGAATCTTGGACTTGATAAAACAAAAGATAAATAAAAAGCACTCAATTTGACAACTGCATAAATTTTCAATTATGTATTCTGGTGGATTAACTGGAGCTGTTAGCCATATGAAAACTGGGGGCAATAGCACCATAAAATGACAAGCCTGAAACAGTTTGACAATGTATTTATTCACAGCACCATAAACCACTGCAAGGATAGTGCAATTCATACAGAACCACTCCAGGGATTTCTGGAAGCCCCCCCCCCAAAAAAAATAGATTTAAAAAATAAATGAGCGCTTCTCTGCAAACACTGCCAGTGGATTAACTGTGTTTGTGTTAGAGCCACTTTTGGAAACATATTGTTTCTTAAGAATTCAGTACTGACTAATATGGAGGCTTTTCATTACTCTGAGTACATAAAAATGTAATCGGTGCCATTAGTTATAATTTAAATATTCCCAACTCAGCTCAGCTGTGTTTTATCCTTGTGAGGGTTCAGGGATAATCAGTGGAGGAAATTAATGAGGAAAGTTTTATATAGAAAGATGACTAGAAAGGAAACTTGTTTAAGATCTGAAAAATTAAAAAAAAAAAAAAAAAAAAGACAACAACAAACCTTTGTCCACAATTTTGTACGACGTGGTGCACCGTCATCTAAATGCTTTTGAAAAGTAAGCACATGAAATTAGGTTCTTTAACAATTCCTGTCTGCATTCAGGTCATTTTTAGAATTGCTAGATATTTCAATGAATAAAAAGTATTCATTTAGAAATTTCAGAATTGTAATAATATAGTACAGTAGTATGTAAGATTTAACAGACAACATATAGTGTCCTTCAAAAGTACAAGGCCAAATCTTTTCTTTTTTGCCATATTTGTGTTTTGAGACCTTTTGTTTGAACCCACCCATTTTTCAAGTGATCAAAAATATTAAATCAATTGACTAAGTCTTAGGTAGGTATTGTTGTCCAGATTTGCCTTGTTAGATTGATTGTTTAAATAATTAGTAGCTCTGGAAATCTACTCCAGGCTTGAGCCATGGGTTTCACCTGTGAAGAATACATTTGCTGTTAAAATGGATAAACCAACATGAAGATCAGAAAGCTGTTTATGGGAGAACAGCAAGGCCAACATCAACAACAACCTCCACTGTGCAGGGGTGACAGTATCACAATCCACCGTTTGAAGAAAACCTTCAGAGCAGAACTATTAGAAGCAAAACCACAAGATGCAAAGCACTCATCATCAGTAAGAATCAAAAAGGCCAGATTGGAATTTGCAAAGAGATAGTTCAGAGATAAGCCAAAAAAAAGTTTTGAAAGCAAGATTAATCTCTACAAAAGTAATGGAAAGTGTGGACAAAGAATGGATCTGCTCTCGATCCAAAACATACAAGCTCATCAGTCAAGCACGGTGGAGGTGGTATCATGGCTTCGGCAAGGCTGCTTCTGGTACAGGCTCATTAATATTTATTGATGATGATGGAACTCATGATGGTAGCAGCAGAATGAATTCAGAAGTTTACAGAAACATTCTGTCTGCCAAGTTACAGAGAAATGCATCCAATCTAATTGGAAGGAACTTCATCATGCAGCAGGACAATGATCCAGAACACACTGCCAACACAACAAAGTACTTGAAAAAGATTAAAAAGAGATAAAAGTACTTCAAAAATTTTTTAAAAAATAATAAAATCTAAAGATTTTAGACTGGCTAAGTCAATCACCAGACCTTAAGCCAATTAAACATGCATTTTACCACCTGAAGAGGAGACAGGGAGATATTTCCTAAACAAACAACAGCTGAAAGAGGCTTCAGTAAATGCCTGGAAAAGCATCATAAAAGAAGATTGCTAGAGATTGATGTCAGTGGGTTGCCAGGCTGATGCAATTATTGAAGGCAAGGGATATGCAAACAAATACCGGCCTTGCTGTAAACAAAAAGTCCCCCTCATACTCTCATACTCAAATATCAAGGTACATTATATTATGATTAACATTCAGAAAGAGGTGTGTAAATGAATAGATTGGATCTAGACAAATCTATCAATGATCCATCAGTCCAAATACTGCTGTCAGGGGCTTTAATTTTTTTTTTTTCCAGAGCTTTAACTGAGTTGCCTCACCTTTGTTGTACCTTCCTCCATAAGGCTGATGAGGTCCAAGTCAAAGTCTCTCCTCAGTCCATCAGTCTTGTTAAGGACAATGCGTCCTGTCAGACCATCCCATTGAGCCTGGAGTGTCCACCACAGTGAAGAAGAAACAAACGCTTAGATGAGACACAGTTAATTATTAAGTTACATCTCAGTCAGCTGTGCAAACCAGACTAGGATTTTTAGACAATAAACAAATACTGGTTATTCTGATATACCTGCTTAAAAACTATGTAAATAAAATGATGGAAACCACTCAATGTACAAGACATTTATAGCAGGTCCTTGTGCATGTATGATATTGTAATACAGTACCTTGCACAAATATACACCTCACCCTGAACTTTTCCACAATTTATAGTGCTATGCCATGGAACTGAAAGGGACACAACTGGTATCACAAAACCTATTACTACACAAAATAGCCTATAACACTGTAATACTTCTGGGATTGCACCTTTGATGGCAGAAAAGCGAAACCAAAATAAAACGTGCTTACTGTGAGCATGCCTTCTATCTCCTTGGAAGTATTACACTTCACTGCAATGTGGAGGTTCTTGTAGATTTTATTGTCTGCTGTTATTTGGGTTCTCTTGGTACACACTGCAAAGTTTCTGACAGTTTTCTTTGGCTGATCTGTTCCATAGTTATAAGTACACCAATGGTTTCTTTCCTTTTCATGACATTTCAAATAATTGCATTGACCATGCCCAGTGCTTGTACAATTGCTGTGATTGATTTCTCTCTTTTCTCAGCTTCAAATTTGTTTGCATTTCCCCCATAGACAGCTATCTGATCTTCATACTGGTTTATCCTTTTTAATAAAGGATTCTGTCTTCACAGGCAAAATCCAGGGCTCAAATCAAGAATAGATATTTAGAGCTAATAATGGTTTAAACAAAGAATCTAAAAGGCAATACTTGGGCAACAAGAAACATGCTCTTTTTGATCACTTGAAAGAAGGAGACAAAAGCTGAAAATTCATCGACCTATCATCTCATCTTCATCTTTTGATCTGCAAACAGTGTCTTCAGAGTATAGCAAAAACCAGACTTTCAGAAGAGATTCTATTACAAAGAAAAATAAATAAAATGATTTACATTTAACTTGCTCTCTCTATATAAATAAACATAAAAGGGCCCAAAGTCGACTTACCTAAAGATACAGCATGAAGACCAGGGAGCTATTAAAATAAGTCCACGACAATGGCACAGCTACAGGCTAGGCACTCCACAAAGCTGGCTTTATGGAATTGAAAGCCATTACTAAAAAAAAATCCATAAGAAATCCTTTTTGCAATTTGACTACAAGGCATTTTGGAGACTCAGCAAACATGTAAAAAAAAAAAAAAAAAAAAAAATCTCCGGCCTAAAAAGTCTTTAACGTTTTGGCCTTGGCACAAAACCCAGACCTCAATTTAATTAACGATAAGTGGAAAGATATAATTATAGTTTACCCATAATATCTAAAACAGATTTTTAGCAACTTTGTCAATAAGAATTTGCAATAAGGGATCCAAATGTGCAAGTGCAGACCCAAATGTGGAAAAATTCAAGGGGTGGGTGCTGATTACTTATGCAAGGCACTGTGCCTCACTGTAATTAAGTACTATATGAGACATTTATATTTTCAACGCATTTTGAATTAAATGCCATTTTATTTAAAAAAGTTAAACACTAGTTTCACCTGCAGCCACTGGGAAGAGTACCATACTTGAGTCAGATCAAGAATGATATAAAATACTTAATATTTATTCCAGTGAAAATATTGTTATTGTGGTAAGCACATTATACTCTTTTAAGGCTTCAGTTCCTTTGCCTTAAGAAAGATGCATTAACAGAATCACTGCTTGTAAAGAGGAACAGAGGGGGATGAACGGTGATACATTAATATAGACAGTTAACTCTTTTGATTTCTGCTAACCATTCTGCTAGCCAAAGACACCGGTGCTAGTCTTCACAGAAGCAGGTTTCTAACCTGTCATAACACCCAGTCATGTTCTGTCAGAGAACCAGGCCATTACACATTTTCTCTGGCCATCTCTGTGATGATCACACTTCTACTCCCTTATCTCATTACCATTCAGAAGTCCAAATCCTGTCCATGAGGATGACAGCAACACTCTCTCTCTCTCTCTCTCTCTCTCTCTGTGTTTTCTCAGATCCAACACACCGGATTCAGCTCATGAAGGGTTTGATAATTAGCTGTTAAGCCAGTCAGGTTAGGCAAAAGAAAATACTACACACAGCAGTGCCTTAAGCCTCAAGCGCTACATTTTGAGCACCCCTGCTATGAACAGTAATGAGACAGAGAAAAATGCTGTCATTCAACTGGGGTGAATGGACCATGAAACTAAAAGTGACGCTGGCCAGAATATATAGCTGCCATCAACAGGGGACCAAATTTAAAATTATGTAAATACATACTACAATCAATTACAGTTTATCTCTGTCACATACAGTACATAAAATAAAGCCTTCAAATAGACTCAAGTATATAGCTGAGATTTTTCTAAAAGAGCTAAGGAGGATATGATTCATGACCTTGCTCTTTCCAGGATACTTATTTCACAGGGCTTGTGAAATAAGAGCCCTGGTGAGGAAAGCTATATCAGCTTCAGCAATGAAATGTGGTCTTGAAGGGCAAAGCAAAGCTCCACAGTATAATCTGCACAGCAGTAAGCATATGCTTAAGTCCTCAAGCCCTAAATCAGATCCAGTACATTAGTTAGTATTATAGCACCGTGGATAAACTGTGGAAAAACATCACAATGCAAAAAAGTTAAATAACTTAACAATGATGTAATTGAGTTTTTATAGGTCATTTAAACATGGCATCTGGACTCATTTGAGACTCAGCCAAGCTGAGTGTGCCCATTTCTCTCTCTCTCTCTCTCTCTCTCTCTCTCTCTCTCTCTCTCTCTCCTCTTTCACTCAGCTGTATTGCAATAATTGTACTCTCTGATTTTCCTCTCACATCCACTATTGGAGAGTCTAATTAGTCACAAATACTGTTCTTCTATTCTGTCCAATTCATACTCACTTGTGAAATGTTATTAGCCTTAGGGTCTGAGAGATTCCCATTCATATATGTAGTGCTCTCTGAACTCACAGAATTGTTGTGTCCATTATTACTGAAGTCATTCAGTCTGCATGATATGAACAAATATCAAATTGTGATTACGTGGTTACATGATATTCTGCTAGTGTGCAAATATTCCGCAGTATTCACATAATATTACATTAATTATTTACTGAAATTATTTAAGTTATCAAGAACCCCTTAAAAAGATGGAATATATGTGACTAAGCATTTAGCTGAACAATTATTTAATGTGCAACAGAAACACTGGGAACCGTTATTCAGTAATAACTAATAAGTTATATACTAAGCTTCACTAATCTGCCAAGTGACAAAAAAAGCATGCAGCTGCATTGCATTTTCATTCGAGTCAAAGATCTGGAGCCGCATGCTCAAAATCGAATTTTTGAGGCTGATGTCTGTAAGCCGTCTTGAAGATTTAACTGGAAATGTGTTGAAGGAGTAGTACAGCCTAAAGCACCTCCAGGAACTCATTTAATAGTCATCTTTTGTGTGATGAATTCTTCGAGCAAAGAGTAAGCACAGGCTATAAAATGGACAAGGCCAGTGATTTACACTGCATTCAGAGTGTATGGAGCAACACATTTATCAAAGTCCATTTTTCTGCTCCCATATTCTGGCCTGCAAAATATCTTTGGCATCTTTGGGAGCCTTCAGGTGAAGCGAATAAAAGTGTAATACATCAGATAAACAGACATGGAGGTCAGAAATTACTTCAGATATTTCAGAACTAAAACGCCGGTTTTTAGATGCAAAATGGAATTGGTTTGTCATTTTAATCTCTTATGTTATATTTGCTGAATAATATGTAATATATATCTATATTCAATGTAATGAAATAGGGCTGTAACGGTATGTCCTATAGCCTGTAATTATGTTATGCCAATACTGTACATCTATAGTGGTATAGATGATGAGTTCAGGGTGTTTGCACGGTAGTACATTTAAAATAAATAAATGAACACACAAAATGGACTTCTCTTTATGCTCAGGTACCTGTCAGTAGTTTAAGAGCACTGCAAGTACCTTGTAAGAGTATGCAGTTTTAGAGGCCCAGTGGTGGAAGGTTTAAAGGCAGGTTATAAAAGAAACTGGAGAAAAATAGTGGGCGATATTAAATCTTGTTTTCCAGCACTACAAACTACAAAGGAAGCTGGTGACTGTTCTTCTAAATTGTTGCTCACATTGTCTCACATATTTTTTTCACATATTTAATGCAAATTTTATATAGTAATTTATTCACTTTCCACCAAACAACAAAAATAATTCTTCAGTAAACATAGCTGTGATCTTTATTTAGTGTTAATTGTTTATTTTGCATTCTTGCATGTGGTCTATAACTAAGTATTTATTAAGTGAGAAAAGAGAGAAATTAGTCAGCTGCATTTTATTTGCTGATGATATTGCTATGTTATTCAGTTGTGATTTTCAGTTATATAGTTTCACCATACTGTGAATTTTTCACACAGTCACAGCCCTAAGATGAATATGACTTCACTCACATTACTGAATAAGGTGTATTTTCTTTTGTGTCGCTTTTGTGTTGTTTGTTATGAGCACCCACCTCCTTAAACAGGTTCATGAAGCGTGGTCCATACCGCCACGGTTTGTGCCTGTGGCACTGCAGAGAGCTCACTGTCATCTGACTGGCCCGCTGGGATGCAACGGCAACCATGAACACAGCATCGTACATGAGAGCGGCTGACGTCTGTATAGGGGGAAAAAAACATTCCAAAATATTCTCGGAGATCAAATTAAGATCTTTCCTAAAATGTTGCATGACACCTGAATATGCAATGACATGGTTCAAAGCTGACTATGACTAAATTGTCAGGAAGACAGGGCAGAGAGGAATGGCTTCTATTTGTTGCCTCCAAAATATAGTAGGACAGTGTGCCCTCTAAGTGGCTTAAAGTACAGTTGGCAGCATAGCTTTTAGCACAAATTCAGTGCTGCAGCAATGGTGTTCAGCACAGTTTTATGAGGTGTAGTAGTCCCTGTTAATGTGTCACTGAAATGTGAGAGAGCCTAGGGCATGGGGACAGAGGGTAATTACAATTCTGGCTAAAATTGGGGCACTCAAGGGGGTCATAACATCCAGTATATAGGAGTATTCTTTAAAAGTAAATCTGTATTCATATACATTATATGTAAAAAAAAGAAAGAAAAAAAAAAGTCTAATATTTATATGATTAAAAATGATTGCGTAGCTTAGCATCCAGTCACACCAATTTAGGGTATGACAGGCTGTGCAAATTCTACATCTGAGCAAGTGTTATGCTGAAGCCACCTTCAAATTGTAAAATATGTGTCTGGAATACAGAGGCATTAGTTTTCAGGTTTAAACAACTTCAACCAACTTGAATAATTCTAGCTAGTGTACAGTGCTGGCTTTCTCACTTGTACATTGTATTCTGGTCTATAATCTTGAAAAAATATAATGAATGAAAAACCTTATTCATAAATAAGATGAGATCAAATGCATGAATTCTATTCAAAACATTTGTTACACCTCTAACACACATGGATGAAATGGAGCTTTAATGGATGGGTGACAAGTAGAATAGTTGAATCCTTACAGTCATCATGCCACTCATCAGGCTACTTTCAGGTCTGTATGGGGCAAACTGCCAATCCCCACTCCATTTCTGAACAACAGATGCAACATAGGGATTGTCCAGGTTTAGCAGGCGGAAAGCAGTCATATTTACACCACTGTATCGGTATGGCTCCAGGTCAAGTGCAAAGAGATCCTTAAAAGTAGGCAAGAAGTTTTTTTAGACTGATAGAAGCTGGTGACTCCTCAGAGAAAAACTGTGAGAGAGAGATAGCAGACAGGGAAACAGCAAAGTATAGAAAGTTTCCCAAAAACCAGGGCATTTTGGACAAAGGCCCTTCATCAGCTGTGTAAGCAAAGTGCTTCTGAGGCTGTAGGAGGTTAAAACTTGATTGCACTGCTGATGAAGGACTTTTGTACTAAATACCCTGATTTCCTGAAAAGATTGTATCAGGCTACAATTTTACTACCTCAACATTTACTAATAAATTGATGAATTTATTAAGTGAAAATAATACTGAAAATAATACTTATAGTACAGTATATAGAGTAACTGTGTGATCAAGACAGTGGGAGGTACACATATACAGCTCTGGATTTTTTGTGAACTGCTGACAATATTTTTCCTAAATTCAAAATATAACTATTGTTATTTAGAGTGTATATTTAAAGGAAATGACAACACATCAAGATCATGCAGTATTTGCAGAGCTTTAATAACTCAAATTAAACAAAATGCAAATAATTTGTAAACAAATTGTGTTAATGCTTTGGCTAAATAACATTTAGAAATCAGTATTTGGTGGAATAGCCCCGATTTGCATGCGTTTTGCATGCAACATTGCTGTTGGGGAACTTTATACCACTCTTTTTGCAAAAAAGCAAACAGCTCAGCTTTGCTTGATGGTTTGTGACCATCCACCTTCCTCTTGATGACATTCCAGAGGTTTTCAATAGGGTTCAAATCTGGAGATTGGGCAGTGGGCTCTTATTTTTTTTTTTCCAAAGCTGTATAGTGTGAGGATCGAATATAAAGCATACACTGGGAGTTGTAGGCATACATAATATTTGCATGTGCATTTTCAAAAATTTCTGTTATTTTTATTTATATTTCTTTCAGGCAGTAATGCATTTCACTACACGCCATACAGTAAAATTAGAATTTGCAAACTTACCAAAGTAGTGAAGAAAAAATGGTAGTATTCAGTCATCATCCCCATTGACATTAGCTATATGAAAGAAAAAACCCAAGAATCTTAATTTTTTTAAATAAATAACCATATTGCAAGTGTAATAAAATGATGATTTACAAAATAGTTGAAAAAAAGAAAAGAAACAGATAAATAAATTCACAAAAGCTTGCATAACAAACCCACATACCTTTAGCCTGACTGGAACATTTCACAATACAAAGATGTTTAAGAGTTTAAGAGTCAAAGAAACTTGTGTTTTTTTCTTTAGCATCTGACACCTGTTTAAGCAGTTCAGAAGCCATTTGGTAGGAGCAGTCAAAGATGACAAAGAACTCCTGCTCCTTCTTCATCTCCTTGAGAAGTGGACGAGCGTCACTGCTCCCTGTGGGCAGCTGGCGAATACGCACCTTCATACCATTCCTGGATGGGGCTTTGATCACCTCCTGCATGCGCATTAGGCCTGTTAAAAGTGAGCATAAAGGGAACAAATAAAGGACATGAAAGTTTGAAGGAACCAAACTCATTTTGGGATGGAGTCTTTGCATGTTTTTGATTTCCCTGGTGTGAGGATAGTGCTGCTCTGTATCACCAAAATTCAGACCATAATCGTCTATTTACCTTATTCAGCATGCTTATAATTTTCTTTACTCTAAAATTTCCATTGCATAAATGTGGGGAATGTTTGAGGGACATGAAACAAGTTTGGAAATTTTTAACTACTTCGAGGACGTTTTGTGTGTGAAGAGGGTAAACATCTATACAAATCATAGTTGAAACAACTGCTTTATCTCTTCGAATAATGATTGGTGGAATCTCATGTAGATTGACAGAGTTGTGTTCAATGCTGTCTTTAATGAGGCAATACCTTAGTATTCTTTTGAATCATAACAGTGAATGCATTAAATTTATATATAAGATTCAGAAAAGACTAGAGGAAATAATCATCTGAAGCTTTAGTTTAGTCAACTAAAGTTTACACGAACTAGACAATTCAGACAAAAAAGACCATCAGTCACATTTATTAAACGTCCAGATGATATAGTTTATATTATTATATTGCTCAGACCCATGACCTAAAATCCCCAGAACCTCTAAAAAGAATGGGCATAATAACCATAATAGAACAAAACTCCTGAGATTAGATATCAGGACACATGGGATAAAGTTGCTTCATAGCTAGCTACATGGAGTACAATTAATTAAACCTCCGAACATAAAATTGTGCTTTGTATTCAGACGTTCTATGGCAGAGAGGATGTGGTTTAACAGTACAGAATTTTATTATTGACATAAATATTGTGTTGTTATGGTGTTCTGGGGCTTATTAGATGTAATGGCTGTCAGGCTGTGGAAAACACTTTTGCAGAGGGCATGCAAACATTTGGTGTGTGAACATCAATTTACTGAATGAGTTCACTAGCGTGACCATACAATTGGAGCCATCCAAAGGTTATTAGAATATTAGAAATTCACACTACATAATAAATATAAAAAGGTCAAATTTAGTCTTGTTTCTGTAGTGACCTCTTAGCATGTGATTTTGACCTTTATATTTAATCAGTTAATGTGCATTTATTAAAGCTAGTCCACTGCCCATTACTCCAGTTTCCTAGTAATCAGTTACTCTGACAACTTACAGATTTTATTCATGATTGCTGCTTGTCACCTATGACAAACATAGTACATGATAATATAACAAATGATAATGGAAGTGCATCAAATTATTATTTAACCTCATATCTAAATATTACCCACCGACAGCTGTCAATTTTCCCTCTATAAGTTTCCCCTCACACAACTGATGGTAGAAAAGCATTCAACAATTTTTGATGTCATTTGAATTTTTTATTTTACGTATTTTGCACAATTTAAATGTAAATACACTGGAGGATGGGTTGGGGTCAGAAAAGACAGTGAACAATTATGTTAGTGCTTGAAACTGCCTCACAGTTAGTATATTCCCAGCCTGCCACTATTGTTTGCTACTGCAATGACATTTCACACCTCACTGCTTCTTCAGTGAATCCTACGATCCAGGTAAGAAACCTGGGGTCTGGTCTTCTAGCACAAAGCAACCTGGAACAAATTGTTTTCCCATTTCTACAGCTTTGGGTTCACTCCTCAAACCACAATTGATTAATTAATGCCACCGTTGGAACTGCAAATCAATTGTTTATGCAACACTAAATGACATTTGGCCAAAGATCATCTCCAAACAAATAGAATAATTGAGCTGACTGAAAATGATTGAAAATCAGTAGACCCTGCCATATCAGTCTTTTTTTTCAGTTGTGGGACTCCATCAGTGTCTATTCAAGATTAAAAGCATTAGTGAGGTTGGTCACTGATGAGAGACAAGAACGCAGCCTCAAAAAGCAAAGCCTTGACATTTATTCTCAATCAAATTGAATTTTTTATAAGCTCTGGTTTGTGGTATAATGGCTTGATCTGTGTATGACCTTTGTTTTTTTGTCCCCACGTGTAAATTACCACTCTGGATCTGTTAATGTTCATAGTATTCTGATCTCTAGCTGGCTTTTTCACTTACCCTACCTCTCTGGACCTCCCACTGTCTATTCTGAGGTATATGTGTATTGACCCTGGCCTGCTCTTTGACTTTGGGTATTGGATTGTGGATTGTTAAAAAAATGCCGGCAAAGGTGCACAATCACTGATTATCCCTCAATGTCACAAGGTCAGCTTTTGGGTGCTCACGCTCCACCAAATCTCCACCACAGATTTGCTTTCAACCAAACATCAAACAACTTAATACATACAATGGTTCTCCTAGAGAATGCAAAGAATTTTTGATGCAATACTCTAGCTTCTACTTTTCCCAGAGACATGGATAAAATCAAGTGCTCACTCTGCTCATTGGAAGAGCACCCCATCTTCGATTTCAGAAAGTTTGAAGCTTTGACAAGGTTTATCAAGTCTTGCTCAGTCTGTGTACAGTTCTTTACCCAAGACAACTCACTGGACTCTTGGAAGCTTTATGTATCCCACAGCATCCTTGGTATCACATAACTATAGTTCTTGCCACTGATCTCTCTGCTTTAATTGCCTAATATTTAAAATCTTGTGGTACATCTGCCCCACAGCCATGGAAATGCAGAAGTAATCTGCAGAAGGAAGTGTTCAGGTATTAGATTAGTGCTTACCTCATTCTGCAGACATCATTGCTAGTCTTGAGAAGCCTGCCATGACATGAGACATTCTATCACATAACAGGTTCAAAATCACCAAAGTTGTGGCAGTTCACTGGTGACCACTGAGCTAACATCAGCAACAGAGCTACTTTTTGAAGCACTATACAGGAGCTAAACCCTCAACTGCCGTGGCTAAAGTTCCTCACCCCTAACAGCAGTAGGGTTCTCCAGGCAAAACTTCTTCCTTAGCCATGAGTGTCAGGAACAGCTGGATAGTTCTCTGCCAGGCCTGGAGAGGGCACTGGCAGGTGAACCTTGGAAGCCTGCTTATTTGTGTGTATTTTGTGCCACGCCTTTCCCATTGTTCTCCTTACCCTGTTGTGTCACCTGTTCCCAATTAACCTTAATGTATAGCCATTTAAATAGGGATCCTTGTGTACCTGTCTTTGTTGGTTATTGTTGAATGTTCTGGTTAAAGTCATGTCGGAGATTATGTTAGAGGTTTTGTTTGTTTTAGTTTCGTTAGTGTTATATTAGTCTAGTGATTAGGTTTGTCTTCCCCATGTCTGTCTGTCTGTGTGAATAAAGCTGTGCTGTGTGGAATCCTGCGTATGGGTCTGTCTCCATGGTGTGCCGGCGCATGCACCACCACGGAGTTCCGGGTTCGAGCCCTGCCCAGGGCGGGGGCGACCGGACGTGACAATGAGGAAGCATACTTAATCTACAGTTTACCTAAGACCAACATCTCAAAACTACTACAACCTATTTTTCTTAGCTTTTACAGATCCTTCTCAATGTCTGTTTTATGGAATGTTTACTTTGTGGGCACTCAAATGTCTTTTGTTATAAGCGTTTATGATCTGCATACACTCCATAGTTACTTAGCACAGCTAAGCAATGCAACATTGTAAGCCACACGTCAACACTAGAATAAAGTTGATTGCTGCACCAGCTTCAACATGTAAGCAAGGACAAGTAGACTTTTTTGAAATAATAGTTAGCTTGGAAAGGAAAGCTCAATGCTATTACTCCACCAAAATATTATTACATTACATTTATGTGTCCTATCAAAACACTCGAAAGTGTTTTATAACTGATCAGCTTCTGTAACTTTTCTTTAGAAATGATGAATTTATGTGCATTAGGAGAATACACATGCATGAGTGAACAAATGTGTTTTTAATGGAAAGATGAATGACAAAATCAGCACCCATTTTGTAAATGTTAGTTAAAAAAAAAAAACAGATTTGTTTAGTAAAAGTTGCCTACTTTTTATTATACTATATGTTTTTCACTTTATTTGCCAAATGTTTTTGTATTAAGTCATATGCTTTATATTTCTCAGCAAAACTATTGTTATGACACTACATTTATGTGCCCTATCAAAGCTCCTCCTCACAATGAAAATGTAAAGCTCAGGGAAAATCTCACAAAGTTCTCCTGGGAAAATGTGTAATAGCAGAATACAGACCATCACAAGCCTTGTCAGACTCACCTATGCTGTCTTCATAGACAACTGTTATAGTTTTCCACTTATAGTAGGTCACAACATCCAAAATGGCCCTGCTAATGGAGCTGTGCTCTGGATAGAGATTTATAAAGAAGGAGTCCTTGTTGTCCACAGAGGGATGTTTCCAATGTGTCTGGATGTGAGGGACTTCCAGGGCATTACAGATGGACTGGACCGCACTGACTGAAGAACTGTGAGCAGGACCAAACACTGCAGCAACACCTAGAGCTAACTGATCACATGCTGAAAGCGGATGGATATAAAGGGGTAACAAAAAAACGAATATGCAATGTAAAAAGAGATAAAACAAGAGAAGAGAACCAGGGATTAGTCCAAAATAAAACACAGTAAACAGGCACGTTTAGACAAGAACAAATGTTCAATGAAAGTAAAATTAATATACTCATAGTGATACAGCACGATTTGTATTCTGACCTCTTCGGGAGGCTTCAAAACTGTCGAAAAAGTTCACTCTTTGGATGTCGTAGGTCAGAGTGGTGTTTGACATTAGTGTTCTGTTGCGGTTGATACTGGTCACAGCAAATTTGAAGGCTAACTCATCCACGCTCACTGGCTCATTCTCCCGAGTTTCAAATATGCCCCCTGCAAATGGAGATAAGCAGAGGAACAAACAAGAGGAAGAAGAGATTAAAGAACTGACTAATATATTTGCATACGTGAAAGCCTATTGTCATTTTGCCATTTTAAAAGGGAAACAATAATATAAACTATCAATACAAAAAAAAGCATTTTGAATAGAACAAGCATTGATAGAGATAAATAAATGATCTTTAGTTGGTCAGAACTCATAATGGTCCCAGAAATAACACTTGCAATTTACTTTAAGTCATGCAAAGAACTTGCAAAGAATTCTTAACCAAACTTAATTCCACATACAGAGGGGAAGGAAGTGATTTCACTCAGTTGGCATAATGAATTATCTCCTATAATGACATGGTAAAATAATATATTGATTTCTGTTGTAGGCACTGCCAATATTACAATAGCATTTCACTTTTCTCATGTTGGCAGCATGGAAATTGTTGAACATTTTGATTTTCACAGTATTTGATGTGTCTACTGAAATAAAACACATATTAAGAAGTTGTAGGCAAGACTGTACAGCGAGGTGATGGTGAATGTGGCTGTTGACAATTGCTCAAATTACCCACAGTCGTGGAGCTGCTTCAAAGTCATTAAAACTCAATGTAAATATTTAATGAATGTTAATATTGCAGTGAGACTCAAACACATGCCACAAATTCACAGAAACAAAGTAACATTCTGTAATGCTACAGCAACAATGATAAAGCCTCCACTGACACACACACACACACACACAACAAATAACTGTCATTCCCTCAGATATTGATATAAAAACCAAAGATATTTTACATGTATATAGCACACACATATATAAACAGACGGCTAGACCACTGGATCAGAGCATCTCCAAAACTGCAGCTCTTGTGGGCTGTTCCCGGTCTGCAGTGGTCAGTATCTATCAAAAGTGGTCCAAAGAAGGAACAGTGGTGAACTGGCGACAGGGTCATGGGTGGTCAAGGCTCATTGATGCATGTGTGGAGAGAAGATTGATCCGATCCAACAGACGAGCTACTGTTGCTCGAATTGCTGAAGAAGTTAATGCTGGTTCTGATAGAAAGGTGTCAGAATACACAGTGCATGATGGGTCAGGGCTGTTTTGTCAGCAAAAGGAGGACCAACCCAATATTAGGCAGGTGGTCATAATGTTATGGCTGGTTGGTATACATTCTTCATTTTCATATTTTTTCTCCTTTTACTGGTGCTGCTATGTCAAATTGTATTTCCCCTACAAGGGGGGGGGGGATTAATAAAGGTTAAATCTCATCTCATCTCATCTCATTAAAAGTGTAACTATAACATGGCAGTAAGAAAGGAAAATCAGTGTCATGCTCTCCTGCCTGGACACAACGCACAGGCTGCTTGTTTAAACTAATACACTGTGCTGTCATTAGATGGATAAAAATGAAATTTGGTAGGATATACTTGGAATAAGGAATTTAAAAGGGCAAATTTTATAATATGAAAATCAAACATTGTACATCATGTAAGGAAGACTGTAGGTCTAGCTGAAAGGGGTAGAGTAAAATAATTTATAGGGACTTCTAAAATAGGTCTTACTTCTGTTGGCCACCGAGAATAATATCCTAAGTGTAGTGAAAACACTGTTTATGAGCATGGTAAAAAGACAGTTTAAGACATTAACTTGTAAGCATAGAGCACAAGGCACTCATCTTTAAAGACAGACAAGGCTTAAACTATTAAATTATTTTACTACACAGAAAAAAAACTAACACACACACACACGTGGTTATAGTTAAGCATTTTGCAGGTTGAGCTGATTCACTGGAGGTCTTGTCTTATCTGGAGTGACATCTTGGGAAACCAGTCAAAGACGATGTGTGGACCAGGTGAAGTCTTGCATACAGATTTCAGATTTGCATCCCATTTCAGATTTACTCTCCTCTTTTCTAGAATAATAACCTCCACTCTTCTGAGAAGGCTTTCTCAGAAGGAGGAGGCCTGGGGTGCAAATGGTTTTCAAGTTCATCAGGTTGTTCATTGGATTGAGTTCAGGGCTCTCTGCAGTCTAGTCGATTTCTTTCAATCTAACCTTGGCAAACTTTGTCTTCAAGGACCTTGATTTATACACATTCTGTCAGTCCTAGTTTTGGGGTTCCCATCAGCCCTGACTAACTACAAGAGATCTGATGACCCTATCACTTTCCCCTTAATTTCAGAGGTTTCTTTGTCTAGATGCTACCCACAGTAGGTGTTGACTGTGCTGCTGTCAGTCATTACTATAAATAATAATGTAGTGCAAATAAGCAGCAGTGTAGGCAGTGTGTGGGCAGAATCTATGAGTTGTTGAAATATGTCCTGGGCTCTGAACAACCCCAAAAGGGATGGTGACAAATAATCCAAACAGAGTGGAAAGGACATTTGTTTTCTTGGGACATATGAGTCATGTAGATCTGCCAATATACCTTAGTCAATTCTAGTGTTGAATAAAAGGGAGCTGCACATAATCAGGTGAGCAAAAGGCCAGAAATAGGTCTATAGTACTGCTCAACATTTTTGCCCTACCCAGAATATATGTTCAAAACTTAGCAACTGCTAAAATACAGCATGTGGAGACATCTCACAGAGATGAACTAAGGTATTCTTTTTAAAAAAAATATGTATTGAAAAGGGTTTAAATACGAACTTTGTGCTATGAAGTGTGTAACAGTTGCTGATTCAGTATCAGGTCATTTGTTGTGCTGGCAATGACATAACCTGAAATTAATTTTGGTGGGATTAGAAAATATAAGATATAAAATGAAATTGCTTTCCTAACCTGTACATAACATCTGTACATTTGTGCTCATGCATTTCAAGTAGATGTTCAACAGCAGCTGGAGCAGTCATCACACCGATTTTTTTTATTTAATCAGTTAAGGCAATGTTCTGATATTAATAACATTGCCATGAAATGCATTTATTACATAGCAATAGATGAAAATAATGAATAAAATGGGTTTTTTTTAATTACGGGTAAATGACATCTTATATTATAAATCTTGAACTATTTTTCTTTTGCAGTAAACTCCAGCAGGCAACTTCTCCAGCTCTCACCTTCATATCTCTGTGCTTGTAGTGTAGATATCTGATTAGCAGCTTTCAAACAGGAACAAAAATTCATCATCCTGTTTGGGCTAATCCTGTTTCTCATCATAGCAGCTGGTATCCCATAAAATGCGATTAAAAAGGAATGCATTCATGAAACCATTTATTGTAATTAGTATAATAAATGTTATTGCCTAAAATTGCATACATTTCACAATTTCTATACTTCTTTGTCATAGAAACATCTGTTCTAATTCTAAAGCCTAGGTTATTGCTGATACTTGACAGAATATGTTAAATAAGTAAAATCTAAACAGAAAAAACAGTGATAATGGCCTTCATGGTCTTACAAATTTTTCTCAGTTCTTTTAAAAAGGGGACCTTAAATAATGGCAGGCGCAATGCCACAAATGAGGCACCACCTGCCACAAATGAGGTGAATAATCAGTGTTTGATCCTGACCTAAAAGTCCAAACATAGGACCATGATGACCACGTGGAAAAGATCTTCCTGCATTTCTTTGCATAAGTGTCCTGCGTCACTCAATATAATATATATTTAATAACAGAAAAGAAAGGGTAGGACAATAAGGGTTGGTAGACCATCTATTACATTCAATTGCTTGAGCCAAGCACCGGTCGATCTTCAGTCTGCTCCTTGAGGAGAGCCTCTTAACCTTGTAACTCAGTATGCAGCTCAAGCAGGGCTTTATACTGGCTTAGTTATATGCTGGTAAGGGTCTGGATGAGGTCAGCATGGGGCAAGGACTCCATAACGGCCTATCTTCTTCAATCCTGGGTTGAAAAACACTTGGTAGATGTGGTGAGAAATGAGGACACAGGAGGCAGGCTTTAGGAAGCGTGTCTCACTTTGCTGTTTTCTTTTTCTTTTTCTGGGGTGCTTTTTTTATTAACTGACAGATGTCACTAAACAAACAAACACACACACTTCCACGCTTTCCTCTGCTGACATGTCTGGTCGTTAGTACACTTCCAATATTTTGGATCCCTTGAAAAATGGGTGGGTTTAAAACAAAAGGTGATAAAACATCAGCCTACTTGAACTTATCCTATACATAGATAGACGCAAACTGATTAAATGATACATTGATCTTTAATAAGTAATTTGCAAATTACTTTGCAATTTAGAATTTTATGAATTATCGGAAAAAAATAAGTAGATGTTAAATCTGCCTACAACTTAAGTACGTGAGTAATTCCAATATTACAAATTATCAAACTGTATTCCTGCTCTAGAAATATCCAAATATAAAAACTGCACTGTCCGTATCACCACAATACCGTAGGTAAGCTTATAATTCTGCATAACTGAATATAAAATGAAGAGAAAAAGCAGTGAGGAATATTACAGATTCCCTTTTCCCAAGAAAAGGAATGAAACCCAAAATGCAGCCTAAAGCTATAAACAGAAAGATGGTCTATGGGAAAGTTACTTGTGTGATATGTGTGTGCGCATGTTTCTATGCAAACTGTGAGAGAGTTGCTGTTAAGACAACCTGAGAAAGACAGGTGCCTCTGGGCAGAATGAGGCTCCTGCTAAGTAAACAGAAGGAAGAGGCAAAACTGAGAAAACAACTCTTTTCATGACACGAATATAAAAATCATGTTAGTTACACAATAAATCTTACACACATCATTAGCACAAAAGCTGTATTCCAGAAATGGAATAACTACAGAATAATGTTCCATATACAACAACAGGAATTTGAGACCAAAATATATTTTAGTCCACTGATAAATGCATGCAGCAAGTTTCACAGCGTTACTAGAATAAGCAAAAATCACAATGATAAAGAACTGAAAATATCTATAAAATATTTCTGAAACACATTCATAAATGTTAAGGTGTTTTGCCCCATATATAGGGTCCATGTCAGATGTAAGGAAATGTGGCTTTAACAAAATATGATAATAATGACTATTTATAGTTCCAGGGCTAGATATAATGTGTGTGATACTGAATTGATGATGTTTATAATGTTGCCTGTAATATACACTATATGCTCAAAGGTTTGTGGACATATGACCATCACAATCATATGTGCTTGTTGAAAATCCCAAGCCCCTTTGCTGTTATAATACACCCCCCCCTCTCCTGTGAAGACTTTCTACTTGATTTTCGAGCATGGCTGTGTGGATCTGACCATTCAGCCTCAAGAGTGAGATCAGGCACTGATATCAGAAGAGGAGGCCTGGGGTGCAGTCTGCATTCCAGTTCATCCCAAAGATATATGAGGTTGAGGTCAAGTTCTACCACTCTTAAATAAAATAAGATAAATACTTCTTATGCCATAAATAAATTACTTCTTATGCCATAAATTGAACAAAAATAAAAAATAAAAACATTATTATGGCACTGTGCAAAAGTTTGGGCACTCCAGAGTGCCAGAGTCTCAGATTCTTTTTACAAGGTTTCAGACCTTAATCAGCTCATTAGATCTGATGCATGGCAACAGCTGTCATTAGTAAATGCCAGTTTCAAAGCTTTACAAATACTTTGACTCTTCAAACCTTGTGCACACACTTGCGGACACTCAACAACCATGGGTTCCTCTAAGCAGCTGTGTAAGACTCTGAAAATGAAAGTTATTGATGCCCACAATGCAGGAGAAGGCTACAAGAAGATAGCAAAGCGTTGTCAGCTTGCAGTTTCCACAGTGAGAAATGTAATTAAGAGATGGCAGTTCAGGGGAACTGTGGAGGTCAAGATGAGATCTGGAAGACCAAGAAAACTCTCGGAGAGAACTGCTCGTATGCTGGTCAGAAAGACAAATCAAAACCCCCATTTGACTGCAAAAAACCTGCAGGAAGATTTAGCAGACTCAGGAGTGGTGGTGCACCGTTCCACTGTGCAGCAATGCTTGCACAGACAAGACCTTCATGGAAGAGTCAGCAGAAGAAAACCTTACCTGCGTCCCCATCATAAAATCCAACGTCAGAAGTATGCAACAGAACATCTACAGAAGCCTGATGTGTTTCGGAAACAAGTGCTGTGGACTGATGAAGTTAAAATAGAACTCTTTGGCCACAATCAGCAAAGGCATGTTTGGAGAAAAATAAGAGACCACTGCAAAATAATCAGTTTCTCAATCAATATTTCTCCTAAATTCAAAATATAACTATTGTTATTTCGAGTGTATATTTAAAGGAAATGACAACACATCAAAATAACCCAAGATCACGCAGTATTTGCAGAGCTTTAATAACTCAAATAAAACAAAATGCAAATAATTTGTAAACAAATTGTGTTAATGCTTTGGCTAAATGACATTAAGAAATCAGTATTTGGCGGAATAACCCTGATTTGCATGCGTTTTGACTCCATGCTCTCCACCAGTTTTTCACATTGCTGTTGCTGTTGGGGAACTTTACACCACTCTTTTTGCAAAAAAAGCAAACAGCTCAGCTTTGCTTGATGGTTTGTGACCATCCATCTTCCTCTTGATGACATTCCAGAGGTTTTCAACAGGGTTCAAATCTGGAGATTGGACAGTGGTCTCTTATTTTTTTCCAGCGCTATATATATATATATATACCCCATTAATTATTCAGTTCTTTATTAAGAAATGTCAATGTGTCAATTTCAGATCTTATTTTAATTTGTACCTGTAGATGAAAGTGATGTAATTGCATGTCAACAAAATATTACTTTGTTTTCACTTATTAAACAAAAGAAATCAACAAATATGATTATTTCACTTAAGGAAAAAGTTAGGACACCCTATGCGCTAATAGCTAGTGTTTCCCCCATTGGCTGAAATAACCTCAATGAGATCTTTCTTGTAGCCTTCTACCAGTTTCTTACATGGACTGGAAGAAAGTTTCCCCCGCTCCTCAATGCAGAATTCTTTCAGCTGTGTGATTTTTGGGGGGTTATTGCATATACAGTCCGTTTCAAATCTTCCCACAGGATCTAGATCTGGGCTTTGACTTGGCCATTCCAGAATTCTCCATTTTTTACTTTTCAGCTAGTCCTTACTGGATTTACTGGTTTGTTTCATGTTGCAAGGTTTAGTTCCGCTTCAGGTACAATTGTTTGACAGATGGCCTTACATGTTCCTCAAGCACCTTCTGATACAATTCATAATGGATTCTATGATGGTGAGCTGGCCAGGTCCTGCTGCAGCAAAGCATCTCCAAATCATAACACTTCCACCTCCATGTTTCATAGTTGGTATGAGGTTTATTTGCTGAAATGCTGTATTTGGTTTACACCAAACATGCCCTGTTATGGTGTCCAAAAAATTCAATTTTAGACTCATCTGTCTGAAGCACATTATTCCATAAGCCTTGACCTTTGTCTCTGTGTTCTTTGGGAAACTTCAGTCTTGCCCTCATGTTTTTTAGACAGCAAAGGTTTCCTTCTTGCACACCTCCCATAATAATTAAAGTTGTGTAGTCTCTTTCTGATTATAGATTTATGCACTTTGGCATAAACTGTAGCAAAAGCTTGCTGTTGGTCCTGTGATGATATTTTAGGGTTTTTGGAGACGTCTTTGAGCATCTTGCGGTCTGCACTTGGGGTGAATTTGCATGGACGGCCTGACCTGGCCATGTTATCAGTTGTTTTAAATGTTCTCTACTTGTAAATGATTTTTTGGACAGTGGAATGGCTGATTACAAATACTTTTGAGATCTTTTTATGTCCCTTACCAGACTCATAAGCATCAATAATCTTTTTTCAGAAGGCCTCAGAGAGCTCTTTGGATCTCACCATGGTGATACCTCTCACTTCAAATTTTTTTGCATTTAAATTGCATTTAAAAAACTAGTTTTATTTGTTTAGTTATATTACTGTTAAAATAAAGATCAAATGCCCATATGTCTATGTTAAAAAAGCACAGGCCTTCATGGGGTATATATATATATATATATATATATATATATATATATATATATATATATATATATATATATATATATATATATACAGTGAGGGAAAAATTATTTGATCCCCTGCTGATTTTGTACGTTTGCCCACTGACAAAGAAATGATCAGTCTGTCAGTTTAATGGTAGGTTTATCTGAACAGTGAGAGACAGAATAACAACAAAAAAAATCCAGAAAAACACATTTCAAAAAAGTTATGCATTGATTTGCATTTTATTGAGTGAAATAAGTATCTGACCCCTTTGCAAAACATGACTTAGTACTTGGTGGCAAACCCTTGTTGGCAATCACAGACATCAGACATTTCTTGTAGCTGGCCACCAGGTT
The DNA here is from genome assembly GCF_019097595.1 of Hemibagrus wyckioides. Classification (NCBI taxonomy): domain Eukaryota; kingdom Metazoa; phylum Chordata; class Actinopteri; order Siluriformes; family Bagridae; genus Hemibagrus; species Hemibagrus wyckioides. The sequence goes on from NC_080725.1 coordinate 6,083,351, forward strand.
TGCACACATCTCACATCTCAAGGAATTTGGGCCCACTCCTCTTTGCATCCACGACCCATTTTCAATGCCCTGGCTGAGGGAAGGAGGTTCTCACTCAAGATTTGACGGTACATGGCTCCGTCCATCGTCCCTTTGATGCAATGCGGTTGTCCTGTCCCCTTAGCAGAAAAACACCCCCAAAGCATAATGTTTCCACCTCCATGTTTGACGGTGGGGATGGTCTTCTTGGAGTCATAGGCAGCATTCCTCCTCCTCCAAACACGGCGAGTTGAGTTGATGCTAAAGAGCTGGATTTTGGTCTCATTTGACCACAACACTTTCACCAGTTCTCCTCTGAATCATTCAGATGTTCACTGGCAAACTTCAGATGAGCCTGTACATGTGCTTTCTTTAGCAGGGGGACCTTGCGGGCGCTACTGGATTTCAGTCTTTCACGGTGTAGTGTGTTACCAATTGTTTTCTTGGTGACTATGGTCCCAGCTACCTTGAGATCATTGACAAAATCCTCCAGTGTAATTCTGGGCTGATTCCTCGCCGTTCTCATGATCATTGAAACTCCATGAGGTGAGATCTTGCACGGAGCCCCAGACTGAGGAAGATTGACAGTCCGTTTGTGTTTCTTCCATTTGGGAATAAAAACTGTTGTCACCTTCTCACCAAGCTGCTTGGTGATGGTCTTGTAGCTCATTCCAGCCTTGTGTAGGTCTATAATCTTGTCCCTGACATCCATGGACAGCTTTTTGGTCTTGGCCATGATGGAGAGTTTGGAATCTGATTGATTGCTTCCTTCTGTGGACAGGTGACTCTCCCCGAGAGTGCTCCTACTGTAATCTCAGCTCCTTACCTGTATAAAAGACAACCGGGAGCCAGAAATCTTTCTGACTGATAGGGGATCAAATACTTATTTCACTCATTAAAATGCAAATCAATGTAGAACTTTTCTGTAATGTGTTTTTCTGGATTTTTTTGTTGTTATTCTGCCTCTCACTGTTCAAATACACCTACCATTAAAATTACAGACTGATCATTTCTTTGTCAGTGGGCAAACGTACAAAATTCCCTCACTGTATATATATATATATATATATATATTTCAAATTTCAATTCAGTTCAAGTCAATTTATTTGTATAGCGCCTTTTACAATGGACATTGTCTCAAAGCTTTACAAAAGAAGATAAACAGAGAAAGAAGAGGGGGAAAAAATAAATAACTAAATAACTAGAAATAAAAATAAATTATTAAATTAAATTTTTAAATTATGAAACTATTTTATCCTTATTTTATTTTATCCCAGTATATATATTTCCATGATATTTTTTATGATTTTATTATTACATCAACAGTGATGTAGACTTCTTATATCCATTTCATTGAACATTACATGACAGTTAAGCTGTTTGATTCTTTTTTTTTTCACACAACAGTGGCCTCAGGCTAATGGATAACACACACAGTTTATTGCATTGAGCAAAGGTGACATCTAGCCACTGGGAAAAATAATCATGTTCAGGCAATTATGTATGAGGTGCAACAGGCCTATTTTCAGATTTTTTGTTTGTTTGTTTTTATTATCATTATTTTAAAGCATGAGCATGTCATATCTTCTTGACAGAGCATTTACTGTTGAAGATTGATACTAGTATATGAAAAGAAAATCAGCCTTACAAAATGTGTCTATACTCATGTTGAAAAATTAGCAGCAGACAATTAAAACATCTGCAACGCATTTGATTCGCTCAAATGAAAATCACAGACAGAACAAGAACTCAGCTTGATTATCACAACAGGACTCTACACAGACCAAACTGTGAAGTTTTTCGTTGCCTCTCATTGGCTGAATTTCATATGATGTTTAATGCTGAATTGTATTGTCTGGTATATTCCATTGGTCTCCATGGATACCAGAGAATTTATAGAGCAATCTGCCCACACAAACTTGGCTCAGCTTAAGTGTTTAGTGCTTAGTCTTTGAGGAAGAGATAGATAAATATGGGTTCAAATAGAGAGAATTTGGATGTGCATGCTTATATCTGTCTTCCAATCTTCCAATAATCTCTACAATCCCTTTCAATCAAGTTTCTGTTCCTTCCACAGCACTAAAACTATTCTTCTCAGAGTTGTAAATGATCTTCTCTTTGGGGCCCTTTCTATTCTTGTTCTTTTGCACCTCAGCTCTACCTTTGACACCATTTCCTATACTCCTACCCATATCCAATCCATACTTCAGCTCTCAGCCATCTCCGGAAAACAAAGTGGAAATGACGAATAACACTCAAACCTAGTTTTATGAGTGATCAGAAAACTATTACACCGTTTATACATTAGCCTGCAGTTTTAATTAGGTTTTAGTATTTCACTGAAGTTGGCTGACAAATGCACTTTAACTGCTTGTCAATTACCATTAGGGTCATGTCTGAATGAACAATAAAGCATGAAAATGTAGCCTGCATTGCAAGAAATTTCTGAAATCTCTTGCATCATCTATCTTTAGCCTAACTATTGAATACAGGTTTGCTGGCTGTTATGCACTGTTTAATGTTCCACACCATTTATTTTGATGCTGTGGCTATATTAATTTTTCTGTAGGCAAAAAAAATATCTTCTTAAACATGAGTTCCTTGCTAAAAGCCATAAAGCATCACATTGACTGACTTTCTGATAAGACAAAAAAGATCCTCCATCTTAAGAATTCTCATGGAGGAAATCTCACTGAAAATCACAAAACCCTGCGAAAATGTTAAAACGTCTCCTAACAGCAAATGAACATAATAATAATAATAATAATAATAATAATAATAATAATAATGATAAACTTTTTTAGTAATAAACTACATTTGTGATAGCACTTATGCATGCTCACCCACAGCACATTGAATGAAAATGAGTAAAACACATGACATTAGTTCACTGAAAGGAAATATGTTTCAAGGTAAGTGTAAAGACCTGTTCATACTATATACACTGTGTCATACCTTATTCAGTTCTATTTTAAAAAAAAAAAAAAACATTTTAGTGTACACTGGGTGTGTTAGTGTAGTGTCTCTTGCTTGCATGGTGCGCTGCCCTTGTTTTACACTCTGAGTCTATTTTTTGTCACTCATGAGAGTGAAACCCACTTAAAATACAAAGCCACAGTCACTTTTTGTGTAATGTGCATTTAATTTAAAATCCACGTTGTGTGACCTGTAGCTGCAAGCCTCATAGCTGCAGGTTTCATAATTACAGCTGGCATATTACTATGGAGAAAATGAGCCAAACAAACGAAGCCTAGCTGTGTGAGCTTTCCTTTCTATCAGCACAGTCTTCCCAACAGTTTCCCGAAACGCTTTAGCTCAGCAGTGGAGCAGACTTATCAAATGCGCTTTTACATCTTATTATATAGCCTTGTATATTAATGTGTTTCATACTGAGCAACAATTATAAAGTAGTAATAAGCTTATAGTTAACAAGCAAGTTTAAGTATAATTAGTAAACTGGAGAGTTCACTCAGTGTGGATGAGAGAGGGGCATGCATATAGGCAGGGGGACCTAGCAGACTTATTCCATTCTTTACTACACATTAAACAGTTAATCTCATTCACTAAACCGAAAAGAAAATAGCCATAAATGGAAAGTCACCTACTCATAACTGATGATCAAATGCTATAGATGTAGATGCCAGGACAGATAAAAAAAAGTGCTCTTTCTGCAGCCAGTAACTTGACACAAACTTTGACCCAACATTTACATTACACTTCTGAGCCGAATCGAGGGTCATACAAATGCAGCTTTATAAGGGAAAGCCAATAAAGAAAACAATAAGGACAAAAAAGAATGGAGAAATAATATATTATTGCACAGTTCACCTCAAGCTATGTGTTTCATTTATTCACTGAGTATAGCTGATGAAAAGATTCTTTTTCTACTTGTTCAGATTTTCTATAATAATTTAGTAAAGCCAAATTATTGGCTCAGATGGCAATAATACAGTTACAATGCATCCTTGTTTCAAACCACTCACAGGTAGTAATTTTTAACCAAACAACAAAATCAGCTAAATAAACAGTAATAACATAAGGTCTACTCCCAGGGCGCTGGTGGCTAAGTGGTAGGTTTCTTGCCTACCATGCGGAAGGCTCGGGTTTGATTTCCTGCCACTGCCCAAACCCCAGCCACTGGACGCAGTGCCGTTCCCAAGCCCGGATAAAATGGGAGGGTTGTGTCAGGAAGGGCATCCAGTGTAAAAACTGTGCCAAGTTGTGGCGACCCCTCATACATGTAGGGAGCAGCCGAAAGATCAACAACAACAACAACATAAGGTCTATGCCCAAAACTTAGTAAGCAGTTCTGAGAACAGGATTATTCCTGAATAAGTTTTGAATAATTTAAAAGTTTTTTTAATCCATTACAGCAAAGATATACTAGAAGAGCTGGGCTTCTCCAATGTCTCAAGTATTAAGACAAATAATATAAAAAAGAAATTTCCATCATTTCCATTAAAATGTGACATGAATGCTTTTGCCTGTAATTAGTCAAGGCACTGGTGGTCATCTTCATCTTCACTAACCACTTTACCATGAATTAGGTAGGCAAACCTTGGATGTGATGCCAGTCATAATCATAGCTAAGGGCAATTAAATTAAAGTGGAAGGGAAATAAAAAACCCAGACATGATGAGAAGATGTGAAGCAGATAGTAACCCTCTACCTATTGATTTTTTAATCAGTCTTTAATGTTCTATGGTGTGTGCCGCTATAAGGCCCTAATACATGTGATTACGTCTGTGTGAGAAGTTATTAGCAAGCTGAGAACAATTTGGGAGATGATATGTCAAGCAAAATTGACAAATGTGTGTATACAGTAAGCTTTGGTGTTTCTAATTGATTTTTAAGGCTGCTCTTTATTGGCGTCTGTTATATCCAAGCGTTAACAATGCATTAATAATGTATTCTTCTAGCTGGGAATTGATTTTTTAAAAATATTATACACAGTCACTAACATGACTCTATACAAATATGCCAATATGCTGCCTTCACCAGCAGCGCTGGGTGAAGTGATAAAATAATATCATTAGCACTATGAATTAAGTTATATACTTAATGTTATATATGTTATATACATATATGCTATATACTAAAGTTTTCTACTAAAAATCATCCTGCAACTTATTTTTGAAGACTATTCTTTAATGCTAAATAAAATATTGTTTTATTGCATTCTGCAAATCTATATATTGTGATGTATATTGTGTATTGTAGAGTCAAGTCAACGCTGGAAATGGCTGCCTTGGACTACAACACCCAGCTGTCACATTCAAGTTTCTTACTGATCACACACACCCCTGCTCATAATCATAGCTCAGTATTATAGGACGTCCTAACCACAACCCTTTGTGAAGTATACACTCTGTGTTTCTCACCAGTCATTCCCATACCCTGCTATTTGCTTTAGTCTTGCCTATTCTACATTGTTTGCTCATCACCTGTTTGCTTGCTGACTACTCTTTTACCTGACATTTTGAAATTGTCTGCCAGAGTCTGTAAAAACTCTTGCAGATAATAGCTGTTTTACCCACACTTGTATTCACTTCTGCCTCGTGACATATAGAAATATCTTCAACATAATTTTTATTTCATATCCATCCCTATCCCCAGTGCAAACCCGTTGCTAAAATTAAACACACACACACACACACAAACATTATATATAGCCATGGCAAATATGCCATCCGTGCCCACAAGCCTTCCATGCACACGAGACTAGAAAGCAAAACTGGAAGTGCTCTTTGGGTGGGAGGGATGGCATTCTCTCTCTCCCCTGTTAATCACAGAAGCACTAGCCAATTGTGGTTCTCTTTGAATGTATGCATGTAGAAGTGGGCAAAATTCAGCATGAGCAGCATGAGCAGATTTTGTTGTTTGGACTCCTCTGACTTCAGTCTCCCAACATCATAACTCTGCGATTTCTGTTCCATCAGTCCACAGCTGATTTTTAAACAATAATTTAGTTGAGTTGAATGAAAAAAAAAAAATGTATTCGCATGATTAAGGTTACATGGCAGTCTTCCCAGAAGTTACTAGCATTTGTATGAACATATTGCACATATTACAGGGTGGAGAAAGAATCATTTCCCACATGATACGTAGTGTACTTATATAGGAAATAGGAAGCTAAAGTAAAGAGACCAAAAATTAAATAAAGAAAGGAATACTCAAGTATTCAAATTGTTTGGAAGTAGCTCCTATACAGTTAAAGAGTTTGAACAGAACAGAAAAAATGTGACAAATGTGGATAGGTTTAGTAAAGAAGTGAGGACACAGCTGGGACAAAACTAGGCCACACAAGCAATATGTCAAGCCCTTCAGTACAAACCAAGTCCAGTGTTTGGCAGATGAGGCTCAGATCAAGCTCTAGATAGAAAAGAGGATTAATGGAGGTTGATAAAACTGATTTGGGGATTTTCCGAATGGCATTGGCAGACAATATACGCAGGCAAGATTTTTCTTAGACAAAACACAGCTATAAATGTCTGTGTAGTCATCCAGGTCATTTTTATTTGTGAAGCAGTAGCACGTCTAGACAACATTTTTCATACTTACTTACTTCATACCTTAAAAACAAAGCCTGCATCAGGAAGTGATCAGCTTTTACACAAAAGCAAAAAAACAAGTCGTGAGACAAACCTGAAAGCATGCAGGCATACAAGATGCATCATGATATGATGTGATTAAATTAGTTGAGAACTGTATATTGGCATGAACGAGAAAATACAAAAACCGCAGCTGATGTTGCTGCTGTAAAACATTACTTGTTGCAAGCCTGCTGTACATATGACTGTGGGTTTGCAGAAATGAGTGCTCCCCCTACTATCTCTGGATTATGCCTTAAGCATATCGACACCTGGTACATGTGATCAAAAAGAAGTAGCAAACATTTTCATGCATATGGCATGATGACTGAGAGACTCAGTGTGCCAAAGATCCAAGCTACAGCAACCTTGATTTTACCAGTTATAGCCACTGGAGACATCAGCTGTGGGTCTTTCAAATCCACATGATAAACAAAATGTTTTTTGGCTCACAGTCTGAGCTGACTAACAGGAATAGACTGACACTATACAGCATAGTTTCACAGTGCACCAACACCTCTGTCTCCCAATGTCATAAACATAAAACAGTAGCAGAGTTGCTGGAGCTTTACAAAGCTGGAATTTACTGTCAGAGCTGGGAATCAGAAACCTTCTGGTGTCAAAGACCAATATGTGAAAGTGAATAACTTGGTATACAAAGCTTTGACCCCTGAGTAATTAAAAAAAACACACAATTAGGATGGTTTGATGAGTCAACTTTCATCATTTCGTTCATCCAGAATGGATTTATATAATCGGAGAAAACCCAACAATGAATTCAGGACACAATGTCAGCTGCCAACTGTTAAGAATGGGGGAGGAGACACAATGGTATGTGCAGCCTGTGGAAATCATTTGATCTAAAGACTGATTTTTTAATAATCTTTCCTAATGAAGTTCCCATGGTGTAGGATAATACAATTATCGAAACCCCAGTGCATTTTTAAAATTCTATTATGCATTCATTGTATCTCCAGAAAGCCACTTGTTGTCCAAATTCTGCAGCTCACACTGTTTCATTTGTATCATGGTACACATATGTTGCGGAAACTAATGATTTTTTCGTTACTTCGTTACTTTACTGAACAAGTGTAGAACCAAGCATGAGTTCGCTGGAATTGCATCACAGTTACAGCGCAACCAGACTCAGACCACCTCCTACAGGTAGTGTTGGGTTATGTACCCTGGTGCACTTGCAGATCTGGATGACAGCTTTCACATGACCAAATTGTCATTGCTCTGTTCGAGACTGCAGCTTTACAGAACATAAGAAACATAGTACAAAAAGTCCAAGATTAATGTTAGACAAAGTTCAGAGTTGCTGTGGTTTAAATGACTTCTTTCGAAACAACTAACTTTAGTAGAAAATATTGCAGTTAAAAACAAAAAGAACTGCAAATGGGATCTGTCAAACATTTTGCGGCATTGCCTTGGGATTGGTCAACCTTCATGCATGAGCTGGAGGGACTGAAAAAAATATATAAAAAGAAATTACAATGAAACTCAACTTCCATTTTATAAAATGAACCCAAGAATAAGACCAACTGATTTCACCTGCACAATATTCACTCAGTCAGTGCAGGCCTGATGCACTGACAAGCACCATTGAATGAAATTACATTTCACAAAGACAGAATTTTAAACAAACAAATGTTAAAACTGTGCAAAATTGTTTTCCATTTCAAAAATTACAAACGTCGCATGTGCTACATATGAGTCACAGCATTGCATGTCTCATGTCTTTATAGATGCATGTAAATGGTACCCGGTGATGCACAATGATGCAAACAAAAGCACCTGAAGTAGACTAATGTCATCATTTTCCTGTTACATAATGCTGCATAGACAGAGCTTGATATTTGTCAGTATGCCTGGGGAAAACCTAATTGATGTCACTATGGTGGATTTTTGGATAGCCTATCCAAATGCATATGATGAGACTGAAAAAATGTGGCTAGAACATGTATTGACACCTCAAGGTTGGTGTTCCCATTTGGGTCTTGTACCTCTCAGGGTTTCTTCCTCATATTAAATCAGCTTACTGAATTGCCTTTACCATATTTACATTAAAAATTCATTTATGGCCTAAACGTCTAGTGGAATGAGAGCAATGTGTGAAACAAATCAACAAAAAAACAAGCTGCCCTCAGACACCAAAAGCTGAAAGACAGCTAACATTAGCTGTATAATTTATGAGTGCTTTGTGATATGGCAAAAAGGCCCTTCGTGGAAAAAAATGGTTCCCAATTTCTCTGTCAAGAAAGAAGGGTTCAGTAAATTGCTGCAAACAGTTGATCCTAGGTATGAGCTGCCTAGTCGCAAATACTTTGTAGAATTGCCTTGTCTGTATACTACTATCTGTGAAAGAGTAGCACATAAGTTGAAGAGAACACTGTGTTATGCTACCAAGACAGACTTTTGGATTAGCTGTACCTTTCAGTCCTACATGAGTTCACTACATCAGTGTAGCCTGGACACTGCAAAGTGTTTGCCTCCAGACAAGAGGCTTCTTCCCTGACTATCACACTGGCAAAGTAATAAGCCAGGGGCTTTAAAGAAGGTTTGGCATCTTGGAAGCTTAAAAAAGGCAGACAAGTCTGTGTGACTACTGACAGTGGAAGCAACATGATCAAAGCTATAAAGCTGATCAAGTGCAGTCATGGACTCCACAATGCCACTGCTACGTTATAACTCATTTATGTGTTATTACACTTAATTGCACAGAAAAAATTGTGTAATTGAGTAATTGTGTGTGTGTGTGTGTGTGAGAGAGAGAGAGAGAGAGAGAGAGAGAGAGCGAGAGAGAGCGAGAGAGAGCGAGAGAGAGCGAGAGAGAGAGAGAGAGCGAGAGAGAGCGAGAGAGAGAGAGCAGAGCTCCCTTTGGTGTTTTCACATACATTAGCAAAATAGCGTTTAGTGGATTTTTTTTTTTTCGTCAGAAAGAGTTGTGAGTGCTTTTTTTTCAGCTGGAAGAGAAGAAGAGATTTGGCTTCAGCTCCGGATAAGTTTGGCCCACCCACTCATTAGCTAATTACTGAGTCCAAGGCAGGTTCCAGACCAAAATTGACACACAGGATTTTGGAACAGGAGAAAGCCATAGCCTGGGTTCTGGGTTCAAATCAAGTCTACATGGCAGCACATAGGGGTCTTAGAGCCAGTAAATAAAGTCCACTAAAAGAGTTGGTGAAGAGCATGTGAGCATGTTCTACCACAAACCTGTGTTTCATCAATTTAACAACATTCTACAATCAAATGCACCACAATTCATTACCTCAAACTGTAAACACAGTGACACTGCCACAGATGAGCTCATGTCTGTTCGCCTCTCTCATGGATCCTTGTATCCAGACATTTTATCGTGAACAGGAGAATGAGGAGAGAATCAAACACAAGCTGTTAAAGAGTCAATGTCTCATCTAAATAACAAAAATACAAATCAGCCTGACACACAACAACAGTTGTGATTCAAGCAGCAAGCAAGCAAGTATACCAGTGCCCCTTCTGAGCAGGTTTCAGTACAGCTGTGTTACCTGTCAGAGGGCATCCCTCAAGCCTGAAATGGTAGATAGGCTTCTGATGCTCTCAAGAAACATATACCGATCTGCCTTATGTGTCTGTTTTTCATATTTGACAACTTGACAACAATTGTTAGGAGCTTATGTTTGCTCCTTGTTCAAAGTGAGAGCTGCTTGCTATTCTAGAAAAGAAACAGTTAAAGAAACTTATGTTTCTTACATTACTTTTTTTCTAGTTTTGTTGTGCTTGCTGAACCCTTTAAAAGGATATTTAAATGAAAACATTGTTCTTATTTTCTGATCACTATTAGAGGTTCTGTTTATTATTTTTCACACATCTACAGTACAAGTATTACTGTTCTAATAAAAAAATAACAGTTTCCCAATATTTATGTTCCCAATAACAATAGTTTCCCTTTGCAGCTGCTTTATGTAAAACAATACAAATTCAAATTTTGATCAGGAATCATCTAAAATAAAAAAGGGGATTTTATTTTTGCTGTATTGCCCAGCCCTGTTTACACTAAATGGTCAAAGGTTTGTAGACACCTGGTCTTCTCACCAATATGGGATTTTTGAACATGTGAGGTGCCAATGCTACCTGCTAATAATCAGTTAACACTAAAGTAATGTCTATGCCAGGGTTCATGAAGTTTGTTTATGCCGAGATTTCTCAATGATTTCCTACCATATAGGTTGGAGATTACTGAAGTAGCATTACCAGAATTACAGAAGAGAAGGTGAATCTTGAAGTTTAAATTATAATACAGCTCATATAATAAGGAATAGGCTGTTTTATGAAGAATAGCCTATTTTATTATGCAGTCTTTAAAATGTGTTGTTTGATTCACGGATGTATGGAATTGCGAACAAAACTATTCAATACATCGTATCGTTACAGCCCTAATACTTTACCTCTGAAGAGGTTTGGTAACGCTGCATGACCGACCAAAATTCTACAGCAGGCTCAGGTCAGTGAGTCAGATGAGGATCAATAACCCAGTTCTTTTGCAGGGAATTCAGGTTAAAGAAAAATTTAATTGCTAATGTAAATAAGAAAGACTTTATGAATAGTTATTTTGCTTCAACAAAATTCTGATTTTACACAGCCTAGACAAAAACCCCACACTTGTTGGACCACCTTTTGCTTTGATTGCGACCTTCGCTGTGGCACAAGATGCTGTATTGACAATGGGAGAATCAGACTGCTGTGTAAAGTCTTCTCCAGCACATCCCAAAGATTCACAAAGAGGTTATGGTCTGGACTCTGTGGTGGTCAATCCATGTGTGAAAATGATGTCTCATGCCCCCTGAACTCTTTCCCAGTTTGATTGTGATGATTCCTGGCATTGTCATCTTGGAATATGCCCATGCCATCTGGGAAGAAAAATTTCCCTTGATTGAAAAACCTGCGCATTCAGTACATTCAGGTAGTCAGCTGACCTCATTTTTGGTCACATGACGTTGCTGAACCAAGACCTGACCAACTGTGAAACAACCCCAGTTCATATCACTGCCCACACAGGCTTGTAGAGTAGGCACTAGGCATGATGGATGAATCACTTCATCTGCCTCTCTTCTTACACTGATGCGCCCATCACTCTGGAACCGGGTAAATCTGGACTCAACAGACCTCTTGACCTTTTTCCATTGCTCAAGTATCCAATGTTTATGCTCCCTAGCAAACTGAGGCTTTTTTTTCCAGATTAGCCTCACTTATAAATGGCTTTCTGAATGTTTTATGGTTTTTATTTGTTGTTTTTTTTTTTTTTTTGTTTTTAGCATTTTATTTCACCAAACCTTTAAGTTATCTCCAATCCTGATCATTCTAGATTTATTTATTTTTTGACCACATTTCTTCCTTGAAGATGACGGTTCAACACTATCCTACCAGGTTTAATCCTACCTTGGACCATTCTTAACCGAATTTTAGTCGTTTTAGCAATCTCTGTAGTTGTTTTCTTTCCTTGAAGCTGGCAAATAATTTGACTCTGAAACAGAGTAACATCTGTTCCACAACCACAGGATATGTCTTCATGGTTGTTTAAGACATGAGAAGCATCAGTAAGGTTTAAATAACTTGCTGCCAGCTGAAACATAGTAATCACTGCAGTCATTAATCAATGGAAGGCTCTTACCTTTTTGCTTAGTTTAATCCAGATGGTGACTTTTTTTGGACAGGTAGATACCGTCCATAACACCGATACTGATATCAATAGGTATAACAAACAATATTTTATTATTGTTATTATTTAAAATGGGAGGGAGTGTTAATGAGTGTCAATGAAGCTCACTCCATAGGTAACCACAGTCATAATTAATTTGGACATAGCCACCCATGAGGTCTCTACTTTCTTTTCGTTTTTGGCTCATCATCCTGCTCTTAAAAGTTCAGGAGCAGGGAATGTTTATCTCACAGAGACTCTTGCTTTCTCACAATGTATACATAAACTTTCTGAAAAGAAAGACGATCTCCAGAAACTAGAACAGATAAGTTCACATTAATCGTTAAGTTAAATCAAGGTGACTGAATAAGAACAACTGCTGATGTCCTATACAAAAACAAAGGCTACACAATGTCATGAAACTTACCGATTCGGAGGACCTGGTGCTCACTGAGACATAACTTCGACATGATGAAGAACAGCGAGAGCAGCAGCCTGGCTCGTTTCTCCATGGCTCCGTAATCCAAACTGGTAGTAAACTTCATCTCCAGCGTCTAATGAAGACGCTGTCGAGTCGAACGCACTCGCATCCGCTTCCCTGCTCTTTTCCCCACGCTTTCGGACACCTCAATGAAAACTGGGGAAAACACGAAGCCCTCTTTACTGACTCGAATGTCAAATATTTTTTTTCTTCTACCTTCTGTCCGTTTGCTGAGCTTTGTTTTGTCCAAATCCCAACACTCAGTTTCTATATGAAGAACACCTGGATGAGCGCGTGAGTTAGGGCGCGCTCGGTTCAGGCGCGTGCGTCGAGCGTCCACATGAACATGTTTAAACCCGAAGCATTCAGAGTATAAGCAATTATTAACATTTCGCTATATACGTGGAAATGTCAACCCAGCATTATCAAAGCTGTTATACTGATCATTTAGAGTGTTTATATTTCACTACAGTACAGCTTCGACATTTCGTATACAAGCTATATAGAGGAATGACAATAATACCGCCTTGATTTGACTTTACAGTTTCACTGGTCACTTGAATTAAATGTTGTTGTTTTTTTATTATCCAAAACTCAAGAACTAAAAAATAATGTAAACAAAGTAATAATATAGTAGTTTTCTAAGAGTGGAAACTTCATTATATCTAATAGCGAATACTAACATCTATTTTCTCCCATTTCATTTTTCATCATTCAGTTGATGAACACTAAATGGATCTAACCATAGTGTTAGCTGAATCATAAACGATTAGATTAGATTAGATTAGATTAGACAGGTATTTTAATTCCATATAGCTTGGGCCGTTGTTTTTGGACTAAATATTTTTTTTAGACTGAATTTGCAGTGACAGCTGACAATAGAGGATCACTTTTTATCGTGAGGTGGAGAATGGCGCCATCTAGTGAATATTTATTTTCAATTATATTAAGGTATTTTATATCCACAGTTAATGCATTCTTATGAATATTCTTGTATAAATATGGATCATACACTGATCAGGAATAATATTATGACCACCTGCCTAATATTGTGTTGGTCCCCCTTTTGCTGCCAAAACAGCCCTGACCCGTCATGCACTGTGTATTCTGACACCTTTCTATCAGAACCAGCATTAACTTCTTCAGCAATTTGAGCAACAGTAGCTCATCTGTTGGATCGGATCACACGGGCCAGCCTTCACTCCCCACGTGCATCAATGAGCCTTGGCCGCCCATGACCCTGTCGCTGGACCACTTTAGATAGATACTGACCACTGCTGCCATCACAATTTGGTCCTTGTCAAACTCGCTCAAATCCTTACGCTTGCCCATTTTTCCTGCTTCTAACACATCAACTTTGAGGACAAAATGTTCACTTGCTGCCTAATATATCCCACCCACTAACAGGTGCCATGATGAGGAGATCATCAGTCTTATTCACTTCACCTGGCACTGCTTATAATGTTATGCCTGACCGGTGTATTTGCTTGTTGATTAGTTGTACTGGATACTTGGACATACATAATAATCCTAAGTTTATAAGTATACACATTTCAATTCAATTCAATTCAATTTATTTTGTATAGGGCCTTTTACAGTGAACATTGTCTCAAAGCAGCTTTACAAAAGAATTGGAGAAAGGGGAGGGGAAAAATATATAACTAAATAACTAGAAATAAGTATAAATTATTAAACTATTTTTATTTTATCCCTAATGAGCAAGCCTGTGGTGATGGTGGCAAGGAAAAACTCCCTGTCACATCAGTTTATTACCATTTTAGAAAGTGTGTGCAAACAGGGTGATTATCTAACTAAACTAAAATGTGGGTAGAAAAGGCTTGCCAGACACAATGTGTTAGACCGCCAACAACATCCTACATTCCCTAAGAGCAGAACTGGTAATCATCAACCCAAATGTCAGCTACTTGCTTGTCCTGCAGACATATCAGAGAGCAGACCGGGTCGGTGCTGACTCAGGTTTCAGCAGGTGAGGATTACCTGACTGCCTATCCAGTATATTGTGCGGGCAAAAGGCAAGTTATTCAAAGTTTGGTGGCTGTAAAGTACTACTTGTCTCAAACCAAACATATGTATTCAAATCATTTAATATTTTCATAGTATTTTGTTAATTTGCTGGAGTAGGAGTATAATCTGTCCAGCTACTGTATATGTCCCACTCCCAAGCTTCCAGTGTTCTGAGTTCCCAGTGTGACCACTTCTTCTTTTCGGACCTGCCTGATCCATCCAGATGCTCTACCCCTGGTGGCTTGGTGGTGGTCACTGCTGCTGTGGATAGATGTGCATGGACAGCCTGTGATCCAGGGGACTGCTGTGGATAGAACCACTTGAAGACTATCAAGCCATCCCTGAAGTGCCATTGCATCTGTCAGCTTGTCACAGCAAGGAATTAGTGTTAAGTCTATAATGAACTCAGAAACTACACTGACCTAATAGTTCCTCAAGAGCTCTTGGTTGCTGTTGTAGGAAGGACATTATTTACTGTCCAGTGTCAACCAAATGAGGAGGGGTTTCCTTTCTGAGCCTGGTTCCTCTCAAGGTTTCTTCCTCATATCATCTTTCCTTGCATCAGGCTTGCTCATTAGGGATACAATGTACAATAGTAACTTGACTTTAAACTTTATAATCTTTTTTTCCCTCTATGTTTTTATACTCCTGTAAAGCTGCTTTGTCTTGTCTGTTGTTAAAAGCGCTATACAAATTGAATTTAATTGAATTATCAAATTTTATTATATCCAAAAGCAGGAGAGGCTCAAATAATTCTAATTGGAGCTCTCACTATGAACTGAACTGAAATTTAATGAACCACAGAAAGAACTTCTTATTCATTCTTTATAGTCTCTTTATCCTTATTATTTATAGCCATTCAGTCCTTTTTACATTGAAGTGGATATTGTTTATTATTTTAAGTGTTTTGTTTAAACGCATTTTAAAGAAATTCTTTTTTTTTGTTTGTTTGTTTCTCTTCCTCTTTAGTTTAGGGTCATTTTTGATGAGGCTGCTTACTAGCCATAAACAGCTCCACAGTATTCCTTAACATTAATTGACTGACAAACATAGATTATAAAATACAACTGCTAATTCCTGACCATAATGAATATCTCACTCATGACACTATGTTAACCTTCAAGGGGAAGAATTTCCACTGTGTATAGCTGCAACAATTGGGTTAAACCCTACTGAAACAAAAATCTTGAAGTTGGACCAATTATCTATCTATCTATCTATCTATCTATCTATCTATCTATCTATCTATCTATCTATCTATCTATCTATCTATCTATCTATCTATCTATCTATCTATCTGTCTGTCTGTCTGTCTGTCTGTCTGTCTGTCTGTCTGTCTGTCTATCTATCTATCTATCTATTCTTTCTTTCTTTCTTTCTTTCTTTCTTTCTTTCTTTCTTTCTTTCTTTCTTTCTTTCTTTCTTTCTTTCGTAAGTTGTTTTCTGTGCATTCAACAATGACGGACTTAATACTCAAGTAATATATTAAAATGCCAATATAAATAAAGAAATTTTTATTTAAAGAAGCGCAATAATAATAGTTCACAAAACTATGAGTATACATTTTCAAAAATGCACAATGTAAAAGTTGAGTAATATTTACAGGGTTTTTTTTTTACAACACAACTCTGCCAAAAAAAGTGTCAAAACAACATATACAGTAATTGATTGCATTTCACATCGTCCATGTTCATTTTAAAAAATATAACTTTTTATTAATATGCTATATCCACCATCATCTAAACAACTGTTGTATAAAATACAACAAAAGGTCCAAATTCATCAAATCCTTATGTTTCACATGATTCATTTCAAACTCACTGCCTTTGAACTGTTCAACTGTTGTTCACTACATAACAAGCGTGACTGGTGATGTTATATCATACAGTGTGTCACTGCTGACCTTGAGTGGGTATGTAATTCAGTAGTATACCATATAGAGGAGAAAATTGTGATGAGTTTGGTACCTTGAACCAAAATGCACTCACATTATTGCAGTGTGCGGGGCTAAAAGGTCAGGGCATTACACCTTCCCAAAACGACCGTGATAGAAAATTCAAGTACAGCAGGATCTATAATAATAATTTAAATCATCCCTTTAGTGAATAGGGCTGGGTAATACTGGACTGGAGGGTATACTGTAAAACCAATAGGAAAGGAATGAACAAAAATGTTGCAAATGCTTAAGAGTAAACAGTGACTTTCAGAGGAAAGTACTAGCAACACTATGCTCTTGTGCTCTGGACAAAGTGATCTGTGTGGTGCTGATGAGTAAGATAAGGCTCGAGCTTAGCCGTGATTCCCTGGACATCACGAACACACACAGCCCTTGAGTATAGAACAGTGGTCAAAAGCTATAAAAACAGGACAGACCCACGCTCCTAGTATTTTTACAAAAATAATTATTTTGGCAAATAGATTTGGAAAGGAAGTGTAGCTGCCTACAGGATAGGAGTGCACATCATGCAGCATGTCAGTACGTGTAAGATTCATAGACATGTGATTGTGCAGTAGGTCCCAGGTGAAAGTTTATATGGAGTCCACATCATTGTGCAGTTCCATTCAGATCTTTTTTTTGCAACCTTAAGTTAGTTCATACAGTCCTAATGCACTGCTTAAGAGTTTGGAAATAGTGTCACTACAGCCAAACAAGGTGTACAGGGACTAGAAGATCCATTAACAGTAAGCTTTCTTAAACTTATTGTCATATGTATTTACACCAGCAACAAAGCATCTTTTGATATTTTGTCTGACAGTAAGCTTAATCTATGGATAGAAAACTGGCTCAAATGTCTGTATGCCTCTATGTTTTTCACCATTGACTTCAGAAGATATCAGTGCCACAACCACTGTTAAAATCATCTCTGCGGACCCAGATAACCTCCATCTCCCTCTGAGCCACCTCATCCTCTACAGCACACTGCTTACGTAGCGGCGCCAACCTTAGTTGGCCAAGGGATTTTTCTGGGAGTTTGTTCTCTCTGTCTTCCTCCTTTTTGTCCTCCTCCTTTTGGTCCTCCTCAACCTCAGCAATAAGAGCTTCAAAAGACTCTTCTAGGCTGGGCTCAGCTGAGGATCCCTTGACAGACTCGCAGTATTCATCGTCATCGCTGAGGATGTCTGTCTCCTTTACATCAGTCTGTCTGTCATACATCTGCAGGTCAAACTGCTCCTCCACCCAGTGGTTTGTGTCTCCATCAGTTTGCTGATTGTTCTGGGATGGCAAGGTATGATGTCTCTGGGGAAGATCTGTGGAGTCTTGGCTGGAGCAATTGTCAAAAACAATGTCGGTGTTGATTGTGAAACGGTTGCGTACAAGTCTTTTTCGGCCGATGTTTCCAGGTGGTGCTGAAACTAAGAAAAAGAATAAGAAGAAGAAGAAGTTAAATACTGTCAGACAGTTGTGCTGAAGTTTCATGACTTGATCAGTAAATGCCAGGCAGGTTTCACACATGAAGACAGCAGATGAAGATTTACCTGCTCTGTTCATGGGCCGGACTCCTTTCAGTGCAAGAAAGCGTTTCCCTCCAAATGGAATGTACTGCTGATTAAGAGGCAAACTCTCTGTCTTCAACAACTGCCTACGCTGTTTGTCTCTTAAGACAGAATGAACTGTTTTCAGAAAGTCCCTCTTACTCTCAGAGGAGCTGGAACAGAAAATAGAATGGGTCAATACTGTACATGTTTGTTTTTTGTATAGATGTCCCAGCTGGTTTTAATGTCTGGGACCATGTAATAATGTATGTAACCCACAATGCTCTGGGGAGGATTCTTTTTAGATTCAAGCAGACTATGAAAGCAATTGTATGAAATAATTACACAAAGTGAAATTCCCCCAAAAGATAGTAGACTTTAGCCCTCCATTCTAATATCATATAGCCAAATGCCACTGCTAGTTCTATTAATAATCTATTCATGTAGGAGGAAACGCATATGTGAGGTCTTACGGTTGGTGACTTACCTACAGCACAGATGAAAAGTCCTCTCTGGCCTCCCTTCAGACTCTGATCTTACGTGAACTATCTCACATACTGCCGTTCCATCTGAAGCTTAACAAGCATAGACAAATATTTACATTTGTTTTCCGACTTTAGTTGACTTTAAACCTAGAATGTAAATCACAGGACATGACCTGATCAGATAATCGCTAATTTTGTGGTCTGCATGGACCCAAGAGATGCCTGATATACATTAAATAATCACAGGCTACTGAACTTCAGGGCAAGAAGTTAAAAGTGAACATGCAGTGTATGGAGCCATTTACCAAGAAACATACCCTACAGTCCTGCCCCAACTTTGTAAAAAAAATAAAGTACATAAAATATTTATCATCCCCTGTAAAGAATGAGTGAATGAAACGTAATTACATGTCATTAGTAATAGGATACTTTATATCTTTAGGAAATGAGATGGATAGGTTATTTCTATGTGGCTCTAATTACACAGAGTATTGATCTTCAAATGAAAAATGTCTCAACAAAGTTCACAAGCATGATTAATGGCCATAAATCGCAGATACAATGGTAGACAAACTTGTGTTTTATGTGTCAAGCTCATACAGCATCGCCATTTAACATCAAACTGTCAGAATAATTTATTTTCCAAGCTTTTAACTTTTTAGCTTTTATATGGCGAAATGCTGGAATGAAAGTAAATGGAGTGGAGAGACTCACTGGTAGTATTGCGGACTTGGAGAGCATCTGAAGGAATCATGTGCCTGAATCGAAAAGGGTCTTTCTCATCAGAAATAAAGCCTCTGTGAGACGTTCCCTACAACAAGAGAAAGAAAAAGAAGAAAAAGAGAAATATGAAGAACCGGAGTGGCAGAACAATGCATAAAGTCACAAGAGATTAATAGAATAAATGGCACATTAGATCTCACTGTATCAGAATTTTGCCACATGCCATATAAAGTTTAATTTAGGGTCAGGTTCAAAATTATTAGCACCCTTTAATAGAACAAGAGAAAATTATTGTATAAAATAAACAGCTTTAAAAACTGGAGAAATATCTTTTCCTTTAAAATAAAAAATAATTTGAATATAGATTAGATTAGATTAGATTCAACTTTATTGTCACTGCACATGTGGTTACAAGGCAATGAAATACAGTTAGCATCTAACCAGAAGTGCATTTTTCGACGTGCAAATAATTTGCGCATATAAACAATATGTAAAAATATATAAATATATAGAGTTATAATGTATTAAAATGTAGTACCTATATATTATAATGTATTCCCCATATATTTAAACTCACAATAGTATTGCCCAGTGTATTTTATTTATTAATGTATGTATTTTTGCACATTTTAATAAACTCTGCCGAAGGGTGCAGTTAGTAAGGTAAAAGTCAGTCCTTGGTGACTATACCTGTTTTGACAAATAATGGGAACTTTAAGTTTCACTTCGTGTAAAGAGCTTTTCTTTTCTGACATTTTTATGGAAATGATACACAAAGAAGGGCACAAAGAGATAACCGTAAATGCATTAACAGTAATCATGCTGTCAGGACCAGGCTTGTACTGCCCACGCTGTAATTCTCTTATAAAAAAAAAAAAAAGAACAAAAAAGGGGTCAACAAAAGCACTTACAATTTTCTTCTTCTGCTTGAAGCAATCTTTGTACACAAAAACTATGGCTGTCTTGAAAACTGAAAACGAAAAACACAAAGAAAGGCATTAGATCCAGGAATTCAAAAAGCATGTCAGAATTTTGTAGAATTCTCCAGCACAGATGGCTGACTATATTGCACTTGGGGCTCCATTTCTTTTTTTTTTTTACTATCCTTTTAGTTTAGCATTTAAATGGGAAAATCTTCCCTGACATGATGACCCAGGATAATGAGTAATCCATCTGCGGGCAAATCAGCTTTAAAATCATCTGTTGAAGCAATGTTAATGTGTATAGCACCAGCTATGTTTTCAGATGCATCCATGGACAGTGGTGTATAGTAAAAATGTAGAAACATACCCCTAAATTTTAAGAATAGTTTTTACCCCACTATAATTTTTAACTTCATTGCATATTCAAAAACAAATGGCTATTGTAACTTCTTTACTTCAATTTTTAGTTCTTTATTATTATTATTATTATTATTATTATTATTGTTGTTGTTGTTGTTGTTGTTGTTGTTTTGTTTGTTTGTTGCAAAAACAAAATGTATAACATCTTATATACGTACAAAGACCCAATCAAACAGAACGGTAATTTACTAGCTTGCTAGCTAAAAGATGATAATGTTTGAGTTGCCTTTTGATAGCTACCAAATCTGCTATTAATATGATCGATAAAAGACAATTTCATATATTTCACTATTTCTATCATTTTTGTAAAAAGGATACTACGTGACTGTTGAAGCTAAAATTGGCCAATGATTATTAAATTATTCTGTTAACATGCTTGTTTGATGAACACATGTTTTGTTTATATTCTACACTAAATGAAATCTGTTAACTAACTGATAATTGCAAATTCATGTTTGGGTTCATCTTAGTTAGTTAGCTGGCTGAAGTGCTATTAAGGTAGCCTACATTAATGCTAGGCAAATGCTTGAGTAAAACTGTGTAAACTGTTGTTAACTACTTGCATAATAACAATATAATTACTTGACTTTTCAGCTAAACAGTCAACATACTTAGTGTACACACTTATGGATAACAATAAATGAATACTAAATTAACACTAATGCCTGAGCTGTGGATATTTCATCTCTATGCTCAGAAGGTGTCTTTATTCAGCTGACTATCCTGTCATTACCTGCAGCAGCCTGTAAAGATTGTCTGACGAAAGAAGGTTTTGGCAATAGAAATATAGGTCATTGGGGGTGTTCTTTAAAACTTAATACTTGAGAAGTTTCTTTCTGGAAAGTCATTTTCCAGAAATGTACAATATCTTGGCTTTTACTTAAATCTGACTGATGGATCCTTTACACAACACTGACCATGTGAGAGTAAGTGCAGAATTCTGGTAATGAATAAGAGAAAAGATGCTATTCCTGGAAGCAGTGTACCACATTTTCCATTACCCCTTCAAAACATACATAGACATCAAGACACACAGATGCACACTTACCAAAGGCAGCAAGCTCTGGGTCTTTCTTTCCCTTCAACAGAGATGATGGAGGATTCATCCAAACCACAGTGGCATGCAGTAACAGGTCACCCATAGACAAATCGGCCACCTAGCACACATCACAAAAATGTAGGCTATTAGTATTAAAGTGAAAGATGATTATTATGTATGAATATGTATATACTACTAGTTTAGTCCAAAATGAAATATGAAAAGGAACTGCCTTTAATTGATGAACTACACATATAAACACACTAACTTACCTCCTTCTTGTCTGTACTCTGCTCACTGATGAGTTGGTCAAACACGGCTCCATACTCCTCATGGATCTTCTGCATCTCATTGATGTGACTGGCCACTTTATTCATAGCCTTCATAGCAACTGTTTATAATGAAAACCAAAGGCAATATAATCAGACTACAAAATAGCATGCACTGAGCCATGTACCTTAACCATGATGCATTAAACTGAGAAGTGAAGTGATGTACCAAAAATGACACAAAATGTTATAGATAATGGTTGGGACAAAATGTTGATTTTGAAATTGGAACAATGGCTATGAGTGTATTGTAGACTGGCAGCTGGAATTGTGTTTAGTTACATCTAATATCTAGCTAGAGATTTACAGCCATAGTAAGTAGGCAGTTTGTGGTCTAAATGTGTGTCCTTGCATCATTGGTTTCCACAAAACAGGGCTAACAAAAGGTAATGGTAGATGCTATGGCTAATGGAACCATTTGCTGTTTCTCAGAACAAAACAGTTACTGAGCAATCAGATACACGCTGTAGTATAATTAAGCAGACTATTCCTGTAAATATTGTTGGTTCAATTTTAGACCATAAAACATAAGGCATAGCCGTTTCTGTACTTACCATTGAGATGGTAGTGCTCCTCACTATCAGGGTCGGTGAGGCAGTAGAGCTCTCGGAGCAGCAGAGGGTATTTCAGTACCCTCTGGATTGGCTTAATCAGGTAGGACTCCAGAGTGGATGAGTGTTGCTGCCTTGGGTTTCTCTTGGCAAGGAATGCCTTAAACTCGGGGTCTGTTTTAGCTATATTCATCCAAATAGAGGAAAAAATGGTTCTTAGACACTTTTGACAAGAGTGTTTAAAAAAACCCATATGTGATATACAATATCTTAGTATTCTTTGCATTAGTAATGTAAAGTATTACATAATTATCTTTAACCATGCTACCAGTACACTGGTGTTTTATTGCCCCGGTATAACAGAAATCAACTCATCAGTCATTTTTAATCAGTATAAACATATGAATCATTTTATCTTTGCAAGTCTTTGCAACCCTAACCCTTGATGAATCTCAGAGAGAAGAAATTGGTTAAGTTACTGCAGTTTCATTTTTTTCTAATCCATATTCTTGAAGCCTGTGCTTTTAACAGCATATGCTTACTCCGATCTGTGCATTAAACAGTTACTCTTTTAATTTCAGTCTAACCTAGGGAGTGGGAGTGGGGGGATGCTGAAAACCTGGCTGAACACTGTTCATTTATTTATTTTTTGCTATTCTCCATTTGTACCTCACATGCTGCCAAATGTCATGCATTAAGATATGGCATAAACAATGTGCCCTGCACAGTGAGATAGAAAACAGCTGTGGGTCACTCCATGATGTGACGTTCTAGGATGTTAGGCAAGGAGACACATTTTTATTGTCTTTAATTAATCAGCATTTTGTATGGTTTGGGGCTCTAAGTATAGCTAGTCATTGGAAATTCCCACCCATGTGCTAGTTCTTTGCATTTGTATGACAAATACCAACCAGGGTGAAACCAACATGCTTGCTCTGAGACACTTTAAGCCAGCCCGCACATCTTTCTGAACTGACGATCATGCAGCTAAACACTGGAATCTTCATACATATTTTTATATGCAAGCTCACACATGCCCACAGTTGGTTTTCTGGTGGTGTTCTGGGGCAGCAAGAACTGCACTGTTTCTTGTCCAAAGTGCATGACCAATTATTCTAGGCCAAGGTTGTAATTAATGTAAAAACAGGTTTTCTGGCACAATGATCTTAAGGCTAAACAGGAAACGAGGGTTACCTTTGGTGAGGACTTTAGGGACTTTTGTATGGCTGGCACAGAAAGCACTGTAAATTTTGAAGCGGTCTGCATAGTAAAGGAAGGAGCCACCAAGGGAGAACAACACTTTCTGTGGAGTAAAAGGAAAAAAAAATTACTAGAACACTGGAGGTTTAAAAAATGAAGTTATTTACAGACAATAGATATCCAGCCCATTGAAAAAAAATGATGGTTTGAGTATAGCACCTTGAACTGATCCACTCTCTCAAGCTTGTCTAAATCTGTAACCAATCTTGTTCCATCTTCCAAAGTCTTAAGAAACTCCACTTGAAACTCAACCATCTCTGGCAAGTTCCCAAAAAGCACGTCCAGCTGCAAACACACACAAACAACACATCAGCATCCAGCTTTAACCTTTCTGCCAGTGTCCCCACTTCAAATCCATAGCATCAAAATACACACAACCCTTTCTCTATATAATCAAGTTATCCTGCATTTCATTACTCATCATTTGTTAGAAATGATTCAGTTAGTTACTGGAATCCTTCTTTCGAGTTCTACAGAACTTGATCCTAGGTTACTTTTGGCACCCACCTCATCCTGTGACAGGAAATGTTCCTTCTGCAATGGAGTCAGGTATCTCTCTATCAGAAAATGTAGGTCCTATTAAAAGACAATGTGAGATAATGCATAAACAAAATCAGTGACATTGTGGCATTCTCAGCAGTTTCAGATGTTAGCAGAAATAAGGATGTAGCTGTTTTGTTTTTGCCTACAACTTCAGCATACAATAATCAGGATTGGGTCAGTGACCTCAAGAGACACTTTGTTATTCTTCAGTCATTTCCTGATTCAGTAAATGTACTTTTCTGGCATGATATTTGTGTCCACAATTTGTGCTTGTGTCACAGAGTAATCAGTACATTAAATTGCAACTATGCAAGTGTTTAAGCTGCTTTAATATTAAATGTTTCTCTCCAGCAGGGACTGACCTTCACATAGGTGCGCTCTGTGTTCACCAGCTCACTAATAACCTTGCGCAGTTTGTCAGCATCGGAGAGCTGGCGCTGGGTGGAGGGTACAGGCACTGGAGAAATAGGGCTGGGTACACATGAGGAAGAGGCCGACGAGGAAGAGGATGCAACAGACTTGGCAGGATTCATGTCATGAAGGCTGCGGCAGAATGCAGTCATTTGCTCTGTACTCTGAAACGAGAAAGTGAGAGAAAGACCCCCATTACATACCAGGTATTCACTTCCTTCTTTTCAGGTTCACTCTTCACTTGTTGGAGAAGGAATATTTTAATTGATCATATAAAAATACTAATTTATTTATTTGAAATTATAAGCAACAGCAGTAATAACACAGAGACCAGAGTTAAGTGTAAGTAGTGAGCTTACTACTGTAGTATTGTTCTAGTAATTTTGGCAATTCGGCCTCAATAGCTAGCTGTAAATCATCTTAAAACAGGAAAAGTGGGGAACTGTGCTTGCACTGAAACATGTAAGATCAACTAATGCATCATGTCTCTTGCTTCGTCACATTGCAGCAGAATAGAACATCTGCCCTCTGCCACATAAATGAGCTCACAGACACCCACAGTTGGTTTGTGTTACTCTGATTGACATGAGGTAAAGTAATGCCATCTCTCTCACCCAGAAGGGACAGCGAAGTTTTTTTGCTCTTCTGGAGGACAGATGGTTGTGACAATGTCTGGATTTCCCAAACAACAGGGTGAAAACATTTCTTTCGTGCCACTTGGAACCCACTAAGCAAGTACCTTAACCCTCAAAATGCTGAACTCCACTAAATTGTTTACTTTTACGTTTGGACATAAAGTGCTGGAAATAAATTTTGTTTGAGGACAGGCCATGCTTCTTAAACTACACAGAATGTAATGAGTATGTGAGTCGTGCTAGTGCTTGATCTCTGACTCTCTGACTCTTAGAAATATGATTATTAAGGGTATTTTTTTTGCTTTGCTGGGAGTTGTGTACAAATTGCAGAAGGTAGGTCAAAGACAAAAAACGTGGACTAGCAAGCCTGACTGGATGCACACACACACAAACCCACACCCACACACAAATACACTGCAGGCGCCAGTTAATTATAATGACTTTTTTTAAAGCAAAAAGCTTCACTAACAACTAAAAAAATATGAGCAGATCAAAAGTTATAAATGAACCTGAATGTGCTTAGCATGCAGTCTCACATACTGTATTAGACAACAACAAAACAAGTGGAGCTCTGAGATTAATGACAAGGAACCTCTTGCTCTGGTTATAGCAACATCATCAACAAAAGATCTTTTCCAAAAATAATAATTAGGATACTGATTCTCTGCCTGCATCGGATAAAAGATTTGCAGATTAGATGAGATACCTGCAGCGATTCAAATTGAAACGGAACGTTGTACACACACACAGAGAGAGAGAGAGAGAGAGAGAGAGAGAGAGAAAGACAAAGAGAAATCCTAATAGACTGTAAAGATAAGTCTGAGAACATAGTCCTATGAATAAATTTAAAACATGACATTCCATGAAGTGTCAGTGCAGTATGTAAATCTGTAAATCATATGCTGTAACATGCCGAACGACTTCTTAGAATTCCTGATCTGAAGAATTTTCCTCGAGGAAAGGTGAGAGAGTTCTCATGTGTGTGTTCATGTTACTCTGGAGTATATTAAGGCTATGGCCTGTGTGCCTCTTGCTGTTGAGAAGAACAACATAAACACACACACACACACACACCTCACACTCTGGCACTCTGTTCGAGTTCTGTATAATCTGATAAATCGCGTGAAAGTCCATCAGAAGCAGCATACAGTCTGTGCGTGAGAAGACACATGTGAGAAGTGTTTTTGAACACTGCACAGATGAGCCATAAAAACTGGTCGTGGTGGAGGTGAATAGTTTGCCTTCTAGTACTGACAAAATATCATAAATTATTATATCATTAACAGTAAAATACCATATAATTAGTTGTTGCCTGTTGTTGTGGTTGGGTAAAAACACAAGGTTTCGATTCCTCATCGCAGCAGTGATATTGTAACAACGAAGATAACACAATTTATAATATAATTAATGCAGTCCTGTATGCTGTAATAATACCCAACAGGACTAGCAGCAGAGGTGGAACAGATCCACAAGGACAGCAGGAGGAAAGGACAGATGTGGCTGGCAGCAGCATGGCCTCTCGCTTAATACACAGAGACAGACTGACAGCCCATCACTGTCTCCTGTAAACTGCTGAGACAGCCAATGGAGAGTAGATCGAAAGCAAGCTGAAAGACTGACAGATCTTTTGGATCTACAACAAGTAATGATTAATTTTACTCTCTGTGAGAAAGGGAGAGAGAGAGAGATTAAAGAAAAAAAATGTCTGAGAAAATCAGATTTAGAAGGTCATACAATCTGTGAATGATTACATAATATTCCCCATAGCACACACATGTTCAATCAAATACACACACATACATACACACTTGGTTGGCTCACCAGCTGCAGCATGTCATAGACAGACTCAGAGGAGCGCTTGGAGCTCCTATTCCTCCACAGCACCGACATCCTAATCCTAATGTTTAAGGGTATCACAACAAAATGACCCCTAAAAGAAGGGCCGAACCCAGCTCCACCTTGACCTTATCTCCTCACAGTAGTTCCCCAAGTGTGAGAACAAAACTCAATGTTCTGACGAGAAAGCCTGCCTTCTGCTTTAGTTCAGTGTTTTATCAGCAAAACCCTTTCCTCTCTGCATCCCTTCCTCTCTCGCTGTGACTGGTCTGTTCTCTGGGTGGACGGCACAAGTGGTTGCGTTCGACAGAGAGTGCAGGAGAGAGGGAGAGAGAATAATAACAATAATAATCCCATCTGGAGCAGGATGAGAGGGACAGGAGGGGAGGGGTAAAAGGCAGAAGAAGCTCGGCAGCAGCATGTCACTCGCCCCCACTTGCCCAGCAATGCACAGCTTAGTGCTGCTAAACACCAGTAATACTGCAGATCAACAACAAGAGCTCAGCGTGTGACTGTGTGATGCTCGTTGGTTCACTTCACTTTGACTTTTCTTTTCTCAGGAGAATGAGTGTGAACAAAATTCCAGTGTAATTACTGTATACTGCAAATAAAGTGCTGTTGGTCTTGACATGCCTCAAGTAATGCCTTTTCAAATGAGATATGAATTGAATCTGTCCATGTACAGGCACGGAGCTGTGCGTGACACATAAGCCAGACATTATGCAAATTAACAACGACTTCAGCATACAGAAGTGAGAACTTTCACCAAAAGACACGCGAATCCAGAGATCCTCATTGCAATGCTGCAGAAAACAACCACGTGCAGTTCTAAGAAGGCACAAACAATATTTTCAACATAAAATTGGATATATGGATATATATATTATAGAACTGAGTATTACAGCCATTATTTACGGCAATGCCATAGGGTTAGGGTTAGGGTTAAGTTGGCAAAAGCAACTAGTGCAGATAAAACTTTTGATCAGAAACTGTATAAAGTAACATAAAAAACCTGCAAAGAAAGAAAATGAACGTGAACATTATATTGAATGTGCCATACCTCCATCCATGCACCTAGTACCAGTAATGAGCTCAAAAGATGATGAAAATAAGAACTAAAAAAAAAGGGAGCAGTCGAAAGTATGAGAGTGAGAAGGAAGCGAGTCCAAACCTGTTCACAGACTCTTGCTTTGCCAAAGGAATCTGAACTAGGACAACGTTTTGTAGGCGTAGTTTTATACTCCAAAGTTCCCACCTCCTAACTTATACACTACAGCCAAGTGCTTAAAGAAGACTTGTCTTATCAGAGAAATGACTCATGGGAGAGGATGGCAAACATTTCCTTCCCTAGAGAGCACGGATGTCCTCTTATCAGCCACTTCCATTTCAGCTCTACATTACTAATGTTAAATGGTGAATGTGCTTGACAAATTAACTGAGCTGTAAACGAAACAGTTTAACGATTATTCAACAGTTCAATAAATATTGATTATTAAACTAACTTAAAAGTGCACTCCTTCCACTGGTACACAACTGCACACACTATACTATACACTCAACAATTAAATGATTAGGAACTCCATTCAAAATCTGATTGAGACTGTGTGTTTGGAGATACCTTTCTGTTGTAAAGTGAGATTATTGGAGTTACCGTGCCCTTCCTGTCAGTTTGAACAAATCTTCCCAATCTCCTTTGACCTGTGTCATTACCAAGGTGGACCGTGTGCAGGAAGGGGAAAAAAAAGAGTAGTTCTGTTTTGTAAGCTTTTCAGTGTAGCTCTCATATGGCTAAACGGTTAAATAAGAAATTTATTGTTCAGTAACTGCTTATACTACTGTCTGGAATCCACCCAAAATGTATGAGCGTGACAAACTCATGAATTCACTTATCATTATATTTCCTAACACAATTAATTCTTGGTTATGCCATGTTTACGATTAACTAATTTTTGCAAAGGAAAAAAAGCAGACAGAACCATATAATACTGGGGTCTTGGTATGAGCTCATACATACACAGCTCATACAAAGCTGTAATTCAAAAGTGATTAATGTGAAATTAACTTGACTTTATCAAACCCATCTTTGTTTTTTCCTCAGTGCAAATTAGCAGAGCAGCGGGAGTTGTATCTAATTGGTCTAGAACTTAAATGCCGACCCTTATCATCTCATCAGAGAGGATGAGAAACCGTGTGCAGGTGTTATTCAGCGGAAAAACTAATGGAGTCCTTCTCCTCTTTGTATGCTGGACTGTCTGTTTCCTCCAGCACCTGCCTCAATTTATCAGCACAAAGCAATCTGAATTGTAATCGAGTAATTAGAATGAAGGGCTAATTTAAAAAAAAGGTGTCCTCCATCCTTTCCCTCTTTTTCTTTTGGCTTTTCAGGAAATAAAAAACAGGCGATGAGATCATAACACTGGCCACCAATGTGATTTAAAGAAAACAAGTGCACAAAGCATGGCCAGCTTAAAGGGTCTCACTTAGCAGGAGCTGAATAGCTGTTAAAGATATTCATTTGATTATACAGAAAGAGCCATGGCTTCAATAAGAACTGTATAAAGAGGGAAAATGGGGTCTAATTACAGACTCTTCACTCTGGAGTGGCACCAGGTGAGAGATGTGATGAGACGCTGTGATGGCTTGCAGGAATATATTATTACCTTCAGTAGGGAATTAAATGATCTGTGTTCACAGTGTGATTTACAGTAGCTAATAAAAAAAAAATACAAATAAAGGAATACTGCATGTACGGATATAGAAGGATAGACCAAATTATTAAAATTGTTGATATTAATCTTTTTGAGACTTTTTAAGGAATTTCTCTTGATTGTTATACAGTGGATTTTACAAGGTGAATACCGGTATAATGAGACTCCTTAAGACAAAAAAGAGAAAACGAGACAGACATAGACATGTGCACACACCTACACACACACACACACACACACACACAGATGGCATGGCATTGCTGTGCATGAGTTATTGAGGCTAAACATGAGGCTTGGCAGCAGATGGTGTGTCTGCTCACAGGCCGGAGAGACAAAGATTATTTGCTCCTCCTCTACTGTCATCAAGATGGCAGAAACAGAAATATATAAACAATATAGAAAGATGAGGTTGAAAGGACACACATGCTCAGAAAATAAGGCGGAAACCAGGTACCAACTTTTGCGCATTCAATCAAGTACCAATGCAAAGGACAAAAAACATAGATATGACAAACAGGCTAAATCAAGCATGTAAGCATCAATTTATTTCCTATTCCTGTGTGCTAAGTGAATGTACAAGGCATTATTTCAGATTTAATACCATGATGTGATCTCTGAAGCATTTATTAACTGGAGGAAATGGGCATCAGTAGTAATTGGCTTTGAATGCAGCAATGGAACATCAGAATGACAAGCATGGTGACTGCAGCATGGCTTGCACTGACAGTGAGGCAAATCGAATGCATTGAGTGTGATTACAGTCTTCATCTTGATTAAAATGAGACTAATGTGGAAATGTGTACAAATAGGGTCTGTTTTTGGTTTTGAAGCAATAAATATTAAAATGAGCTTGCACATTTCTCTTTTGTTTTTCATTTCAGATTCAATTTGGGGATGAAAATTAACGAATGATCCAGATATATATTCAGTAATCATGATGTTACTGTGTTAAAGACATCTGTTTGTGCCTGATGTACTACTAATATGGTTTAAACTAATAAAAAGGGGATGTTAAAGGAGGACTGTATGGATCAGGATTTTACAGGTGCTGCACTTCAAAATGTGAAAATTGCATACGCTGATCCCATATTTATCATTATTTATGAAAACAGAATAAGGATCCAGAGTAAGCACACACTGATTAGCAACAACAAGAAAAAATGCAAGAACGAATGTGTTTATTTTTTTTGCCTGACTAATTACACATCCACCCATGACCTAACTGACCTCAATAGAATAAAACAGTAATGTTTCATTACTACAGTTCTCTGCATATCCATGTGTGAGCAATCCCATCCCTCTGATGCTGCCTATAAAGCAAACATGATCTTTGAGATCACATAACAAAAGAACGCACTATACAATAGATTTATACAAAACCACAAAACTCCATTGCAGTGATACCCATGAGCTCAGGATAACAAATGCCAGATTTTGTGCATAGTGTAAATAAAACCTCACAGAAATATTATCAGCAATGGATTAGGCGAATGTATGGCTTGGTATAACTTATGCCTAAAGAAGAATTAGGTGTCAATTATGATGTGAAACAGGAGATGACCACATTGTGCTTTAGTCAGTGTGCTGATGGAAGAGGACAGGCAGGCTGTAAGAAAGCTGTAGGACAAAAGAATCTGAACCTGGACAAATGAAAACCAAGCCAAAGGCCCTGCAGCCAACATGGAGACATGCTGAAGACACACACTTTCTGTGTGTGTGTGTGTGTGTGTCTACAAGGACACAATGGCACACAGCTCTGTGTTTGTTTTTGAGTGCATCCGCAGTGGAGCTTTAATCCAAATATGCATATATTGTACAGATTGAACAGATAATATGTCCTAAATGAACTGTGTATATAAATATTACATGGACTATTCATGTTTATAAGAAAGCTTTACAGAAAGCTTCAGAGATCTATTGTGCTTTGGAGACGTATGGTCTACTTTCATGCAGACCTTAAAAAGACAGCTTGTGGAAGGTCATGGGGAGGGTTGCCAGGCTTCAGCAAAATTCACTAGACGAAATGTGTGATATGTGCCTGTTTTTCAGCCCTTATCTAAGAACAGTGGTGCACACACAATTCTGTGCAGTAAGTGCAGTACATAAACTGTGCATGACAAATATCTGAATATTTTGAGCCCATAACAAATACAGATAAAGAAAATGCCATTGTGTTACACCCTTAATCCTCAGGGACACAGTGATACACAGCTCTCTCTCTCTCTCTCTTTCTCTGTGTGTGTGTGTGTGTGTCTAATGGTTTTGAAGTGAGTTGAGCACATTAATAACAATACTACAAATCTAACAGCACAGTGTGTTCCAGCACTGTACTGTGCCCTGTACACACTCATACAACACATCCTATCCACTATAATGACATCTGATCTGAAACACACTGACCTACATTTAATTACATGAGGGCTAAGTGCATACAGAGCTCAGAGGCTGACTGCATTCATCAACATCATATGATGGCAGTTCTGTCTTACCTTGTGTTCAGAGTCAGTTTCCAGCTCAGCCACTGAGCCATCCACTGCATCATCCACAGCTAAAATGACGCGTTCTTCCACATCATCAGTGTCTGGGCTCTCAAGCACAAGTCCAGAGGCCTCATCCAGGATGTCCTCTAGAGGGAGTAGGAGATCAGAGCCATGCGAGGAGAGCACAGAAGGAAAGTGGAGAGAAATCAAGAGTCTTATTGGGTGTAGTATATTCTATCTGAATGTCTATCAGTTTTTTTAGCACAGGACTTAAAATGATTATCAAAAGACAATGAATCTTTTATTTGTTTTAAAAAACTGTTACAATGTAATGTCTTACCTGATATCTATCTATCTATCTATCTATCTATCTATCTATCTATCTATCTATCTATCTATCTATCTATCTATCTATCTATCTATCTATCTATCTATCTATCTATCTATCTATCTATCTATCTATCTTTGTGTGTGCTTTAAATTCCTTGTATTACCTTTCAAATTTTCTTACGCACATAACCGGGAGCTCCTCCATTATGCCTGATTTACGATTATTCACACTACCCCACCATTTCCAACATGGTCATGTCACATGCAAACAAAGCATAAATGATATGAACGGTTTCTGTTTTGTTATCAGCATCTCCGAGTTGTGTTTAGTATTTATGAAACAGAACAAGTTTAGTAATAAGTATAATATCACAATAGAACTGAATTGATCTGATCTTCCAAGAAGCATATAGTCTAGTGGTATTTATTATATTTATTACTTTTAAACTAATTTTACTGGGCTGTGATTGTCTGCTGTACCAGTGCAATTTCCATTATTGTTATTAATTAACTTAGGGTTAGAGTTCATGAGCATAAATAAGTTCAGTTAGAAAATCAGCAAGACCCTGATATAATACGAGTTCAGTATTGTTTGTAATCAGAGAAGCAGTGATTTTCTGATTCTCCAATCCAATTTGAACTGTGTTTGTGAGTTGATAATTGTACCTTGGCTTTGGGAGAAGATGTCTGTGTAAAGGTCATGTGGTGCGTCTGAGCGGCGAGGAAGCAGGGGACATCGCTGACACGGCTCA
The DNA here is from genome assembly GCF_019097595.1 of Hemibagrus wyckioides. Lineage (NCBI taxonomy): Eukaryota > Metazoa > Chordata > Actinopteri > Siluriformes > Bagridae > Hemibagrus > Hemibagrus wyckioides. Next base: position 6,117,044 of record NC_080725.1, read on the forward strand.
GATGAGGGCACGGCGCTGATGGTGAGAGTTAGAGAAGGCTGAGCAAATGCGGCATTCAGGTCTGACAGCTCCAACACACTCGCCTCTTTATCATTCAGCTTCAGGATCTCATCACCAGCTCTCAGACCTATAGGCACAAACACACACATTTTTCATTTTTACAAGGAATTTAACTTTGAAAAATATTTTTAATAACCTTATGGTGAAATTTGTCTAATAAGAATAACAGGGTGGAAATTCTAGATAATTGTGGAAATGCTAGATAATTCTCTATAAAAAATTGGAAGTAGTGTCTCACATTTTAAATCACCAAAATTAAATTTCTAGATTTTTTTCTTCTGCCTCTGCTGCACCATCCAGCTGATTGCATTCCTCTTGCTTGATAATCAATTAGCAGCGTAAGAGCTGACCAATCGTCATCTGATTCAGTGCAACTGAACTACTCATTATGGTACCACGTGACTGCCACTCTAATTGTTTATTGACGCTCATGACAAGCTCAGACACAGATGAGGTTACACAGGTTAGGCAAAATAATCCAGCAGCATGTTCTGAAGTGTTTTGTTCTTCTAAACTTGAGAACATCAATTAGAATTCTTAAATTATTAATGAAAAACATGGCATAATTTTAACCATACATAATTACATTTAACACTGTCCATAAGACAAGTTAGTTCCTGTTATCACTTATGTTACAGTTATAAACAGTTAATTAGAGGTTAAAGAGAGTAGAAAGCAGAAACCAGAAAGAGCGCTATACTTAAGACAGAAAACGTACACCTGCTAAAAAAAAAACTGACATCTGATTATCACTGTTTATAACCATGGTAAGCTGAAAAGCATCTTAGCATGCATCTGCTATCATGGGGAACAAGATGGCTTAGAGGATTAGAAAACAAATCATCATCAAACATCTATTTTCCAGTCTTCAACGGTTTAGTTTGGGTAAGTCTGTGCCCATGAAAGCCTCAGATTCTAGCACTTGGCTGACAGGAGTGGAATCTCATGCTGCACATTCACCTCAAGGTTTTATGTATTGTGTTAACTTTGAGTTACTATATATTTCCTGTCAGCTGAAACTAGACTGGTCGTCTCACTCATAACAGTGTTTTAGCCTGCAGACCCTCCACATACAGCATGCTTTTGTTTTTCACACAAATTCTGTGAAAAATTTTGAGGCTGTTGTGTGTCAGCAATATCTGAAATACTCAAACCGACCCATGTGGCACCAAAAACCATTCCACAGTTAAAGTCACAATTTTCCCACTTCTGGTGTTTGATGTGAAATCTGCAGGACTTTGTGCATTGTGATGCTGACACATGATTGACTGAATAGATGGTTACATAAATAAGTGTACAGGTGTACCTATTAAAGTGGATGCATGTGATATAGTTCTGTATATAATATTTAACAACGAACGTTATGAAGGCCTAAACTATTATATTAAAAAAGTGAATGTTTCATTTTCTTGCCTTACACACACACACAAACACACACACACATAGTCTGAAGTGTGATCCAATTGGATGTGAAGCATACCATCACTAAAGTGCCAGTGCTAGTGTATGCAATCTGACCTGGATTAAGAGCACCGCCCCTGGGCAACAATGCTACAGCGCTATATCTTCCATGCGCGTTCATCTCAAACTGCATGTGTCTTTAATTTTATTTTCAGTATGAAGTGCATGTTTGGGGCACAAGCTTCACACAGGCTTTGTTCTCTGGGGACAAACACTGTCTACTTGGCTTTGTGTTGATTGGCCTGGTTACTCATGGAGTCTAGCCATGAGCACTTTTCTGCTCTAATACATGTAAACGGCTGGATGACCATACTAACTAGTGCCTATTAAGCCTAGCAGACAGGCATGCACTTTTTTAAGTATAAAGTTTTAACTACAACAATCCCAAAATATCCTACAGAGTACTGTCCTAAAAATTTACATCACCCAGAGGTCCTAATAAAGACATGTGTGCAACTCCCTCATAACATGACCTCCAGTAAAACACCTACCCCTGCTCCCGGTCACTTGATTACTAATGCCATTCATCTGTTTCTAATCACACTACTCCCTTTAAATAACACAGACTCTTAGTTTAAAGGCACACACTCTTGTGCCACCATTGTGTCTGTGACGATTTCTTCTTTTTGTTATAAACCTGGTGTGATACGTTTTTTGATCATAGCATGCTTTACTCTTGTCTAGTTTGTGCTGATCGCCTGCTGATTAGACTGACTCATGTTTCAGAGTTTTACGTACGCTTGCTACGTTGGTTTAATGTAACCAGTAAACATATCTGCTCTGAGAAATACTGGAGTAAACAAGGTGTCAGAAAGAGCACTAGAATGTTTTTATTTAGCTTCTGATGTCATTCCCAGCATTTTTTTCAGGTCTGTATGCAACACATTTTTGAATTAAGTCATAACCTAGGTCAGATGGAGATGAGCTGACATTTGGTAGCATGAAATTGGTTTAACATGCTGATCCAGTCACATGCGAAAGCTTTTAAAACACATTTCCTCCAGCTGAGTGGAGATTTGGGTCAGACTGTGGTGTTTTAAATAGCTTGATATTCCCTCAGCAATGTGTCAGCAAAAAGCCAAGGGTAAAGCACTTTATTAGAGCATACTAGGTGACTACGTGAGGTTCAAAATGAAGGTCCTGCCAATCCGTTTAGTATTAGCCAGCAAATCAACTTTTGTCACTAATACTTATGTTTAATGTAGGTTAACTGGAAGATCACTGTACATTGGAAGGTTTAAGATATATAATATTAGCAATTAAACTATGTAACTGCTTGTAAAAAAAAAAAAAAACATCTAAAATATTTATTCACAAGCTTAGTTGGATCTGACTGAAATATTTAATTATTGTATATGTATTATTTTATTATTGTATATTTATTTATGGTCACTTAAAAAGGTTTAATCCAGACCTAATTAGTTCTATAAATAACTTGGAAGTAGTGTATTTTGCTGGCTCAGGAATAAAAAGCCTTATATTGAAAAATCATATTGTACTAATTTAATAATCTTCATGAAAAAAAAAATGGACTGAAGGGGAATTTTATAGTTAAAAGGGTATGGTGCTACTAAGTGACTGAATTTTATCTGAGTTTTGACTGCAAGTTGTAGAGACTCTCTGCAGATTGCAGTCATGTTTGAAAACCACTAGAAATAATTTATTCAGATCTGGACTATCTGGTAGTCATGTTCGATTTGTCACCATGAAGTAGCCTATTTTTTTCCTCCTTGGGTTCATGGTAAAAATTCAAAGTTATGTTGAGTAACTTTCACCTATGCCTGTGCAGTGTTTCAGTTCTAGCTGTGTCTTGATCCATGCTTTATCTCACTGTCTGAGCTTTGAAATTTCATCAAATTTACTCAGCACAGTTCTTTCACAACTCAATGGGAACATCTTTTATCTTTAATAAGTATGTTTTCTAGAAACAGGGACCATAATTCAGAGTAAACCTTTGAAGTTTCACTATGTGCACCATTCTAGGTAATGGGAAGATGTACCATCAACAGAGAAAGGTGCAGTTAAAAATAACCTCTTTTTTTTTCATATAGTGTACAGCATTGTTACATCAGATGCCTAATTTACATGCAGACAACAGAGCTGATCCCACCTTTAGTAAAAGCCATGCCTCCTGCCTTCACGTTTGTAATATGTAGCTGCTGTGTCCCATCCTCATCCACCACAACTACAGAAAACCCTGAGGAGAAAGAAAGAAAGAAAGAAAGAAAGAAAGAAAAGAGAAATTGGTTCCAGTTGAAAAATAGACTGTGGTGCAATACATTCAATAATACAATAACTGTATTTACTAAATGAGGTAGCAGTGTGAAAAAGGTCTTACCATAACCAATGGTACAGGATTCATTTCTGTCAAACTGGATAACTTTGGTAGTTTTGGTACAAATTTCAATCTCTTTGTAGAGCTGAAAGAAAAGGGACAGAAGAAAGTGTAAAAAAAAAAAAAAAGAATGGACAAAAACCTTATAAAAGAAACCCCATGAAAGAAAATACTCCTTTTGATTTACACATAGGGAAATTGTTCCCCCAAGCAACCCAAAAATCAGTTTTATGGAAATGGACAAATGGTAAAACAGAGAGACAATGAGAAATGTACCTACTTTGGTTCCATTTGTACAACTAATAACAATTCTTTATTTTGATTTATTATACATATAAACAATATTGCATTAAAGACCCAAAGCTCCTTCAGGTGCATGGGTGTGAATCCACATACATTAGCTTTTTTTGAGGTCATAAACTCAAGGGTTCATATACTTTATCCGCTAGCACTATGAGGTTTTTATGGTTGTTCTTAATAAAGACATGAAAGATCAGAATTTTTTTGTTATTATTTTTGTTATTTATTTTACATTTGTCAATACCCTTGACTTAGATCAGAACACATTTTATGTCAAACTTGTGCAGACAAACCAAGAAATTCCAAAAGGTTCACATAATTGTTTTTGCCAATTTATTATTCTGTTATTTCAAGGTTAAAATGACCTGCACATCTCTGTGTACAAGTATGCTATGATATTTATTAAGGATACTGAGCCAAGCAAAATCATTTCAATATTTTTCCAATTTTAAAATTGTTATTGTGATCAATCGAGTTTGAATCAGGAATTCTGAACCCCTACAGAATCCTTACACTCTGCGTTCTCTATCAGAAAATCATGGGAATCTGCACCATGCTAAACTTTGTTTTTTCTATCAGAAAATCAAGGAAATCACTGCGCAACTAGGACATCTATCAAACTTTCTATCAAGGATCTCTCTCTCACTGCCACAGCCCAGCTTTTGATTCCTGGGCAAGGAACCAACCCAGTCACTGAGGGGTCAACTCTCAGTGCTGGTCCAAAGCCAACATAAAATGGGAGGGTTGAGAATGAAAGGGCATCTGGAGAAACCTGTGACAAAATCAGATATGCGGATCGGATGATCCACTCTGGCCCCAAACAGGGAGTAGCTGAAGGACAAGAACAACAGTAAACTCATGATATAACTACATCTCACCAGGTCCCACAGTTCCTCTTCAGGCTTAGGGACATAAAATTGCACTTGATTGTCGATTAGAAACTTCAGCCGGAGATAGTGTTTGGACCGATCTAGACTGTGGGCCTTGAGAGAGGACAGAGAAAACAAATACATGATTAGCATCCACATCATGATTGAGGTCAAACGTGGTGGAGCAAAACTGATAAAACACTGACGAAGAACAACTCTGGGAAAAGCTTTTAAGCCAGGTAAAGCTTACATTATAATAATCCAAACAGTCATGGACCAACACCCTGTCCTAGTTACTTCTTTACAAGCATGTGGCAAATGGTAGTGACAAATATCTATGGAGCATTCAGTACATACCTCACCTTTTACATATATGAACATTTTGAAGAAATCGTGAGGGTGAGAAAGGATCATAAAGATCATCAATCCGAGCCACTTCAACTTGATCTAAACAACAATACGTCTTTCCAAGTGCCCTAGTTATGGTTAAATGCGATAAGCCATTTTTTTTCTCCTAATAAGGTAGCTCTGTAGACAAATGGCCGGTCCTTCGTATCATAAACCCATTACTTATTAAAACGTGAAAAAAAAATCCCACTCCATAAAGTGAAAATATACATTTTTTATGACAGAACACAAAACATTAAGTGCCTCATACTGTATTCCATTACGTTATTTGACAGGAAGCTATTTTAATGATTGAATAGGTCTGCAAACCAACAGCAAAATATAACTTATTTAAAATTCTATTTCCACAGCCGCTGCTCGTTTTTTTTTTTAAAAGACGTGACATTTGCATATGCACACAGAATAAATAAAAGCATCTCTTAGCAGCATTTATGTACCATACAGGCAATCAACCATGCAGCACATTATTAGTAACCAAGATGAAGATGAGTATTGCTTAGTTTACACTTTCATATCACATTCTGGATCAGTTTAATGCTCTCTTTTTCAAGATATCACCCTGCATCCTTTGCTTTACCTAGTTAGTGATAGCTTTTTCAAAAACTACGGTATATACTGTTTAAACTCATGGTTCAGGGTCAGGTTCTCCGATTCCTGGATTACTGTTACCTCTGAGTAAACTAAACACAGGAAAAAACTTCCTAATGTCACCAGACAGGAATTTGTCTTGCTTTAATTACACCAATCCAGACCAGACAATTGAGATTACTCTTTATTTTCATGCTTAAGTGACAACAGCACTGAGGAATTAAGAGTTTATCCCTAGTTTGGGCACATGTACTGGAATTTAAGATTTGGCCTCTTTATGGTAATTACAGGTCTTAGACTTGGAGCCCGTTTTCCAAATGCAACCCACTGGAAATATGTTTAGAAGAGTGAGTAACAATTTAAACGCTCATTGTAACTGGTACAATGTGTTGTTTTTAGGAAACGAGGCAGTCTGTGATATAGCCTGTAATGTTAGATAATGAGGTTTGCACACAGCTTGGTTAATTAGACCTATGCTGTCTAAAATGTTTCTCTGAGATATATCATCCATAATTAATACACACAGCAGATATAAATACTGAGAGGTATTCAAACTGAGTTTCAGTAAAAAAATATGACAGGAATTAAGAGCTAACCATGATCCTTTAGAGGCAAAGAGAGAATATAGCAAAATGAAAAGAATTAAGTAAATATTAAAGCTTAAAAGCTATATCTTGAGGCCTGTGCTGCCCTCTAAGCATGTATATGCACGTGTGTATGTATGCGTGTGTTTTCACCTTGCACACTGATTCCAGGGCTTCCAGGGTTGTCTCTCCTGGTTGGATAATTGCCAGAACTGGTTGATCATTGGGCAAAATGACCCAAGATGGCGTGAGATATTCAGTAACCCAAACGTCACTGTCTGCAGCATGCTGAGGAAGGCTCCTCATGGACCCTGTCTGATCCTTGCAAAAAAGTACACAATAAAAATTGTCAACATGCAGGTAATAGGGCTGTAGAATTTTGATGTGCTCTTCAGACTTCTCTTTGGTTTAAGCAATGAAGTGGATCATTTGAACATTAAATCACATTAATTAACTTTAAATCACATTAATAAATAAATTAATTAATTAACAAATTAATGAATTAACTAATGAACAAACAAACAAATATTTTTAGACTTCTCATTTAACAAAACACACAAATGCATGCACGCACACACACACACACACACACAATTGGCTGCGTCATGCCTGTACTATTTTAAATGTGCGCTTTATTTAGCCGTATCGCGATTAAACAGAGCTGTCTAAATCAATACAGAAGAAATGCATCAAGCAAGATCTGTCTCTAATTCCAGCTAATTTGCCGAATCCAATTAACTTGGCATCCAACCATGACAGTATCTGATCTCTTTTTGCCCCTTAGAGCTAAAGCTTGGCCTGTGGTCGCTGATCAACAGGGTGAAATTTGATGAACAGGAGGACATTGTGGCCAGGGTATGGGACTCTGGGACTCCCAGGCCTGTCTGCAGATCTGTCCTGCTGTCAGCAGCAGCATACTGCCCAAGTGCTGATATCTTATCATCCCGTATCAGGTGACAGGCTTCACTGTTCCCCATCCCTCCCAGCAATCTGGCTACTGCATGCCACTGATGGTGGGCTATGTAATAAATGAGAGCATGAACCCACACACGAATGTAAAGGACTGTGGTTGCACACACATGAAGCTTGAAGCTTGGTGAAAGGCTGATGAAATAGCAACAGTTCAGTCAGTGTGAGGTACTAATACCGACCATTGTTTAATTCTCCTTTTGCATCACACACACTATGGGTAACCATTCCCTTGCATTCTTTCTCTTGACCACAAACACAAATTCTCTCACACACTCACAAACACATAGCATATTTGCTCTTTTGAATGGTTCACGCTCTCATTACATACACATTCAAACACATTTCACCCACCAAGACACAAACCATCTGTCTCATCCAGATCTGTTATGGATGTGAGGGGTGGGAAAATAGTCTAACATCCCCCATCTCTCCCCGGAGACCCCTAGCAGCAATTCCCAATGAATAGATAAAATAAAACTGTTTTGTTCTCGCCATCCAAAATTTGGATGTTGTTCTCTTTCACAGTAAAGTGTTTTTACTAATTTACAGTAAAGCTGTTTTTTTCCCTTACCAAGTTCTCCTTGGTTGGATCACTAAACATTTCCTCCAGACTTTTCTTCACTGGGTCCTCTCCATCCACAAACACCTAGAACATAAAGCACATAAAGAGAAGGTCACACTGTGGCACAAAAGAGCAAAATAAATCAAAACCAACAAGCAAAAAAAAAACCATGACGGTTTTGTGTACATTAAAAACTGTCATTGTGTAGAATTAATGGCAGTAAGCCTGACTAGCTTTCCGGATTGTGTTTACATTTCACACAGACAGATGCTGTGCATATCAACTATGTCTTCCAATAGTAAACCTGGTAATCTTTCAATATATACGTCTTGTAAGGTTTTTAAATGTGGAAATCACATTTATATTCCAATGATCGGATTATTAACTGGAGCTATAATCTAAGATTAATGTGAAGACCTGGCTAATGCTGGGTCTGCTTTTGCTTTTCTTCTTTGAGGTAGTGTCCAGACCCCACAGTGAGGAAAAACGGCTCTTGCGTTTACTGGAAGATCGGGACAGGGCGTGGGTCCGCCTACGAACGCCACTCTCTGTCCGCGCTGCCACCTGGAAACCACACACAAATGAACAGAAACACAAATTAGCTATACAGGTTTTAACTGTAAATGCAGATTAATACATTAACCACCAACATTAGCCTTGACACATGATTAAATAGTAAGCCTCAAGTTACAAAATCATGCCAAATAAACCTGCTGACATAGACAGCACCCAGCTTATCTTCCCTGCATTTGGCATTTCTTAGTAATAGTCATAATATAACATGCTGACGCCTCAGCAAGCCCCAAGACTCAGATAGGATTGGAAATATAACTCTTTTGCTGATATATAGGTCACAGCATGAATATACAGATAGCCACAATGTTTTGGCATCCACATTCACCTCCTGTAGCGACCAAGAATCTGTCTGGCATTTCTAGGTTAATTCACATTGAGGCAGAGTTACACAACAAAGCTGTAACTCTGCAGCAAAGATGAGAACGTAAATCCCACATGTCATTAGTAAAGCACTAAATCACTTAGAAAATATGATTGCAACTCTCATATGAGGGAAAGTGCAATCGCTGATGGGCCAGTGCACTGAAGCACTGAAGGCTCTATCCTGGTGGAACAGGGTTTATTACTGTTTAGTTTTTGTGCTGAAGAGTGAGAGAAGAAAAAAGTTCTTTTAAAAGACAGGCTATGCTTCTTTAATCTTGTTAAACGCTCTCAAAGAATATATTACATGTAGAGACATCCCTACAAACCAAACAAAGCCAATTACTGACTCATCGCTGAAGCTTTTCTCAGGAAAAAGCCTCTCTCAGCTTAAAACTGTAAACAATTTCTCACTGAATTCCCTTCTCACAGAAAGGAAGACCAACGCTGATGCAGTTCCTTCAGGAGGAACTTGTGTTGCCATTATGCACAATAATGACAGAAGTGTAGGATGATGACTAAGTGTTAATACTAGATGTGTTACGAGTAGAGTGTACAGGTGGACCATTCCATCAATCTGCCTACATAACTCAAACCTGTCTCTTTTTTAACCTGAGGGGTGTTACATAAGAGCACTAAGACGAAGTAAATGTGTCTCTGAGCATGGGTGAAACTGAAGGTAAAATGAAAACATACAGATTAGTACTGAAGAATAGCACAGAGGTTTGCGTTTGTAGGTATGTGTATTTCGTATGCTGAATGTAGCTCAAAGGGATGTGCAGAGAAATAAAACAAAAGTAAGAGAATAAAGTAAGATATTTCACTTATTTAAAAAAAATAGCTAAAATAATCAGGTCATTAAAATCAGACAACAGAAATCTGAACCTTAAAGGAACATTGCTACATTGCTACACTATGCTACATGTTTACAGGAGTACATTAAAGCTATATATACCCAAATAAACATTGGTAAGACTTTTTCATAAGTGACAAATAAGGCTTTTCTGACACCTTACATAATAGTCAATTGATATGAAATTCTGTTCTGAGCCACCCTGAAAGAGTGCCACAACATTATTTTGTCAATTCTGTCTTGACATCATAATTGAGAAAAAGCAGATTTCAACATTTTATGTTAGAATAAAGCTTTATAAATGTTTATACCGGTTTATGATAATTGTCATGAACACTATAGGTGACATGCAGCCCTATGTAATTAGGGAATGTTAGGCAAAGCTACCAAAGACTTGTCTGTGTGCGAGTGTGTGTGTGGGTGTCTGTGGTTGGGTGTGGATGTGTGTCCATACCAGGGCATGGAAGGAAGAGACGGAGAAAATGCCCAGACGGCCCATGGCCACCTTTGTGGGGCGCGAGGCAAAAGCCAGTAGGCGCTTGGGGTTAGGAAGCTCGCCGCCCTGGAGGCTGGATAAATAACAGCGAAAGCGAAACAGATCCACATGAAACTGCTCGAGGTTCTGCTCCCACAGGAAGATCTAAGACAGAAGGAAAAGCAGGTGAGACATAAACTCAGTAAGGACTGCAAAAAAAGATCTATATGAACTGCTTCTGGTCCTACTAACATTTGAGTTTCAGATAAAGATGATTGTGGAATAAGATCAGTAAAGAAAAATATTATTCTAACATGTTCCCAAAACATGTTTGTGGGCTTTTATATTACTTTTATTACAAAAGAGTTAGAGTATGTGTTTGATTCGGAAGGGAGAGTTGATGTGGTGCTCTGTGGTGAGTGCTGTGGGCAGGAATGATATTAATACTTATATAGCGCTAGAGAACAGTGTTAGTGAGCAAACCACACACACACACACGTTATACTGAATCTATTTAAAAACCATGGAGGAGTATACACCTCCATTACTGGAACAACAAAAAACAGAGAACTCTCTCATACACAAACCCCTTGCAACCCAACAAGCAGTAAGAGAAAGTAGTTCTCAAACACACACTGCATACACCACACACAAACACACACACACATCTCCCACACAGAAATCATAATGTCTATGCATGAATCAAAGCATTTTTACCAAATACATATACATATATATATATATATATATATATATATATATATATATATATATATATATATATATATATATATATATAGTGTTTTTGTCTGAAACATATGTTAGCCTCTTTCTTTTTACTGAGCCAATAACGCAGAAATCATGAAATAAGTAGTATATTTAAGACTGAAATATTAGCATTTAAAAAAAGAGAGTGCCTAAGACTTTTGCACAGTTCTGTACTCCATGCAACTTGGATGAACTTCATGCATTTCTCATACTACGTTTGTTTTGAGCATGTTTGGAGAAAGCTCTACAGGAAGCATAAAACTAGCCCCAGGAAAACAATGACCTAACTGTAGGAAATTAAAAACAGTAGCAGAAATGCACTTGCTTTTCAGCAATCCAGTAATCCTAACCGTGTGCACTACTTTCCAGTCACATGCAAAAACACAGATTTAGGACTGTGGCCTCCTGGGCATGAAATTCTTTCCATAAATCCCTACACATGCAAAAGTGTTTCAGAGTGAAAAAAAAGCCAAACAGAACATTTGCCTTGAGACATCTAAAACAATAAATTCACACATCTGTTCCACAAACCTTGGCACTATCAACCCAAATCATTGGATGTTTTGTGAATGTTGTGTAATGTTAAATAAAAAAAAGTGCTACAGTGAATCTGGGTCTGAGAAGCTGATTGAACTCTATAGCGCACCTGTTCCAGAATAGTCTTTCTCTTTTTACTGTCACTGACAGCTGAGAGCTGCATGTCTCCCATCTTCTTCATCTTTTCATCCATATCAATCTTCTGCTCCAGCTTCTTTATCTCAGCACGTAGGAAACGCACGGTGTCCTCGCGGTGGTGCTGCCGGGCCACTGCCGTGGCACATGCAGAGTGGATGGCCGTGATCCAGTTCTCCAGCTCTGTCTGCCCTGACGTCTGATAACAGGCACACCAAAGATTGTGGTTAGACAGTAGACTAAATTAGACCTTTGCTGAAGCATGTGCCTACATCTATACTCAGCATACATCTGTGCTTACATTAGATACATATACAAAAACAGCTGTTTCTTATGAAGCCAGCTGAGAACTGAAAACACTTGCTAACTAACAGCTAGACCTTTATGTCTGAAAACAGAGTGTTTGGTAATTTACATGGTTGTTGGGTCCTCATTTTAATACGACACTGACAAAAATAGAAAATTGTGTCGCTATCTAGGAGAGTTACAGCGTGAATAACGTTAAGGTCAGTATTGTAACAAGCCTGACAGATTGGCCTTTAAAACCAAGATATATATCATATTCAACACACTGAAATGCCACTAAGGCATACAGATTTCCTGCATTATTACCAAGCACATAAAATGGTTCAGAAGAAGCCTGAACATTAAGCAATTTTCTGCTACTATCCACTTTGGTTGAGAAACTTGTAAAATGCTGAAAATCTATCGGCTAATTTGGACAACTGGAGTGTACTAAATAGTTGGAGGTCTCTAATCACCTGATGTAAACACAGTTGCTTTAAAATACAGGCAGTGGCATTGCTTTATCTATTGAAATCAGAAAAATACTGACCTGGAAGAGAAAGGCATCACCTAATGAGTTACTTAGGCAGAAAACAAAGTCTTTCTTGGGGTGTTCAGGAACAGCCTGGACGATGCTGTTCTCAGCCCACACTGCATGTTTGGGAATGCTGTTGTGATCAATTCCTGAGCGTCCATCGGTCTCGTAAAAGAAGAGGGTGCATCCTGGAAAGTGTAGACAACAAAAGAGAATAGACGTTTTGTTTGATAGCATACTGTAGTTAATAATGAACAGACGAAGCACATACAATATAAAAAGCAAGGATCAAAAAGGAATCCAGCCCATATGGCTTGTGTTCTTTTGCTTCAGAACCAGTAGATTTATGCTCTCATTAAATGCATTAGCTTAACAATATAAGCATATTTGACTGAAATCTGGGTGACATGAGATCGTCACAGATCAGTGCTCACAAGATAGACAGTGAAAATCTAATTAGAATATCACACCAGATTTGTTTGGGAATTGCAATCCACAGACAGAGACATCTTGGAACCTGGAACAGACTGCATTAAAATTCAAGGTCAAGGCTTGGCAGCTAGGTCAGAACTGATTTGTAATGAGTGCTGAATAAATAAATAAATGGGAATCTAAAAGTATAAAGATTCATCTCCACCCTCCCATGATAATGAGAAAATGAGTCAAGGAGTGGGAGGGCAGCAGTGATTTGATTTGACATAGCTAGGTTGAGGTGAATTACAGCACAAGGTCTGGAGAGAATACTTTCAAATTATTTTATTAGGTTTCAAAGGACAAGAAGAGGTGTAATTTGTTATATTTTGAGGTGCTTCTTATGGGAATAATAAATGAGATATATTCAAAATAGACTTGAGTAACAAAAATGAAACCTACATTGTGTACATATTTTGTTAAAGTATATGAAAAAGACAGGACTTTATAATAGTGGTTCTCAAACCTGCTCTATCTATTTGTTGTGCATATCCTCAGGAGGTCTTTGAGGACCGGTTGCAGAACCACTGCCCTATAATAAACATATTTTTGAGCTGCTGTGACTCGTCTATTCAATTCTCTAATAATAATTGACTGTCAGCACTGTGTCAGGACTATCTAGTTGGAATGGGCAGGGAATTTGTACTCATACAACACAGATTCGCCGAATGTTTTCACCTCAACTTCATACTTGAAAGAATTCCACACTGTGATGCATTGTGATGTGCACTCTGGTAGGGGTTTTAACTACATCCCAACTACTTTTCTAACAGACTGTGAAACAAAGTACACAGCTTAGGTAACAAAAATAAACAGAAAAGACAGATCATCCGGATAAAAAGAAAATATTAGAAAGAACCAGGTTTTAGGTTTGTTTTCTACACTGTTGTAGCTAGCAACATTTTTAATGGAAATGTTCTTCTGCAAGTAGCTCACAGTAGCATTTTTTTGTTACCAGAGTGTGTGATATTCTACAATCTTACATCCTGTAGCTGTTGTATGCATCAAACAAAGGAATCAAAAGCTCTGGGGGAAAAACATTTCAGTTGATGTGATGATTTGGTGAGGAAGAAAAGGAACAGGTGCTAAGGTATTTTGTATCATTATGGCCTGAGGCCACAGTGAGTTTGTGAAAATATTCTGTGAATATTGTCCTTTACTGGATGTGAGGGCATGATCATTGGCGGGTACAAAAGTAACCATGTGTATTTGAAAAATACCTGTGGCATTTGGCAGGATAACCCAAATCCAACCAACTACTATTAAACCAAGCAGTTATCCAAAAATAATTAAAAGTATTTGAGTTTATAGACCTTAAGAACTCTTTCAGAGACTTGAATTTATGCCAAGTAAATAAGAAGGTGCCATATAAAGACTATCAGTTTTCTTACCTTTCAATGATACCCAGTAACGCTTCCACTTGCGCTTGGTTGCTGGCTCCACCTTTTTATTCTTCTTATGCACCAAGAAGTTCTTCACAGCCAATGCGCCTGCCTTGCGTACTGTACCGTGCGTTGTCTCAAGAAACAGTGCTTCCGACAGGAAGGCAGAACTCGCTGTGCCACTGCTTCTCTCATCACTGACAGCAGACCCTGCCTCCTCCAGGCTTTCACATGTCAGCCGTGAGCTTGACTCAAGCTCCTGTCGAAAGTTCTCATACACTCCTTGGCCTTCACCCAGGCGCCGCTCCCGATCACCTCCTCCACTGCTGCTGCCACTGCTGCTCCTGGCGCTGGCTGCAGAGTACACAGAGAAAGAAGCCGACATGGCTTTGCAACGACGTGACTGGGGCTTGGTATCAGCAGTCACACCATCGATTCCACTGTCTCCATATTCACTGCCCTCGCCTGCTGTGATGTCCTATGAGGAACATTAAGAACAGGTTTTAGTCCATTTTAAACATGAACACAGTACCACTACAATGATGAATGGATATGTACATATTTAGAAACAACTGCCAGTCTGCATAGTTGCACTTATCAAGATTGTGTCCTGGCCAAAAGACCATTGTATCTATGTTTGTTCTTGAAGTTCAAAATATTGCCTTAAATCCTGGACTGGACTGGCAAATGTCTCAGTCTTGTATTAGTCTTGATTTTAAATAAGACTGATACAACACTCTTTGTTCACACCTCTGTGGGAACCTGAAAGCTTCCATGTAGCTTGCTACAACAGAATGGGCCCAAGCTGAAACTGTTCAGAAAGCTGTCACATTTAGACATCTACAAAACTGAAAATTTGTTTCAAAACCTCCATAGTGCCCTCCTGAACTACAGAACTACATGACTATTTGATGACAGTTTGATCGTAATTGCACTTGCTAGCTGTATTATTATTTTTTGGTACTTTTTGTTCAAGGGAGTAACTACTGTACATGTTAGTGGACAGTAATGTATATTGTAAAGTTCGCATTGTACTTACATGCGAAGTTTGTGCACGGCGTCCTTGCATGCTGGAGCACAGTGCCCCCTGTTGGCTGGGAGGACCTTCAGAAAGGCAGTGTGAGCGTCTGCAGGGCAGTGTGTATGCACCATAACCACTTCCCTCTTCCTCATCTGGAGAAAGCATACTATTGGTTATCATCCCAGCTGCCATCCTTTTGCTATCCCGCCTATACTTACAGCGATTCCTAGAGCCACGGTGTGTGGATGTCTTCTCAGTGCACAGATCATCTAAAGAATTGGTCCTCTCACCAGAGTGACCCTTATGTTCTCTGTTTAACTTTGCATTTTCAGGCTCAGTGGTGTGGATGATCTCCTCTGTGCTCGTTAACTGTTCCTGGCTTAGGTCAGACAGTGAGAACTCAAGTGAATCTTCACGCCACATGTCGGCTGATTTGGAACGCTTCTTGTTCTTGAAGCTTCCACCTTCACCAGGTGGATCATTCACCCTCTGGAGGTATGTCTTCTCTGTCTCATTGAGACCATCATCATCCTGTCCATCACCCACCACTGTTTCCCCTCCGTCCTCTGAGCCTGGTGCGATACTCGGTTCACCAGGCTGGTCATGAAAAGATATGGGCCGCAGGTTCACGCCAACCGTATCCTCCCAGGTGTGCCCACTCAGAGCATCTGTCTCATTAAAGGGCTCCAGGCCATTTTCACTCAGCGACTGAGGGATGCTGGGAGTGCTGCTTGATCTGGTGCTGGCTTCTGAACCATGATGCTCCGCTTTACCAGATGAAATGTTGCGAGAGTGGCGCGAATGCTTATTGGAGATCCGGAGAGAGTGTGACATGTGTTTGCGTGATAGATGGTTTTGAGTCTCGAAGTATAAGCTCTGGTCTCCATTCTGACTCTCTATATTTCCCATGGTTTAGCACCTGAGACAGACAAGAAGGAAGTTACCTTTAGGACTTTTGCCACAACGTAGCCCACTATTAGAGCTGTAATGAAAGCTGTGCTGTTCCCAACACTGAGCTACTGCAATAACACTTTAGCACTCAAGCTCTCAAACATGATCGGCCAGCGAACTGTACATCCTCCCACAATGTTACAAATGATGCACAAGCAAGTCACGGACACCACGCACCACATTAACAGGGAGTGGTTTCTCAGTCTTACTGACCAGAAATATCTCTGACACACAACAGAAAGTACAGGATGTGAAGCCTACTCACCTCCTACGTCAGCAACATTAAAACATTTCTACAGCTATACATAATGTGTTTTATGCAATTATATGTATACATAATACATTTGCATAACGTAATGTGTAGTATGCAAATGTTTTTGTTGCTGTTTGCAAACTAAATATACAATTTTAAACAATTAGATTACAAAAACTAAAACTAGCAGATGATCAAGGTCCTACAACCAGAGTGATATTCAGTTAGCAGCTCATTGCTGCAACAACAATTAGTAAAAATCATAAGAAATTTTTGAGGCCTGTGTTATTTCTCTTTGTGTATAAGTGTGCTTGTGTTACCTGTCTCGAACGATGACATCACTGGCATCTCCAAAGAGGGATGTCACTGTTCATACACCTTACATACACCTGTGAAACAAAACAAATGGGACAAAATATTTTAAAAAGGGGGATAATTAATGGTCTTTAGTTCTAAAAATTACTCAAGGAATGAGATAGGGAAATGTTAAATGACCTGCACACAACATTTGAAAGTACAGACACACACACACACACACATCCCTAATTTGACTGGGAAAAAGAACATCATTCTTGTGTAGAAAAGTATGCCTGAGGAATTATAGTGGACCAGTTCCAGCACTGAAGTAAAAAAAGTCAATTACATCTCTCTCAGTACGAGCATGACCTAATTTCCTCTAATCCATGCCTGTGCAGCATACAATCAGTCAGACGCTTAATAATATAAATGTGCGCAAAGTTATGTATATACTCACATATATGCTCCATATACACCCAACAGCCACTTTATTAGGAACACCTGTACACTTGCTTATTCATGCAATTTTCCACTCAACCATGTTTCAGCACGGCAATGCATATATTTATGCACGTACATGGCAAGAGCTTCAGTTAATGTTTACATCAAACATGAGGGAAACTTTTAAAGACCACTGATCTCCTAGGATCTTCACACACAGAGGCCTATAGACTTTTCCTCTGACCTCTCTGTTCAACAACTCACTGGAATGTTTCGCTCCTCACCATGCTGTGTAAACTCTAGAGACACTTAGAGACTATATACGAATAGTTGGATAACATTCATCAAAAGGCATGAAGTCTTGAGGAATTCCTTTTAGTTAAAGGGATACACGGCTACAAAGGTTTAAGTTTAAGACCGTGGGATGCAATCTGGACCATATGCTGGCCTCAGAAATGTATTCTCAAGCTCATTTGATAGTCTGAAAGTAGATTATATGAGACTAGGCCACAACTAACTGAGACTTTTTATATGGCTGTAAAATTGTCAAATACCAGTGTAGTATTGTTGTTTTTAAATAGTAAATATGTGGAGCGTTATAAGTATTTCACTGTTTACCAAATCTTGATTGATCAACCAAAAAGCAGAGGCAGTGAACAAAGAAGAGAGAAAAGTAAAGAGCAGAGGTTTGTGGGTTTTCATTTCAGGGTTTCACTTTATGTAATCTCTATGGGGAACTCAGTGTTTCCCACGGAAGCAGTGTGTGTGTTTGGTGGGATGGGATGAAATAAAGAAATGTCTGGATCATGTTCTATTCTGTTATCACTAAGTGTTATCATGGAGAGAGAGAGAGAGAGAGAGAGAGAGACAGAGAGAGAGGTGCTATTAGACACTGTAATTCAGCCAGTTTTAAGCCAGTGTGGAATATGTCTCTCTTGCTCTCTCTCTCTCTCTCTCTCTCTCTCTCTCTCTCTCTCTGTGTGTGTGTGTGTGTGTGTGTGTCTACTGTGCACTCTAACAGTCAATCCTGCTGTAGCCTTACACGAACTTGATTTGGCCCCTTTTTCTTCCTGCGGCTGCACTTTACTCTTCTTTTTCCAACCTCTTCTCCTTTCATCACCCCTGTGTCATTTTCCCTACAGCTCTTCCTTTCCTACTGTCGTTCCTCATCTGTCACAACAGCTGGTGGAATCTCCACCACAAAAGATGAAGATCTCAACCAGATCTCAGGGGGGACTGATCATCGCTGTAATTTGTCACAGGGATTCCTTTGTAAACTGAAACGTTTTTTCATCTGGCTTAAACTGTGATTCACCAATCCACTGAAATTTATGATTGGTATGAAAAATTCATAACTGTATTTAAGTATAATACTGAATCACAAACCCAGCCCCCTTTTCATCTCTTCTATAGTTTATTTTTATCTTGTTTGGCTGATGCAGATTAATGTGGGCAGGAATCAGAAACATCAAATCTCTCAACTAGGTCTTTCTAAAAGACAGATTTTAGTGATTTAAATAAAAAGCACATTTATTTACAGATTTGTTCCTATATTAATGTCAATAAATAAGAGAAATAATTTTAGGTGAACCCAATTCTCTCACTCTTTCATTGTCCTGTTAGGCTGCTGTGTCATTCTGGTGTGATTAAACAACAAAAACCTGTAACAAATCTCACTGTTCTGCCAGAAAGTCTCACAGAATCTCAAACAGCTCTTTAAGAAAGCGGTGACAAAAACAATACGAAGGAATTTAGAATATTAGATTTAGCTGTTTCAGCACTGTGCTGCATGGAAATATGAAACTATGTATTCTGTAATATAAAACAGCTAATAACACACACTGTGTGCAGATTGGATACATATATTATATATTGTTTTACAAGAGCATTTAGATTCTACATTCTTTAGATGATACAAAGAATTCTGAAACTATCCTGAACCATCCATCCATCCATTGTCTATACCCGCTCTATTCCTAATTAGGGTCACGGGGGTCAGCTGGAGCCTATCCCAGCGCACATAGGGCGAAAGGCAGGGGTACACCCTGGACAGGTCGCCAGTCCATCGCAGGGCCACAGAACCTACTATATAGTTAGTGATATTCAGTATGCCAGGGAACTATGAGGTTTATGGAAATACAGACCATGAATCATTTCTCCAGCTTCACGTTTCTGAGTTTCTAAAACAACAACAACAACAGCAACAACAGCAACAACATCAACTATAGAATTCCAGAATCTGTTTCAGGAACCAGAGGAAATTTTAGTTGCTGTAGCTCCAGAAACCATTTAGTTCCTGTTCCATAGTAGCTACTTGTTTGCAGACATAGACCTATATACACAATATTGCCAAAAGGTTTGGGACACCCCTCCAAATCATTACATTCAGGTGTTGTTTTTCAGGGGTTGGACTTGGCCCCTTAGTTCCAGTGAAAGGAACTCTTAATGCTCCAGTATACCAAGACATTTTGGACAATTTTATGCTCTCAACAGTTTGGGGATGACCCCTTCCTGTTCCAACATGACTGCACATCAGTGCACAAAGCAAGGTCCATAAAGACATGGATGAGTTTGGTGTGGAGGAACTTCAGAGTCCTGACCTCAACCTGATAGAACACCTTTGGGATGAATTAGAGCAGAGACTGCGAGCCAGGCCTTTTTATTAACATCAGTGCCTGAGCTCACAAATGCGCTTCTAGAGAAATGGTCAAAAATTCCCATAAACACACTCCTAAAACTTGTGGAAAGCCTTCCCAGAAGAGTTGAGGGTGGGCCTTTTAAATTCATGTGCATGTAAAGGCAGATGTCCCAGTTTTGGCCTGGCTCGTTCCTAGTTATCTGATGTTTAAGAGATTTTTTGTTGGGGCCCACACTAAACGGTAAGAAAAACCTAAACAAATCTAGATATTTGTAATGTTATTACATACATGGTATATTTGAGTTTTTATCCACCTGTGCTATATTCAAATTTATTAGAGGTGTTTGTAAAAGACTGGTTTTTAATCAGAACTCAGTTTGCAGTGACTAACTTTATGTAATTATGCAATTCAAGTTTTATTTAAGTTTTACTTTCCTCTCTTTCTGTTTGTTGCTTCCCTCTGTTTTTGTTTGAAAGTACATGAAAGGTGATTAGATGAACAAAGCAAAATAGCACACAGATGACAGTGGGCGCAAAGCTTTTATCAACTGATATGAGCACCGACATTCAATTAGGAAATGACATTCAACGGCTCCATTAAAGTTTGTGTTGTGAAATGGCTGGCATTTCAGACTCTGGTTTTGAAGTAACATTGGGACATGGATTTTGAAAAGTGCTCACTGAAAACACTCATTCATGACCAATGAAAATGCTGATGTGAGCAGTTATCTGTCTCAGATGATCGGATCAATAGTGGACAGCGCTAAGTACAGATCTGAATAGGACCTGAGAGATTGGATCAGAAGACGCATTCGACTCTTTTGGGACCTGTATTTAGTGCTGTCCACTTGTGATCTGATCATCCGAGACGGATGCTATTATCAAGTCTGAATAGGGCCAGTGTGTCAGCTTTAACCCTTCCAAAGAAAGAGGGAGTTAAAAAGAAAAGAGAGGTAGAAAGACAGAGAAGAGAAAAGGCATGTCCGTGTTCATGTTTTCATCACAGCTTGCCACGTCTGCTACCTTTCCTGCAAGCCTACATGCATAATTTCTGTGAAACTTGAATCACAGGCACTTAGTAGGAGGCCTATCTCCTCCTTGCTGTGTAGGATGTTCTGGTCTGAAGTCTGTTATTAACACACACACGCATTACCACCTCCTACAGAAATGCAATAGAGCTGTAGTGTCATCACACACTGAATCAGCGTCCTTTCCTTCCTATCAAGGAAGAGCAAATCTGAATCCACCCAAACCATCCTTATGCAACAGGGAGATAAAGAAAACATCACACATTTCTAATTATAAAATGCATCAGCAGTAACAAGTCATTTGTTGTTTATGCAAAGCCACTGCACCCCCCTTCCTGTCTCTAGCTCCATTTCAAAGGAACATGATGATCACCCAACTCAAAATTCAGCAGTCAGATTCTACAGGCTTTGGAGAGAAAGAGCGCAGGATAATGGGATAATGGAAATGAATGACTCCAGCAGCCCCTCCCCCGTATCTGATGGCATATTTTGTGAGAAGAATAGACTCCATGTGGAGTAATGTAGAGGGGGTTTGAGAGGAGGTCATCCCTACCCCCCAGCTCGAGTGGAGGTCAATGTTTCCCTCCAGCTCTTCATTCCTCTTCATAGTAGCACTACACTCCAGCTGCAACCTCAGATCAATACGGACCTTAACCAAAAATAGCGACTCTTCAGTACTCTTCTCTAAATGTTCCCTTACATCTTGTACACAGTCGCTTCACATTTAACTGCACTGAAATAAACGAATTAGCAACAGCCCTGGATATGAATCATTCAGACAGGTTTCTCAGCAGCCGGGGGAAAGCCGCAAACTCACAGTTATTATCATCCTCCCCTTTTTTCAGCTGAAAGAGCCAGCTTGCAGTGATGTGTACGTATGGAGGGAAGTGATGAAATGAAAAAGGATGCAGAGAAAAACAGTCTAAACAGACAGAGGAAGAATTGCTTTGGGGGAAGATGAAGACGTGGATGGAACTGCATATTCCCACTTCTACTTCAGTTCCAGTTAGTTGAGTGCTTAGTCTTTCGTTTTGGGCTGCTTCGCTTAAGGCCCGGGGCAATGAGTGGGGTTATAGAACTCCCTGAAGCCCACTGGTAGAGAAAAAAGAAAACAGGGGGAAGACAGACAGAGATAGAGAGAGAGAGAGACAGGGTGTTCTATTGTTCTCTCAGCTGGAGCCTGTAATTCAGTGTCTGTACTCAACCCGGCACTTTTAGTGAGAGAACAGAGACAGTGATGAACCCAATCAGGACATGCAAGGCTGTTTGTTATTATGCTGAGTCATTAAAGAACACACATACACACTGTCTCTTAGCCAATCATACGACCAGCCATGTCTATCTTTTATAATTTTATGGATTTACTGAGAGGTAAATCTAATCTGCTTTCCTTTGTTGGGATTCATTTAGACAGCAGTAATCCAGTTCTGAAAGCCAATTCAGTTGCTGAAGAAATGAAATTATTCATTACATTGTTATTATCCCCAGAAAATTGAACTGCAACAAAGATTTTTCCTATAATTTTTTTTTTGCTGAATTGCACATAAATGCAGTGATTAGAATCACTCTTTCTTGCACAGCATCCACATTCAGTGCTGTCATAGGAAAATATAACACAAAAGAAATGTGAAATGTGAAATGAATCACCTGAAAACCCATTTAATTTTTACAACAGAAAAAAAATAATAAAGAAATCTGTAAACATGCAATGTCAAGTTAGCTAAAGAATCTGGGTAGATTTAAAAAAAAATTATTAAGGCACGAAAGAGTTAATGATATTTACAAATTAGGGAGAGGATTGGCTTTCCAAACCCCCAAACATTATATGCCTTGTTTAGCCTAGTTTGCTGCATGGAAGACCCCCAAAAGAGGTACACACCAACTGCTCCTGCTACAATCCCCCCCAAACAACATTTATCATTTCACCTCTTCTGCACACACACACATACACACACCCTCAGAGCTCACAGGTATCAGGTTTTAATGGCTTCTGTTCAAACGTCTTTCCTTCATGCAGTGTTTGTGACAGCACTGCTTCTTTTGTTCCATAAAATCCAAATAGGTGCAGCTACCCTTTATACAAACCTGCCCCAACAGGAGCAAACAAGTTGTTTCTCTCCTGGCCTCTCCCTCTCTCAGTCACCTGCTTTACCCATTCATATAATACATTCATAATCCCAGCTGTTAAACATTATAACTGAAGAAAGGTGCTAATATAAAAGGAGTGTGTTCATAGAGTTTGGGGTAAAACACTGTAGGTGAAAGCCAAACAGGTCTGAAAGCGTTTATTTTTGCATTTAACCTTGTTGACAGGATTAACACGAAAATAACAGAACACCCACAAAGCTGATCTTATCTGTGCTGTATATACACAACATCACTGCCCTTGTCTGGCATCTCAAACAACATTGGTGGGAAAACTCACATTAGAGTTCTGCTCTTTTACTGTGAGGCCAAAACATCTTGCAGTAAGCACTGCAGTGAGAGAATGATGGTGCACTGTGATACAGCAATGTGAAACAGTTAAAAAATGTGAAGCTCTACTGGTATGGGTAACAATGTCAGAGGAAAAGGTGTGGCAGGTCCCCTGTAATATGTTACACTTTTTTTTTTTAAAGAAGGACTGGTGCAATGTGTTTTTATTAACCATGCTTCCTGAAAATACAGTGAAACTGTGATATCAGAAAACTATTATTAGGGAATAAATTATGTTTTCACGTTTACATCTCTGCTACACCTAGAGCCTTCAGGTCAGGTTTCCACTTCCCACATTCCTCATCAGATTCCCAGCTTGGGGAATAAAAGACAGAGTAGGGAGGAGTAAGGAGAGTCATTGTTCTTCACAAAGATTAGTGTATGGATGAGAGCTAAAATCCCAAAGCTGACAAGACAAGAGGGGGCTGAGGAAGGCAATTTGAGCCACAGACAGAGAGAGCGAGAGAGAGAGAGAGAGAGAGAGAGAGAGAGATTTTAGTATCTCAAGTCTTGGCTCGTTCACAAGAAGCTTATCAGCGGTGGTTCTGATAAATTTACGTTTTCATTTTCCCTTTTTAAGCTTCATTACCTTTTAACAGACATGTATGACACAATGCAACCACAACATTTCCATCTTCAATCAAAAGGAAATGAGCGAAGTGCTAAATGTGTGTAAGACCAGCTTATGTAGATAACATCCCAGCTTAGAGAGGCAGAGAAGGAATCCCAGTGGAGTAAAAACTACACATGAAAAAGAGGAATCCCAGTGGAGTAAAAACTGTGCATGCAATACTGATGTATACACACTGAAATCCCCAGCCTTACACAGTTTTATTTAAGCTTAAATAAACACTGGGGGTTCAGCTGAGTGTATATAGCACAAAAAGTACCACAATAGTTTCTACCATGAAAGATTACCAAGGGCTGAACTGTATAATCAAGATGCTTAGTACTAAGAAATAAGTAGCATACAGAATGTAATAAACATAACTTGTTTTGACACATTTATATAACAAGCAGCAGATAATGTGACTGAAAATTATTGAAGTAGGTAGTGGCTAGGGTTTTCTAAATACTAACTGTCAATTTCTTAGAATAAAATAAGCAGACACATACCGCCTTTATGTCTTCACATGTACTGCTTCAAAGCCATGTCTGCCCTCATGCTCTCTCATTGACCTCTTAATTACTATGTAATGTCATGAATAGCAACCAATCAGCAGCAAATCTCAGCAGGATTAATATAAAATACTGCCTCACATCCTGAGCTTAGATTACTGTGTGGGGATTTATACATGTGTATGTGTGTTTCCTCTGAGTTCTCCAGTTTCGTCCCACCACCCAAAAACATGCAAATCAGCAAAATGGCTATGCTAATTATGTGTAAATGTGTGTGTGTGCATGCCCTGTGAGCGACTGGCACCCATTTCTGTATGCATTGTGGCTTTGTGGTGCCTGATCCACAGACTGGACAAAGTGTGAAAATACATGGATGGATGGATGGATGGATCATTATTTCCTGTCAGTTGTTGGCAATATACTGTATATGTGCATGAGCCAAATATGGTATTTACTGTATAATATACTTGCCCTGATTAGTCACGTCAAATTCCTGTGTACTATAAACATTCAGTATAAGAAGCATTTTTAAACTAAATTCTACCTTCTACCCAAAGTCACAGAAATCCACACTGTAGCCTAGCCTTAGGTAAGTATAAGTACAGTAAAACCTTGGATTGCGAGTACCTTGGTCTGCGAGTGTTTTGCAAGACGAGCAGAAATTCTGAATAAATTTTAACTTGATAAACGAATGAGGTCTTGCATTACAAGTAATAAGTACCTCTGATTTATATTCTCTTTCAAGGTTTAGGGTTTAACTGCATGCAGTCAGACTCGTCAGTTCATCTCTCCAGTCGTCGGCTTACCTGAGATTAAACTGTACCGTTTCCTGCTCCCCCAGTGCTCATACTAATGATAGGCAATAAGCTGCACTCAAGGAACTGTATCATTCCAGTCTATAATAGGGCAACACACACACACACACAAACGCCATTAAAACCTATAGACAAATTATATTAGCCAGTCAACCTACTGGGATGACTCAAGCACAAAATCAAACCAAGGGCCTTCAGAGAAACACAGGCAGAAACACTATCACACTTAGTTAGGTTAGCCGATACATTACATATAGAACAATACATTATAACTGTACAAGGTTTTGATAGATAGATAGATAGATAGATAGATAGATAGATAGATAGATAGATAGATAGATAGATAGATAGATAGATAGATAGATAGATAGATAGATAGATAGATAGATAGATATTTCTTAATATGACTGTAGTAATCATGTCACTAGGGTTAAATTGGTAACCCTAAAAACAGTAAACAGTAAACTTTGCATGTTAATTTTAATGGTGATTATTCTCTGCTGCATGTCGCTGCAAAGCTTCATTATGTTTTCTGTCACTGAGTGGGTTTAATGGCTTGATTTCTTTCAGTGGCTGACGTGAAAAATTCATGTCTACATCCTCTACACATACACACCCACACGCACTCCACCCCCATGGCGGATAAGTAGGTAGAGATGGTGTAAGAATGGGGCTAATGTCTGTCCTCTGTTTTAGAGAGCAGCGCGGAGCATACAGTGATGGAGTGATGACATGCAGGAGAAGAGAAGAAGAAGAAGAGGGTTGGGGGGGGTATTTTGGGGGAGCACAGATGGGCCCTTCGGCTGTTCAGAGAGAAGGAGTTTGGCTAAGGGAACTTATCATTAACACTCTCCCACTGACACGCCTGAACAAAGCCCTGCAGCCTGACGCACACACACACACACAGATGCACAATCAAACAGGGAGACACAGGCTGAGACTCTGAAGCTGTCTGACTGGTTTAATAAATGAATGAATAAAACAGCACTAAGATTGTAGTTAATACATTTTCAGCATTTGATCTCTTTTTTTTTTTAATTATTATTATTCCAATTACAAGCCTCGTTGCCTAGTAAGGCAGCATGTCTGACACACCACACTGACAAAAAAAAAAAACAAACCCATTACATACTACCAGCACAAGCTTTGCTAAATGTTACAGAAGAAACTGTGGCGAGATCCTGGTTTTCAGCAGAGCGGTTGAGACCATGAGTGGGAAAGATGCAGACACAGCGGCTTAATCACCTGCTATTATGAGTGTTTACTCAGCACACTGCAGCTCCCTGAATAGAAACGGAATTAGCAGGAGGAACGAAGGCTAGCTTTTTTAAAAAGTTTTACTCCAGGTTTGCAGGAGGTGTTGGTAGTCATAATCAGTCGCAACAGTCGTAATCAGTAATGCTTTCTTGTATTAAACATGAAAAAAGAACAGCTCAGTAGAGTGAAAGAAAAATATGATCATCAGAAAGCTACTAACTGTATACACGCTTTCTTTCATTTTAAAGATGTTAAATTGTTAGTCTTATTCTATGTTGTTTTTTTTTCTTAATAGTCTTCCTTTCTTCCTAAAACAGCTCCCCAACAGCTGCTTCACTTTTAGCAGACAAACATGCAGTTACTCGCTAAAGCAAGCTGTGCTAAAGAATGATAGCTTCACTAGAAAGGTTTTTTGCTACTTGTAAGATGTCCATCAGATAACAGGTTGGGTGATGTAATAAACAGAAGTTACTGAATGTTTGGATTGCTGTTCAAACTAAATGGTGGCAAACAGGTTTTGTTTCATGTGTTGCTGAGACATTATTTGAGGATGTTGTTTTTTCTCCTTTAAAGTCTGTTTAGTTCAAGTATAAATTCAGATAGAAAATAGAAGATACTATAGAAGATAGATAGAAGTCAAATAGAAAGTAAAATAGAAGATACTATGCAAGTGCAGATAGTAGCGGATAAAAAAGAAACATACGACCTACCTAACCTACTAAAAATATGCTGTGTGGTAGTTCAGAATACATTAAGAAATGTAGGCTCATTCAGACCTTTTGGTTTCAGTAGCACAACAAATTACTCTACTTTTGCTGGGAAATTGCAGGAAGTATGACCTTATTTAACAATTAGTTATTGGTATAGATGTTAAACAAAGAACTATGTTATTCATGATAAGCAAAGTTCAATCATTCAGTCATCTTCAGTAACTGCTTTCTCCTGCAGGATCTCTTCCAGGGTGTGAGGTGGGAATATAAGATGGATAGAATGGCACTCCACATTCACACCTAGGCTTAATTTTAGTGTAAGTCAGAGGAAACCAACGCTGACTCCAGAGGAAACCAACGCTGACTCCAAAAAAGCTCAGGATCAAACTCAAGGTTCTGGAGCTGTGAGTCTGGGAGAAGACACGATGAAAAGGTGAATGACAATGACAAAATTGAGAGATTCATCTGTCTTTTTTGACCTCACTTGTGCTTGTAAACTGCGAGCACATGGAATGCTGATCCTCTTTTAGAATCTTTTAGTTTTTCAAGGACGCTTATCCAACGCTGTAGTACACACATTGTAGTAGCTTCAGAACTGCTAGGCTCTCATGCACGGGAAAGGTACGACAGAAAGAGAGCGAGGGGGAGATGTTCACATGGACACACCTAACACACCTGAGGGTAGTTCTTAGAAATTCCCACAGCTGATGGGTCTGTTTTCATGCAAGCCCTGGCAAGACCAGACAAGATGGGAGATAGGCAAGGGGAGGGATTTGGGTTGGGGTGAGAGGGACAATTTTAAAAAGGAGGAATGAGGGTACTCCCGTCCTGCTGCACCTGGGTCAACATGCGCTGTCTGCAAACAAAGTGTGTGTAGAAAAGAAGAAAGGAGAGGAAAAGGCGGAGAGGGAGGTGTAAGACTGAAGCTTTTGTTTTGGCCCAGGAGAAGATCAGAATGTCACACACAAACAATGAACACACACACACACATACCAAATGCTCTTAGCGATAGTCAAATGCTCAGAGAGTTATAGAGAGTTCAGAACATAGAAGAGTAACTTTTAATTAAGCTCATATCCAGGCTGACATTGTTAAAAGAGTGTGCAACCTTTTCTGCTATTGTTGGATGGTGTTTTTGTGACCCACATCACCTGTTAAGCACTCAGTCGATGTGGTTTTTGCTTTTGTGCAAATTTTGTATTAAGAGCTAAATATGTTTGAATCACAGTAGACTCATCCAAACATCGCACTTCATTGGAGAGGAGACAATAACCTGGGTTATCGTGTGTGTGTGTTTGAGTACAACCCTGTCTACAGTATTATATTTGTACTATTGCTGGTATATAAACATCGCCGGTGGCATGTAAATATAGAATTTCTTACACCATTATTGAAACCACTGGCTTACTCCAAACCCCATCACATCACACTCTCATATCTATATAAAACCATGAATTCCACACATCACTGAGCACATACACACCACTCCCACTCCTTACCTCTGAGCTGCGAGCTGTGATCTCCCACAGCAGGCACTGAGGCCAAGCATGTGTCAGCCACAAACACACAATTCACACACTGTTGCTTTTCATAAACAAACTAAAAGCACTCCTTTTAGCAACCCACACCAAAGCCTATTTTCACTCAGGAGAAATTCTGCCCTTTTTGTCAACTGGTAAACGTGTTCAGCTAAGAGAGAGCATTAAAAGAAAGTTATTCAACATTTCTGAGAAGGTTTGGCGGTAACGTTACAGAAATAACGCTCCTGAAATGTGCTGTGAGAGTGTAATAGGAATTGTTTACTTCACAATGTTCTTAGAATGTTTCTCATACAGCATTGGGGAAAAAGACTAGGTTACAAAAGATAAAAAAGTTGCAAAAAAAAGAGGACTTATTTAGCATTCAGGGAACTGGAAGTTGTAATGTTGAGAAAGGAAAAAACGGCTAGCAGAGAATGATATCAAAACATTCATTAAACATTGGCAGTTTACATGAAGGCGCTAATGTTCCTGCAATGTTCTCTAAACCCATGATATCACATTGTAATTTCATTAAAATGTTATAAGAAGCATATTATATAATAAATATTTTATATAAAATACAGCACCATGTAAGTAAAGGCCAAAGCATTAGATTCAGAAAAATTATAAATTCTTTCTGCTAATGTCTCTTTCGATGTTAATTATCCTGCATTAGATTTTCATAAAAATTTGCATTTGCAAGACAAAGAAAGCAAACTTGAAGTTTGCATAAAAAGTATATCTGACGGGCGAAAAGGAGAAGTCCACTTCAGCCTTTGTGGATTTCATGACTTCCTGCCTCTTGCCTCAGGAAGCAGAATGGCGATTTTGTTGAAATGTGTGATCAGGTAGCCTGACTGCAAGCCACATGTGTGACAGACACACTGCAGTCCAAGTGCTGTGGGGGGTTTGTGTCAAGTTCCAGTGAAAGAACACACAAAGGATCTCCTCGGTCAGCAGGTTCCAGCGCAAAGGGGGAAGACAGAAAAAAAAGCAGTGCAGGAGCACAAACAATAGGACTGCCTCAAAACATGAAGGCTGAAAAGTCAAGCAGGCTGCCATCTTGGAGTTTTCCATTAAATGATCTGATCTCTTCCACAGGTTACTGAAATAAATGTGCACAAAAGAAGCTGCTTGATCACAGAAACACTCCTGTGTGAGTGGGTTAAATACCTTTTACTCTTGGGTTCATCATTTCACACTACTGTGAGGCAGCCAAGTGGAAAAGAACCTCATCAACACTCTTCCCTCTGTACACACACACGCACTCACTCTCACACACTTATAGACTCAGTTGCTCTGTGTGCCGCCTTTTGTGTGTCATTTCATTCTTTGACCTCTGTCACCATGCTGCTATAGCATCTAATAACAAGTAAGAGAATGGCCCATGGGTTTGTGTACAGTGCTTCTCTCCCAAGCTAGTCTTTGTTACAACAGTCGGTTACAAGAGGGTGTGAGAAAAATGAAGCAAGGGCTCATGTTGATCTGAGATCAGTATTTTGCAATTTATTAAGTAATAACTGTTATTATGTAATAACTGTTAAATACTTGGGAAATAAATGCTGAGGATAACCCTGCATAGACAACCCAAAGATACATGAGATTACTGTAGATGATGTCACTTATAATCTATGAAGAAGGACTTTTGCTAGGAATGCTTAGGACTATGCTATGACAGCTTTAAGACTGCATCAGGGGACAGCTGATAACTTCAACAAAATAGACTTCATGTTAAAACTAGAATAGATTTCCTGGTTATATAATTACTCTTTTTGACCATATAGCATACAGTTATAAAAGAGAATTATTTATAATCACACTATCTGCTGACACCCAGATTTAGAGTCTGGTTCCTCTCAAGTTATTTTCCAGATACCATTTCGGGGGGTTTATCTTGTCACTATCACCTACGGCTTTCTCATTAGAGATGAATTGATACATTTATATCGTGAATTTATATATTCATCTCAAGCTGCTTTGTGACAATATCCATTGCTAGAAGCGCTATGCAAATAAAACTGAATTAATAATGAGATTATTTTTTAAAGTGAATGGGATATATTTTTTGATCAGGTCACCAGAACAGTCCCACAAAAGTTTTACTTTCAATGTACCAAACGTTTTGGCACCCGAAACCTGGAACTGTTGCAGATACTATAAACAGCGAAACACCCAATCAGACAAAGGAACAAATGTTAATCCTTACTTTTATTGTCTTCACCGTGACAAGAACACTAAAACTAGTCCCTGTCACCCACTGTGTGTAGGTGTGAAATGCAGAGGTGATTCTACTGAGGGCAGAACAATTGGCTACACTCTCTGTTTGGGTCAATGTAGGACTATTCAGGAATGCACTAATCCCAGCCATTGTAATGGCTCATTTACAGTGTGTGTGTGTGTGTGTGTGTGTGTGTGTGTGTGTGTGTTTTATCCATTTACCTAAAACTGTTTCATAATGAATCTGAAAATGTTGTCATGCAGCCAGTAAAACCAGACAAATGGCATTGCAAGACGCTGGTAGAAGAATCACACTGACACACACACACACACACACAAAAAAAAAATTCTATATGTTTTTTGCTGCTCCTTTGAAAAAATACGTGCTTCACAATGTACATGTCTTCTCTCAAAACATGTAAAGAATAAGTGGAGAAGAAGAGAAACAGGGAGGATGAGTAGAAAGATGCCAGGAGAGTGCACATCAATTATACATCGCAGGGAAAGGATGAAAACACAAATTTGTAAGCCTTTTTTCAAATGTCACATTCTTTCCCCCCAGAAAGCGTCCCCCAAACCCCCAACCTCCTCCCTTGTGTCTCCTCCTGCTCCCCCCCCCCTGGGCAATTTTGCTTAAACAGCTATACACTCCTATGCTAATACTGAGGCGGGGGGACACGGCGCATTAGGAAGACACACATTAGCTTAAGAGAGGAGGAAGCAGCAGGGGAGGTCAGGAAGCCCAGAACACGTGCAGCTCATTCATTCATGGAGCTGATAAAGGACGAAGGAGGAAATTTGAACAAGATAACACAAGGGTTGTGTTATTAATTTCATATCAATGCAACATGTATTTTAACATGAATTTTTTAATTTAAAAAAAATAGTATTCGTACAACTATCAATACAGTAGCTGTAACTGTGACATTAAAGCAGTGTGAAAAACTAGGTCACTATAAAGACTCTTTCACACACACACACACGTGGCGTGGTCTCTTATTGACTTCATTAAGGTATGCTTTAGACATGCTTTGGCAATGCTACGACCCATTTAAGCTGCATCCAACCCCCTCATTCACACATGCATACACACACACACACCTAGATTCACATGCTTCCACAGCCACTCTCCACCCCCATGCACCCGTCTACGCTTCTCCGTTGGGGCAGAAGACTGGTCTGGAGTCGCTCCAGGGTTCTTGTGCACTCAGAGCACAGTCTCTATGTCTCTTTCAAACACAATACACACTGCTGTATTTGTAGGATATTTCCAGTGACCCATGTATTACAATATCTAGACAATGCTATATCTTACCCCAACACTTAACCCTAACTTCAGTCCAATAAGCATATATCTTTTAGCTCTTCTAGTTCAAGTGTGTTTTACCATGGGGAGCAACCACATGACCAAAAATTGTATTTATTCCCTCACATACACTCCGTCCCCTTTAAGCATCTAATTGTCGGAAAGTGTCCGAAAAAAATTGTAAAAAATCTATTGGACCTTATCTCAACATGTTTTTTTTTTTTTTATCATTGTTTTGCAACTCTGATAAAATACAGCCCAAAGCGTGTTTAAAGCAGCAAGTCAGACATCCAGACTGAGCCACAAAGAGTTGTGAATGTGATAGAAAAGAGCAGATAAGGCCAAATGTTTGGAATGGAAGGAGGCTGCTTGCTGAGCATAATCTTCTCTCTTTAGTGTGTGTGTGTGTGTGGGCATGTTTTTATATCTTGGTAGAGACTAAAAGTCACATCAAGGATGATAGATTGCAAATAGTTTTCTAGGGAAACTTTGTTTTTGTAAAAGTAAACAAAATAAAAAATACTAATAGTAAAATAAAACAAACATTTACAAAATAAAACATGAAACATAAAAGTGGTTAATGAGGTTAAATTTATGTGTAGTATGGCATCAATTTTCTGCATCAGTATTTATGTCAATGGAATGTCCCCATAAAGATGCGCCAAATTTGTGTGTGTGTGTGTGTGTGTGTCATGATGTCGGGGCAACTGTAGTGTGATAAAGAGCAGGCACTTTCTAAAAGAAGCTACCCAAACACAACCAACCACTAAAACCAGAGTCAGCAGTACATACAGGCATGTAGACACACAGGCTTTCTCTTTCCCACTCTCTTACTCAAACACACACACACAAAATCGTGGCTCATTGTCTCTTAACTCTCCTCGGTGTGGAGTGGAGGAGAGGCAGCAGGTCTTTGTTTGGGTTGGCTCTCCTCCACCACACTGCACACTAAGCAATTCCATTCAGAAGTAGAGTGTGAGACAGAACATGTTTAAAGTCTAGGAGCAAGTCAGTTTCGTTCTCCTTCTATCAGTCTTTGTTTCTCTAACGCATTCTCGTTTTCCTTCACACTCCCTGTTTCATAATGCACTATACTGAAAAGCCTTGGCACACTTTCTGTGTTTCTTTCTCTCTTTTGTGTCTTTATAGTCGTCTTCCACCCCACCACCCCCACACCCCTGTCTCTGTCTACCTCATTTGCTTTCCTTCATACTTTGCACTTCAAATGGCTTTATAATGACAATTAAATGACAGTGATATTAAGCATATTAGTCATAAACACCACTGTAATAAGCACTACAGTGTTGATCGTAGTGGTCAGTGACTTCCTTCAATTGTCATTCGTAAGCAGTGCCGCGATCAAAAGGAAAACATAAAAATATCACTGAAATCAAACGTCCCTCTCTCTCTCCCCTCTGTGTGTCTGTATGCCTGCAGTGACGCTGCACAGCCGAGACGTACAGCCGCGACCTCTTGACCCCAGTAAGAGCGTGGACGTGTCTCTCTCTTTCTCTCTGCGTTCACATGAGCTTCATCTTATGACCCCTGTCTTCTATTCCCACCACTTACTCTCTGTTTTTATTTCCTTCCTGATCTTTGCTTCTCTCATCTTCCCGTTTCCTACACACTCCCCTCCATCCCTCCCAGTTTGACTTCCTTTTACATCATCTCATCTTCCTCTCCCATTCTCTTTCTTTCTATGTTCAAATCAGTCTGAAAATCGTATGAAATATGGAAAGGCATCAATCCACTACCACTGCCAAGGCACCTACTCTCTTAACCATTTCAAGAAAAAAGAAAAAAGTCCCACACACACACTGAAGGTCAGAACAGAGCACAGCTGAGACATCAAACCGAGATATAGCCAAGAGTGTGAAAGGAGGCAGCACACACTCAGAGTTCTGGGACGGCTCCAGTTTTGACAGGTTCAGATAAACACAGCACTTCCAGTACAGGCTCAGGAGACCCGTCACTCTCTTACAATGCAATTTCAAAAGTTAGTGTGGAAGTGAGTGAGATGGAAGATGGATTTCACTCCATGGACTCCACATATTG
This sequence comes from Hemibagrus wyckioides, assembly GCF_019097595.1. Lineage (NCBI taxonomy): Eukaryota > Metazoa > Chordata > Actinopteri > Siluriformes > Bagridae > Hemibagrus > Hemibagrus wyckioides. Next base: position 6,151,663 of record NC_080725.1, read on the forward strand.
ACTTCACACTCACACACTCACAGAGCATGCACGCAAGAAAGAGACAGATGACTAGGCTCTCCCTCTAACCATCTCTAACACCTCCGTCTGGAGGCAGGGGCTTTACGACCACACGGCACTTTGGTTCAAAGACCTGCATCTCCACCCAAAACAATGCTGGCCACACACACACACCCACACACATACACAAAGACACCAGTTGTCCAGCAAAGGTAGCACTCACTTGTAAGGAAGCACCAAGAACAATGTGAAACAGTTTTAAAATAACAAAATGTGTTGTATACACACACAGCAGAACAAAACAACACACACAGTAGTAATAGATAAAAAAAAAAAGTATAAGTAAAAAAGAAAGCACCAAAAAGACAATTCAGACTATTAAAAATCCACAAATGACTCATGTGTACCTCTGAAAGTCCAAGAAATGCTGCTCCTCTGGTCTCTTCTTTTATGAAAGAAAGAACTGCAGATCTAGATCCCCAGCTGTACAGGTAAAGCGATAGAGTCCACCATGAGCTGACATTCCTCCTTGTCTTTCTCTTTTTCTATCTCCACAGTGTTACTCTTGTTACGCAGCCATGTGTAGAGTAGTCTATCCGGTAAGAGCTGGCGTGTGGAGGGTGTGTGTGTGTGTGTTTCCCTCTCTCACTCACTCACTTGTTCTCTTGCTCCACCCTCCACTCTCCTCCCCCTCCTTCTCTATTCCTCCTTCACTCCCCCTCTCCAGTCTCACCTCCTCTGGATCGAGAATCGACTGCCAGCATGCAGTCTGGCACTTTGCCTCTGGGTCACGTGACTCCCACAGACTAAAGTTTGCATTTTTAAATTTTCTGTTCCACTGAAGTAACAAGAGAACTTTCTAAAGAGAGCTAGTCTCTAAAGCTCTATATCAGAGGGTTCATCCAGGAAAAGGCACGCACTCACACTAGACACAGTTCATGGATGGCTGCCTCTTTTAAAAGTCCTCCCTCTTTTTCATGCTGCATTAAAGTAAGTAAAGAGATATCTTTAAGCAAGCTGATCACATTATCATTTAGCTGCTTTCTTATCTGGATACATGGAGAGCGTGGGAAAACCTCTCTCTCACACACCCATGCATTTTAAATCACAGGAAACTGCCACGAATGGTCACAGCTTGAACAAATGCTATTATTGTTACTGTAACTGCTAGTAAATGAGTAACCACGGATAGCTAGGAGCACTGATCAGTTGTTTTCATGGTTGGCTGTGAGATCAGCGCATATTGGCCTCCTGCCAGCGACAAAACCTGAATTAACACCCGTCTACAGACGTCACACGCAACGCTGATGTTGTAACAAGGCTGAGACCATTAAATGCTATAAGCACATTTCATTCTGTTGAGTTTCATCTCAGCAGAGTGAAAAATCTAGGGAGTGAACACTCCCAGTTTTTCCAGCTCTAGCTGTTAAGAATACACACACACACTTCTGTGGACTTGGGTGTTTCTGCTGATCTGTGCGATGCACGTGACTAGATAAATAGCTATGCAGAGAGATAACTAGTCTATTTCTAAAAAATCATTGAAGGGGAAATACATTACTAAAAATATAGTATAGAAATAAAATAGCCATAATACTCAGAAGTACAATAAGTAAAGTAACTGTAAATTAATCAAATAAGGCCAAATAGAGTAAATGTTACATAAAAGACAGCCACAGAGGTCAGTTGCCCTTTTGTACTATAAAATTCAAAACTTTGGGTCATGGTTTTAGTTTCTTCACTGTAAAACCTTTCAAAATGGTTAAAAATTAGAAATGAAAGTTCACCTGCTGCCCTGTGAAAGTCAAGCCATCTTTCAAAACTTGTAAACCTGAGATAAATATTGAAAACTGGTCAAGACGGTTAGAGTTATAAAGAAGAAATAAGTTCACACAGCTTAATCAGGCTGTCATATTTTTCCGTGTAACTTCATTTAGTTCCTATTTGCTGTTTAACACAAAACGATGAAAGCCAAACATATAACCTTGGATCCAACTTATTCTGACATATATAAATATATGGCTCATTGATTTTCTGTAGAGACATTATCAAGAAGAGAAATAAATCTTGGAAGGAAGTCTGTGAATGTATGTAGGCTAGTAGAGTTTGCTTGCTTTTATTTAATATAGTATGTCAGCACCACAAATATGAAGGCAAGCGGCATGGGGGCAAGTGGTAGCTCAGTGGGTAAGGCGTTAGACTGCTGCTCCAAAGGTTATGAGTTCAATTCCATGAACCATGAAGCAAGGCCTTTAACACTCAGTAGTATAAATGAGATAGATGTAAGTAGTGCTGCAAATATAAAAAGGCTTTTTTTTACACTGATTAATACATTGTGTAATTTGTGCATTGAAGTTTTATGTATATCTACCACCACTGTTTCTCAGTGGAACTATTCTTGAATACGACAACAGTAACACTCATGGACACTAGCGACTTGCTAGTGTGAATGTACCTTCAGCAAAATTAACACAAGTTTAAAAACATCTGAGAATAAGGCATTAGGTTAAATCTGACAGGACTTGCCAACGGCTCCTGGCTGTTAAAGGGTTAAAATGGTGGAATCTTGTATTGTTGTCCTAGATTCAGCACTGTAATTTTCTGCAATCCTATGTCTTATAATGACAATGTAAGATAGATATTTAACTCTTGTGCATGCTGTCTGAGCGGTGTATATTGTGCCAGCTGTATTCATGTAAAATTAAGCGATTATGACAGCTTAATCTATAGCAGTAAAGCTGCTGGACCGGTAACGTCATACTACACCCAATCTCAGATCATTTGTCTAGCTGGAAAACTATTCATTGCTAATGATAACGTAATAGTTGCACAAGAGCAGCTGAGGAAGTGGATAAGGCTGTGAAGGCTTGTGATTTCTCAATTTCTTGCTATCGACAAACATTTGTATGTTTGTAAGGCAAAATCAAATTAGTCAGAAACTATCTACCATCAGGTTTGATTGGAGTACAATTCCTCTGTATGCCACAGTGACAAGGAAGACACACCTTCCAGGCATCTAGGCGTGGGTGACATTCCAACACGCAAGGAGTTTTCTGTCCATGTGAAAGGGAGGCAGAGATGACATTAAACACTGGCTTAGAATGGCAAGCATTCAAAGAGAATACAGTGAATAACGAGCACCAAATTTACAGAGCATTATATCAGTCAATCTCAGTGTGTGCTGTGACAGCTGTTGAGCGTGTTAAGACATGCACACAGAAGAATGACGGAAACTGCAGGATTTGCCTTCAAAATGCCATTCTAGATGGTGCATGTCGTTACTCGACCCCTGGGTCAAAGGATGTGTCCCTCTGTACAAGGTGGATAAGAATGCATGAAGAAAGCATATTGATGGAATGCATGGAGTAGAGGGCATAGGAATCATCATATCTTTAACATCTTATTGTCAAAATCCAAGCCAGTCAGTTTCTCTGTATCACATTGCCTTTTTTTATACTGATTACCATAAATTAAAAAAAGAAAAGAAACTGTAGCTAAATCAGCTTGCAGAACCAAATTAAATATAATAATATATCATAAGATATTTTTTTAAAACTTGCAATACATCAAGTTTCTTACATATTTATAATTGTATAATACATATTTTTTGTAATATTGCAAAAAAAAAATTACAATCTATTTTTTAGTGTTATTTTTCAAAAAGAGTTTTTTAGGAAAAATATTTTCTTTTTTTTTGTGGGTAACTGGATAAACACACAGTAATTATTTCGAAAAGAAAATACAGAAAGGTTTTTGTCCTGTAGTTCACCTCATCATATTTCATGACACTGTGCAGCACAGATAGATGCTGATTTGTGAACCAAATTTTATCATTGAACAATGATGTACTGTGAAAGCGATGCATTTAGCTCTGCATTACAAGGAGGTTGATTATTTCACACCCATCAACACTCAATACTGGTATATTTGGGATCTTTACACGTTTTTTTGATTGGAAACAATACGCTAAATCACTATAACGCATTCTCCGAACACAGAGCCGCACAGGCAACATATGTCTGAAATAAACATGACCTTATTATGCATTAATTTTTGCCAGCAAAGCAAAGCTTCTTCGCAGGTACAGATTCTCGAGCATGCCACTGAAACAACCAAACGTCTTTAAAAACTGCATTTGTGTGACTGTCACAGACTCAATCTCATTTTCACAACTCTCTAATTCTGATTAGAGTGGGGATGAAAGAGAAAATCTCTAGGCTATACGATGAAGATAAAGTGGAATGAGGTGACTCTGAGATGAAGAGAGGGAAAAGAAAAAGATCTCCCTCCCTTCATCCCTCCCTCTGCCTGTCCCTGTCTATCTCTCTGTCTCTGAGAAAAACTGGTGAGGTCTGCAGTGCTCTTTGTGCTAGTGACTGACATGGTTTATTCATTTGGGCTGCAATTCACTACTGGAGTCTGGCATGCGCACACACACACACACACACACACACACATTCAGTATCTCTCGTGCATAATATAGGCTTAAGGGAAGTATTAAGTGTTATCTATGTATTTGTGGGCCTGTACATTGAGGAAGTGTGTGTGTGTGTGCATGGGATAACAAACTTATAGCTATGTACTTATACTTGGTCTTATATCTGTCATCTTATCAAGAGCAAACTCCACTTTAAGGAAGTTAGATCTGTACCCCGCCTCCCCCCTCTCTCACACACACACACACACACACACCTTTTTACATATATGTGGTATTTCCATGTCCCTACTGCTGACCTTAAATTCAGTATACAAAGGGGAATCTTTTGTCTCTTTTTGTTATTTTTCTTAAAGCAATAAAGAAAATCTCTGCTGGAGCCTGCCAACACACACCAGCATTTAAGCATCAAATGACCAAAAAGTCACAGTCTATCTCTCTCTCTCTCTGTGTGTGTGTCTCTCTCTCTCTGTCTCTCTCTCTCTGTCTCTCTCTCTCTCTCTCTCTGTCTCTCTCTCTCTCTCTCACTCTCTCTCTCTCTCTCTCTCTCTCTCACACACACACACACACACACACACACACAGCAGGTTACAGCCTGTGGGAAACAGAATCAAAGGCAATCATGGCATGGCTTCTCAATTAGGCTGGCAGCTGACCACCCGGATCTGTCAGTGTCCCAATTACCATGCGGAAGAGTGTATTTATCTTGAGGAACAACATAACACACAGCCCCTTCAAGACAGTCAGACAGGTAGTACACACTTGCCACACTCTTGCTGGGATGTACAGACAGACAGCGAGAGAGGCAGACAGGTATGAGCGAGCTGTCTAGCAGGTCTGCTCTCACCTTTTCTTCCTAGAGCAAGGTCGACTCATCCTGCCTGAGGCCACCTGGACTGAAGCATGCATATTTATTTTGGGGATGCATCACCTGCTTGACCAAAGGCAAGGAGACATGACCCACCTGGAGGTAAAAGAGGGACTAATGTTTGTGAATCTTTGCTAGTTGCCTGGAAAAAAATTATGATGAAAGAACGTGATGAAAAGAACAAATATGTGTGTGTGTGTGTGTGTGTTACTTTTTTATACCTATGTACATGCTAGTCTGCTCTCTTTTTTTCTTTTAACTTTCCTTGCTTTCCTCTCTATAGTTCAATTAAATTGTAACTCTATATATTGCTAACAAAGCTTTATGGTCCTGCACAGGGTGGTGGTGGAAGGGTATTTAAAAATATTAAACTACTTTAAAACAAATTATGATGAAAATTTGACGAAAAAAAAAACATACATTACTGATGTCTCTGAGGTTTTTTCCCATGACAGAAAAGATCTCAGTAATCTGACACACCTTAGGTTTTATCTCAAACTTTAGTAGAGATCTCATCAAGTTCACACACTGTGCTCAGATCTGAGAAGTCAGTGATATGAAGTATATATAAATATGTATAATTTTAACAGATGAGAAGAATGCTAATATCAAGAGGAAACCCAGACAGACGCAAGGACGTGAGAAACGACAAAAAGCAGCATTAAAACCAGGGACCTTAGTGCTGTTATGCCTTGCTAAATAAATCAAGCACTGAAAACGTTTTAACATTTTTTTTAACAATTTTAACATTGTTTTTACTGCACAGCTCATCAGCTAAAACTTGACTAAGTGACTTGTCTGTGGTCTGTGTCAACAAACATTTTAAGCAGCATTACAGCATTTGTTTAAAAAAAACTTTTGAATCCTGTCAGTGTCTAGCATGACTATTTTCTCTATCCTGACTTTTCTAATCTCAGCCTCAATTTTTTTTTGTCTGACTCAAGAATTTTAGGAAAAGCATTTAACAACATTTATACCAAAATGACAAACAAGAGACAATCATTATTAAGTCCCCTGAGACATCAAAGAGAAAGCCTTCAGCAAAAAAGAAATCCCCTGGGAATAAAGAGTTTATTATAGTCTTGCAGAGACATATACCCAGGAGAATACAAAAAAAAAAAAAAAAAAAGATCTTGAGGATCTTGGATGAGTATACTTCTCGCATTTCACTAAAATGCTTTTGGGAATATCTTACTGTCTTTACACGTCAGTCTCAGAGTCTTGATGAATCTCTCCCTAGAATAAATGAAAGAGAAAGATACATCAATACACAATTCTCAGTTACACTAGAACTGACAGCTCTAACCAACAACATCCATAGTAATAAGTGTGTAATAATGCAGTAGTATTTCTGATGCTGGGTTCAGAGTAGGAAACACCACGTGTCACCAGTTCCCATTTCTCCTGAGAGATCTTTAATGAATAAATAAATAAATAAATAAATAAATAAATAAATAAATAAATAAATATATGAAAGAGCAGGATGATAGAGGTGTGGCTTTGGGGTGAAAGTGGGTAATATGGAGGTCACAAAAAAAAAGAAATAAAAAAAAAAAAGAAACAAAGAAAGTACTGAGGAGCAGAGCATCATTAGGCAGAAAGCCCAGCTTGTCTGTGTATAGTGTTCCACTAGAGCAATTTACATCAAAGCTCTCAGAACTCAAGTCCAGGGAGTAAATTAAGCCCCATTTAGAAATGACAAGGAAAAAGAAGAGGCCATTCTCTAACACTGACACACACACACACACAAATACTGTTTTGTCTAATTTTTATACAGTGTATTTGCATTTCCTGTTTCTTACTATTTACTATTTTTCACTGTTACACATACAGTGAGGGAAAAAAATTATTTGATCCCCTGGTGATTTTGTACGTTTGCCCACTGACAAAAATGATCAGTCTATAATTTTAATGGTAGGTTTATTTTAACAGTGAGAGACAGGATAAATCCAGAAAAATGCATGTCAAAAAAAGTTATACATTGATTTGCATTTTAATGAGTGAAAAAAGTATTTGATCCCCTGACAATCAGCAAGATTTCTGGCTCCCAAGGTGTCTTTTATACAGGTAACAAGCTGAGGTTAGGAGCACACTCTTAAAGGGTCAATCAGTCAGATTCCAAACTCTCCACCATGGCCAAGACCAAAGAGCTGTCCAAGGATGTCAGGGACAAGATTGTAAACAAGGCAGGAATGGGCTACAAGACCATCTGCTTGGCTAGAAGGTGACAACAGTTGGTGCGATTATTCGCAAATGGAAGAAATACAAAATAACTGTCAATCTCCCTCGGTCTGGGGATCCATGCAAGATCTCACCTCGTGGAGTTTAATGATCATGAGAACGGTGAGGAATCAGCCCAGAATTACACTGGAGGATCTTGTCAATGATCTCAAGGCAGCTGGGACCATAGTCACCAAGAAAACAATTGGTATGAGAAAACTCTTTGGCATCAACTCAACTCGCTGTGTTTGGTGGAGGAGAAATGCTGCCCATGACCCCAAGAACACCATCCTCAGGTGACAGAGCAACTACACCGCATCAAAGGGACGATGGACGGAGCCATGTACCATCAAATCATGGGTGAGAACCTCCTTCCCTCAGCGAGGGCATTGAAAATGGGTCGTGGATGGGTATTCCAGCATGACAATAACCCAAAACACACAGCCAAGGCAACAAAGGAGTGGCTCAAGAAGAAGCACATTAAGGTCTAGTGGCCTAGCCAGTCTCCAGACCTTAATCCCATAGAAAATCTGTGGAGAGAGCTGAAGGTTCGAGTTGCCAAATGTCAGCCTCGAAACCTTAATGACTTGGAGAGGATCTGCAAAGAGGAGTGGGCCAAAATCCCTTCTGAGATGTGTGCAAACCTGGTGGCCAACTACAAGAAATGTCTGACCTCTGTGATTGCCAACAAGGGTTTGGCTACCAAGTACTAAGTCATGTTTCACTCATTAAAATGCAAATCAGTGTATAACTTTTTTGAAATGCATTTTTCTGGATTTTTTTTGTTGTCTCTCAATGTTCAAATAAACTTATCCTTAAAATTATAGACTGATCATTTCTTTGTCAGTGGGAAAAAGTACAAAATCAGCAGAGGATCAAATCATTTTTCCCTCACAGTATCTCAAATAATTTCTTCTACGAATGAACAAACAAATAAATTATGTGATTAATTAATATCATTGCCATGCTACTCAACAACAACAACAAAAAAATATATAATTATAATAATAATAATAAATATAATAATTGCATATAAATATATCTTTTTTAAAATAAGACAATGATGTTGAGTTCATGTTTTCATTAGAGATCTGTGTGTATTCATCCAAATCACAGACTATTAAAAGTCATTTTTCAGTTGTTCCTTTACATAGAGGAGGAGCTTTCTACTTCTAAAGATAGTATGAAGTTAGGGACACGTTGTGTGTATGCTGATAGCAGCCAATCATTATGTATGTTACAAGCGGTTAATTATTTGCCAGTAACGCCATGTGTTAAAGTATTTTATTCCTCTTATCCCATAGCAACAGTAATTATTTTTAATTCAGGAAAGAACGATAAGTCATACATTTTTTTTAGCTGTTTATAGTTACCTTCAGTGTTGTGGAACATCCATGTGGCAAGATCTTGTTTCTCCTTCATCAGTTTCTATGTTTATTTCCTTGAATTGAGTAATATTAAACATCAGTTTGTCATCATCTCGAGAAACCAGAGAGTAAGCATAAAGCACTGTCCAGAAGACCTTCCCATTGCAGAAAACTTACTGACTTACAAATGCTGGAACCAAATGATTCCTTCTATGAATGTTAAATAAACAAGGCTCTTCACCAAATTAGCAATAAGATTAGCAATAGGTTTTCCTTAGTAATGAAGATTAAACAAAAATTGTAAAGCTATTTAATGCTTCATGCTTAAACATTTGTTTAAAAAATTATAGGTTTATTATTAGGTATAGATATTTGTGGCATTCTCCAACTCAAGTCCCTGTGAATGAGCTGCTATTGAAGAAGCAACATCACAGAGGTGTATGATCCATGCTGTTGAATCAGAGTTGAGGATTCATCAATTATGTCGAGTACACTGAAAAAGTAATTACAGTAGATCTTAACAAAACATGATGTAACCAGAAATACTTTTTTATGATGACGTCTAAGGAGTCATGATCTGTACCAGTACAACACAACTGTCCTTATAATGGCTTACAGTCATATACAATTTTAACACATAAATCATTACGAATAATCTACTATATGACTTTATGATTAGGTGTTCATCATAAGCTACTTAACTATTAGTGTTCAGTGTTGTGGGAAGATATTTGGCTTTAATGGCAGCTTTCTGCTTAAGGCAAAACTCTTCACAGAGGAAGCTGGCAACAGTATAGCAGGAAGGAGAGCGCTTCGAACACAACTATCTTTTCTCTCAGGCAAAGCAGATGTAAAACTATAAGCCTATGCAAACACACACACACACACAACCTGATTCTGAGATCTGAACATGTTGTTCATGAAGTCAAACTAAAACTAAGAAAAGAAAAAATGTCAGACATCAGAAAAACGTGTACTGTTGTGTGTTTTCATGATCGCCCAGAAATCAAGTCTGCATATTGTGCAGTACAGTTTGCTGTCACATGTGGAATGTAAGATAGAAAAGAGAAGCTGGGCTAGGCAGTGAGATACGACTGTCATATTGAAATGTACTGTAGTGAAGTGGATTATGAACTCCTGCATCCACTGTGATAAGGGTTACATAGCTAATGCATTCATTCATCTTCACTAACCAATTTTAAAGTAACCCACTGTCCCATCTTGCCACCATATATGGCTAATGTGATGATAAGAAAATTTATTAGAGGCACGTAATCTTTACTACATCCAGCATAGTAGTATTTTTTTAAAAAGGCATGCCTTTACAAGTTAGTATGTAAAAATCCCCCAATCTTTATACCTAATTTGGTCACTTGGCAATTCCCACCCACAGTCCAGTTCTCTCCTATCACAAGACATACTAACTGGGGAGACTGAAGACTTACACATGCTTCTTCCATGACACATGAAGCCAGCCAATTGCAGCTTTTTGAACTGCCACTCTTGGAGCATCACTGAGCAACGTAATACACTCTGAGGAAAGCACTATCTACCGTCTTACACGAACTCACAGACAGCTGTGACTGACTAGTATCACTATGAGGAGAGGAGAGAATGCCATCTGACCCACCCAGAGAACATGGCTAGTTATTGGTTCCTGGCTGTTGAACTCACAAATATTCTGCCATTAGGGTAAACGCTTTCTGTTGCTCCACTCAGCAGCAACATTATTTATTTATTTATTTATTTATCTATCTATCTATCTATCTATCTATCTATCTATCTATCTATCTATCTATCTATCTATCTATCTATCTATCTATCTATCTATCTATCTATCCATTCATTCATTCATTCATTCATTCATATTGTCTGTTTTACTCCTGGCCTTCACCATTGCACATAAATAAAAAATACCTGTAAAATCAGGTAAAATAAATACCTGATATCAGGTACACACATTTATATGGATTTGATTCTCAGTTCTTCATAATCATCACATGTCTATGTCCTTCTCCTTGGTGCACTGCTTCCACAATCCAAAAATCATGCTGGTAGGTGGATTGACAACTCTAAATTGGCCCTAGGTGTGAAGGAGTGTGTGAATGTGTCTGTGTGTGATCTATCCAGAGTGTACAGTCTACAGTGGTCCTGGAATAGGCTTCAGATTCATTGTAACCCTGACTAGGGTTAAGTGGTTAGTGAAGATGAAAATACACTATATTGCCAAAAGTATTCGCTCACCTGCCTTGACTCGCATATGAACTTAAGTGACATCCCATTCCTAATCCATAGGGTTCAATATGACGTCGGTCCACCCTTTGCAGCTATAACAGCTTCAACTCTTCTGGGAAGGCTCTCCACAAGGTTTAGGAGTGTGTTTATGGGAATTTTTGACCATTCTTCCAGAAGCGCATTTGTGAGGTCACACACTGATGTTGGACGAGAAGGCCTGGCTCTCAGTCTCCACTCTAATTCATCCCAAAGGTGTTCTATCGGGTTGAGGTCAGGACTCTGTGCAGGCCAGTCAAGTTCATCCACACCAGACTCTGTCATCCATGTCTTTATGGACCTTGCTTTGTGCACTGGTGCACAGTCATGTTGGAAGAGGAAGGGGCCAGCTCCAAACTGTTCCCACAAAGTTGGGAGCATGGAATTGTCCAAAATGTCTTGGTATGCTGAAGCATTCAGAGTTCCTTTCACTGGAACTAAGGGGCCAAGCCCAGCTCCTGAAAAACAACCCCACACCATAATCCCCCCTCCACCAAACTTTACACTTGGCACAATGCAGTCAGACAAGTACCGTTCTCCTGGCAACCGCCAAACCCAGACTCGTCCATCAGATTGCCAGATGGAGAAGCGCGATTCGTCACTCCAGAGAACGCGTCTCCACTGCTCTAGAGTCCAGTGGCGGCGTGCTTTACACCACTGCATCCGATGCTTTGCATTGCACTTGGTGATGTATGGCTTGGATGCAGCTGCTCGGCCATGGAAACCCATTCCATGAAGCTCTCTGCACACTGTTCTTGAGCTAATCTGAAGGCCACATGAAGTTTGGAGGTCTGTAGCGATTGACTCTGCAGAAAGTTGGCGACCTCTTCGCACTATGCGCCTCAGCATCCGCTGACCCCGCTCCGTCAGTTTACGTGGCCTACCACTTCGTGGCTGAGTTGCTGTCGTTCCCAAACACTTCCACGTTCTTATAATACAGCTGACAGTTGACTGTGGAATATTTAGGAGCGAGGAAATTTCACGACTGGATTTGTTGCACAGGTGGCATCCTATCACAGTTCCACGCTGGAATTCCTGAGAGCGACCCATTCTTTCACAAATGTTTGTAAAAACAGTCTGCATGCCTAGGTGCTTGATTTTATACACCTGTGGCCATGGAAGTGATTGGAACACCTGATTCTGATTATTTGGATGGGTGAGCGAATACTTTTGGCAATATAGTGTATATTAATCAATCATTCTGTCAGGGATTATTTTTGAAACCTGATACAAGTTCTTCTATTATTGATAGTACAGCTGGGGACGCGAGCACGACACAGCCGACTACTGCTGTTCTAACATACAATGCACTTGCAGATAAATAAACAACAAGTAAAGACCCATAACTACAAATCCAGGTTTCTAGACAGTGACTAAGGCTTAGACTAACTATTAGGCTTTGATTATATTATTTGTCAAAGTCAAAAGGCAGTCTTGTGTGTTACAGCATGGCGAGGTGACTCACGCTGTCACTTCTGTGAATTCATGAGTAATTCACATGTTGAGTAATAAACATGGGCAGGATTGATGCACCAACTGTCTTGTGCTGATTGCTCATTACCATGGAAATGAAAAAGCTGTAAAGAATAACAAAGCAGTAAGAGAAAGAGAGTGACAAATTGCACAACGAGTGTAAAGTGTAAAAAGTGTAAAGTACTATAATACATGTGCTAGTGTGTGTATGTGTGTGTGGGAGGGGGGCTGTATGTGTATGTCTATGCAAATGTCCCTTATTTTATAGAGGTTGGAACTTGTTCTTCATGATCAAAACAATGTCGTGAGCAGTTAACTATGAAAATTTAACACACCCAGTTTCGACATTTTATCTAGATCCACACATTCACACAGGAAAAAGCTCACGCTGCAGATCCAGAGCTCCATAAACCGATTCTTTGTAACTTTATTACTTTTCATCTAGAATTGGAATTATTACAATAAATAGTTTTGTGCTTTTATAACACAGTTACCAATTTCAGCATAATCTTCATTAATTTGCATGAATTTATCGAAAGTGATATTCTGTAAGACCTATCTTTACACTTGAATGAAAATTCACACAAGGCTCTTAGCCGGTAGACCCAACATTGGGCTATTTGGGAATAATGGTCATTAAGAAGGTCATTGGCGTGAGAATGTTTACACATCTCTGTGCTAAATATGCAGTGCGGGTTCCAACATGTTCCTTGCTAAACGTCTAATGTGCTGTTTCACTTAAACTTCGTTTAGCTAATAGTGATAGAAGTGCTGAGAGTTCCTCCTGATCTGAAACCAGTGTGATAATGGTTGTAGGAAGAAAAAACAAGAAGAAACTCTTTTACGTTTATGTACTGTGAGTATAGCACAAATGAACAGGTGTGTGCATGTGAATGCCTACCCGGAGTTCCTTGTTCTGCAAAGATACTGGAACTCATGTTGTGGTAAACACTAAACACTGAGTATCACACTGAGTATTGAGCAATTTTAAGTTTCTTAAGCGAAGTAAAATATGTATTAAATATGACACAATAATGTATCTATACACCAATCTATCCAGATTATATGTGGGAGGCCTAACTTTAAAGTGTTGTTGCACTGCAGCTTTTGTTCATTTGCACTTCTCTATATTCTTTATAGTAATTACACTTATAGTTGGCATATTGTTTTCTATTTTTCCTTAGATTTTTTTGTTGATTTGGTATCATAATTTTCTTAACTCATGTTGTTCTACACTACCATAGTAAAAGTTGAATAAACAGTATGTTATACAGAAATATGTGTCCCCAGGTCCACGAAGACATAAGTTATTTCCACATGTATTCACCATTTATTTGTTTATGTTTAGAATCTATATGCACGATAGGAAGTTTTAGAAATTCTCACCCTGTTAGGAGTCTTAGGAGAATGTACAGTATGTAACAAAATCAGTTTATCTAGAAGAAGCATTTATTATTTGTCACACATTCATAACAGCACAGTGTAATGCTTTTTCACATATCCCAGCTTGTTAGGGAGTTAGAGTCAGAGCACAGGGTCAACCATTATGCAGTGCCCCTGGAGTAGAAAGGGTTAAGGACATGGCTTAAGAGCCTAACAGTGGCAACATGATGATTGAACCCTCACCTTAAGATCAGCCTTAATCATTTGAACCACCACTGCCCACCTAAAGCCTGGACTTTGTACACTGAATAAAGCTTTTAGTGCTACATACATCGATACAACTACAAGAAGTCACAAGTGTGAGTTTCTTTCAAAACATATAGAAAGCCACAAGTAACCATAAAGGTTGGAGTTGAGTGCAAGTAGTAATAAGTGCTACTAACAACAGCATGAATGCTAAGAGTCAAAGACAATCATACAACATTTACTGATAGAGTGAAGTCATAAAGCATGCACAGTTTATGACTGAAACCTTACCACACCCATTGACCTTATCTTTACTGAAGTGAGCTTCCACAAAAGAGGAACAGAGAAAAACGGTCAAGAGTCATTTCTATTTTCATGTTCTTGTGTCGCCCAGTGAGACAGTGTTCAGCTGGTAGCTTGGAAACTAACTCACTGTATATGTCAAAAGAAATTTAGAAGATGTGAGAGCTCTAAAGCTGGGATTTTTGATTTCACAACTCAAGATTCAAGATTCAAGAAGCTTTATTGTCATTTCAACCACATATAGCTGGCGCAGTACATAGTGAAATGAAACAATGTTTCTCCAGGACCTGGTGCTACATAAACATACAACAACAAGTTCAACACAACAACAAACAACACCATAGAGCTAGGACAGAAGTTTGTCTTAGCCACCTAAAGTGCACAGTGTGCAGCTAGGTGCAAACAGAGCATAGACAAGACAGTGCAAAAAGACAATAAATACAATAAAGACAACACAAAAGAACACAGGACACTTAGCGCCAAAAAGAAATAAAAGAACATGTGTACTGGAATGTAAGTGAAATAAAATAGATAAAGTGAAATGATGTAAAAAATAAAAAAAAGTATTGTGCAAAAATATTGTGCAAAAATACACAGCAGCGGTTGAGGTAGTGCAAATAGAATAAACATAAGTATAACTATAGCAGCGGATGACAGGTAGAGGTAGTGCAGTAAGTAATGAACAGTATAAATTATGTGTGTGTGTATGCGTCCACACAGTCAAGAGAGAGTGTGTGTACACTATATTGCCAAAAGTATTCGCTCACCCATCCAAATAATCAGAATCAGGTGTTCCAATCACTTCCATGGCCACAGGTGTATAAAATCAAGCACCTAGGCATGCAGACTGTTTTTACAAACATTTGTGAAAGAATGGGTCGCTCTCAGGAGCTCAGTGAATTCCAGCGTGGAACTGTGATAGGATGCCACCTGTGCAACAAATCCAGTCGTGAAATTTCCTCGCTCCTAAATATTCCACAGTCAACTGTCAGCTGTATTATAAGAACGTGGAAGTGTTTGGGAACGACAGCAACTCAGCCACGAAGTGGTAGGCCACGTAAACTGACGGAGCGGGGTCAGCGGATGCTGAGGCGCATAGTGCGAAGAGGTCGCCAACTTTCTGCAGAGTCAATCGCTACAGACCTCCAAACTTCATGTGGCCTTCAGATTAGCTCAAGAACAGTGTGCAGAGAGCTTCATGGAATGGGTTTCCATGGCCGAGCAGCTGCATCCAAGCCATACATCACCAAGTGCAATGCAAAGCGTCGGATGCAGTGGTGTAAAGCACGCCGCCACTGGACTCTAGAGCAGTGGAGATGCGTCCTCTGGAGTGACGAATTGCGCTTCTCCATCTGGCAATCTGATGGATGAGTCTGGGTTTGGCGGTTGCCAGGAGAACGGTACTTGTCTGACTGCATTGTGCCAAGTGTAAAGTTTGGTGGAGGGGGGATTATGGTGTGGGGTTGTTTTTCAGGAGCTGGGCTTGGCCCCTTAGTTCCAGTGAAAGGAACTCTGAATGCTTCAGCATACCAAGACATTTTGGACAATTCCATGCTCCCAGCTTTGTGGGAACAGTTTGGAGCTGGCCCCTTCCTCTTCCAACATGACTGTGCACCAGTGCACAAAGCAAGGTCCATAAAGACATGGATGACAGAGTCTGGTGTGGATGAACTTGACTGGCCTGCACAGAGTCCTGACCTCAACCCGATAGAACACCTTTGGGATGAATTAGAGTGGAGACTGAGAGCCAGGCCTTCTCGTCCAACATCAGTGTGTGACCTCACAAATGCGCTTCTGGAAGAATGGTCAAAAATTCCCATAAACACACTCCCAAACCTTGTGGACAGCCTTCCCAGAAGACTTGAAGCTGTTATAGCTGCAAAGGGTGGACCGACGTCATATTGAACCCTATGGATTAGGAATGGGATGTCACTTAAGTTCATATGCGAGTCAAGGCAGGTGAGCGAATACTTTTGGCAATATAGTGTATCTGTGTGTGAGAGAGACAGAGAGTTAATATACAGTTCAGTCCTGAGTGAGAGTGTGTGTGTGTGAGAGAGTGTAGAACAGTTCAGTCCTGAGTGAGAGTGTGTGTGAGAGTGTAGAACAGTTCAGTCCGGGGTATTGAGGAGCCTGATGGCTTGAGGAAAGAAACTGTTACACAGTCTGGTTGTGAGGGCCCGAATGCTCCGGTACCTCTTTTCAGATGGCAGGAGGGTGAAGAGTGTGTGTGAGGGGTGTGTGGGGTCATCCACAATGCTGTTTGCTTTGCGGATGCAGCGTGAGGTGTAAATGTCTGTGATAGAGGGGAGAGAGACTCCGATGATCTTCTCAGCTGTCCTCACTATGCGCTGAAGGGTCTTGCGATCCGAGACGGTGCAGTTCCCAAACCAGGCAGTGATGCAGCTGCTCAGGACGCTCTCGATGGTCCCTCTGTAGAACACAGTCAGGATGGGGGAAGGGAGATGGGCTTTCCTCAGCCTCCTCAGGAAGTAGAGGCGCTGCTGGGCTTTCTTGGTGATGGAGCTGGTGTTGAGTGACCAGGTGAAGTTCTCCGCCAGATGGACACCAAGGAATTTGATGCTCTTGACGATCTCCACAGAGGAGCCATCGATGGACAGTGGAGAATGGTCACACTGTGCTCTCCTGAAGTCAACAACCATCTCTTTGGTCTTGTCGACGTTCAGGGAGAGGTTGTTGGCTCTGCACCAGGCTGTTAGATGTTGCACCTCCTCTCTGTATGCTGACTTGTCGTTCTTGCTGATGAGACCCACCACGGTCGTGTCATCAGCGAACTTGACGATGTGGTTGGAGCTGTGCATTGCTGCACAGTCGTGAGTCAGCAGAGTGAACAGCAATGGACTGAGCACACAGCCCTGAGGCGCTCCAGTGCTCAGTGTGGTGGTGCTGGAGATACTGCTCCCGATCCGGACTGACTGAGGTCTCCCAGTCAGGAAATCCAGGATCCAGTTGCAGAGAGAGGTGTTCAGGCCGAGGAGACTCAGCTTCTTAATCAGCTGCTGAGGGATGATTGTGTTGAATGCTGAACTGAAATCTATGAACAGCATTCGAACATAGGAGTCTTTGCAGTCCAGGTGTGTGAGGGCCAGATGGAGGGTTGTGGTGATGGCGTCGTCCGTGGAACGGTTAGGACGATACGCAAACTGCAAGGGGTCCAGCGAGGGTGGTAGCTGTGACTTGATGTGCCTCATGACGAGCCTCTCGAAGCATTTCATCACGATTGGTGTGAGTGCAACGGGACGGTAGTCATTGAGGCAGGAAACCGTGGACTTCTTTGGCACAGGGACAATGGTCGTTGTCTTGAGGCACGTAGGGATGATGGAGCTGCTCAGCGAGATGTTGAAGACAACTGTGTCATCTCATACAGAGAATTAAATATTGAAATGCTATGCAGTGCACTGACATCCTCAGGCTGTGGGCTTATTGGTTTAGTTGTAATACCGTACAGTATTACTTGCAAGCAATTAGGTCCTGAGGATACAGTGTTGCACATACACACACACACACACACACACACGCACACACACGTTATAGCCACAGATGTGCCCAGAGCATATGCCACATTTGATAACCTTTGATTCACCCTCTGTTCCCACTCTTGTAAAAATGTGTACATTATGAGACCTTCCACACATTATACTACATTATTAATTAAGATTCATACAAAAGCAATCTTACATGACCTTTTTCACAAGTCTTCAATTCAGCTAAGCTGATATTCCACATAGAGTACAATTCTAAGACTACACTTTGCTATATAATGCATGAGGACACCTGACCATCACATCTATATGAGCTTGTAGGACATCTCATTTCAAATTCATGACCATTAACATGACCTTGCAGCCATGACAGCCTCCACTCTTCAGGGAAGGCTTTCTGTAAGATACTGAAGTGTGTCTGTGGGAATGTGCTTGTGATATCAGGCACTGATGTAGGATGAGAAGGCCTGGCTTTCTATCAATATTCCAGTTCATCCCAAATGTGTTTTGTGGGGTTGAGGGTCAGAGCTCTGTGAAGGCCACTGAATTTCCTCTGCACCAAACTCATCAAACTATGTCTTTACAGACCTCACTTTGTTCACAGGGGCATTCTCTTGCTAAAATAGGCAAGAGCCTTCTCCATACAATTACAAAAAGGTGGAAACATTCAGTTGCATAAAATGACTTTGTGTGCTAGAACATTTCTCTTCACTGGAACTACGGAACTCATAGTGAAGTGTGCTTTATCAGTGTGTCCACTGCTCCAGTGTCTACTGGCAGTGTGCTTTCCATGTGGCATACCAAGACAGAGCCACTGATCTCTTTATTACAACCAGTTCTAGAGCCAAAATTTATCTATGGAGATCCATGGCTATGTACTCGGTTTTATGTACCTGTTAGCAATGGGTGTGGCTGAAACTACTGAGCGTTGGTTACATGTTGTTGTCCATATAGAGTACGTAGATAATGTTTATTGCAGCAAAACAGTAAAAAGGTTAGACGATAAAAGTGTAGATCTCAAAGTGCCAAATATTTTAACAAAATGGATGAATTTTCATCACTTCACTATGCCAGTGAGTGGTATAGTGGAGTCCAAATTTTGTGTCTACTACCAAGAACTTTATTTTTCTACTATGTTTATGCACCTCAAAAAATTTAGGGACATCTGGGTGCTCAGCTAGCAAGTATATGATAATGATATTCCTTCTTGTTATGGTTTATGCTTCCTTTTTTTTGATTCCTAACAAGCATTGGTTAATACTGTTTCAAAACCTTTCATACAGTCTGTATTACCAACATGATTAATGATTAGCGAAACACTTAATCTCATCTCCAGACCCACAAAAACACTTCATACATGTCTAACTATAAGCTCTTTCAACCATATGGCAACAAATTGAACTCAGAAAGCACTGTCATTTCTTTCACTATCCTTTATTTTTATAGAAATATATCATTATCTCACTGCTACTCTTCTTTCCCCACCAAACTGTTTTCCTTGAGGCCAGCTGCTTTTACTAAAAGACGGTAACGAGACTAAAAGCAGGACACTTACCAAGGCTTTCATGTGAAATTGCAATTAGCTCTTTTGGAAATTATTATTATTTAATTTGATTGTAATTATTCTACTATGACTTTCTATATATTTAAATATGGTTACTGCCAAACTGTTTTAATGTGTGTCAGTGTGCTGTTTTGCAGGTGGTGGAGAATGAATGACAAGAGAGCTCATGGATTTTGGAAGATGTGGTCATTAAATGCATTTCTGGTGAAAGCCGTTTGGCATGCATAGACTTCTGTTTCGCTTTGAGTGTGTGAAGAGTTTTCCAATGTGACAAAAAAAAAAACTGTAACAGGTTTCGTTATTGCTAAAAAAATTCTAAGAATATGACAATGCTAAATTCTCTGACAAATGCTGTTTGCTAGCAGTTCTAGGTGACTAACTAATAAGCATCGCAGCACTGAGGTGTTTTTCTCATTGACAGTCATGTATATTTATATGACATAGTAACAGTTTATTAGGCATATGGTAAATTGTATCAAGCAATAAATTATTGCCTTGCTGCACTAAAATTAATTTCATTGGCAAAATATATATATTAAAAAGACTACTTAAGAACGGGTTCATTAACACACACTGACTTAAGAGCATTATGATTTATGTGTTAATTCTGCTGATGATTATGGTATATAACACACTTTCATTAAAGATAATTATAGCCTTTTCTTAAAAAAAAAAATAATAATAATAAACTAATGACATTTTAACTCTAAACGCTACTTTAGCAATAACTTTTCTATTATACTTTTTTTTTGTTGATTTGTTGCCTGGTTGTGTTACTGATGTCTCATGTACAAAGTGTAAACAAAATTGTCCTGCAATTGATGCTGCTTTTCCAGATCATCCAGTAGATCGAATGACAAGGAAGAAAAAGATGCTTTACGGTTTAGGGCATGGAATATGTAGATAAAGTACACAAGGCATGACGCCTGTGAAATCTCTTTTCCCTCCTGATGATGATTCAGAAGACGAGGGCGAGGACAGGGTGTAGGGCAGATTCTGAAAGCTGGTATTTCATTATTATTAATTTAAGATTGCATGATTGTGGTTCTCCTTTGTCTGTAGCAAACATTAAGTGTGCAGAAATATAAAGCATGCAAATGGGGCTGACAGACCAACCCTGGAGCTGGCTAACTCTGGCATCTCGCTCTCTCACTCTCTTTCTCACTCACTTACCTTTCCCTTTCATTTCTTTCTTTCTGCTGCCTTTTCTCTCTCTCCACTTGTTACTCATTTCAAAGAAATGACATGCAAGATTTCTGCATTGCTTCATACTTCTATACATACCACGGACTTTATACTCACATTCAATGAAAGAATTTCTCTGGAGCTACATTTCACAAAAGCACTGAAACGCACAAGTATGACATGCAGACGCAAAGCCACTGTATTCAATTCCACATTATACAGAATATCTAATACATATCACATTTTTTTTTGTTTGTTTAATATTACAATAAGAGGCAAATTAAAGGGGATTAAGAGATCAGGAGGTAAATTATCCTCAAGCAGACTGAAGTCTTATCCTGTAGGACAGAGGAAAGAATAATCCTGGCACAGAGAGAACCTCTGTTCTCTTACTAGCATGCATAAATATATACACATACACACCCAAAACCACACTAAACAGCATTGATCCTTTCAACTGAGTTTAGTTGAGGGCTAATGATTCATGGATCATGTAATATTTAAAAGAATCAATAGAAAAGTGGTTTGAATTTACCAACCAGTCATCTTACAAAACTCCCCTAAAACTAATTGTTACTAAATGCTACTTAAAGAGCTTTAAGTCACACAATAGATAATATATTCAAGCAGCCAATATATGCAAATGTTATGTTATTGATATAAAGGCTATGGGTTTAAGCACAACATTTAGGTACTAAGCTAGCTAGTATGTTTGCAAATGTTAACTAAATTAACTAAATAAATGATATATGTTAACATTATTGTTAATAAATCTCTGAGAATATGATAATGTAAAATGAGACTTAGATACTTAGTTTATTATCACTTCTAACTGACTAGCTATTAAGCATAATGGCACTAACGTGTTTTTCTAATTTGCATTTTCATGTATATTTATATAACATTTAGCAGTTTCTTTAAACACATACACACAAACACAGACACCATGAGGTCCAAAAGTCTGAGAACACGAGTGAGAATGCTTTATTTTGCAATGTATTTTATCAGCAGTACCATGAGTTACAAATGAAACCTGATGATTAATGTTATATCCACTGGAGTGTCATCTAAACATGTGCTTTTAATGAAATGAAATACATAAGACTCAATGAAAACTTGATGTTTGGTGAAAAAGTTATTACCAATTTGCTTGCATTTAAATATAGATGTATATACGTCACCTTGCATCACAGCAGTGCTATACTGGCTTCAGAGCTAGTGACTGGGGAGGCCACTGAAATCTACTGTCACCTTCATGGTACCAGTTTGAGATGATGTGCTGTATGACATGGTACATTAACATGCTGGAAGTAATCTTTATAAGGTGGATATATGCTGGCAGCAATACTAAATTAGTCTGTAATATTCAAAATGGGTTCTGTGTGTGCCAAGAAAGCATTCTCCACATTAGCAAACCACCAAGAATACTGATGAACTGGTGATCAGGGCAGGTTAGGTCCATAGATTCATGCTGTGGATTCCAAATTCTTACCCTACTACCTTCACGTCATGGCAGAAAAGAAAATTCATCAGATCAGACCAAGTGATGTTTTCTAATTTTCAGCTGCCATGTTTAGGTGAAACTGTGTGCCCACTATAGTCTCAGACACTTAGGGGTCTTCTGTTGGTTTATCCAGGTCGTGATGTGTTGTGTATTCTGAGATGCTTTTCTGCTCACCACATAAAAAATGAATGAAATGCCAAAGTAAGGCACCGCTTAACATTTATACAGTTTATAACATAGTTATATATAAAAAAGAGTAAGAGATAGTAGTGAAAAACTGAGAGCACTACGGACTCAAATACTACCTATAAACCTCTCTCTCTCTCTCTCTCTCTCTCTTACACACACACACACACACACACACACTTTAAATTACCTTAGAGATGCCCAAATCACAGAGCCCTAATGCCCTCAGGTATTCATCTAGACCACAACACATTGTACCAATTATCATCTCTAATTACTAACGAGCTCCAAGACAGACACAACATCCACCAGGGTCTGATAATGAAAAGCAATTACAGAAATAACATTTCTGTAGAGGGTGGAGTGTGCTAGGGGTCTTTCTAGTACTGGTAATGAAGAGCACATACGTATAGACAGTGATCACAGTTTATTGAGTATGTTGATTGATGCTCACAGTGCAATGTGTGTGTCTTGCAGTAGCAACATGGGATGCAGGAAGGTAGTGTTATTTTGGCTATTAAGATTCTGTGCTAGTGACTTGTCGGTCTACCAGCGAGCCAACACAGAGTTTATCTCTGACCTCATTTTGTCCTTACAAGTTTGCAAACTTTTGTGCTCAACTGTATGTTGCTGAATGCAAATCAAATTACTTGGTATTTGTCATTACTCTTGCCGGATAGCTATAGAAAAACAAGCACTGCCTTTAAACAGGAAGCAGTTTAGGAAAAAAAGGATGTTCTTGTAGGACAGTGGGTCTACTTTTTAAATGGCAAGACACCAAGTTTTCTCCTTTCTTCCTTCTTTTCTTTCTGCTCTCTCTCTCTCTCTCTTATACATACACACTTGCTGTACATCTGGATGTTCCCTTTCTGCCTCAGCAGTGCCAGAATTGTGTCATTTTCCTCTCTGTCAGTTTCTCCCTAAGCACATTGGACATTTGCATTGACGTTGGTCATTCACCAGGAGATTTAAATAACTGCTATTCAGATGGGCTGTCTGGTGTCCCACTGGCCTGCCAGTATCACAGGACACAAATAGCCTAGCATTACTTAGAGACACATTCATAAAGACACAGGCCTCTTGACCCCTTTGAACTCACTAGCTTTAAAAAGTCTGAAAGAACTTTTAAAGCCCCACTTCCTTTTTACACTATGAGAGGAATTCCCTACAATGTCAAAGTCTCAGAGATATGCACATTCGGCAAGTGCAGTAGGAATCTCTGTTGACAGCCAAGTGTAGAGTGGGTGTCTTCAGCATAAAAAGCACACACTGTGAGGACAGAGGATTTTGTCAGCAGTGAGTTCGAGGCTTCATCAAATAATTATATAACTTTATTATATAAACTATAAAGAGTCTATATAGATATATTGAATTCTAAACCAACTATCAGGTGTCACCCAAGAGAGGATGGCTTCACTTTAGAGTGCACTTCCTCTCAATAATTCTTCTTCATGCCATCTTCATGACAGTTTTGGCTCTGGCTTCTTCACTAGCGGTCTAAATCTATATCTGGATTTCTCGACTGTCGGATGTTAAAAGCCTATAGAAGTAAACATGAATCCACCTGGATTGAATACTTTCAGTGTTTATTATTGCGTTTATTATTATTATTTATAACACACAATGTAATCATCTTAAAATCATTTGAAGATTTAAGAGCTATTGATTGCCATTCGCTGGGGTCACACTGCACTAAGGTTCAGTTCCTGTCTGGAAATTTGCCAAATCAGTCTGTGGTCAAAGGTCAGGTCCTGCATGCTGTGAACTACTGACAAGAGTTCAATAAGGAAACAAGATGCTATTCTGAAAGGTTTACATTTTGGATGATAAATTAATTCTTTGGTTAATGTCTACAAAAATGTGAAATGAAAATGAGGAACATTTTGAGAAAACAATGGTCCCATAAGGATGGTTTAAAATGATAACTTTCTAAAATGCCTTGGAAAAGGGAAAGGGAAGGCACAAATAGAATAATACATCTTACCACTAAAAGAAACTAGATCCTACCAAGCAAACAACTAAGAACATAACAACTCTAATAATAAGTCTAACCTGTCTCAGTAGACCTATAATGTGTTATATCCGAACAGATAACATTATAATATGTTATGGTAAAGTAGCAGTAAAAAAAAAAAAAAAGGCAACTGTCCTTTAAAGGACAGTTGACATGTTTTTTCTTCTTTTTTTGTAAATTTTAATGAATTCACTTTAATTTAAGGCAACTCGTTGGGTCCATGGGCTTATATGAAATACTGTAATATGATAAATTAATGTATATATTCTATGCCCACTTTTCACTAATCACCCTACACTAATAAATGTAGTGAATGGGGAGTGAGGGAGCTGATCCTAACATCATTACAGCTGGGGTAAAAGCTCTGATATTCTTACACTCACATTAGGTCCAAAAAAGACAAAAAAGAGAGTTAATGTTCTGTGAAAGTCTGGCTAGACAGGACCTCTTAGCAGGCTGTTCTCAGACCTGCTCATACTATTGATTCAGAGAGTCTAGGCAAAGTTATATGCATGCCAAAGGTGAAAGGTCAGGTCATGAGGGTGCAGTCATTTGTAGGAGAACAAACACTAGGCAACTGGTGGCTCCTACCATGGTGGTCATGCATGGCAGCTAACCTCTCTGACCTACAAATCTAACATTAGTTCAGAAATATCCTCAGATTGCAGAAGGTCTATGTGAAATGAGGACCTGAAATGCCCCAGAGGGGTGTAGACTGGTTTCAGAATAACTCAGTTAATGTATACCACGCCTTGAAATGAAAAGCAAGAGCGGGCAATTATGTACCATTATATTTATTAGAGTGGTCCCATGTCAACTTTCATGCTCTAGTAAAAATATTCAAATCTTTTTTTTTTTTCCCCCAGTATGATGCATCATTACCGTAAACACTTTTACAAAACTATTTATATTAGAGTAAATAATACAGTTTTAAATAAAAAAAAAGTCGATAACACCTGATAACACACACACACACACACACACTTCCGAATGATCTTTAAGCAGCTGAAGAAACTGTGTCTATTTACATAAACTTTAGTTCCTGCTCAGTTACTGCTAAATGAGATAACAGATAGAATTGGTTTGTTTTTAGGACAGCTACATCTCCAAAATGCACATGACCTGATTCATGTAGCTGTCTTCACCACCATTACTTAGACACAGCAATATCAGATCGATCAATAATATAAACTTTTGATTAAACTTCGGCTGTATTGCCCTGAAGTCAAAATGTCCTGCGTCAGTGCAATGTCCATTAGTGTACAGCACATGAAAGTTAAAACTGTTTGTACCAGTGATGTCATTGTACTTTGAAGCGCAGTGGCAGTAGGGGGGCATTATTAAAGCTTACTGTTAAACCATGCAGGAGATTTGAGCTGTGTTGAAACACAATCCTACTCACCCCCCACAGGAGAACACAATTACTGTTTAACAGGTGCAAAAACAGATTGTGTATCACGACAACTAGCACAAAAATGTCACCTAACTATTTTCAAGGACAAGGATTCTCAAGTAACTGAAAGTTTTAATAACAAACGCGCAAATGTTTACGGACACCTGAACATCACACCCAAATGTGGTTCTTTCCCAACTGTTGCCACAAAGCTTGTACAGGAGGTATTTGTATTGCTGTAGCAGTACAATTTCATTTTAGTGGAAAGGGGACATGTTCCAGTGGTCCAATCTTATCTGTAAAGGGTCATATAGGTACAGCTTTTCATTCCAACCAACCAAATGCCACACCTGATTGTCAATCTAAAGCCACGATCAGCTGATTAAACTTATATTATCAGGTGATGTGTGCGTGATTGAAATGAAAACCTGCTTCTATATCGGTCCTGTGTAGATAAGATTAGACTCCTCTGTTCCAGCATGACAATGCTCCTGTGCACGAAGCAAAATCATGGCTATGAAGTCATAGTTTGTCAAAGTCAGGGTGGAAGAAGAAGAGTGGCCTACACAGAGCCCTGACCTCAACCCCACTGATCTGAATCTTGACTGTGCCCCAGGCCTCCTCTAGCAACATCAGTGTCCAACCTCACCAATGAGAAGTATATAAGAAAACAGTAAACTGTGGGGTGACAGATACTGGGAGTAAAGGGGTATGTTGTTAAAAACCCCAACACCGGTGGAGCAAATCTCAAAAAAAAAAAAGTGTTACTTCATGTTTTATTTACATTTCTGATACAATTCACTGTAATCACTAATCTGTGGTGATTTCACATTTTAGCACAAAGTTATTTGCCATATGTGACGACTGTCCCTGGTACAAACTGAGAGACTTTGCAATTTTCATTGTCTGTACCACTTATCCGATCTATCCTCGGGTCACGGGGAGCCTGTGCCTATCTCAGGCATCATCGGGTATCAAGGCAGGATACACCCTGGACGGAGTGCCAGTCCATCGCAGGGCACACACACTCATTCACTCACGCAATTTAGAGACTCCAATCAGCCTAGAAGCATGTCTTTGGACTGTGGGAGAAAACCAGAGCACCCAGAGGAAACCCACCAAGCACGGGGAGAACATGCAAACTCCACACACACACACACACACACACACACACACACACACACACACAGTGAGTGGGAGCGAGACTCGAACGCTGGAGCTGGAGGTGTGAGGCGAACATGCTTACCACTAAGCCACCATACCGCCACTTTCCAATTAATTGGGAAAAAAAAGTAATGATATTGTGGAACAGTTACTGGGTTTCTGATGATAGTATTAAATAATAGTTTAAACCATACAATTATAGCTCATAAATTTATCTGTATTTGCTAAGTGTAGGTGTGCATGCATGCTTCTTCTAACATTCAAGACTGATGTGACTCATGCACACAGCCAACCCTTAGAGAGCTGGCTCCATTTGTTCTTTGATTAAGTTGTATTTAGTTTTGAATTTGAAGTAAATAGGGCAACCTTTCACAAATGCACACCCTCTAATTAATGGTCTAGAACTGAAAAAAATGCCCCAAAGGCTTAGTTCTTTCATTAGGTATGGCATTTATTTTACTGTAATGCATCATTGCTTAAAGATAGTTAAGAAAGAGTGAATATGCCCCTGACCCCCAACCAGCGTCTTCTGTGGCTTTTACTGCTGTGGGTAAATATTAACATTTTGCACTGTTGTAACACATTCAGCACAACCCAAGTTCATCGTGTCGTAAATTGGATCTGTGTTTAAAGTAGATTATCTGATTAATTCTGGTAAATATTATCAGTTATTAATTAAATCCTTTTACCTTATTTGGGTTTGGTACATCCTTCACTTCATGTATTTTTAATTTTAATATTACTATTTTTTAAAAATATTATTTAGTTAGGAGGACATTTTCCTCTGTTTGGGAGGTTGTGCTTTCTTGCATCCATTGTACGCTTTCTTTATTATTCAAAGCCTGCCTTGCAGAAGCTATTTTTATCCGCTTTTTGAATCATCATGCTTCACTGACTGTCTGCCTCAGGAAACTCAACCACTTCAAGCCCATGATTGTGACTCCTCACAATGTTTCAGGCCACTAAGCAGTTCCTCTGGAGATAGAATGGTAAATTAATCTTGAATTGTATCTTAAAGTATAGGGTAAAAAGGGTAAAAAACAAACAAAAAAACAACCACCTATTCCTATTGCCAGTAGCCTGGACGCCTTCATTCCAGGAATCTATCATTTTCCCAATCTATGGCCTGAGTTCTTGTTAGTTTTGAATGACAACACAGTCCCTGGAGAATCACGAGAATCTCATTTCCTGTGGATGGGAATCGGAAAACGGCATGCTTATTCATGTGAAAGCCTACTATAATACAAGGAAAAGGGGTCCTGGAGCATGTCATTTCAGCTGGAATACACTAACCATCTGTGCATGCCGGCTAGTGCTGGGTGCAGCTGTTTAATAACCAGATCAAATATAGACAAGATGTCAAGAACACTTTAAAATCATACTGACAGAATGATTACTTCTATTTGCTAGCACAGGGTATTCATTAACGTCAGAGAGGAAAGAGACTTTTCATTTCAACCAGTTTTGTGAAAAGTAACTCAAAACAAAGGCACGTTCACAATGTGTACTGTAGACAACTCACTGTTTTGGACAGACACATCCTAGAGCTATTTTGTGAAGACCAGTTCTGTGGCTTTGTAAACACCTTATGATAAAATTAGAGCTTAAAATATCATGAACAGTAAGATGTATGATTATAAGGAATGTTTTAATTGAAGAAGAGCTCACGGACATGAACTTATATTTGTTAAAAATGTAAAACGTGCTCCATCTAGTGGACTGAGCAGGTCATTACAGAAAGACAAGCAAAAACACCCTCCTTAATAGTGGTACGGACCAAAGTTTTATTGGATGAATGGGAACTCCATGAAAAGAAACACCACTACTTCCAAGATCTAATGTACATAAGTAGCTGCAAAACAAATTTACATGAAGACTGTAAGACCATTCTTTATTTCTGTAAAAATAAACTTTACTTTCATTGGCTTTAAGGGCTTAGTTGGGGCACCAATGTTGGTCACATATAGCTGAGGTTCCAGTGTTAAAATAAAAGCGGGGACACTGGTTTTACTGAGTGATGCCTATCACACCACAAGCCAGACGACCTCCTGCATTGCCGGTTTTGAGACTTTCATCATTTCCGCCTGTGCCCAAGTCATCCTCCTTCTCGTGAATCTGAAAGGTGACAAGCATTTAAAGAAAACAATAGCCAACACAATTCTGACAGGATAATATTAAAATGCAACATATGAACTTTACTGTCAAAGGTTCATAGACACTGACCGTCACACCCATATGTGCTTCTTTAATATCCTATTCCAGATTTATTCCCACTTTGTTCTTATCCACTCTTTTGAGAAGCTTTTCCACTAGATTTGCACCCATTCAGCCATAAGAGAATTAATGAGGTCAGACACTGATGATGAGTGATGAGGCCTGGGAAAAAGTTTGCCTTACAGTTTATCCCAAACATGTTCAGTGGGGTTGAGGTCACAATTGTTCCACACCTTGGTAAACCTGGTCTTTATGGAACTCAGTATTTGCACGTGGGCAAGTCATGCTGGAACAGGTTTGGGCCTCTTAGTTCCAGTGAAAAGAAATCTTAATACTAAAACACAAAAGATGTTCAAAA
Organism: Hemibagrus wyckioides; assembly: GCF_019097595.1. Taxonomy (NCBI): domain Eukaryota; kingdom Metazoa; phylum Chordata; class Actinopteri; order Siluriformes; family Bagridae; genus Hemibagrus; species Hemibagrus wyckioides. The sequence goes on from NC_080725.1 coordinate 6,181,314, forward strand.
CAATTGTGTGCTTCCAACTTCGTGGCAAGAGTTTGATGAAGAACCACATATGGGTGTGCTAGTCTGGTTTCCACAAACCTTTGGACCTTGTGCATGAACACTGATCTAGAAACCAATAACTTGAGTAAATATTCAAAAAGCATCACTTCTCTTATAGGTTCACTTAGATCTAAATGTTGTCTATATTTTGTTCTCAATTTTAGGAGTGGGGGGGGGCAACCTTCATTTATTCTGAAGAAAAGCATTCAGATTCCTTCTTGCACAACTGTTATAATCAAAACAGGAGGCATTGACCTTTTTGGCCATCACCTACACACAAACACAATGGAACATTGTTTCTGTTTCAGAACATTTATTCTTTATGTATAAAAATAAAAAAAACTAAAATCTCTTTTACAGACCCAATATTGAGTACTTTGAAGAAATTACATCTTTTAGCATTCTTGTTTGAGTCTCTACAGGCTTTGCACACCTGGATTATCTCCATTTCTCCCATTCTCTCTGCCAGATCCTCTCAGTCTCAATAAGAATTGGATGGGGAGCATTTGTGAACTGCCATCAAGCCTCCCCACTATTATTCTACAGGGTTTAAATCTGTTATTCGACTTATCCCAAAGTCACCCTGACGTTGTCTTGGCTGTGGGCTTTGAGCTGATGTCATGCTGCAAAGTGAACCTTTGAGGTTTGAGGTTGTGTGCATGCTGGGGCAGGTTTTCTACAAGAACCGGATGCTGCCACCAACATGCTTTACCATAGAGCTGGTATACTAGCCAGTCAATGAGCAGTACCTGGCCATTTTGAAGCTCTCTTGGTACAGCCATTAGTCTCATGGTCACCTCTCTGACCAAGCCACTGTATACACAACAAAATCTTTGCAGGAATTTACATACACAGTTGTGCAACTACAAAATTCAATTAGGACTGAAATCCCACATGCACTCTGGTAATAACTTAAATTACTCCACCTCCTTATGTAAAACTAATCCAATACAAACAGGGCTTGACTCCTATTTGACAAAACTCAATGATACTGCGTTCCCCCATGCAATATCAAATTTTGTTGGTTTTCCCTGATAAAGTCACTGACTCTGCTCATGAGGTTTTATAGAAGTCAAATCAGATTGTAAGAGCAGTGAATGCACAATTAGCTCATGCAATGAACTTAAAAAGGAAAGATTGGTTTGCTCACCACCATGGTCCTCCCAATGATCGAGTATGGCCCTGTCAGTGACAAGTGCTTGTCCTCAATGTTAACTTCAGCAATTCCATCGGAATTGGCGGTCACGTTACCCAGATCTCCAACATGCCTGTGAGGAATGGCATTAAAATTAGACTGGTAATAGAAGTTGACATCATCATCATCATAATATCAAAATTAACGGTATCAGTCAGAAACTGTGCTCATCTGATGTAATGTGATACTGTGTGATGTAAGCCAATAATGAACAAACCACAGGAAATGGAAGCGATCTGGTCATATTTCACAATTAATGAGGTAATCAGAGCAAAGCAGACCTCAGACTGTGCTGTGTAAGAAAAGCAAAAAGAACAGCAGCATCTGCCAAGAATACAAAAACAGATAAAACCCCTGAAAAATGTATGAAGGGCTGACTTCTGGAAAACTGGAATTGATGCAATATTTGTTATATACATACATAAATTATTGCAATTTTTTCTTAGGTCTCAGCTACCTACACAGCAATTTGCATGTCCTCAAATGTTCCAGCTTCCCCAATAGGGCTACTACTTTCCTTTGATTTTTTGGGGGGCACACTAAGCAAAATGTCTACCATGATTGTAATTTGCACCAAACTGTATCCACTTTTTAATTTTTCTACAAATTTTCTACAAAATTTGGATGCAACCATCATGAAATTTTTTATTTATGGGCTGGTTTATCTAAAATGCACAAACAAATTAGACTATAAAATCAGCAAACAGGAAGTCATGAAATATGTCAGCAACTGTTTGAGCTATTGCCGTCCAATTTAGCATATCAGCTTGGGAACAAGTGCTGATGGTGCCAGTGTTATATGCATAACTGCTTTACTAATGGGCATGACCACAAAATGGCTGGCCTCTTACAAATTACACTGCCAAAAATTTGTGAAAACCAGACCATCACATCCATACAAAGGCAGAAAAGTGCAAAATAAAAAAAAGCAAATCAGAAAACAAAACTGAAAACAAAATAAGAAATCCAAAAAACAAAACTGAACACCACAATTCAGACACACGGGAAAAGGTAGATATATTTTGTGAATGGAATTCTTACCACTGATTAGATGAGAACTCTGTCACTTAAGATACACGAGCAGTAGAAAATTGTGTATAACATTATTTCTTGTAAATGTGTGGAGTTTACTTTAAACCATTTTTCTGAGCAATTTTAAATCTAAGAAAATAATAAACATACATATTTATAGGAAAATGGAATTCACTCAGCGTTACTTTGAGGAAGGATGCCGTGATTTCCTGATAGTGTATCATGGCATAAAGATTAGCTAGCAACGTCTAAAAACACACCTAAAGAACGCAGGTATGTTTCAAAGACAAAAAAATTCCAAATTAAAGGATATAAGGAGCGTTATAAGAGCAGGGCTGCGTTCATACGCACACAAATCTACTTTCTACTGCTGCAGCCTACCTTTTCCGGTTTGTCTGGTTGCCTGTGTTTTTGTAATTGTTATTGTTTTCAGATTTATTGTTTCGCTTTGCCTTTCTCGGCCACTGTGCATCCATATCCCCCAAATTGTTGAAATTTTAAAAGCACACAACTGTATAGAATCTTTGTAAGCTGTAGCTTTGAGATTTCCCTTTACTGAAACTCCCCAGGGCCCCAGACACGTTTAAGTATGACAATGCCCAAAAAGAGGCCCGTGAAAACATGCTTTGTTTTGGACGGAAACTCACTTGGCCTGTATGGATTCCTGACCTCAACCCAATTTCTTCCCAGAAGTGTGGAGGCTGTAAGAATGTCAAAAGGTGGACTAAATCTACCATGGCATGATAGCAACTAGCCCATATGGGAGTGACTGGCCAGAGGTCAACATACCTTTGGCTAATTAGTGTATTCATCATCATCACAGACAGCAAGCTTTCAAAATGCATCTTCATCAAAAACGTATGAAGATGATTTGTGCAACAGGTGGCAGGCTATAACTCAATAACTCTGTATAAAAATCTAAGACAGAATGAGATAAGTGTAGCTTTTTACACATTTATCTGTGTCTAATAAAACCTTACCTGTTCTCATCATTTGGCCCACCATGGGTCTTGTTGTGGGGGTTGAAGTGAGGTCCTGCACTGATGCACCCTAAATATTAAATCAAGTATAAAAGCACATAGTGGTGAAACATCTGCAGCACATCTTGGTTAAGAAGAAAAAAAACAAAACCATACCATTTGTATTGTCTCCAAAGGCATGAACATGAAAGCCATGCAGGCCAGGGCTCAGGCCAGTGAGCTGTCCGGTAACCTTCACTGACGCACCATCACCCTGTAAAGCAATGGAATAATTCATAATTCTTGCATTGCAGAGAGATAGACAAATCAGTAGGCTGGGTACCTTGGACAAACCTTGGATGATTGTTTGTCTGGGCTATTCGTTGACACTCAGGGAACAACTGCGTTAATCTAGTACTAGTATAGATTAGAAAATAAACCAGATCATTTAATTAAATTACTCCATTTTATTTTCCGCCCTATCTGACTCCAAGTACTCGAGCCCGCACACACTTTAGAGCTCAAGAGTGTAATGCACAGTGCACGATTTGAGACAGAGCCGGACGCTCGTGCACCGCCTCAACAGCTGCAAGATGCCCAGTCCAGATGTGCTGTTTGAAAAGCGGCCTATGTTTGCATCTGTACCTGAGCTACACTACCCCAGTAAACAAAAAAAAGAAACCACTTCCAACACCAGAATCAGCTCCATTTGTCCACTTGAAATAATAGCTGAATTTTGCAAATGTTTTGTTATGGAGAATTAAGGTCAGAGAGGAGGAGCATGACTCAGCAATATAAAGACCTCACAGCCTCATGCGTTATAACCAAAGGTTAACTCCCTTCATTCAGGCTGCATGACATTGCATAACGTCATTCGTCTGGCCGGCTAACACAGCGTTATAGCGTTTAAGCCAAGTTAAAATATATCGTGTGCACTTGACGTGTACATGGGTCAGACAGTACTCAGCTGCAACTTGTCCGTCTCTGCTCAAACTAAGTCAGGAGCAGAGGTCGTTTCTGTCGCGTGCACTTCCCAGCCTACTAATGATAGCTAACAGCTAGTTATGCAACTAGCTACAAACTAATTAACAGCCCGTTAGTATAGGCCAAAAATTGCTAACTAGTGAATGGCGCTTAACTAGAATCAATATTTTCCTAATGAATAACAATTAAAAGCACCATAAATGTGAGCGTTAACACCCACTTGGCTGTGATACGTTCGAGGAACTTTGCACCAAGCTACCGCGCGCATGCTAGCGGCAAGTTTAGTAACAGGAGTTAGCATTGCTGCTAAAATGCTAAAGAGAAGAGTGGAAATTGATACCTGCTGTTCAAAGTAAACTGTGCCAGTCACTTCTCCTGTGCCTTTGAGGACGCAGACAGCTTTCATGGCCATGTTAGTTAAAAGCGAGGACTGAGTATGACGAAGAACTTACTCTCACAGCAATATACAACACTGAAGACTGTGGCCCCTACTGTACATAAGAAACGACAGAACGTGTTGATTGGCCAAGGGAGTAGGCGGAGACATGTCGCTGATTGGCATAAAGGGTAGGAGGAAACGCGTCGCTGATTGGCTTAGTGGGCAGACAGTGAGAACAATTAGAGAAGTGGAGCGCAGATCAGACAGTCCATTGTAATAATACTGTAAGCTGTAGTACAGCGATGACTTAAAAATATAAAAATTTTTACATGTTGTCTCCATAAAATGTCAGACCTTGATGGTAAGGTCTTTATTAAGGTAGCTTTATTGATGTGCTTTAGCATTTATCTCTGATTGGACCAAAACAAGAAGGCCTAGAACTGATGTCAATTTGGAACTTCCGTTGTTGCAGTTTATTTACAAGGTTTTGTTTAATTACTAATCATTATTAGTTTTTTTTTTAAAAATATTTTTTTAAGCAGTACAACTATTACTATTGCAGGCTGTAGTTTCTTTGATGAATTTTATCCCAAACATTTTATTTTCCTGAACCTATATTTAACCCCTATAAAGCTACATTTTTAAACACATAAATGAACACATCTCCATTTCTATATTTTAGTATTTTTTCCATACTTTAATTTCTAATATATATTTTTTTTATTGTTCAGAATCTGCTTCCAATCTTAACCCTATACAGTTTCGCCCTTTTGCAGTTCAACTCCAGTTTAAATACAGTACAAGCAAACTAGGGCTGATCCAAAACAGCTTCCTCTACTTGACACTATAAAGCAAACACGATCATTTAAAAAGGTTAATGTTGTTGACATCAACACAAGTCATAGTGTGAACTCAGTTTTTTCCATTTTGGTATGAAAATAGTTTATTAAAACTGAATCCCCATTGCTGAAATATTAAATGAGTTCACATCTGCACAAACTTAAAAATTATACAAACATCTCATCTCTGGTACAATGTAAACACTGTAGGTTAAAAACATTACAGCAAAAGGGCTTTGTCTCTTATTTTAGTCAAGGTTTCAATTGGTGACATTGAAGAATATTTCAAAAACAAAACAAAACAAAACCCCTCCAACTCTACAAATATTATTAGAGTAATGTAAGCATATATACAGCTGAGTTATTTTCCGTTTTCATTTTCCATATCTTCATGTCTTTTTGTTTAAAACCATTTTTATCTTCAATCTTTCTCAAGGGATAGTCCTGTACTGTCCAATTTTAGCTTGGCCCCTAATCCCAACATGCCTGACTCAATTCTTTAACTACTAAGAAGCCCTTCATGGTTTTTACATGGGCATGTTAGAGCAGGAAAACCACCAAAATGTGCAGTACAGGGACATGAAACACCGGCTTAGTACAACATTTAACCTCAATAATGGGACACTGATACACAGGATGGTGTGCCGTGTTAGCAAGACATTTGACCTCAATTGCATTATAAATCTGTGAAATCATTGAAGGAAGACCAGGCATTAAAATTAGAATTAAACCACAGACCTTAAGAATGAAGCATGTTTCCGAACCACTTCTGCTCATTAGCATGTACTGCCCAAGATTTGCATGGATATGGGCATGGAGAATGCTTTTTTTTTATTTTTTAAAGCAGCGCACTAGCCTGGCCTAGGCAATAAGAATGATATGTCTGTCTGATTTCTCTTAACATACAGATCGTTTCCTTCACATCTAAACCCATGCAAGGTGATCATATCAGTCCCGATCTACAGAGTATTTTTGTACATTTTTAGCAAAAGATCACAAATACACGCTTCCTATTAGGATAAAAAAGGACACATGATTTAGAGTTCCAGTCTACTGCCTAGTGTGACCTAGGATTGATCTGCCTTCGCTTGTTCTGCAGGCTGGCTCTGATTTTCTGCCTCTGCACTCCCTTCTTTGGAAGGAGCTGAAGCTTCTGCCTTGGCATTAGGCATTTCGTTTGTAGAATCATTATGCCGTTCATGGCTGCTAGAGTCTCTGAGCATTTCGTGTCCGTTAGGCTCAAGTTTGTCGAGTCTGTCATCCCTGTCCCAGCGGGTGCTTCTCTCTCTGTCTCTGCGTTTTCCCCGTTCTTCCTCCCTCCCTTGCTCCCTCTCCCTTTCTCTCTCTCCATCTGGACTTCTCCAGTCTCTACGTGACCCTGCTCTCTCCCAGCCTCCCCTTGATTCCATCTCTTCATGCCATCCCCCAAAGCGTTCACGACCTTCTGCCCGTTCACCCCCAAACTGCCTGCGTCCTCCGAAGCGTTCCTGCTCTCTGTTCCTCTCTCCCCTGAAAGAGGGGCCTGGAGGGGGAAAAGGACCTCGGATGGCATGTGATGGAGGAGGAGGCATGCCAAAACTCCCTGGTGGAGGCTCACGGTGCATCATCTGTGGTGGGCCCCTGGGGGGCATCATCTGGGGGGGCATGGGGGGCATACCAGGCCGTGGAGGGGGCATCGGGAAGCGCTGCAAGTGAGGTGGTGGCGGCATTCCTGGTGGGCGCTGAAGTGGCATCGCCCCTGGTCTTGTACCTAAAAGTCCTGGTGGATTTTGCATGTTCATGCCAGGTGGAGGTCCTGGTGGAACCGGGTTACCTGCTGGGATCAAGAAAGGAATGCAAAATGAAATTCGCCTTTATTTAACTATAAAACATATAAAACTTGTGTTTTAGATCAAAGGACAAACAAGAAACTGTTTTACAGAACAACAAAATCAACTGTGAAATGATAACCTTTTTACTGATTTATTATTGATTTACTGAAAAGCACATCTCTTTTGCAAGAGCATCCTGGAAGTGCTAATAAGTGCTCAAATACAGCATGTGTACATTAAGAATGTTTTATTCGACTATGAACATTTGAGAATCTGTACTGGATTTGTACTGTTATATACACACAGTATTTGAAATTTTGGAATAATTTGTAACTAAATGGCAATATTTATGAGAAATGATCACCAGATGAAGTGCTTCTTTCTAAAAAAAACTCCAGTAGTTACATTCATGAATATGATATGAAGTAGCCTAACTCTAGTTCTTATTAACACTCACCTGGGCCAGTACTAAAACCATCTACACCTTCCCTATTGATCCTTGAACCCATTCCTACTGTATCACCAGCCAAATCCTCAACAGAGCTGCCAACTGCAAAAACACAACCACGGAATTACTCAAATTATATTAATCATTATTGAAAAACATACACATCATTTTCCAAAGTGCCATACGATCAGAAAGGACACAGGTTTTATGTAATTCTGCAGAGGAAATGAGATAAGGTATGCAGTGTGTGCTGGTCTTACCTGGTGGCATGCCAATGCCTGCTGCGGGAAGAGGGGGTCCTGCAGTGCCAATAGGAGGCATGCCACCCGGAGGGAGAAATCCTGAAATTGTAGGTGAAGATAAGCATCATAACAGATAAAACGACATGCACTCATGACATATGCACAATTCTTCTCTATACCTAAATGGCAGCCTAAAGGCTTCACTCCGAATTTTAACTGCAGAGGCAACATTTATGTTCTAACGATAATGCAGTTAGGTTACCAGGAGGAATCTGCATGGGGTTAAAGCCAGGCCTCATAAAAGGTCCAGGTGGAGGAGGAACACCCGGTGGAAATGATGGTGGTGGGATATTTATGGCAGCAGGAAAACCTGGGGGTGGAACTCCAACTGGCCCAGAAGGCCCTCCTGGCTGGACAGGAGTAGCCTGGATAGAAAAAAAAATCATAGTTATCTATTGCATCTAATAAGATACAGACAAATTTCTATAAATGCAGAAAAGTGACTGACTGAAAAGGTGTAGCTTTACTTATATATTTTAATGCAAAGAATATAATAATATGATTCTTTGATTTTGTCATTTGCTAGATTATTTACGTAGTGAAAAAGCATGCCAATAAAACACGAGTCATAAACACATGTAAACACATTCAGGTTATTATTGAAATTATATTTTTGCACATTATTTATATTACCTGCACAGGGAGCAGTGCTGGGCTCTCAACCATCTGGCCCATGTCGCCTCTGCCATTTTGAGGCGCATCATCTGCAGTCTCCAGTTCACCCTGCACACCTTTCCATTCTAGAAGAAATAAAACTATCCAGTAAGCCCCACTTCCACAAGCCAAAGCAATGCTGTCTGCGTACATTTTGGTCCATGTGTACATTTTGAAATAAAAAACAATTTCACAGAAATCCAGACTGAAATGTACATATCCTTACTGTTTTTAAACAGCAACTACAGGATGTTATCATCTCTGTCACAAGATATCAGGTCTTCTAGAGTGGTGTTCCTCCATAGTAAAGCTTTTGGTGGCTGCTGCAGTATAATTTCACACTTGCCTTTTTAGTGTAATACATGTAGTGTTTCAGTCACTATTTAAATTCTCCTTCATTGCTGATCACCATGATTATTAGCAGTACCACTAAACATAAACAACATAAACCAAGCAGACACGATACATTTTCCTGCCTGTGGATTCCACCGATTACTGTGGAGGAGCTCCCTCAGTACATGAAAAACAATTCTGGTTAGGTGATGATGAAGCAGCTAGCCACCTCAAAGAGAATTTAGCTTGTTAATAGAAGTTACTAGGTTGTCGTATGGAGACAATTTCTGGTAGGCTTTGTTTATTTCTCAGTGCAAGTTAGGGTGGAAGCAAGCGATCGAGTTTTGATGGGGAAAGGAACAGAGAAGCACCAGTAGGAACTGGAAAATATTTGGGTTAGTTTCAAACCAGGTATCCACCCCCTAGCTACACCACTGATGATGACAGTGTGCATTGTAATAACGTTAGGTGGTTTTCTGAATATAGTTAACTTATAGTTGGCAAGCCAGCTGACAGTTGGTTATGTAGACCATCAACAAAAGTTTTAATTTCCATCAACATTAAACTGTAGCTAGCTACAATATGAAAAGTGTCATACCACTGTTTGACGGGCACTTTCCTTAATAGTAATAATGTGAGGGTGTCAAGTGAGTGGTGACAGAGACGGCACTTGGATACACAGAAGCACAACAATAAAAAAAAAATTTTTTGTTGGAGACTGTACTTAATTTCATGATTAGCCTTTTTTGTCTGATTAAACATATGTAAGGCCTTTATTTAATTTCCATTATAACTCTGAACCATGGAAAATCAAAGGAACACAAGTTCATAGAAACTGTTTACCAGGAATCTACGCATCTTCACCATAACTCAGAGCTATTGTGAAAACACTCACAAACTTCACTCTCATTTGGTATGTGCAACAGGTTCACTCTTAAAGGCAATAAATATCTATGAGCTTGGGCATTTTATGTTACCTGGGGAAAGCGTATCAGCATCCAGCATGCCCCCCTCTCTAAAAACTTCCAGATCTTCCAATTTGACTTTGGACCAGGGGACATAGGTGACACCAAGCTCTACGTCCCAATACTGCTTGAACTCTGACTTGATACCTTTGTTCAGAGCCCAAGCAATCTGTGGATACAAGTAAACATAGTGTGAATTAAATAAATAAATAAATAAACCCTTTATATGTGAATTAGAACAGTTACATGTCAAGTACCTTTATGGCTTTTTGGTTGACTTTGTAAGTGCCTCTGCTAAGCTTCTGGAGAGCCCGAAAAGCATCCTGTCGATGAACCATGACAATGTAGGCACAACCTCGAGGAGGAATCATCTGCCAAACAGAAAAACACATTACCCAAAGCAAAATTCACCAATAATTATGTTGTATATTATAAATGATGTACGGCAATATACATACTCTTATTATAATTAGAACGTCCCAGTTTTGTACATACATTTATGGACTCTATCTGGCCAAACTCCTCTAGTAGACATGCCACATCCTGCTGTTGAGTCCTTTTGTCCAGCTGGCCAACCCAAAGTGTAGTGCTGCACACTTCATGGGGGGGGGGCAAAAATTACATCAAGAGCAAGAGAGTGAAGATCACTTTTAGAAAGAACTGCAACATTTATCAGTAAAATAAGGTATTTTCAATCATAAACTTTAAAACGATTAAATTAAATAATCACATTTTTAAAACTTTTACAGAATATTTTTGGAGTGTTTGTAGAACTTTTAGCCCCAAGATCTACATAGAAAAATGATCATGGCTCACCACTTAAGGTGTCAGGTTTGATAAGTGGTAGGCCTTTCTGTCTACGTTCTCGTTCCCTCTCCCTTTCCCTCCTCTCCTGAGAGCGAGAGCGCGGTGAGTGGCGCCGCCTTTCTCTGGAGCGAGAACGCGACCGTCGATGTCGGAAACGTCTGGAACGAGAACCCGACCGTGAACGCCTCCTTTTGGGAGATCTGGGAAATAGAACACACACAGGTGAACGAATGCAGATTGAATTTGCATAATTTGAAAAAGTATAAACAATAATGCTTGTATTAACTATATTGTGAACTCCAGATATTATCTGTTTTTGAAAGACTGTCACAACTCACCTTGAACCAGACCTAGACCGTGTCCTCCTGCCATCTTGGTGCTGTCTTGTGTCTAACTCCCCAGGGGCCTCCTGTGGCAATATGCAAAAATATATATAAGTGCATTACAGAGCTTTATTGGCAAAATAAACTAAAAAGACAAATTGTTTTCTGAAATACATTGTGTCCCAAACAATGCAAATGTTTCCGCATATTATTTCTGTGATCACAGATTTAGATTTCCTTTGGTCTACAAATATCAGGGAAATTCTGAGAGCCTTGCCTGATGCTGCTGTCCAGCAAGGAGGTGAGGAAATGCATTGTTTTGAGGGGGAAAGGGTCCAGTGAAACCAGTGGGACCTACACCTGGTGGAATCATCCCTGGGTAGGGTTGAGGAGGCATTCGGTTAAAAGCCTGAGGCTGTCCATTTGGAGATGGAACCTGGAACAAGAAGTTATCAAATTATCAAATGAAGGATAAAGCAATGCAACAACTTAACCTCACACTGTTAGTAGGGACAATGCTGGCCTGAAACATTTTCCGATTCACTGACTTATTTTATGGTGTATGCTGTTGAGAGAAACTTAGTCACACATGAACACAGAGTATTCTGTGTTTTATACAATTTGTCTTGAAGCACATCATTTTTTTTTGTGGAAAGATTTACAAACAGAAGTTCATAAAGGTTTGGCTGATGCTTAAGGGACTAAAACAAATCAGTATAATATAGAAAAGGGTACTGAGAGAACCATTATGGTGGCATACTTCATTTTTAATTTTTATTTAAAACAGAATTGATTTGACTTGTTTGAAATAAAGTCTGTAGCAAATATAGCCAGTCGCAAGCATTTTTTGTAAATTACTTACCCAAAGGCAGTAGATTACAAAAGGAAAGGAGCATCTTTTACAGAAGTTCATAGTGAAAAATTGTGTGGCTAAATTAAACACAGTACATCTAAGAACGACTGAACTGAAATATGTGCTTACGTGCTGCTTCTAGCTCAGAAGTGTTAGCTTAGCTTAATTCTAGCCATGAGAATATACCTTAACATATTTCTAGCCATGAGATAATTGCTAATAGTAAAAGATTCTCTGCCACTGGACCTTCTCAGATTTTATTGAAATATACCCATCATAGTTCTTCACACTGTCTGCAACAATCTGTAGCCAAGGCTACTAACTGGGGCAGAGTGGTCACAAAGCCTCAGAAGAAACATAACACTGATTAGTTATAATAAAGCTTTAAACCTACCTGGTGTTCTTGACTCAAGCCCATCAAGTGCTGCTGAAAGTGTTGCATCTGACTGGGAGCTTGAGGGAAGACTGCTGATGACTGCTGAATCTGAGGTGGCTGGACACCTTCTCCAAAGCCACTGCAGACGCAGACACACACACGGCAACACCATCATCCATTTATCAACAAAAAAAAAAAAGGAAATTCTTTAAAACAAAAAATACAAGGCCTTTTTCAGCTGCATATACAATAATGCTGACAGAAAAAGGGTTTTTAAGTCATAGCATACAAGGCAGACTGGACAGAGGGTGCCTCATCCCTCTTGGTCTCTTCTCCTCCTTCAGGCTCATCATCATAATCAAAACGATCAAGAAGTTTCTGAAAACAAAACAATAAAAATGCAGGCTATATTTTACCCCAAATTCCATAAACACAAAGCAGATGGAGTCCTTTAACCTGGCAATCTTAGATGTGTACTCACTTTATCAAATGTGGCTTTCTTCTCTGTAGGCTGCGTGATGTGTGGCTGGCCCTGTGCCAAGACTGTTGGTGGCTGAATAGTTGAGGGTTGTATCTGGAGATGGGTCATCATGTTATTCTCCAGCGCTGGAGACTGGGGCTTCATGGGCTGCTGGAATGTCTGGAGCATCTGCTGGAGCTACATTTGGAATGTTCGAGTTAGAACAAGTTGCCAAAGAGACAGCACATTTAAGACGCATATGTTGGAATGATAGTCTGTGAAACCTGTTGGCCTTGGGAGGACTGGAAGAGTTGAGCTACAGCAGCAAAGGCATCAGAGTTCTGAAGCTGTGGCACAGACACCTGCACAGAGTTAACTGACACTGTTGTGTGGCTCTCAGCTTCCCTTGCTGGGGAGGAAGGAGATGCAGCTGAGGAAGAGCAAATTTAACAATTTTAGTTTATTTAATTGTCAGTAGATGTACTTTATACAAATAAGACCATCTTCTAATGGAGTGGATTAAGCAACATGCACTGTTTAATTTTCACTTTTGATAAAAGTTCTGGCTCAATTAAAAAAGTATTTAGCATATTATTCACCCGCACCAGGGCCATTGTCCATGCCTGGAACTGGGCCTGAGCTGCTGGATCCGGCAGCCATGTCCAGAAGAGGCTGTATCACCTCAATCTTAAACACGCCATTCTTTTGCCACAGGTTCAAGACACGAACAATCTTACTCTGTAAACATAACAGGCAGAAAGAATAACAGATTAAATAGATGGGTGTTTTTTCACCTTCATCTTCTATCCATGTATAAAAGATGGGTGGAAAAAAGTGGTTTAATATAGCCATCTTTCCATACTACATACAGTATATACTGAATATCCAAAAAATTGTGAACCACATTATGTTCGCATTCTGAACATTCCACTGCAAATTTTGTCCCCACTTTTGCCAATATTGTAACCTCTATTCGTTTAGAAAGGACTGAGTGTGAGTGGAGATTTGAGCTCATTCAGACACAAGAGCATTAGTGAGATCAGGCCTGGGGTGCAGTCAACATTTCAGCTGAGGTCAGTGCTCTGTGTAGGCTACTTCAGTCCCTACACGCCACCTTGTCTTCAAGGACCTCGCGTTATGCACAGGGGCACTGTCATGCTGGAACATGGTTTGGGCCCCTTAGTTCCAGTGAAGGGAAACTGTAATAATACAGGAACAATACTTCAAAATGTGAAAACAGACTGAGAAAGACCGACATATGGGTGTGATGGTCAGGTGTACCACACCTTCAGATACTAGACACTGTCGGACAATAAGCCCACGTTGCCTCAAGACCAGCAGCTGCAACAAATTGTATTCATTTTAGTGCTTTCAGAAAATAAACTTTGTTCCATCAGTTGTGAGTCGCACTTGTGCCTGAAGTTAAAGAGTTAAATGAGGCACACAGACGAGGAATTCTAGGAACTTTCATCATAGAGTTTTAAGGCTACAGGCAGATTTCAGAGAGAAACTGGGTACAGAGTAGTTACTTCCATTTACAATTGGACAGCACCAATAGTGCTGGATGTCACACCTGTGAAACGGGAGTTCCACACAATTGCTGGTTTTCCTAATATAAATACCTTGTGCATTTTCAGGTAGCACAGTGATATACAATGAAGCAATGGCTACATGCCATATAGATGGTTAATTTTGTCTGTGTCTTAAAATGCGCAGGACAAAAGAGGCTGAAGTTTGTAAGCAAGAAATAATTTAAAACCTTTAACATGATGCTGATAAGTAAGGCCCAAAGTGCCAGTCATTTACTGGCCAAACTGCCACAATTTCAAAACTCTAGTAGGTTTATAATTTGCGGTGCATCAGAAACTTGCAAAGTCATGTGTAGGTAGCTGATGCAAAAGCGTCAACCCTGAGAACTGAGATGCATGAAAGAGTTATAAGCCAAAAAGAAAACAACTTACCCTGTCCTCTGTGGGACATAAGCAGAGGTTCTCAAAAGTCCCAGTGATGTTCTTAGTGAACCGGGGACCAAACACATCCTTGTCCGCACCAAATTGATGACGAGACTGTCGCACAATGGAGTCCACAACATAGAGTCCTGGTACTTTATACTCAGGCTTGCACTGAACATTAAAACAACGTTTTAAGAAAATGACAATAAGATAATAAGCAGACCATTGTAAAAAAGAAATAGAAAAAATTAAGTAATCACAATTACCTTCTTGATAAATTTCTCAACAATCTGGACAACATGCTTGTATAACTGGACCAGAGAAATATGGACAGTGTTAATGCCTTGAAGCAATACGGCAATCTTGGTTTTAATTGCTGTATTAAAGGATTTTTATTTATACAGTTATACTTACTTTAATGGCTTTTATTGCAGATTTTGTAATGGAAATCATCTTCGCCCTGGAGATTGGAGGTTTTGAGTCCATCAGGGAGAATAGCTGTAATGCAAACATATAATGAGTGTCAATGCTCATGTCCACTTATGCACTGTAAGCATGGAGCAGAACATTCATTCAGAGATATGTGACATGACACAAATTACATATCACAAGTTACAAAAAAAAGAAATTAACAGCCAAACAGTAGTGCATAAAACAGTGATTATATTTTTACATAATTTTTTAATAACGTTTTACACCGAAATGTAACAGAATTGCTTATGATCAGACTGTCATTGTTTAAAATACGAGAAACAACACCCCAATATTTCAGAAATATTTAGTGCAATATATCTAAATCGCCATCATTTTGCTACATGCAAGTATGCTTGCCGCCTCTAATGCAAATGTAGATGCTTTTGAGCTAGGGTTCAAGCACTGTTTGGATTTTGCCCCAAACCAACTACATCACAATATTATTCCCTACTCCAAGGATCAGTGTTTCTATGGAGCACAGCAACACACACTGAACCATAACTTCAACAACACCCGATCAAAGGCGTTCATGAATCTAAAGTATCCCAGCTAAACAGTTAAAACAGGCAACACCGTGGCAAATCAATGAATCCTATGGCTTACATGAAATCTTTAGAAACACTTCAGATTTAATAAAGGCTCAGCAGGAAACTGGGATGCACGTCATGATGTATAAAACGCTTACATCTGGGTCCTATCCATAATCTCTGCTCACAATGCAGTTTGTAAAGGGCAAAGTTCATGCAAATGGGTGTGTGATGTTTGCTTTTTACGTTTCTTCCGCCATTTGTTTCAAAAAAAGAAAATCTGTATACATGTGGACTGCACTTTTGGGCAAACTGTGCAACTGAACAAAGAGAGCAATTCTCACAAATGAACGTACACACACCTGACACAAACACGACTGCCTCTCCTTTTAATAACTTTTTAATATACACGTCATGGGAAAATCTCTCGGTGAAACAATAATGAAACAAGTATAACTACAAGCCCATTTACTGTCTTTCTACACGATTTCTTGATATGTAGCTACGTTCTAGTTGAGATGGGGTTATTATTGAATCGTTTAGATGAATAACTATGCCACATTTACACAAGTTGCTGAAACACTGAAATTTCATACCTAATCAGAATAAACACAGAAACCGAACCTTTCCAAACATGTCTGACTGAAATGTTTTTCTTTCATTTCACTTTCAGAGAAAATCAATTTACATTACTTTTTCAAACCATATGTTCAGAGCAAGAGATATTCAATATAGCCAAACTAAAGGCATACTTCATACTTGCAAATAAAGGTGAACTGATTCATCGACTGAAATCAGGTGACTTCAGCCACATATGGGCTTTGATAAGAGGACCTCTTTTTTAGCGTGTGAATATTTATTGTATAAAACAGCTGTTCAACCATAAAATATTTTTGTAATAAACACATGCAGCAGTTGGTAGAAGCAGCAATGGAAATTTATGCACTTCATTATCCCTTTAAAATAAGGGAGGGGCATTTGTTCTACACTTACTATTAAGAAACTAATTATTAAAATATGGGAATTTCTTTCCGACTTAGGTGAAAGCAGGTCGTCAAAAGTTGTGTACAATGCTCCTCTACTGTTCCTTACATGCTACATAAGGCTGAGACAGAACACATTTTTACAGTACAGCAGATTCCTTTGCGATTAATGGTTTTGTCATGTGCCAATATGGCTGGTGCAAACATGTTGCCTGAACACAGGAACATCACAAGAGCAAACGAAAAGCAAAACACCTTACGTGGGAGAAATTCATCGGCTGAATGAAGACCTAAAAGCTAGTGTTAGAGAACTTTTGCTTGGAAAAATGCTGAAGCTTAAAAGGGGATTTTAGACATGCACAGATGGCAACGTTCACGTTGTGTATCAGGTCTATGATACACACATGTCAACTAAATGAGGAGGCTGAGCTAAACATAACAGCATGTCGGTTAAATAAAGCACGCGGCTGCACCAGCTGAATGCAAGTTTGTGTGTAAATTCTGCACTACACTACATGCCGAGTAGCAATCCACAGCCACACGAGGAACACTGCAAAGAGATATAGATCAAAAGTCAGTCCGTCTGATTTCATGATTTCAGAAATTAAGGCAAAATCAAGCAAACACTGAGATATTCTGAAAATCATTATTGTTAGAATAATCACATGCTTTGCAACACCACCAAATTCAAGTAGTTTTCCACACAAACTCAGCAAGTTGAATCTAACAAGCATTCTTGACCACAACAATCACAAAAACCTCATCCTAGAGAGACTGAATAGCAGATACAAATACAGCAAGTTGCGACTCAAATTTTCTATCTTTTGTATTCAGTATGAGCTGGTTCTGTTTCACCGATCGGGATTTCACGCAGGTTATCCGCAATTTTCTAGTGAATCACAACCAACTCCTGCAAACTTCGGACATTTGCTGGACTACTGCACAACACGGATTAACATAATCTTTTCACATTTTTTTTTTGTGCTAGAGCTTGCCACTCTATCCATCTCAATTCAAATGTGAAAATTAACATGAAAACACTGGGGGTGTGTAATCAGAGATGATGGATCCGATCTAATCTTATTATTCATTACTATATATTAGTAAAACAATGAATACATAGTGCACAAGTGATTTGTAAACAATAACACCACCACTACTACTACCAATAATAATAATGGATAATGCAAATTAAACCGCATTCTGAAACCGACAAAACAAAGTGTGAAATCAGATTAGTAAAATGCAGTAAAACTGAAAGGGGGGAAAAATGCAATCCGATTTCCTTTCGTTTGGCTCCATCACAGTTTATCTGGTTTCTCTTTACAGATGTGTGAGATCAGAAATGCCACATGCTTTAGTTACAATCTGAAGCCTGTGAAGCAGCATGTCACTTGATGTCTGTGTCACTGATGTCCAAAACAAACCCCCTTCACGCGGGCTAACCGGTGGGCTAACTCCAAAAACACAGCGAGGTGTTCACCTGAATGTTTCCAATACACCACGATGCTGTAACATTTTGATTCGAAACAGTGATGATGAATATTAACAACAATGGGGTCACCATCGTGCTGGAAAGTAGAGGAGGGGGCACTGTTGCTATACTTACTCTCACAACACTAGCTAACTATGCTAACAACACAGGGCTACTATAAACACACTGCCTACAAACGGATGTCTAATGAGCACTTCTGTTTATCAAAATAGCAGCCTGTTTAACTGACTATACCACTAACGGTTTAAAATAGGCAGATTTAAACAATGCAAAGCGAGCACTGGCTTAACTACCCGAACAGCACGCGAGCACAACTAACTACAACTAGCTATACAGCTAGCTAACAAGCCACCCAGGAGCCTAGAGAAGAAATGAGGATGGTGTATTATACCCTTTATCTTTCAGCGGACATTCACACTTATGCATTTTGTGGCCACGTGCCAGTGAACAGTCCACACCGCTCAGGAACATGTGCACATTTTAAACAACAAGGCCTTCGTTTTCAATGTGGCCCGAGCAATAAGGCTAACCGAGGCCCACTTTATATTCATGGACAATCCGGCAGGCTAAGCAGCTAAGCTAATGCTATCTAGCTATTCAGGTAACCGGTAGCTACCTGGGCAATACAGCTAGTACTACAGCTGTGGAGTAAAACCGACCTCGTGGTTAAAAGCGTTGACTGCATCCATTGTGTTCCACCTTTGTTGAATTTCTTTCTATTCGTTAAATTCCCAAATAAATGAAGGACTGCGCCTTAACGGGCCATCCCAACATGTCCGCCGCTTCTCGCCCTCAGTAGAAGACAGGAGTAGAGTGGTTGCGGCGCGCAAGGCATGCTGGGATTACTGCACGTGTTTCCGAATTCAATGCACAAGATGGCGCTGCGGAGATTACTTTTTGACCGATAGTTTGCATCAGCTAGGTCAGTGTGGTGGGCAAACTACGGACCGAGGTGCACATACACCCCGTTGGGCTTGTTAATCCGGCCCGTCGAGTATTTACTACATTGTCCTATAGGCCGCATTTATTTCTCCGTTTTCTTGCAATGCTATGCGTTTCAGTTGATTCCACTAGATGGCGCACTCCAAACACTACCGGGCTTTGCTGAAGCCGAGTCTATCGTCCCTACACACAGATATTCATTCTTTACCGTTGCTATTGCATTGAGCCCTACTTTAACAATGAACAAACCAAATGAAAGAAAAGTAGACAAATTGAATAAAAGTTTTCTTTATTTTTTAGGTAACGGGTTTCAATTTATATTAGTTCATCCTTCCATCTGCTACAGGCCTGGCCCGTCTGGCAAATTTTGGAACCCGGTGTGGCCCTTGAGCCAAATATTTTGCCCAACCCTGTACTAGCTCAACTAAAATGTTAATTAGTTTACTACACAAGTAATTTACTCATGATCACCAGAGTTGTAGCCAAGGTCATACTGGGACTAGTTTTAGAGCAAAGTGAAAAACACAGCCAGTTCACCTGAATGTTTCCAAAACACCAAAATGCTGAAACATCTTGAGTTGCGACTATGATGATGAATATTAACAACAATGGGGTCACCATCGTGCTGGAAAGTAGAGGAGGGGGCACTGTTGCTATACTTACTCTCACAACACTAGCTAACTATGCTAACAACACAGGGTTAAATACACTGCCTGCAAACAGATGTCTAATGAGCACTTCTGGTTATCAGAATAGCAGCCTGTGTAACTAACTATACCACTAACAAAAGTTTAATATAGGAAAATTTAAACACTGCAAGGCGAGCACTGGCTGTATTATACACTTTGTCTTTCAGCAGACATTCACACTTATGCATTTCATGGCCACGTGCCAGTGAACAGTCCACACCGCTCAGGAACATGTACACATTTTAAACAACAAGAAACAAAACAAAAATCCCTCTATTTTCCATTATTTTTTAATGTAATCTTACAATTTTCATTTCAAATTAAATTACTGATACAACTTGAGTGAAAATTAGTATTTTTATTTGGTATGTCCCTTTTTGTTTTGATGACAGTGTGCACTCAAACTGGCATGGACGCCACACGTTTATGGACTCCCAAAATCTAACCATTTTAAAAATCCATTTTCCTAAGATCTAAAGCTCAACTGTGTAATGAGTATTGTCTAAAGACATGCTTCAATAGAAGTGATTAGGCATGGAGCATTAGGCATTCTGTTTTAAATATTTAGAAATTCTAAAAACCTGTTTAATTACTATTTTAAATGCACTTAAAAAAATCCCAGATATTCAGTGTGGTCTCAGAGATCTGAACCCCTTCTGCGAGGTCTATTTACTCTTCTCAGTTGCATGAAAGCATTAGAAATTGGGGTGCAGAATAATGCAGAATATTTATGCACCTGCCCTGGTATTCCTGGCAAATCAGGTTAGTTAAACTCAACAGTGTTTATTTTCTGGCCTGAAATGCGAAAAACAAAACGTATACGTTATGAAACTTATAAAACTATATGCTATAAATAACATGATTTTTACATGATTTGAACATAGGGGTGTATTCTGCATGAAAAAGGTTAACATGTTAACCCAAGAAATACCCCCCCACACACACACATACACCCTTTTTAAAATGGTTTCTTATGATTTTTTAACCGCATGCCATCATCGCCACGGACCAAGCAGGACACAGAGAGTCTAAACCTATCTCACTGAAAGGTGTAATGAACAGATATGGCAGTTGCGCCACAATCAGCGATGAAACAACAGAAGCAGCAACAGATGACTTTAATGTCATCATGGATGAAAAGAAAGAAAGGAGATGCAAGTTGGTTGATTCAGTAAATTAGATCAGGTCAGGATAAACATATTTTCTGCCTACACCTGTTGATGCTAGCCTAACGTTGTCTGAGCTAACGTTAACATACACTGTTGTTACTAGGCAACTTCAGACTGTTAGCTAAATATTCAAGTGGTGATAAAGTGTCAGTGTAAAGTCTAGCAGTGATTCAGAACAATATCAATTTTGTGAATGACACCTGACTGCTGAATACAAAAAAGTTGGTGTAAAATATGAACTGAATGCTTGTTATCAGTGAATTTCAAGTCAAGACAAGTCAAGAAGCTTTTATCATCATTTGCTGACGCAGTCCATAATGAAATGTAGCACAGTTTCTCCAGGATTTATTCAAGTAATTTGAATGCAGATGACTTCTGTAGTAGAGTGCAAAGCCACATCTTAGCACGCTTGCAGGGAGGTTCATCATTCTAAGAAACACTCCATGGAGCTTTTCTGTACCTCCCAAATCTTGCCTTTACTGCTGATGGACTTTTCATCATGTCCTTAGAAGCAGGAGACCCTGTAAAAGATGGCACAAATGCAGTGTGAAACAGATCAGTGATGGAAAATGACCTGAAGATAACTAAGTGCTTTTCACACTTGGCCCAGAACTTGACTCTACACCCAGAAACCAATTCTAGGCTTGTCTTGGTGACAGAGTGCAGGCTCGATTTCATACAGAAGAATTCATTTTAAAATGTGGATCAGCTTCATGAAATGTGAAGAGTTTCTAAATACAATGATGGACTTGTCAGGGTTTGGTGAAGTGAGTCCCAGATCACCAGTTTTAAAAGGACCAGAGTTGATTCTCTGGAAACAGCTCTCATAGTCCACCAAATAATGGCTCAGAACAGACAGTCACATATCACATTGTGCATTGTACTTAGATGTGATATCTGCAGGCTTTGTGAAGGTGTGATTTCATTATTTATTTATTTTTTGTCAACTTACCAGCTGTTTCTTGGTGGGTCTTTACACTGTCCTCCAGCTTCAGCTCCTCCAGGGCTTTTACAATGAACTCAATCTTGTCATCTGTGCAAGAGATATATTGGATCTTACAAACATTTCAGTGTATTCAACTATCTCCTGAAACTTGCATATGCAGATAAGACAGGGCATTTAGTACACTGAGAAACATCTAGTAATTTTCATAAAAATATTTACCATCGGCTGGGAGAACAGCGCAGGACTGTGGCTTCTGTTCTTTCTGTAAATGGAATACTGGATATCTCAAGATCTATCTATGCAGGTTCATTTGTTCCCATGTATATGCTCTCTTAATGTGAATATAACAGAAATCAGAAAAACAGGAGCATCTTCTCTCTAGGATTAATGATGTAGTGGATGTTTCACCTTAAAACGTTTGGACTGAAATGAGATATTTCATGTGGTTTTGATGAGATATATAACTGGGTATCGTCAGCATAACAATGGAAACTAATCCCATGCCATCTGATGATGTTACCCAGGGGAAGCATGTAAAGTCAGAAAAGCAGAGGTCCTAAAACTGACCCTTGTGGGACCCCGTATTTCACTGACACTACATTGGACAGTTCTCCATTTAAATCTACAATTTACAAGCTCATCTCCATTTGTTGCAAGTCTAATCGTTTTACTGTACTGTATTCATTTTCCAAACACTATAATGGCTTATCTGTAGTTATGACTTGAAGTTTTGAAGTGGTTGTGTTGTGAGGAATTTAGACAGAAGTTGAGGCAGGTTCTGGGTGGTCAGGTAGTGCTGCCAGATGACTGGGAAACTACAGCAGAAGTGATCAGGGAGACAGGAAGAAAGGTGCTGGGTGTGTCATCTGGAAGGAGGAAAGAAGATAAGGAGACTTGGTGGTGGAATGAGGAAGTTTTGAAGCGTGCCTTCAATTTGACGAAAGCTTATGTAGAAACACCATACCACTAAGCCATCAGCTGTCTTAGATTGCACTACCTCGTGGTGTACAGGCAGGGCACTGACTTAGAGCAATGTCAGAGGTGTATTCTGTACCTGCTAGTCCTTGATGAACTCCTCTGTCTCCTCACCAAGGTAGAAAATGAGGCCTCTGACCACAGCTTCTCTTCGGTCAGTGCTGCTGTCCTAAGAAAAACAAAAAACAAAAACAATAATTACATACATAAATAAATACAGACTTCAGAATGCTAGTACATAAAGCTAAGTGCTAGAGTGTTATACGTACAAGCCTCATTTAAAAGGTTTAGGGTGTCATCAAGTTTCCTCCCGACAACACCTCCTTTCTTCATGCAAATAGCAGGAAGAGGAGGAGGAAATTGTTGTACAGAGAGACCTAACACACTCTCAATACTGAGAGAAGTGAAATAAAGCAACTCAGAGCATATCAGTTCATAGCAACCTTGTCCATGTGTGTGTGTGTGTGTGTGCATCATGTAATGGGTATGAATGTGTGTAATGTAGTGAGTGGGATATCACAGAGAGCTCGGACTTCCGGATCTTCATTTTACTATCAACTTTCTTGTGTAATCTCTTGATCTGAATAAATGACTATTTACATTAATCCACATGTCGATTATTATTGTTATTTATTATTATTATTATTATTATTATTATTATTATTATTATTATTAATCTAGCCATAGGGGTCACAGTCCAGTGACTTCTGTGCCGGTCCCAAGCCCGGATAAATAGAGAGGGTTGCGTCAGGAAGGGCATCCGGCGTAAAACATTGCCAAATTTAACCATGCGAATCGTCAGTACTCTAAATTTCATACCGGATCGGTCGAGGCCCAGGTTAACAACAACCCCCATCTGCGCCATTGACCTACAGGGCGCTGGTGGAAATTGGGCTACTGTTGGTCGAA
The DNA here is from genome assembly GCF_019097595.1 of Hemibagrus wyckioides. NCBI lineage: Eukaryota > Metazoa > Chordata > Actinopteri > Siluriformes > Bagridae > Hemibagrus > Hemibagrus wyckioides. The sequence goes on from NC_080725.1 coordinate 6,205,134, forward strand.
GAAGTAGAGGAGGAAGGAGAATGCGTAGACAGAGAGAGAAGAGGAAAGGTAAGAGTGTAGGACTGAGAATAGGAACACTGAATGTTGGTACTATGACAGGGAAAGGTAGAGAGCTGGCTGATATGATGGAGAGAAGGATGGTGGATATACTGTGTGTACAGGAGACCAGGTGGAAAGGTAGCAAGGCTCATAGTATAGGAGCAGGATTCAAGCTGTTTTATTATGGTGTGGATAGTAAGAGAAATGGGGTAGGTGTGGTCCTGAAGGAGGAGTTTGTGAGGAATGTTCTGGAGGTGAAGAGAGTGTCAGACAGGGTGATGAGTCTGAAGTTGGAGATTGAAGGGGTGATGTTGAATGTTGTTAGTGGTTATGCCCCACAGGTAGGTTGTGAGTTAGAGGAGAAAGAGAGATTCTGGAGTGAATTAGATGAGGTGATGGAGAGTATTCCGACGAGGGAGAGAGTGGTGATAGGAGCAGATTTTAATGGACTTGTTGGTGAGGGGAACACAGGTGATGAGGAGGTGATGGGCAAGTTTGGAGTTAAGGAAAGGAACCTTGAAGGACAGATGGTAGTGGACTTTGCTAGGAGAATGGACATGGCTGTGGTTAACACTTATTTTCAGAAGAGGGAGGAGCATAGAGTGACTTACAAGAGTGGAGGTAGGAGCACTCATGTAGACTACATCCTATGTAGAAGAGGCAATCTGAAAGAGATTAGTGACTGTAAAGTGGTAGTGGGAGAGAGTGTATCCAGACAGCATAGGATGGTGGTGTGTAGGATGAATTTGATGGTCAAAGATAGAGATAGAGAAGAAAACCAAGTGGTGGAAGCTGAAAAAGGAGGAATGTTGTGAGGAATTTAGACAGAAGTTGAGGCAGGCTCTGGGTGGGCAGGTAGTGCTGCCAGATGACTGGGAAACTACAGCAGAAGTGATCAGGGAGACAGGAAGAAAGGTGCTGGGTGTGTCATCTGGAAGGAGGAAAGAAGATAAGGAGACTTGGTGGTGGAATGAGGAAGTTCAGGATAGTATTCAGAGGAAGAGGTTAGCAAAGAAGAAGTGGGACATGGACAGGACTGAAGAGAATAGACAGGAATACAAGGAGTTACAGCACAGAGTGAAGAGGAAGGTGTCTAAGGCCAAGCAGAAGGCGTATGATGAGTTGTACACTAGGTTAGACACTAGAGAAGGAGAGAAGGACTTGTACAGGTTAGCTAGGCAGAGGGATCGAGATGGGAAGGATGTGCGGCAAGTTAGAGTTATTAAGGATAGTGATGGAAAGGTGCTCACAAGAGAAGAGAGTGTACAGAGGAGATGGAAGGAATACTTTGAAGAGCTGATGAATGAGGAAAATGAGAGGGAACAAAGAGTAGAAAGGGTGAACTCTGTGGAACAGAAAGTAGATAAGATTAGAAAGGATGAAGTCAGGAAGGCTTAAAAGAGGATGAAAAGTGGAAAGGCAGTTAGTTCTGACGACATCCCGGTGGAGGTCTGGAAGAGTCTAGGAGAGGCGGCAGTGGAATTTTTAACTAGTCTGTTTAACAGGGTTTTAGAGAGTGAGAAGATGCCTGAGGAATGGAGAAGAAGTGTTTTAGTGCCGATCTTTAAGAATAAGGGTGACGTGCAGAGTTGCAGCAACTATAGGGGGATAAAGTTGATGAGCCATACAATGAAGCTATGGGAAAGCGTAGTGGAAGCTAAGTTCAGGAAGGTAGTGGAAATTTGTGAGCAGCAGTATGGCTTCATGCCCAGAAAGAGCACAACAGATGGAATTTTTGCTCTGAGAATGTTGATGGAGAAGTACAGGGATGGTCAGAGGGAGTTGCACTGTGTGTTTGTAGACTTGGAGAAAGCGTATGACAGGGTGCCAAGAGAAGAGCTGTGGTACTGTATGAGGAAGTCAGGAGTAGCAGAGAAGTATGTCAGAGTGGTGCAGGACATGTATGAGAGGAGCAGGACAAGTGGTAATGTGTGCTGTAGGTCAGACAGAGGAGTTCAGAGTGGAGGTGGGACTGCATCAGGGATCGGCTCTGAGCCCCTTCCTGTTTGCTATGGTGATGGACCAGTTGTCAGAGCAGGTCAGACAGGAGTCTCCTTGGACAATGATGTTTGCAGATGACATTGTGATCTGTAGTGAGAGCAGGGAGCAGGTGGAGGAAAACCTGGAGAGGTGGAGGTTTGTGCTGGAGAGAAGAGGAATGAAAGTCAGTCAAAGTAAGACTGAGTATATGTGTGTGAATGACAGGGAGGGAAGTGGAACAGTAAGATTACAGGGTGAAGAGGTGAAGAAGGTACAGGAGTTTGTTGAGGGGTCAACAGTCCAGAGTAATGGAGAGTGTGGGAAAGAGGTAATAAGCGAGTACAGGCAGGTTGGAATGGGTGGAGAAAGGTGTCGGGAGTTCTGTGTGATAGAAAAATTTCAGCGAGAATCAAGGGGAAGGTGTACAGGACAGTGGTGAGACCAGCCATGCTGTATGGTTTAGAGACAGTATCACCGAGACAGAGACAGGAGTCAGAGCTGGAGGTAGCAGAGCTGAAGATGTTGAGGTTCTCTTTGGGAGTGACAAGGTTGGACAGGATTAGGAACGAGTACATCAGAGGGACAGCTCATGTTGGACGTTTGGGGGACAAAGTTAGAGAGGCCAGGTTAAGATGGTTTGGACATGTCCAGAGGAGGGAGAGTGAGTATACTGGTAGGAGAATGTTGGACATGGGGCTGCCAGGCAGGAGGCAAAGAGGAAGGCCAAAGAGGAGGTATATGGATGTAATAAATGAGGATATGAAGCTAGTGGGTGTAAGTGTTGAGGATGCAGAAGATAGGGATAGTTGGAGAGAGATGATTCACTGTGGCGACCCCTGAAGGGAAAAGCCAAAAGAAGAAGAAGATTATTATTATTATTATTTTAGCAGTCTGTATCTTTTCTAAACCATGTTGTCCTAAGAAGCACAACTTCAGTTCATGAAATAAACATGTCTCTTGTATCCATGATGGTAGTTGTGGTTCATTTATTTTGATGTAACCTTTACATGCATCTTAATATTACAGATGAATGAATTTTATTTATGATTAAGAAAACAAAGTATGTAGGTGTGTATGTACAAAGTGTGATCTGAAGCGGGAACATGCACTGGGAGTATAATAAAAAAGAATAAGAAAAGTATTTGAATCCATATTTTCTAAAGATGGCTATATTATTATTATTATTATTATTAACCAGTCTGCACTGATAAAAAATATTCAGCCAGATCTACCTAAAAAAACGAAAAAAGGTAACTTTTTGCATCAGATTTTATGTAGTTCAAGCAAGACTAGTCTTTGTATTTATTGCTTAATTTTCTATATGTAAGAAATACTTTTTGCTAGTGAAGTCTTCTTCATTTTAGCATTTCCTTAATCATTCTTTTGGGTTTGCTCTACTTAACTTTAAGAGTTTCAAAAGTGTGTTTTTAATTGAAACTTACCAGTTTTTTTTTAGCTTCCATATTACTTAACTTTGAGTGGACCCTACTTTGTTTTTCTAAAGGTACTAGTCTCATCTTAGTTACATTTCCTCCCATTTTCTGGTTAGGAACGAGCCATTTCTAATGCACATATACACAAATATGAATTGTATAATTATGCATTTTGAAATGCAACTTCACCCAGCACAAGAATTGAAGTAAGGACATTTTAATTATGTGCACACACTCCTCCGGTCATGCAGCATGGTCGTCCTCAAAAACCTTTGACAATACTGAAAAGAATTATTTAACATCCACTTTTCAGTATCTTTAACTAGAACATTACTATGAATTTCTACATTTTTTTTAATACCGTAATTGTGTCCTATTAACCAGAATAGGCTTTTAACCAGGAAATTTGATTTATATCAAAACCATTTCTATCTCAACGTCACTTATTTGTGCCAATCCAAGGCTTAGTAATGGCACAGACCAAGCTAGCGATTAGCATGAGCTACCAGCGCTAACGCGATTAGCACATGAAGCATGCCATTTATTCATTTGCAATGATACAAAAAGACACCAAAGCATATAAACATTAGACATCATTGTCACAAACTCCCGACTGGTTTTTATGAAAAGTATCTAGACAACAATATCAAGTACGCTGTCATTTCATCTTACCATATTAGCCACAGCTACAAGCCACGAGCTAAAAGTCAACATGCTATACACTCGCCGGGCTTTCGGCAAGAAAATTAGCCCAATATTTCATACGGCTTACAAAAAGTTGTAGTTCCTTCATTTTAATTCAAAAACAATTCTTTTTCAATCTCAACATCACTTGTTTGTGCCAATCCAAGGCTTAGGAATGGCACAGACCAAGCTAGCGATTAGCATTAGCTGCCAGCGCTAACCTGATTAGCGCATAAAATATGCCGTTTACTCATGGAGATTTTAGCTTTTAGCACACCTTTCACCCGCGTTTACTCTACTTTACACAAAATAAGTCAATAAATCCAGAAATAATCTTAGCTTTACTGACGAGCCACAGGAATTCCACAATGGCCATGCATGCAAAATTGCTTTAATCGAACACGGCTCCTTTCAAAGCAAAAGCCCCATAATGGAATACGTTCAAAAATGCCATTTCAAATTGGTTCATTTAGAAAATAATGAAATACTAGTCCTCGCCATGTCTAGTAGTCTGTGTATAAGTGTTTAAAGGATGGAAAAAATTTTTTTTTTAACCTACCGTGATCGTGTTGTCGATCTCTTCTTTGTACCATAAATAGCGTTCATGATTAATTGTACTGTTGTGTTTGGTCAGGTTGCCAGACTTGACCAAGCACCCATGCCTGGCCGTTTGCTTAGCATATAGCTTGGCATGGGGGGGTAAAAAAAAAGATAAACCCCTATTTTCTTACACTTTATCTTAATCTTCTTTTCCACATCTTTTATGCAAGGTTTTATTATTATCTATTTTAATAATCAGCATTAACAAGAAGAATCAGTTAAAACAATCGTCACCCTCAGCACAGTTTTTCTACACTCACTACAGCTGTGTTCCTATTGTGTGTTTCAGATTGTGTAATTGTACATTTCTAATGTACACCTTGTATATTACAGTATTTCTTTTTTTATGGCCTTAACTTATGTGTTAGGCTGCTTGACGATTCACAGAGTAAGAACTTCCTTGTATGGTGGAACACACTGTTTGCTGTCCATATGACAATAAACTGTTAAATCTTGAATATAACAATCTAATTATTAAGTCATTTTTATCTAGTACTTTAGTAAACCCCTGTTACAGCATGTCTTCCACGGCCTCACAGTACCTCATAAACCTTAGAAACTATAATCCTACACATGACATACAACTTTACACGTCATGTGTGAATTTGAGAAGAAAAGAACAGTTAAAGAGGGACCCAAACATTCTGGCCTCATAAATGACTGTGTAACAGTTTCTTCCTTCAAGCCATCAGACTCGTCACCACCCAGAACTGAACTGTACCGAAGTCACACACACACACACTCACACTCACATTCACACACACAATCACACACACACACACACCTGTGTGAACTGAACTGTTCTAAACTGGAACTTAAACACTTAGTTCAATTCAATATTCGTCCTTGTCTATAGCACCAGCCACTTTATAAGTGTTTACATGCCGTTTCTGAACATTTACTCAATTGCTGCTGTTTCTGTTTTTGTACACATTTCAAACTGCCACCAACTGCTGCTATTACAGAAGCTATTAGAGCGGGTAAACTAAGTATTGAACACGTCACTATTTGTCTCTGTAAATATATTTCTAAAGGTGCAATTGACATGAAATGTCCACCAGATGTTGGTAACAACCCATGCAGTCCAGGAAGGAAATGAAACCACAGACATCCATAAATGTAGTTCTGTGTAATAATGTGAAATGACACAGGGAAAAGGTATTGAACACGCTTAGTGAAATTTATTCAATACTTGAATAAATTACAAGAGCCTTTGTCGGTAAAGACAGCTTCCAGACGCCTCTTGTATGGAGAAAGTAGTTGCATGCATTGCTCAGGTGTGCTTTTGGCCCATTCTTTCACACAAACAGTCTTGAAAGCTTGAAGGGTCCGTGGGCGTCTTCTATGAACTCTGACCATTAGTTCTTTCCATAGATTTTCAGTTGGATTCAAGTCAGGTGATTGGCTGGGCCATTCTAGCAGCTTTAATTTGTTTCTCTGAAACCAGTTTTCTTGGCTTTGTGTTTGGGATCACCGTCTTGCTGAAATGTCCACCCTGGTTTCATGTTCATCGCCCTGGTAGATGGCAGCAGATTTTTGTTCATGAAGAATGTCTCGGTACATTTTTCAGTGGAGACGTATTCTCTGGAGTGATGAATTAGAGCAGAGACTGCGAGCCAGGCCTTTTCATGTAACATCAGTGCCTGACCTCACAAATGCGCTTCTAGAGCAATGTTGAAAGAGTCCATAAATACACTCCTAAAACTTGTGGAAAACCTTCCTAGAAGAGTTGAAGCTGTTATAGTTGCAAGGAGAACTCCATATTAGACCGTACGGCTTAAGAATGGGATGTCATTCAAGTTGATGTGCACGTAAAGGCAGGCGTCCCAAAACTTTTGGCCATGAAGTGTATATACAAATAGTGCTTACCTTGCTCATCTCCACTTGTTGCAAGTCTATTGGTTTTACTGTACTCTATTAATTTTCCAAAAAACAAAGTTTTGAAGCGCGCCTAGGGTTAGACACGTTAAGGGAAAACATCCCCACCTAGTGGGGAACACACGCAAGTCGACACGAATAAAACGACAAATCCATTACACACACTACAACAACATTTTCTATAGCATACCTGCCCAGTGTAGATAGAACACGTGGAAATAAGGATTTCATTGCATGGAGGAAAAATGAGTTCTACATAAAACTCAAGATAACACACCAATTAATTAGGATTGTGACCAAGTCATAATAACTCAAGATGAAAGCACACATTCAGCGCCCAACACACATTAACAGTTCCCCAACAGGTTCAGCACAGAATAAATCCAGAATAAAACAGTTGTTAGTGTGTTTCAGAGTGTGTATTTATGAATTTTTCATTCACACCTTGTATATTCCAGTGTTTCTTATTTTATGTCCTTAACTTACGTGTTAGGCTGCTTGACAATTCACAGAGTAAGAACTTCATTGTATGGTGAAACACACTGTTTGTTTACAGGTCAGGATTCTCAAGTTCCTGCACACCAAACTCGCTCATCCATGTCTATATGGTGTGCACTGGTGTGCAGTAGAGTTGGAACCGGAAGGGGCCATCCCCAAACTGTTCCCACAAAGTTGGGAGCATGAGATTGTCCAAAATAGCCCCTATGTGCTGAAGCACGAAGCGTTCTTTTCACTGTAACTAGCGCCTTGTGCAAACCCTCTGCGGAATGAACAGTTGAACCGTCAGTCAACACAACAAACAAAGGTAAGAAAAAAAAAATCGGCCGATCAGTCGATGAGCCGGATCCGCGAGTCCGCTGAGAATCAGCTGAATCAGTCGATGAGCCGGATCCGCGAGTCCGCTGAGAATCAGCTGAATCAGTCGATGAGCCGGATCCGCGAGTCCGCTGAGAATCAGCTGAATCAGTCGATGTGCACAGTAGCAGCCATAGGACAAATAAGAATGGGGTTAATTTAGACTTCGGACTCATGAATCATGAGTTAATATGCAGAATCAGATAATTTAACTCAGGTGAGTCAGTCAGGGCCAGTACTAAACGCCTCTGACCAAGTCCTGACACGTTGTCAACACTATATATGAGTTTGCTGCCAGCATTAATGACCGGATTAAAAATAGTTGTGACTAAATAAGTCAATAAATTCATGAATAAATCCTTCGAATTCTTGCCCTTACTTGGCAGTTGCAGGCGCTAGGTCAAAGCTGGTCCCTACAGTAAGTCGTCATGAAACTTGGAACAGCGCAACATGTGAGAAACTTACTCCTAGCTCCAACTCATGCCCACACGAGAGAGATACCCAAGCTAACGGATATCTTGGTGGAAGCCACTGAGATGAACGTGATGTTTTTCCTATAAATAGAAGCTTTATTTATCAGTTTTATGTACTGTATGACCTCACATTTATGCTATTCTTATGTTTGCAGATTTTATTCAATGAAATTTAAAGTGTTAATAATCATGTCTTGAGAATATCTATATCAGTGACCTCTGTTCCATGTGATATAACTAAATCTAGCGTATGATTAAGATGATGTGTTGGTCTAGTGATGTTTTGTTTAACCCCAAAGGAATTTAGTAAATCCAGAAAACTTTTAGGACCAGAAGTCCTAAAGCATCATTAGCATCGTCAACATGAATGTTAAAGTCTCCTACAATCAACACTTTGTCGAAATGAATCAATAGGTCTGAGAGTAAATGTGCAAACTCTTTAAGAAAATCACCGTAGGGCCCCGTGGGTCTATAGATGGTGGCCAGAGCATGTCTGTGAGTGCTACATTAAGGACAAGCACTTGGAATGAGTTAAAAACTGGGTCCTGTTTTCTGAGCAACAGTAAGAGAATTGTTATAGATTGTTGCAACCCCACCTCCACCACCAGTCTGACGGGGCTCATGCTTATAGGAATATCCTGATGGAGTAGACTCATTCAGACCAATGTGGTCATTTGGTCTAAGCCAGGTTTCAGTAAGGCAGAGTGCATCAAGACTCTTATTCCATTCAAGTTTATTTGTATAGTGCTTTCAACAAAGAGCATTGTCTCAAAGCAGCTTTACATAAGGAACAAGAAACATACAGACAGACAAACAGTCCTAGATGTCATCCCAAGTGGGCAAGCCTGAGGCGACTGTGGCAAGGAAAAACTCCCTTAGATGGTATGAGGAAGAAACCTTGAGAGGAACCAGACTCAAAACGCAACCAATCCTCATTTGGGTGACACAGGAGAGTGTGATATGAACAATGTCCTTTCTGCATTCATGTATAGTCAATTGTGTGATGCAGATAAATCATGTGTACAGTATTGTGTAAATTAATAAAGAGATTGTTGTCGTCCACATAGGGTTGGCAGCGTTGCTTTGAACACCCCAGTCCTCACAAAGCCGAACCCGGCTGGAGCTGGTCCATCTCTGGATGCCACTGGAGCTGGCCCAATCTCTGCATGCCTCTGGATGGCTAGAAGAAGGGAAACAAGTGGAAAGTAATTAGCGTAGCTGCTGTTCATAATATGAGCTGAATTGTGAGAGCTTGTGTGTGCTGGTTTTTGGAGCAATAAGTAATATGTCTGTCTTATCAGAATTTAATAATAGAAAATGATCAGTAGTCATCCAATCTTTTATATCTTTAACACACTCAGTTAATCTGGACTGAAATGAGATATTTCATGTGGTTTTGATGAGATATATAACTGGGTATCGTCAGCATAACAATGGAAACTAATCCAATGCCATCTGATGATGTTACCCAGGGGAAGCATGTAAAGTGAGAAAAGCAGAGGTCCTAAAACTGACCCTTGTGGGACCCCGTCTTTCACTGACACTACACTGGGCAGTTCTCCATTTAAATCTACAGTTTACAAGCTCATCTCCATTTGTTGCAAGTCTATTGGTTTTACTGTACTGTATTCATTTTCCAAACACTATAATGGCTTATCTGTAGTTATGACTTGAAGTTTTGAAGCGTGCCTTCAATTTGAAGAAAGCTTATGTAGAAACATACCACTAAGCCACCAGCTGTCTTAGATTGCACTACCTCGTGGTGTACAGGCAGGGCACTGACTTAGAGCAATGTCAGAGGTGTATTCTGTACCTGCTAGTCCTTGATGAACTCCTCTGTCTCCTCACCAAGGTAGAAAATGAGGCCTCTGATCACAGCTTCTCTTCAGGCAAAGTGCAGGATGACGAGGAGGAAATTCCTCCTCCATCTGAAAGAGAGAAAGAGCGAAAGAGATAGATAGATTTAAAACTTTGCCACAAACACCTTATATTGGAGAACACGACTTCAAATGTTAAACATACCTGGGAAAGCTCAAATGAAGTCAATCACAGGTGGTTTCTTGAGGATTACGTCATTTCGACGCAGAGAGCAGGTCTTTGCCGACTTCTTGATGAGATAAAACAAAGTACAATGGGCTTTTTAACATAGAAACATGAAACAGCTAACATGAACTCTTACCATAACCACATTCAAGTTGCTGAAAAGAATTATTTAACATCCACTTTTAACCTTTTTAATACAGTAATTGTGTCCTATTAACCAGAATAGGCTTTTAACCAGGAAATAACAGGATTTATATCAAAACCATTTCTATCTCAACGTCACTTATTTGTGCCAATCCAAGGCTTAGTAATGGCACAGACCAAGCTAGCGATTAGCATGAGCTACCAGCGCTAACGCGATTAGCACATGAAGCATGCCATTTATTCATTTGCAATGATACAAAAAGACACCAAAGCATATAAACATTAGACATCATTGTCACAAACTCCCGACTGGTTTTTATGAAAAGTATCTAGACAACAATATCAAGTACGCTGTCATTTCATCTTACCATATTAGCCACAGCTACAAGCCACGAGCTAAAAGTCAACATGCTATACACTCGCCGGGCTTTCGGCAAGAAAATTAGCCCAATATTTCATACGGCTTACAAAAAGTTGTAGTTCCTTCATTTTAATTCAAAAACAATTCTTTTTCAATCTCAACATCACTTGTTTGTGCCAATCCAAGGCTTAGTAATGGCACAGACCAAGCTAGCGATTAGCATTAGCTGCCAGCGCTAACGTGATTAGCGCATAAAATATGCCGTTTACTCATGGAGATTTTAGCTTTTAGCACACCTTTCACCCGCGTTTACTCTACTTTGCACAAAATAAGTCAATAAATCCAGAAATAATCTTAGCTTTACTGCCGAGCCACAGGAATTCCACAATGGCCATGCATGCAAAATTGCTTTAATCGAACACGGCTCCTTTCAAAGCAAAAGCCCCACAATGGAATACGTTCAAAAATGCCATTTCAAATTGGTTCATTTAGAAAATAATGAAATACTAGTCCTCGCCATGTCTAGTAGTCTGTGTATAAGTGTTTAAAGGAAAGAAATTTTTTTTTTTTTAACCTACCGTGATCGTGTTGTCGATCTCTTCTTTGTACCATAAATAGCGTTCATGATTAATTGTACTGTTGTGTTTGGTCAGGTTGCCACACTTGACCAAGCACCCATGCCTGGCCGTTTGCTTAGCATATAGCTTGGCATGGGGGGGTAAAAAAAAGAAAAAAAAAAGATAAACCCCTATTTTCTTACACTTTATCTTAATCTTCTTTTCCACATCTTTTATGCAAGGTTTTATTATTATCTATTTTAATAATCAGCATTAACAAGAAGAATCAGGAAAAACAATCGTCACCCTCAGCACAGTTTTTCTACACTCACTACAGCTGTGTTCCTATTGTGTGTTTCAGATTGTGTAATTGTACATTTCTAATGTACACCTTGTATATTACAGTATTTCTGGCCTTAACTTATGTGTTAGGCTGCTTGACGATTCACAGAGTAAGAACTTCCTTGTATGGTGGAACACACTGTTTGCTGTCCATATGACAATAAACTGTTAAATCTTGAATATAACAATCTAATTATTAAGTCATTTTTATCTAGTACTTTAGTAAACCCCTATTACAGCATGTCTTCCACGGCCTCACAGTACCTCATAAACCTTAGAAACTATAATCCTACACATGACATACAACTTTACACGTCATGTGTGAATTTGAGAAGAAAAGAACAGTTAAAGAGGGACCCAAACATTCTGGCCTCATAAATGACTGTGTAACAGTTTCTTCCTTCAAGCCATCAGACTCGTCACCACCCAGAACTGAACTGTACCGAAGTCACACACACACACACACACACACACACTCACACACACACTCACACACACACACCTGTGTGAACTGAACTGTTCTAAACTGGAACTTAAACACTTAGTTCAATTCAGTATTCGTCCTTGTCTATAGCACCAGCCACTTTATAAGTGTTTACATGCCGTTTCTGAACATTTACTCAATTGCTGCTGTTTCTGTTTTTGTACACATTTCAAACTGCCACCAACTGCTGCTATTACAGAAGCTATTAGAGCGGGTAAACTAAGTATTGAACACGTCACTATTTGTCTCTGTAAGTATATTTCTAAAGGTGCAATTGACATGAAATGTCCACCAGATGTTGGTAACAACCCATGCAGTCCACACATGTGAGGAACACACTTCTTGCTTTTGGTTGGAGATTTTCTGTTATCTTGTCCAGTATTTCTGTAGTCATGGTCTTCCCAATAGATTGCAGAATGGGTTGCCAGCACTTTATTATGTAGGCTGGTTGTTGCACCATCTCATTTTCTGGAGATTGTTTTCATTTGGATGCACAGAGCAGTTGTGACTGCTAAGTACACTTAGGACCTCATCCATGTCAGCACTTTGAAATTCCTGAAACGCTTCACTTAAAACGGGATTAGTAAACAATATTCAAAGAGCAACTTGCCTTATCTATCTCCATTTTTGTGAGATTCTCCTCTGGGACACCCCTCTCTCTTAATGCTTAGTCCATCTTTACAGCGGATATTACAATACATTTCTGATGGTGGTGGCGAAGATGCCAATGTGTATGTGCAACAGTCAGTTGAAACTGCGCCTAATTTTCCAGAATTATGTCGTGATCACGGGAAAACAACTTTTGTTATCTCGAGATCACGAGAAAATTAAGTTGTGATCGTGAGAAAACAAAAGCAAAAATAATAATATCACATGGCCTCTCTCGGCTTCTGTAATCAACTGACTAACCAAAACTCTTTTCAAACCATATCTTAAAAAAGGGGGGATTTATGTTTATATAAAATGTCTTTGTTATTCCAAATATAATATCTTCTAGGGGAAAAGTTATGTTTATAGGCCCAAGTCCATGCCATGAGAGCTTGTTGATGAAATCTTGCAAGTTTTACTGGAATTTTATCAATACAATAGTTTAACAAAAATTCATGACCCCTGAATTCATGAACACTGACTTAAACAAAAGGTTTGGGAATGTGTTCCACATATTATCTTTCTTTTTTAAGTACTGTGTAATCCTCCACCAGCGATTTCCAGCACAACAATAGCACGCTGATGACGTCACGGTCCACCAGCGATATTACCCTCCAATGCCTCTCCATATTGGCTAAAAATTAACAAGGAGAGTAGTCTTTTTTCTGAGGAACTTTTCTGTACAGCAGTGTGTTCTGCATTTCTTTTCAGCGATATGGCTGAATCTACACAAAACAATAAAAGAAATTAAGACTGAGGAGAGAGCCGAATCTTTGCTTCTCCATGCAGGCAGGGGCGGGACTTTATTTTGATAGTCACACCATGCAGCCAATCACATGCGATGGCACACTAGGATCATACAAGTATGTGAAAGAGCGAGTGTAGTGGTACAGGCCAGGTACACAGAGTGACAGAGGGGCGGGGAGCTGGATTGAAATACAAGTGCGTCGGGAAAAAGTAAAGAAATGAGAGAAAACCGATCAAGAAGCAACATCTGGCTGAATTTTAATGATATTTAGAGACTGTAAAGCTGAGTGCAGAATTTGTAAAATGAAAATATCCGTCAGAACAGGGTCAACAACAATCATGTAACTGTACGTTATATTTGTAACGAAAGAAATGCATAAAAATAAAGCTTTTATGAAAACACTGAATAAAAAATTGCTTACCAACACACAAAACATTCATTCATTCAAGTGCTAAATTAGGCTAAAATAGAAGGCTCCGAGTGATCCTAAATGAAGAGCCATTTGGGAGCTGTTAGAGCAGACTCTTCTAAGGGAGCCGAGCCAAAAGAGCCGAATCTTTGAAAAGAGCCAGACCTCCATCACTAGAACAAGTGACTCATGAACCGGTTCTCTAATGAATCGCTCATAAATACTCAGGAATCAAGAGTTAGAGAAGTGTTTGAACGAGTCTAACGTTCTGTACGACCCTCTTTAGGATAAGCAGTACAGAATAATGAATAGAATTTTAATAGTTTTACATATTTTATCAACAACATTTACAAAGTATTTTTGTAATGATTTTTTCTTACCCTCAGGATGGCAAGTCCAAGCAGCTCTATTAACCCTGCACCTCTTAGGTGCAAGTGCGTGGAAACTTTAGGTTACTTACGTAACCCTGGTTCTCTGAAAACAAGATTGAGGTCTCTCACTATGGGAATCCCCTTGGGCGTGACCGATCCTGGAAGCACCAATTACACCACGTCTGTCGGCTGGTGTCCCGCCTCCCTCATATATACATATATATATATATATATATATAATATCGCTGCCCCATCTCTACCTCGCTTCTCCGTGCTGCTGCAAGGAGGGAAGTGTGGTGAGACACCTCACTCCTGTTATCAGAGAACCGGGGTTACGTAAGTAAGTTCGGTATCTCACTATGGGATATAGACAACTCCCGTATTGCAGATATGCTGTCCGAAGCAGGCCTGTCAACCAACTCATGATGCATGATAACATAAACGGGTGATTCTCACGGAATCTTGGTTTTAAAAATTTCAAACATGAAAATTTTAAAAATGCTTAAATTACCCCCCCCCAGACATTAGCAACAAAGTCTGGAGTATTTGTCAACATTAATTTAAAAACTTTTACTTACCATTTACCAACTTTTTGAACATAATTTCCAAAATAAGTCCTAAAATATCTCATTATCGCAACAGTGCCAGATCAACACTGGCAGAAAAGCAAATACATTTTCACAGTTTTAAAAATGGATTATTAATAGTCATGCACAGTTACCTGAGGTTCTGAAGTAATATTTATTTTTAATTCAACAGTTTTTAAAATTTTGACTGATTTCTCTCATTACCGCAACACCTTCCACAATTTACAACCTTTTTTTTAAAAAAAAATATTTCGAAGAAACCTGACATTTTTTTCAAAATGACGTAACAAACCTGAAAGAACATAATTTTACGTTTCTGCACATGCATTTAAAATCAAAGTACTATATTTCTATTAATTAAATTAACATCTAATAAACATCTGTTTCGGTAATGATATATAGGTTTCGGGAATGAGGTTAATTATTTCAGTAATGATAATACATATACTAGTCTGAGATTTATACTGAGACTTGTATACTAGTCTGAGATAATGCAGAAAGAAACAGATAATATTTGCACAATCATGCATTCAAGTTCAAAACAGTTTTATTGTGTAGTGCTTCAAAAATACAAAAGCCAAAAATAAAAATAAAAATAAGAAAAACATGAAAACAGGAATAAACAGGGCAACATTTCAACGTGTGCCTAAAAAAACATGAGCCATTTTACTATGGCACTAAAAAATAACTGACCACTGTTTTTTTTTTTTTTTTCCTGTTCTTAGTCAGCTCATCAATTTTCTTTATTTTGCCAGTTTGTTTTCGTTTTTGATTCCTGGAAGCAGAAAGAAAGCATTACATTAAATTACTCTCATAACATGGGGGAAAAAACATTTTATGTATACATTATGTATAGTATAGACTTGATGCTTACTCTGTGTGTGTGTGTGTTTTATACTGTGCCTGAAGTTGTGGGGTGGGGTAGAGCTTAATTTTAGAAAAGTAAAGTAAACAAGAAAATAAAAAAACAAACAAATTACAAACAGAAGAACAAATAACAGTTTATGTAATTAAATTACTGAATTATAACAAAATTATTAACAATTTAAACTACTGAAGTTTGTTTTTGATTAAAATTAATGACAGAGTGCAGCAAATTTATTAGGCTGCTGTCACTTTAAGAATCAC
The DNA here is from genome assembly GCF_019097595.1 of Hemibagrus wyckioides. Lineage (NCBI taxonomy): Eukaryota > Metazoa > Chordata > Actinopteri > Siluriformes > Bagridae > Hemibagrus > Hemibagrus wyckioides. The sequence goes on from NC_080725.1 coordinate 6,220,898, forward strand.
ACGACCTCCATGCCTTATTGTGGCAGGAATTTCCCAAAGTATGACCAGTACACTCAATCCAACACCAAAGTCCTGTTATAGTAGTGGCTAAAAGGTTGTGTGTGTGTATACTCTCATGTACACTTCCTAACACTGTAGGGTGTTTTTTGCTAATTACACCTGCTAACCTCGCGCTCCTTCCTTCTGTACTCCTTCAGCAGTTCTGGGTTTCTGTATAATTTTTCCCTGAACTTTGTCACCCTGGCCTTTGCTAAAGCTTTTTTTTTTTTTCTCACTTGCTGACTGTCTGCAATGAAACAAACCATAAAGCAAAATATCAACATTTAGGAAATTTGAAATTAATATGAAATTCATAAGAGATATTTAAAAGTTATACACAATATGCTTAAATTCTCATTCCCAATAAATAAGTTCTCTTTACCACAACTGGCCTTAAATGGTTGCGGTATATGAGAATGGTGTTGCGGAGGATGAGGTGCCTCAGGATGCTTTGCTAACAATAGAGAAGCCATGATAGCTTTACAATTTTTTTTTTCTCAATGCATATAATTAGACCTCAATAAAGTACATTTTCATGAAAAATGTAACTCTATTTAAAGTAACTCTAAAATTTTTCGAAATGTAGAAAACTTGCTGTTCCGGTAATAATAAAAAAGTCGTGTTACCATTCTGACAATAGAATATTTAACATTTAACTGGAAAGATATAAAAAGATGATATTACCTGGTCACCATCTTGAAGTAACTGTCCCATGTGCTCCATCACTCATAATCAAACTTTATTTGCATTCTGTATGTGTGTTTAAACAGTCCTTAAAAAATGTTGCGGAGGATGAGAACATCAGGCATGGACACATCATTTTCCTACTTTTATTTTCATTATTATTATACATGAATATTCAGTAAATATTTTTTTCTGTCATCTAGAATAATCTAGTAGAACATCCATTTATTGTTTTATGTTAATTTGTTTAAATTAAACCATAACACACATTCAAACACAGCCGGACGCATTGCGGCAATGAGAATTTCAGCAGAAAATGCAGTAAAATAGAAAAATAATTCATTCTCATGTTGAAATTACTCATTGTGCAAGGTAGAGAACAGTATTGTCTTTATTCTGATGCTTTTTTATATTACTAAATTACACATTTTATATTTAAAATCATTAGTGCCGTGCATGGTGTTTCAATGGTTACGTGAGAATCACCCAAACACAAAGCCACCCTCATTCCCAGAATGGAGCGAAGACATATGTGAAAAACAAAAAAATCACTCCTCTGCGAGTTTGCTTTTTTTTTTACACACTTAGGACGGAACGAGCCAACGACGGCTCTGTAACATCTAGCCTATAAACTCGGACAAAAGTGTGTGGCGAAGCCCAGCGGCTTTGAAACCCTGCTCAGACGCCGCGCACCCCTCATAAACCTGCATACAAGCGGGTGTTTACCTATAGAAATTCTGTCAATCCCCACATGGCATGCAGAAATTGCGGCAAGATAAGCCTTAATGGTCGAAAAGGCTCTGCCCTTATCCAACAGTTCTTGCAGAAAGCATAATACTTCTGCCACCGAACACTGAAGAGGAACAATTTGCTTTTGCGCGCACCATAGCTCAAACACATTCCATTTCCTGTCATATATGCGGAGCGCGTCGAAGCCGCTCTCGCATTTTGCATCATCTCAATCACCCTCGGAGGCAAACCCGTAACACTTAAATTCAACCTCTCACGGGCCAGGCCCAAAGAGCCACTTTGTCCGGGGCCGGGTGAAAAATTTCCCCACGCGCCTGTGAGAGGAGGTCTCTGTGCTACGGGAGAGGCCAGGGTCATGGAGCTGAGGAGAACGTGTGCCGCCCTGGCGATTTATATATGCCACCACCGTTGTGTTGTCTGATCTGACCAAAATGTGGTGATTCTGCACAAAATGTTTCAATGCTAGAAACACTGTTAACATTTCCAGGAAGTTTATGTGTGCATTCTGTAGCGAGACGGGCCATTTCCCTTTCGCTGTTCTGCCCTCGCACACTGCACCCTAACCTGTGAGCGACGCATCCGTCATTATTACTTTTCTCAGAGAAATCGCCCCCAGCGAAGTCCCTGACTCGAGAAAAGCGTGACCTCTCCAGTGACGCAGAGCGCGCATGCAGAGTGATGACACTATCACTTTGCAGTTGAGGTGGCGCTTCGGACATAAGCGCTACAGTCTCAGTGGGATGACAGACACTGCCGAGGCCATCAGCTCTAGAAGACGTAAACACAGTCTGAACTGGACTTTTCTCCCTTTCTGGAAAAAGGAAAGACATCCACGAATTGACCTGATCCGCTCCTCTGATAGAAACGCTTGATACAGGTCTGAGTTCAGTCTGAGACCCAGGTAAATTATTTCCTGAGTGGGCACTAAGCAGCTTTTTGTCTCGTTTATTTTGAAGCCTAAGCCCTTCAAATGAGACACAAGCAGATTCGTATCTATCTCCACATGCCGCCGTGACAGAGCACAGATGAGGAGATCGTCCAAATCAGCTGACACTCTCAGACCCGCCATTCTCACAGGTGACAGAGCCGCTTCCACACATTTGGTGAACATTCTCGGGAGTCGGGGCTAATGACAGCCCGAACGGAACTGTCAAAAAAATCCGTAGGCTGTGCCCTGATAGGCAAACCTGAGGAATTTTCTGTGGATACTTATGAGAAAATAAGCGTCTTTCAGATCCACTGATGTAAACCAGTCTCTGGGACGAATCACATTGTATAATGTTTTCACCGTGAGCATTGTGAACTTGTACTTTCTGAGGTGTGTGTTGAGGTTCCGCAAATCCAGAATGGGACGGAGACCCCCCCCTTTGGGAATGACAAAGTACCGGGATTGAAACCCGTGCTGGCTGTCCTCCCACGGCACAACCCGAATTACTCTTTTGCTCAATAAAAAGGTTATTTCTTCCTCTAAAATCTGAGCTGAGGTTTTACAGCAAACTGCAGACGATAACCCCGTTTTATTGTGGATAAAACCCAAGGGTGTACTAAGCATGCGCGCCAACTCTCCGCGTGAGCAGCGATCAGACCACTGCAGCTCTTGCTCACTGACAGCGCAACCGCGCCATCTAGCGGTAGAGCTGGGGTTTGCAGCTCTGATTTGGATGTTTTTGTGTGTATTTTTGTTTTTATTTTCTGTGCCCTTGGCCCACTGCCTGGATGCACAGGGAACATTTTTATTTGTTTCACACGAAAACATTTGTGTAAACCCTCGTCCTCTCTCTTGCATAACCCCGTGGGTGGAGAGGGGAGAAACAAGTTGTGGGGCACTGGATGAACTGGTGCCATCCCTCCAACAATATAACTTTCCTCTGTTAAACCTTTGTCCTGAGTCACACCCCGACGCTTCTTTGGTAGTGGGGGGGGAGCAAGACTCCTGTGATGTGTAGAGGGGTGCTACAGAGACTCTGTGAGTGTTGTAGCCCCTCTTTTGATTCATAATTAGAGCACAGGTTAGGTTACCCGCCTCTTTTTCCCCCTTGAGGGTTAACTGGGCGGTGCTTAGCCGCTGCTGCCGCAAACGAGGCCTTACCTCTAGGCTGGGGCTGTTTTGGGCAAACCTCCATCTACATTGACTGCTGAGGTGGAGGGGGGGGCTAGGGTTTCTGCACCCTGGATTTCCCCACTTTGAAGTAGAGGAAAACCCTGGACGCATGGGCTGGGAAGGTCGAGCAGCAGGCTTCCTGGGAAGGCAAGTTTCAAAAGCTTCCCCATCCTTCTTGCGCAGGTCACACTGCTGACGCATATTTGTCACTGCAACCTCAAAAAGGGCTTTCGGGTCCACAGGGGCATCAATGAACTCTGCCTTCTCCCTCTCTGACAAACCTATATATATATATGTATATATTTGAGGACAGTCCCAAAACATAGTTACTGTAATAAAACCATGGTTACCAGAAAATAGTCATGGGTTGATTCATGGTTTTGCCAAACAATACAGAAAAAACATGGTTACTACACTTTAAATATAAAACATATTAATGTTTTTAACATGTTAATGTTCATAAGGGGGTCTCTGTCAGAGTTTTTTACATTGACATAACTCAGCTGTATATATTTGCAGAGGGTTTTTTGAATGAACTTTAAGTGTTTTTCAGAAAACTCATTATTTTAAGGTAATGAGGAAAACTTTGGGATAAAATGAATGAACGTATTAAAAGATGTTCTGCTAACTTTTTCATGGACATTTGCTCAACCAACACAATAAAAGCAGTTGTTTAAACTTTTTTAAGTTTTTTAAGGTTTTTTTATACAGTGTACAACTATTCCCTGAAAGGACCAATAAATGATGTGAATTTAATTCTTGAACTATATCCAAGTCCTGATGCACATTTGAACAAGCATTATCACAGAACCTACCTTACTGGTGAATAAGGAATGTTTACAGCTATGCTAATAATACTAATGCTACTTCTTTTCAGTGAACAGAAGTCATAACCCACAGCAGTAACTTAGTCATTTACACATTGCCTAAATAACCTTTGACTACAGTTTTCAGATGACCTGGGCATGACATAATGTTCAGTCAGACACTTCTGCACCTCACCTAACTCTATTCTTCATAGTATTTTAATTACTGTATCCTATAATGACTGCAGCACCTGTTGCTAAAATATGTCTCACATACTCTTGATATCACACAGTGGTCTTATCTGTGTCTTACCTCATGATACATTTCTCTGTAAACTGGCAGACAGAATGTTTCTGTAGATTTCCGAATTTATTCTGTTAGAGAACTAAGTCGAGAAGCATCTATGCAAACCCAAGCCATGATGCTACTACCTCCACCATGCTTGCCTTTTGAGCTTGTATGTTTTGGAGCACGAGCAGATCCTTTCCCCACACATCGGCCTTTCCATCCCTCTGGTTGAGGTTAAACTTGATTCCAAAACTTTTGTGGCTCATCTATTTCTTATTGAATTCCACTCTGGCCTTGTTTCTTACTGCTAAAGAGTGGCCTCTATATTTCTGCTCTCAAATTCTTCATTGAACAGTGTGGCCTACTAAACCTTTACCAATGTGCTGTGGAGATTATTCATGTCACTCATCTTGTTTTGGGGATTTTCTTCTGAACTGTCAAATGTTTCCATCATCAATTGCTGATTGGATCAGTCTTGATTGGATGTCTTTTCATCACATTCTCAATTGTTATATTGGTTATGCCCAATGCTTTTCCACCAATAGACAGCTCTCTTGTCTCTGTGCTGGTCTATTCCTTCTAACAATCAATGCAGTCCTCACAGGTGGAAGCCAGGGTTCAAGCTAAAAGCAATTCAGTGCTATTAATTGTTTCAACAAATTAATCTAACAGGGCACACCCAGGCAAATAAAGCAGCTGTCAGTCACTTGTTGCAATGTTTTTGTTTAACATATCTAGTTGCAAGATCTGGAAATGAAAGACTTAGCCTTGCTGTTGCAATGACTTTGGACAGGATTCCATGACATTCACAACAAATTTGACCAGTCTTAAAATCTCATTAAATACTCAGATGATATTGCTATTTATGACATAGTAAATGTATAATCGCTAAAGATATTTACAGCCCCAGTAAAGCTTCAGGTAACTAACAAACAAACTATTAATAATTGAAAAAATGTATGGGTGAAAGGGATTGTGAGCTGCACCAGTGTCTGAAAGTTCAGCATTGTTCTGTCAAGATTTGCTACTCAGTCAATAGCATTTGTAAATATAAAGTGTGTTAGGATTACAACTGACCCTTATGGAAGCAGCTATGTTTACCTTCCATGCGCCTTGATGGGCAAGCCATACCACTAAGTAGTGCATATAATAGGAACTGGTTCTAGCTGTTGCTACAAACACAAAGTAACTACAAACATTAGGATGTCTGTAGTTATCTGTAAATCAAGCTTCAAGTAAGTCACAAATAATTTGCCAGTCGATTTATTTCAAATGCTTTTAATCTGAAAAAAAAAAAAAAAACCCACATGAAAACCTAAACATGAAATCCTCCACGTGTTCTTGAATCCTACTTGGTGTTCTTGAGGGCTGATCGGCGTCCACACTTTTTGTGGATTTTGGTGACCACTGGGTATTGAAAAGAAACAACAGATGTTCAGATGAACCATCCACAAAATAATTCATGTCACAGTAGTGGAAAATTGGGAAACCTGATGAGCCTGAATTCTATACTCGATGTGTTTTATATATAGACTCTGTATATTAGAGTACCTAGGTATTATATTTGCATTAAAATTAAAAAGTTTTAATTGTGGTTATCTACTCCACCATTATTGCTTTATAGCAGTGCAGTGGTAAAAATCAGATGCAAAAACAGGCTCGGGGCAGGATGTCCTGATTTGTTACTAAAAGAGTGTCATTTTATGATCTCTATATTTTCGTGAATATATTTGCCAAAATATTTGCCACTCATATACATAATGAAATAAAAGCTGAATATTTGAAGATTGGAAAAACCAATACATACATTTGGATCTTTATATTATTCTGACCTGCTGCCACTGCTGATAATGTCTTCTTTCTTAGGCAACACAAAACCTGCTAGGTTCAGCACATCATGGATCAACTGGCCCTTGACACTCACGTCCAGTGGACTGTCGGTGCGTAAACTGTACAGGAGAACAGGTGCATATATTCTCCTGAACAACTTTTCATTGCATATCTATATTCTATGTCTATAACAAACCATGAAGCATTTAGTTAAAACAAAATCTTGTATCTAAAACACAAGGCATACACATACATGAGGAATTAGACTGAAAGCTACGTATGGGAAATGAACGTATCAGAGTGTTTAGCTGCTCAGTACCTGGGAGAGGTGTTGGCTTCTTGAAGGCTTTAGGACCTCATCCAGAATGATGTCAAATCCAAACAGCTCATGACAGCTGTACGGAGAACGCACACACTTCTTCAATGAGGTGGATCTGACCTGAATGAATGTGAATATGAAGCAGAAATATGCAATTTTCTTAACAACTGTATAGTTTCATTAAAATCCCTATATTTTCAAGAAAATGACTTCTCTCAAATATCCCTGCATTCTGACCCCAACGTCCTAACAAGCTGGGATATGTAAAGGATTTCACTGTGCTCTAATGTATATGTGACAAATAAAGACTGCTTTTTCTTCAAAAAAAAAAATCTTATGCTTTGCATGAAGACCCTTGTGAGCACTCTAAAGAAAGAATTACAGGATCTAAAAAAAAAAGATCCTGGAGATTTGCACATACTACTGAGCCTCTCTTTGAAAGGTTTAATAATGTAATATGTGAAATTAAACACTAAACTACCTAAACTACTAAACCTGCTACTATGAGTCTTAACATAAGGATTAGAAAAATACTAGCTGACAAAAGTAGGAAACGTATGCACCATCACGACAGGTGTCATGGTCACTTGGTCCTCTGGCAGACAAAACAGCTGAGGCTAGAAATTCAGTATGACACTGGATCATAAGTTGAATCAAAGATATTCAAGAATTTGTGTGATAATAAACAAACTTACGCAGTGATGGTTTTAATGACAATGTCCTTGATCTTCTCCCAGATAAGAGTGGTGTTAGTCTCTTCTGAGTCCAGATATTGCCATAGTGCCTTCAGTGCCCTGCAGGCAAAGTTAAACAGAACTTTTTAGTTGTGACCACCACTGTTAATAGCTAATGTGGATAGAGTGATGTTTGCACACAAAGCCTGAAATCTAATAATAAAAACATTCTGACTTGCGTTCTGACAAAATTCTCTTTACCATTTATGGCCCTGGCAGGCCTTATCATCACTGTTATTCTGATACTCAGTATTCTTCTTATTCACACTGTAGTCGGTCAAGTGCATGAATTCGTTGTCAAGACTTTGCAGAGGAATATCTGTATTGAAAACATTAAAAAGCAATAATAATCAGGAAAAAAACATTAAGTTTGCTACAAAAGAGACTATTTATTATTTGAAAAACACATTTCAATGCATAATCTTCTTTAATTGGCTCACTTGTGGGTTGCGAAGCGGACAAGTCCATTGCTGAAGATGTAAATGTGGAGTGGGTCGTAAGAGGTCACGTGCACATAGATACGCAAATCAAATTTAAATCCATTAATGAAGTAGGGATTTTGAAGGTATCTGTGAAAATCAGAGAGGTGATAGACTTAGTGAAGCACAAATCTAAAGAATCTGATTTATATCATGAACCTAATTTACCTCCAAGCATGGTCTAGAAATTAAAGGACAAGAACAAAACTGGATGCCTTTTCATTTTAGATTAAATCTAAACAAAAAAACAACATGCTGTCAGATAGCTGCATGAGGATTAAAAGCTCACTTCTGTACAACGCGGGGTCTCGTGAGTGGCAATCGACTCCCCTTGTGAATAATCTGAATACCAATTCCTTGGGCTAAAGCAGGCTGTGAAAACATTAAACATAAGGAAACGATGCAGCACTGAATTATTCATTTATTTAACAGCTTAATAATGGCCAGAACCCCAAGCAGTACCGGTTTCATGATCCATAATTGCTGATTCCCCATTTCCTTCCAGGCCTTCTTCAGTAGTTTTATCTCCAGTGGGAGCACAAAGGAACATGGGAAAAAGTCAGTCAGTCAATTGTCAGTACTCTGAATTTCATACCGGATTGGTCGGGGCCCGGGCTAACAACGACCGCCATCCGCGCCGTTGACGTACAGGGCGCTGGTGGAAATTGGGCTACTGTTGGTCGAAGAAGTAGAGGATGGAGGAGAGTGCGTAGACAGAGACAGACGAGAAAAGGTAAGAGTGCAGGACTGAGAAAAGGAACTCTGAATGTTGGTACTATGACAGGTAAAGGTAGAGAGCTGGCTGATATGATGGAGAGAAGGATGGTGGATATACTGTGTGTACAGGAGACCAGGTGGAAAGGTAGCAAGGCTCATAGTATAGGAGCAGGATTCAAGTTGTTTTATTATGGTGTGGATAGTAAGAGAAATGGGGTAGGTGTGGTCCTGAAGGAGGAGTTTGTGAGGAATGTTCTGGAGGTGAAGAGAGTGTCAGACAGGGTGATGAGTCTGAAGTTAGAGATTGAAGGGGTGATGTTGATTGTTGATAGTGGTTATGCCCCACAGTTAGGTTGTGAGTTAGAGGAGAAAGAGAGATTCTGGAGTGAATTAGATGAGGTGATGGAGAGTATTCCGACGAGGGAGAGAGTGGTGATAGGAGCAGATTTTAATGGACATGTTTTTGAGGGGAACACAGGTGATGAAGAGGTAATGGGCAAGTTTGGAGTTAATGAAAGAAACCTTGAAGGACAGATGGTAGTGGACTTTGCTAAGAGGATGGACATGGCTGTGGTTAACACTTATTTTCAGAAGAGGGAGGAGCATAGAGTGACTTACAAGAGTGGAGGTAGGAGCACACAAGTAGACTACATCCTATGTAGAAGAGGCAATCTGAAAGAGACTGTAGTGACTGTAAAGTGGTAGTGGGAGAGAGTGTAGCCAGACAGCATAGGATGGTGGTGTGTAGGATGACTTTGATGGTCTGTAAGAAGAAGAGGTCAATGATAGAGAAGAAAATCAAGTGGTGGAAGCTGAAAAAGGAGCAATGTTGTGAGGAAATTAGATAGAAGTTGAGGCAGGTTCTGGGTGGTCAGGTAGTGCTGCCAGATGACCGGGAAACTACAGCAGAAGTGATCAGGGAGACAGGAAGAAAGGTGCTGGGTGTGTCACCTGGAAGGAGGAAAGAAGATAAGAAGACTTGGTGGTGGAATGAGGAAGTTCAGGATAGTATTCAGAGGAAGAGGTTAGCCAAGAAAAAGTGTGACAAGGAGAAGAAGAAAACCAGGTAAATAAATGAAAATAAAAGTGCATTGACTCACTCTTGGTGACTTTAAAATGGGATCTACTGATCATTTGCTTGACAATGTTAGGGCTGACGGTGCTTACTTTCCATCTTAGAAGACTCCTCTGCTCCAGAGGAAGCAGCTCCACTGTAAAGCAAACATTAACACACACAGAGAAAGTACAGATGAATTGAGAAAAAAGAAATTGAAAAAGCATTTTTTATTTGAATTAATATCCAGTTTAATGTCTTTTATCATCGTCGTCTTTTATTCTGGCATCGTCAATATACTGGTCTACAGATGTGTTAATCCTAAAATATAGTCACTACAGTTAATTAAATATAAAAAAAGTATTCAAAGTCATACTGGTGACAATACCATAATTTAACACAGGAAATTAAAACCACTGTGCAACTAATGTGTTTACTGACCTTTTTCGTTGGCTGTACTGAAGTATAATGTAGGAGGCCTGAAGGGGAACAGACTGGGCACCAGTGCTGGCTTCACCTCCAACTCACAACTCTTGGGCTCACCAAGACTTCAATACAGAAATTTAATAAATGTAAAGAAACAGAGTAGAACATCAAACCCAGACAAAGTACAAGGAAAAATAGTTAAGGCACAACATTAGATAATATCAGGTTTGAAAATCAACATGCATTTCAGCATGGTTTAAAAAACAAATTATAAACCCAAATTCAGACATAAAATGTGAATAATTAAGAAGCAACTTTCAAACAATAATCCACTAACTAGCACTAAAACAGTGGATTTATTGTCTTTTTGGATACATCAGACAATCAACAGGCTTAAAAAAAACTATTGTCATAAGCTTGAAAAGACCACCTAGCCATTTATTTACAAGGAAAAATATAATTCACATGGCAGTCATCTAAGGGGATTTACCCTGCTTTGGTTTAGGTTCTACAGTGATACTTAGCACTAACAGAATAACTTTATGTTTCAGGTCTTCCACAACATGGGCATTTCTGTTCAGTTAAATAAAAACAAGAGGCTACCTATAAAAAAATAAGAGCATCAGCTGGGATGTAACCTAATGAGAGCCCCTACAAGGTCTGACAAAACACTGACACACTCATTCACTTTTACTGAGGGAGAGCTCCAAAATTAGCACCGATTCACAACTGGGAGATTTTTCTACTAACCCATGTGCTTTTCAGCTTATTATACACAGCACCCACTACCAACAAAAAAAAAATGATGGAAAGGTCAGGTGAAAGAACCATGTAGAGATGGAATGTGAGCTAGTATGCATTTGAAACTTTTTTTTTTTGCCTTTGGTTAAATGATCTGGTTAATAATCTGCATTAATTTGGGAAAACTCTGCATTTTGGAAAATGGGTGTGTGGCTTTGTGGTCATTCAGCCACAAGAGCATTACTAAGCTCAGGCACTGATTCCAAGAAGGTCTGGGGTGCAAGCTCATTCCAAAGGTGTTCAGTGGGGTTAAGGCCAGGGCTCTGTGCAAGTTATTTAAGTTCTTCCACTCCAGCTTTTACTTTGAGCACAGGGTCAACATCATGCTGGCACAGGTTTGGTTCTTGTTTCCTGTTAAGGAAAATATAAATGCTACAGCATACACAGATGATTCCACCCTCAAAGAAACAGTATAGAAAAGTCACCAAGTGCATGAAGTAGACAAGATACAAGCAGCAAGACAGATGAGAGAACAATAAGAGAAGGGAAGCTTTAAAAAATAAACAATAATGGCATAATAAGTGCACGTATAATATAGATTATTATAAAATAATAGTAATAATAAAGGATCTGCACGGCACTGCTTCACACACAAGCTGTAAAAGAGATAATATCGCATGTGAGAGAGAAAAAGTAATGACTTTAATGAACTCCTTTTTTAGTAGCAAGACTCTGAAATGATGGGAGGAGTCAGAAAAAAAGATTGCATGCAATTTTCTAAAGTTGCAGACTGTTTGTGTTAATTTGTGTTTATTATTAAACAATATTACATAAAAATGCTCTTACAAAACATGTTATTCTTGCTTACCCCCTCTCCCTATTTAGCCCCTGATGTTTCGGGCTGAGCCCCTGATGTTTTCAAATCCTCTGGCCGAAGCCCAGTCCAGTGCTTTACCCGTCAACAGAGATGGCGCATCTGAAGAAGTTGTCACATTGGCGCAGAAAACCCCGGCACCGATCGGCGGCACCATCAAACTTCTCCGACAGCGCGAGGCATGGTAACTCACTGCACGGTGGTGGTTGCTATAGCAGCGTGTTGGCGGCTTCTAACTCCGCTACCTTGGTCTTGATAGAATCGGATCGTGTGTCCTTCTCGGACGATAGTCGCGCGAAGATCCGCTGGATTCTCAGTTGGCGCAGTATCCTGTAAGGATGCACTGGAGGCAGGCGTAGCAGAATTATTAAACACTTTTTGCTCTTATAGTGTATATACAACTGAAACAGCAGTAGCGAAAGGCGTTGGACTAAACACAAGTTTAATTTATTATAATAGTAGGGTGTGCTGGTGTCTGGGTGATAAATCTTGTTACGGCTATATGTGGTGATTAAAGTTTTTAAAAGTGATTGTAAATGGGATTATTGTAAGATTACATTATCATAGTGAAAGAATAAAGTGTGACACTTGCTCTTCATCATACTACAGCTTTTGTGTTCAGATGTGCCTGTGTTTTTCCCTATTCTTCTAACATTTTTGTGTGCTCATTTCATAGAGATGAGCTTTTTTTTTTTTAACATATTTATATTAGGACTGATCTCATATGTTATTGACGTATGTTATATTATACTTTCTCCTACAGAGGGTGCCATTGTTTTAGAACTCGAGCCAGTTTGGCGTTTTGGGATGGTGGGGTTGTATTGTACACATTATCCATCACGCACACACTCAAATACTGTTATTTGTAAAACCAAGGGAAAGTTCACAGAAGGCGAATCAAATTGATGGACATACAATATTTTACTACCTTGAGGTGTAAATGGACTGTGGTACAGGATTAAAGGCACAATCCTGGGCATGAATAATGAGATGAAGCTGATGGATCTCTGTGATTGAGGATAATCCCAGACGCCACACAATTGTGCAGCTGCCTAGCTTGTTTTCTATAAAAGCTGTGGGTGTGTATCCAGTTTTACAATTGAACAGTGTTGTAAAAACCTAAAATTGTGCAATACTTAATATAAACTGGACAAGCAACACAGATGCCATGTGTTCTTCTTTACCCTCCATGACTCTCTACTAGCAGGCAACTGTTTATTAGGATGCATGTCAAATGCATGCATTACAACTGAACAGAATCTCATACAAAGGAAGATGAAACATTAACCTCTTTCCAGATACAGCCTATATGACTCCATGTATGCATTTAAATGTGCAGTTTGGGTTTTTTAACTATGATTCAAGAGCTACAATAATCATATCTATAATAATTCCAAAGCAAACATAAGAAATCTATGGCACACTGTTCCATGCAATGGAGGGTTCTTGTTTTGTTCACTTCTGTTTTTAGTTACATTTTTGTGGCCCTGAAACTCTGACAGAACCACTGAGACCACTATACCGCTTACAGAAGAGTTATTAAGTTTCAATATTTGCCGTCTTTTTCCCTAAATAGGAAAAAAGCCATTTTCATACTGCCTGTGTTCATTTTTTGTAAAACATAAATATGCCTGCCAGAGGACATCAGTGGCACAGAGAACATAACACTGAAACAAATGCATTATTTCACCTTGGTGACATAAATGCACTTTTTTGTGATATTTACATACTACTGAATATATGTGAGAAGGTCTTTACAAATAATGCTTTAGAAAAATTGGTTGATTTTATTGAATTTTAAAAAGATTTAGCTTCATTTCTTTATATCATAAAATTGTCACATATAATTGTATAATGCATTAGTCTCAGTTTATCTAAAGAGATGTGTGGTGCAGCTAGAAGCAATGTAGTAATATACACCTATCAGGCATAACATTATGACCACCTGCCTAATATTGAGTTTGGTATTTGGCACTTAGCAACTTACAGGACTTAAAGGATATTTACAGGACTTAAAGGATACTTTTGATAGGTACTGATCACTGCAGACTGGGAACACCCCACAAGAGCTGCAGTTTTGGAGATGCTCTCATCTAGCCATCACAGTTTGGCCCTTCATCAAACTCACTCAAATCCTTACACTTGCCCATTTTTCCTGCTTTTAACTTTGAGGACAAAATGTTCACTTACTGCCTAATACATCCAACCCACTAACAGGCGCTATGATGAGGAGATCATCAGTCTTATTCACTTCAACTCTCACTGCTCATAATGTTATACCTGTTTGGTGTATGTTCTGCATTTCCAAGCATGTGTGAATAATTTTTTTTATTTTTATCAAATTTTATTACAATTTTAAAGAGGGGTTTGATGACAAGGACTTGCCAGTAGTAGTGTAAGCAACCTATTGCTCTACAAAATCTGTAGTTGTTGTAGGTATTGCCAACATTCTTAATCCTCTTACATTTTTTAAATTTGTTAATTTTTTAAATCAAAATCTAAACCCAATGGATGATCTTTTACTGAATATGTTATAGGTCTGATGGCACTGTTTATGTATGTTTGTTCAATCTGAATTGAATTTTATTAAATATAATCAGATATTTTCCTTACTTTTGACATTGCTGGACAAAAGCTGTATTATACTGTATGACAGAGAGAAGAGCAGAGCAGTGCAGAATGGGCCCTAGATAGGATTTTGGATTGCATTGTATGCTTGTGAATCATCCCAGAAATACACTTTGCCTGGGGTAACTTAAATGCATGAGTAATTAGACTTCTATATATTTTCCTTTCAGAAGACTGGCGTGAATATGAACTGAATGAAAGCGCCACAGCCCATACTTACCTTTCAGTTTGTCAACTTGTTATTCCCCCTTTTCATCTTCTCATTCTTCAGCATCATAATTATGACATTTTTCCAAGAGCACTGCCAAGATCTGCTTCCAACCTTTTCATCTATGCTAACAGAATGACCATTTTGCCTTAAAATATGAGTGTTAACTGAACAATGGAGAATTTATTTTTTAGCATACTGGTGACTGCATGCTTCCCTCACCCTTCTGCATTATAAAATACCATTGCTGAGTAGGTTTGGCTTCGTTAGTTTGTTTGTTTGTTCCTTCCTTCCTTCCTTCCTTCCTTCCTTCCTTCCTTCCTTCCTTCCTTCCTTCCTTCCTTCCTTCCTTCCTTTCTCTCTCTTTCTCTCTCTTTCTCTCTCTCCCTCTCTCTCTCTCTGTTTTGCCATAGCTTAATACATTAAGTTTCACCTGTCTATATTTACTATTGTATATGTATGAGTTAGTTCATCCTTAATTAACTGAGTTAATTCAAAACATTGATCCTTGAAGTGGATGGGCTACAGAGCAAAAGATCACATCACACTCCTTTTAGCCAATATAGTTCTGATTTGCAGAGTATAGCAGCTGTGTTTATTTATTTGGCTGTATGGTATGTGCTAAACAAAATCTGTAAAATGAATCGGCAAATTTATCAGTCAGTCAAATTACTTAGAGCTTTTTATTTATTTGAAAACACTTGGATATTTTGAATGAATGCCTGGATATTATCTTATGAAGCATGCTTCAAAAAATTATTTTTCACTTTAATTTTTATTTTAATTTAAAAACACCAATCAGGCATAACATTATGACCACCTGCCTAATATTGTGTTGGTCCCCCTTGACAAAATAGTTCTGACCCGTCATGCACTGTGTATTCTGACACCTTTCTATCAGAACTAGCATTAACTTCTTCAGCAATTTGAGCAACAGTAGCTCGTCTGTTGGATCGGATCACACGGTCCAGCCTTCACTCCCCATGAGCCTTGGCCATCCATGACCCTGTTGCCCGTTAACCACTGTTCCTTCGTTGGACAACTACTGAGAGATACTGACCACTGCAGACCGGGAACACCCCACAAGAGCTGCAGTTTTGGAGATGCTCTGATCCAGTCGTCTAGCCATCACAATTTGGCCCTTGTGATACTCGCTCAAATCCTTACGCTTGTCCATTTTTCCTGCTTCCAACACATCAACTCTGAGGACAAAATGTTCACTTGCTGCCTAATATATCCCACCCACTAACAGGTGCCATGATGAGGAGATCATCACTTCACCTCTCAGTGCTCATAATGTTATGCCTGAATGGTGTACATGTACTTCAGATTATATAAATGCACTTCAGTGTAGATAAAAATCTATATGTATATTCTAAAAATATAAATTTTTATTAAATAAAAATTAGGTTTATTTATACATAGCTATTGACCATGTTAGTAATCTTTTAAACAAACTACTTTTGCTTAGCTTCTTAAATTTCTTAACTTTAACCTTTATATTATTTGTTGAATAGCTAAAAGACCTGAAAGACTCAAGCAATCACAATTTGAGTGAGTGTCTAAGATCAATGACAAATCATCAGGAAGTCATGTCTGAACCCACTGACCTTTATATAGGGCTGTCAGCCAAATCTGAAATAACTAGACTAAAGATCAGTTAAAACATGCCCTCATATCCCTGTTGCTACATGAATGCTGCTGTTTGGTGGAAAATAAAAAAAAAAGGAAAATCTTCCTACAGTTTTGTTGCTGTTGTAAAAGAATTGGCTATGTTTCGAGCTTTAGTAGATCTCTTTAGAATTATTGCCCAACCAGTGCCTTGCCCTAAAAGCTACAAAATACCAAACACACTACATCATTCATTATAAGACGTAAAAGTAAAAGTTCACTCTGTATGAGACGCACAATAGTCCAGGAAATTCGGATGACTTTTAAAAAAGAGGTTTATTTTTCAGCCTTAATCTTCTTTGGTCATCATATTCTTTGGTCAAACTTCATCATATTCTGAATGAAACGTTGGTTGATGAAGGACATTCTGTCTGCACTGGTTTTGTCTTACTGAGTACATTCGGAATTGAATTACTAACCAAAAATCTAATAGTTAAAAACAGTTAGAATCAAACTTGGAAATTTTATTACCACTGACATTTTCACTACTGAAATATGATGCACTTTTATTTTCATAGTTTCTCACTGATTTCTCTTTTCTGTTAATGTTAAATGTGATGACATTTTGAGGTTGGAGGAAATAAAAGACCATCAAAAAGACCCAAAATGAGCTCACTTAGAAACAATTGCAACATATTTTCATTTGCCCAGGAAAAGAGAGAATGTTTAGAGAAATTGCATTTACATGTGAACTTCCCAGGAAATTTTCATGAACCGTTTTCACAGTTTTATTGTTTCGTATGAATGTTTCTTCAGCGGAAAAGCTGGGAGTTAACATTACAGATGTTAGAATTGTGAAATGATGTTTATAGGTCAGCCCTAACCTCAAGGTGCTGTGAGATTTACTTGGATAGCTCTTTGTGTGCATACACATGCATGCCAAGTCTTTTCCAAAGGACACATAAAGATGTACCATATAATGTATAAGTTATTTAGTCATTTTTTCCTTTCTATTTCTGATCTTGTACCTTTGTACCTTGTACCTAAGCTATTTGCTCAGCAGCTTGGTACCACAGTTAGAGCTACAGGTGACCTGTCCTGGTCTCATTAATTACTGGGTGGCTTCTGTTATACAAAAGACAGCCAGGCTCTTCTACTGAAAAGGTTTTGTGTAGAAGCAAAATGGGAGATATAGTAATTTATACAATGTTAAATTAAAAGGTGGTGTTTCGATATCTGCACTGAAGGCCTATTCATCTATATTAGTATAGGCCTATTCACCTATATATTTGAAGTGATACATTTAAGGGATATTTATTGTTAAACTGACAACATTGTTAATAGAGCACAGTGAGACGGAATGTAAAGGTAAAGAATTTGTCATGTTTGTTCATGGCAGCAGGGTAACAAAAGGTGATCATAATTTTTATATAAATAATTACAAAAAAATTACCTTTTGAAATATATTTACCTTTTGAACTATGAAAATATTCTTACTAACTAGAATTTCTGTACTGCAGGATGTCATGAGCTCCAAGTGAGACTGCTAATGAGACATGCAGATTGCTACATAGTGTAGATAATGAAGGAAAAAATGAACAGGGATTTCTTGTATGGGCTTTAATATCTGAATAATGGGTCACTTGATCCTTTGATATAAATACTGTGTTTTCTGGATTTTTACAGGTTTCCATTTATAGTCTGAAGTAAGCAGAAATGTTCATTTAATGTACTAATTTGCAGTAAATTATCTTACATTTTCTTGCCCTCCCAGCTGATTATAATTTAATTAAATTAAAACTATTTGTATTACAGTTGAAATATATTAGGTTGATCCCAGAAGCAATGTGACCCCACTTAGGGTGACTTTATAATTTTTTCACGTGGAGAGTATTAGCAGAGAGAAGCAGTTGGCCCTGGAGTATTACACACATGTTTTCATTTAAGGGCATGAAGTAATATCATCTGTAGTGCACTTTGGAGGGCAACATCATAAACAATATCATGTAAATACAGTGAAAACAGTTTATGGCAGTGGTTATGAGATAACCTCTTGACTATTACAACACAGCAACTGAAATGAAGCGCATTCGTAGTATATAAAAAGTTCATCCTTAATTTTGTAGTAAAACTTCACCAATAAATGGAAAAATATATATTTTGATATAATGTACTGTATATTTTCATCATCTCAGTTCTTATTTATAATGTTACTTATTGTTAGAACCAAAATGGTATAAATCATATATCATAAACTCACAGATTATACATGCTTACTCTTGTACCTGATGCCAGGTGTATGTGAGAGCAAAATAACTCAAATGTTAGTAAAAAAAAAACAAGCATGTTCTCCCCAGTCCACATGAGTTTCTTTCAACTTTTCTGGTTTCCTCCCAGAAAGATGCCAGCATGTGAACTTATGACTAGATTCCCTTATATGTGATTGATGGTGTCAGTGTGAATGCACGGTGCCCTTGTCCCTTCCAGGAAGTTTTCCATCCTCTTGCCCAGTGTTCCTGGAATAAGCTCTGCATCCACTGCAATCAGGCAGTTACTGTATATCAATGAATGGATGAACTTTCAGTAGAATTATAACTTTGATTTAAGCAGAACATGGGGTTTGTCAATGTCAGCACTGAATGTAGACAAATTTAAAATGATGCACTTTTGATTTTATAAAAAGTTTAAGCAGGGGTGACAATGAAAGATCTCCATTAACAGTTGAGCAATCTGGTGAAACTGATGAGATCACTGAAAAGGCTGGCAAGTAGCATTTCTGCTTCTGATGAGCCAATGTGTATCCAGCTGTGAAACTAAGTCCTTCAAGAGGCCCATGCCACCTTCCCAGAGCTTGGCTAGACCATTCCTGATTCCTGAAATCATATGTAACAGTGGTGTGGAGGCTAGCATATTTGACCTCTTCCTACTATCTAATTACATGAATCACTACAATCCTATATATCAAAGATCCAGAGGATAAATATCATAGATAAAATAGCTGATGTGATAATTCTGCTTAGAAATACATGTGCTGTCATGCCTTATGCTGTCACCATAGATCAGGCACATAAGCAGACTTTCCATGCAGTTATTTCAAATGAAGGCAAATGTTCTTGAACAAACATGTAAACAAAGAATAAATAGAACAAGCACTGTGAATTGTTGATGATACTTGGAGACATTAGTCTCCATTAGATAGTTAGATAGAGGGAGAATTATACCAGATGCCACAGTCACAGACACAGTAGGCCACTTTGAGCACAGTATGCTACAAGTTATAATAGACTCTTCTTCAAACCCCAAGGTGTTCTTCCAACAATATTACATAATTAATGGTTATAAAGGCAATTGACATAGTCAAAAATGCTATAGACATTCTGTCTCTCTTGCAACTCAGTGGATTCCTTGTTTTGTCCAACTTCTCATACCAAATTTGCCATTTCTTAAACAGAACAGAACTTTTATTTGGCCATGGCAATACAACGTAGGATATTTTTCTTCATAATCCCAGTTGTATTATCAATATCTCGCTGCATATTAGAGCCTCCAGAATAGTTTTTTCTCTTCACTTCATAATATATTTGTATATGTAATTTGTCAGGTCCATAAGTATTGAAAGTATAGACTTTCAGTTTTAATACAAGTGGTTTAACATAAACTGTTGATAACAGCATTTTTTTTTCAATCCCTCCATTTACAAAATCACTGCCTTACAGTCTGACCAAAGATTAAACTGTACTAGATTGATGGAAAGACAAGTGTGTGGAGAAAGAAAGGAAGGGCTCATGATCCAAAGCAAATCACATCATCTGTCAGACATGGTGGAGGCAGTGTTATGGCATGGGCATGTATGGCTGCCAGTGCAACTGAGTCATTGGTGTTTGTTGATGATGTGAGTGCTGATAGAAGGAGCAGGATGAATTCAAAAGTTTATAGTATAGCTATACTTTCTGCTCAGATTCAGTAAAATATTGCAAAGCAGATAGGACTGTGCTTCAGAGTACAGATGGATAATGACTCAAAACGAAACAAAAAAAAAACACATGCTATTGAGGAAAAGATGAGTAGAATATACAAAGGGGTAGAATATACAAATAACAATTTGATTGGGGTTGTTGGTGATTGAGATTTTTGGTGAACAGGATTCTATACTTTGATCTTTGATGAACCTGACACAAAGCACCCCTTAGGGCCTATATAAAAAGTACAAAAAAAACACTTTTGGAGACTGTCGTGGATGGCGTGTGCAGGCGAGTGTGGTCTACACCCATGTAACCTGAAACAACCTTGAAAAATGAAGGATGGAAAATTCTGTTCATTCTGTTCTCTGTTCATATGTACCAAACATCAGTTCTAAGTATTCAATATTCTTGCAGAAGGTGGCACAAGTTCTGGAGAGAGCACCACCTGCTGACTACACTGTGTAACTGGGGGACATCAGTGAGCCTGTTGGAAGATTCTTAGGGGGGCTGATTGAGAGGAACAACCTCTCGGATCTGAACCTGAGTGCTGAAATGCCATTAGACTTCTGTGGAAGCCACAGATTACCAGTAAGAAGCACAATGTTGCTCATAAGTCTACTTGATAACAGGGTGGTAATGTTAGGTTGATGGTTTACGATAGTGGTGACTCAGCTGTAAAGCTGAATATGTAGGATTTCTCAGTAAAAACTATAGGGGACTCTCCTGATTTAATTGAGTGGTCAAAGAAAGCCAGAAGGGATAAATTAGAAAGCTTGGACATTGTGGGATTTCGAAGAAGCCATGGAGAAATACTTTAGGGTAGCTTCATAGATGTTCTAGTAAACCAATTCATATCTTAGGAGGGTTAGGGAAGCTTGTGAGCAAACAATGTGGGGGAGTATTGAACTATTATTATATATTTGGGCACTTTGTCCTCCCTTCAGGAAGCTCTACCAGAAATCTCTGGTGGTTTGTAGTCCATCCCTGTTGGTGAGGTTATTATGGTGGTTAGACACTTTCATAGCAGCAAGGCTGCTGGGGTGGATGAGATATAGTCAGGAATCTAAAAGACATGACAATGTTCAATGGTATATGGATTTCTGGGGAAGTGCCTTTGGCCTGGCAAACTGTGATGGAGGTCCATATTTGTTTACAAAAGGGGACAAGAAGGTGTGTTTCAATAATCAATGAATTCCTCTCAAGTCTGTCTTTGATAGTTGACCTTCGATTCAGTAACAATGTGGGTTCTGCAAGGCCATGGAACAGAAAATTAGCAGACCAGCTTGTTCACACTTTTTGAGTCATCATAGAATAATGATAATCCAGTTAAATGTGTTTTGTAGAAGTAAAAAAAAGGCATATAAGGTCCTTGACACAAGCTGTGGGAGATTCTAAAGGAGTACTGAGCACAGGGTAGCAACCCAGTCTCTGTTTGGGAGCAGTGTAGAGTTTTGTCTGCATTCCTGGAGTTAAGATGAAACAGTTTAAGGTGGGTGTATGGTGCCTCTGTCAGGTGTGGGTCTGCACTCCTGTTTGAGGTTATCATAGACAAGATATCAAGAAACAAATAAGGACAAGCAGTGTCCAGTAAAGGGAGTTAGAGGTAACATCCATGTTTTTTGCAGATGTTGTTCCTTTAGTCCACTTTGAAGTTCTCTAATGGAAAAAAATGGTGTGAGGGTCACTTGAGTGAGGAGTTTTAAATGGGGTTTGTGTGATAGAAAAAAGAGGATGAAATTAACAAAAAGATTGGGCCAGTGGGAGCAATGCAGCAGTTGCTATTGCTGTAAGAATAAATGGTGGTGGTGATGTAGTAATTTTTACCCTCCTCTGTGTGTTTCTATCCTCATCTATGGTCATGTACAGTGTATAGTAACTGAAAGAATAATGCCAACTCTTATTAGTGCTGGAGAATAACTGATGCTCCTGTGACTCAAGAGGGTCCATTTGGGATTACAAGGAAACCACTGGCTGGCTAGTAGGAGGAGGTGTGGCTGTGGATATCCTGTTGCCACAATGACCTCCACCAGGAAAAGTGGAAGCAAAATGAATGAATTAATGAATGAAAGATCACTTACTTTTTTATCTCCCAAAGTTTATTAAGCAACTCTTAGATTAAAGGAATTTGGCTATATCTAAGTAAGAAAGGAAGGATGAAGGAAAGAAAGAAAGAAAGAAAGAAAGAAAGAAAGAAAGAAAGAAAGAAAGAAAGAAAAAGGCTCCAGCACTACTGCACAGTATTTATAACGACTTATAAATAAGAACAGCGTTATGGATCAGATGATAATATGTCAGAAATTGACTTTGCATTCAAAAATCTGAAAATATCTTCTTTGTAAATCAATCTAAATGAAGTAAACATTTCAATCAGCACACAGTAATAGAATAACATAGCATGCCCAATCCTAATCCTAAAATTGTATTTCCTATAGCAACCCATGAGGTTAATGCCTAAAATTTTCAATAACCAGGCATTCTAACTAAAGAAGTTTAGCGTTTTTTGTTCCCTGCTACCATGTCATGTATTCATGATATAATAATCATATGAGCCAGTCATGACTTTTCAATATATTACAGTACTGATATACAGCTTCACTTTAAATCACATATAACACTGCTACAAACAAAACAGAAATAAAAGTTATTGAATTGAATTTTGCTTGGTATTTTTGATGTGTCAAATCTTGTATCTTTTTTAAACCCTGGAATGACAATAAGTAGAACTACTGTATGACCAGAATAATTTTCAATAATCAGCAGTCATTGTAGATGTTTGTAAAAAGCAGCGCTATAATATTCAAGCCTCTGGTTAATGAGCCTGAAGTTACCGCTGTGTTGTCAGTGGGAAGAATGTTTAGCTCATTTTAAACTGGTAACTGCACTGCTTATGCAATTTTGTGGTGCTACTTGAAATATGATCTATCTAACATTAAGCAGTGGATTAAGGAAGCAGCAATCACACAAACCGCACAACCACATCTTAACCAATTTTTGTTGCTTATACAAAATATACCATATTATGTTGTGATTCGTGACTTGATTCATATTGCAGAAATATACTATTTTGCCAGTGGAGGCTTCCAACGTCTGTCATTAAACCATTCAAAATGCTCATGCTGTTTGTGTGTTCTTATATTGTTCAGTAAATATACAATGCAATATCTTAATACTCATACAAGTTATAAATGTGTTGTTCTTTAACAGAGTGACCTCAAGTGAAATTTTCTTCACCATCTGCCATTCTTGGGTGATCTGTGTGTTTTCAGTGGAAATACTGACAAAAGAATTTGTCAGTGCTTAATCACATGAGTGCATATGGCCTGAGCCAAGTCCAGGCATGAATTTGATGAAAGAAAGGTCTTTGAATGTTCTTGTTTCAGTTCCAAAACTCTAGGGGCATCTAAACTAGAAAAAGTCCACTGTAGTGAGATAATTTATCAAAAGAACAAAGATGATTTTGGTTAAATCTTTAACATATTTATGCATTTGTAGCTTTAGCTCTGCGTAGTTTGTTTTGAAGATATTAGATTACACTTAAGCATAACCAACATAGCAAAACCTCTGTGAATAGAAATGTTTCTAATATATTGAGGGACCTAACTACCAGTTATTACATTGATTTGTCATACAGATGGAATATGAAATAAATCTTTTATCCATATGGTCCATATGATCAATATCTTATTATCTTATTCCATATGATAAATATCTTACCCATATGGTCCATATGATAAATATTAGTGGATTTGTTAATGAAAAGGAAAAGGAGAATATTACATATTGAATCCTCTATATACAGCAATACCAACCCTCTACTTCTTTCTATAAACAATGAAAGTTTATATAAGGCCATACTTAGAGGATTGGGATTAAGGGCATGATCTGTGTGTGTGACCGCTCAAGTGTTAACACTATAAAAACTTGGTAGTTCAGTGAATCTACTTTTTTAACATGCTACTTTCAGGGCCAAAGATAGCTAGAGGGGTCAGAAAGGGAAGTTTTGACAGAAACAGATTGTTTCAAGACCAGTGGACAAAGACATATGTGTTTATTCTCTGTACATTGATTTTAAAACAGATGTCTCTCATCAGTTCTGAGTTGAGGTGTGCATCTATTGGTCAGACAGATTTTTTGGTTATTTGACTTAATTTTTCACCACACTACACATTTCAGGGACACTTTTCCTGTGTTTCAATCCTTTGGGGTATCTACTTTCTTTCACTCTAATAGCTCAAAGAGTTTCCCAGTTGTGACTAACCTCCTGGCTTATGTCTTGAGATTGTGCTTCATGATTTCTAGTTAATTTTCCTTCCAAATGATGCAATCTATTTTCCAATGTGCTCCAGTCCCTTTTCAGCAAAACACCCCTTCAACATGATGCTGCCACCCTTGTGCTGCTTCACAAGTGGGATGTGGTTCCTACATACACATGCTAATCATTATGGTTAAATAGCTTGATTTTTGTTTCTGATGAGCAGAGATAGCTCTTTCAACAGGCTGGAGATAACCTGCAAACTACAGCCTGGATGTTTCATGCCAGTCTTAGAGTAGGGGCTTGTTCCTTGCACGACAGCCTTTCTGGACACGATGATGTAAGACTCTCTTAATGGTGGATGTAAATAATTTGGTACCTGGTGCATCTGGATTCTGGACTAGTTCCTTTGTTGTTGTCTACAGCTTAGTTTCAAGCCAAACTTTTCAAACCAAATTTTGCTTGTTGCTTTGAGTTAATTTATGCCAGTTTCCTGAATGATGTAGTCTCTATGTGGTCCCAAGATTTGTATAAGCGCATACAATTGTTTGTACATATGCTTGTGTGTTGTTTGGAAATTGTTCCTAAGCAGGACTCAGAGTTGTGGAGGTCCACAGAAAGTCTAGGATGGGTTACTTACATTTCCCCATAGTATCAAGAGCAATAAGGCACTGAATGTAGACACATTTTTGTAGCCACATATACACTCCAGACTATTACAATTAATCAGAAGTTTCTCAATGTCATTTTAGTTTATTTTTAATGAAGGGTGCCAGTAATCCTGAATGCACAAAGTTTTACATTTTAACAGTGATAACTGGAACAAGAAAAAAAACCTAAAAAACTTTTTGATAGTTTTTACAGGCTTTGCTAGCAGACAGTCCCTTCACTGGGGACCAGTGTGGAAATGAAGATGACGTAAACCAGAAATCAGCTGCAGTAGGTCAGTGAAGCATTAAACTGGAATATTGCCATGAAAAGGGAAGGAGACCCAGAATAAATTGTTATGGTTCCCTAGAAAAGATTAGTAATACATTCCATTCAATACAAAGGAAGCAAGTATTGTAATGTATAAATTTGATTTATTAATATTTTTCAAAAATGGTCAAGTCTCTGATGGGCAAAATTGGACAGGTGAGAGAATGATATGATACAGCTGTCTAAACAAAAGAAGATTGGAAGTAAAATGAGAGTGGATGAACAACATTCTGCGAAAGCAGTAGACTAGGAATTAATCTACATTTAGAAAAAGAAAGAGTAATATTGATTCTGAACTTTCTGTAATTAAATCGATATATAATGACTTTCCACAAATTTGGGGCTTATATATGTTACAAAAGGAATTATGCCACAGTGGTGTATTACTACTACTAATGATAAAGTGAATACATTGTGGAAGATGTATTCACTCCAGCAGCTGTGCAGCTGAATTTTAATTACACATCCTGACTATATGGTAAACAGAGTTGAATGTTGAGTGATAAGTGTTGATGTAGCTTTGTGGTACTTACATAGTATTAAGAGGAAGAATATATTTAATAATCAATTAAATCTCTCTTTTTTGTCAATTAATGACTCTGACTTTTAATGAAAGGTAATAACGTCTCCAGAGCCAGTTCCACACATGCACTCATTACTCTTGCACAGGCCCAGAGCCTCATAAGTGTGATGACCTATTACCTCAGCAATGAGTGGAGACAAATTCACAACGCAGTCCAAGTCCAAAACTGCTGTAATAGTCTCTCATAGTGATCAATATGCATGTGGGTTTTCTATTTAGGACCAGAATTCAGACCAGCAGCCTCCTAAACTGAAGTACTGTTTTGGTTAAAATACTGTTTTGGTTTCATGTCATTGTAGAACAATGTTTGTTTTTGGCAGAGTTTAATAGCTGTATAATATGCCATGTATCTATAACTTCTTTTTAAACCTTTTAAACACACACACACACACACACACACACACACACACACAACAGAAATATAAAGTCACACAATCACACAGTAATTCACTCTGAATTTTTGGTTCTTCCCATTCCTTCTGGTTCATAATAAATATCTTAGCTTACTCCGGCTTAATTTACTGACACTTTGATTTAGATAATATGACAGAATGCAATCCTTGCAAGCAAAATGTAACCTGACATCAGTGAAAAATAAATGCCTTTGCAAAAAAACACAGAATGAAAGCTATTGGTTAAAAAAAAACACTTTACGCCTTTAAAACCTTACAGTGAAACACAGTGCGGTGTTGTGATATCTGTGTTCATTCAAAAAATCCATGTGCTCATGAAGCATGCATCAGTTTTAAATAAATAACACATAAACACTGAATACATACAGAAGCAAATAGGTATAGACCAATGCAGAAGTGTGTCATAGTTAACATACCAGACAGTGTGCTTATACGCTCTGTACAGATGGCAACAGCTGGTTTTCAAATGCCAACATTTCTTTTTTTTTTATTAATGAAGCTATCCAAAAACGTCCAAAAACAGTGTGCAAGGAAATCATTCTTATTGTTAAACTTAATGTAATTGCTTTTCCCTAAGAATGTAGATTGGGTGTAAAGTAAAGTGGATTTAGAATGGGAACTTAAATGGTTTTCTTGCTTTTTTACTTTTGGATGAAAATGACATTTTCAGAATTATATATAGTAGATCATGTAAAAAGCTGTTTATCTATAATGTGACCATTTGTTTCCTAGGCCAACACATAGAGTGTTGCTTTCATAACATTTCAATATTGTTGCTTTCATAACTGAACAAGACACGTGATCTGTTGAAACGTTTCATCTTCTATATATATATATCTATATCTATCTATATCTATCTATCTATCTATCTATCTATCTATCTATCTATCTATCTATCTATATATATATATATATATATATATATATATATATATATATATATATATATATATATATATATATATATATATATATAGATATGATCCTGGAATACATCCATATGATTCTTGTTCTGCCAAGTTCATAGCGTTCATTTGTTCTACCTGTAGAGTTGGATGATGTGCATAACTCATTTGTTCGGGATACTGAACATGTTTCACAGCCGCTTACACAGCCTTACTTTAAATATGAAGCCTAATGTCATTAGTGATATTAAAGCATACCTGATTCTTTTGCCAATGGATTATCTTTCTCAGATGAAGGAAAGCTCCTTCACCCTCTTGCAACAACAGAAACAAAAGAGGTTAGAAGATGACTAGTGTGGTTGAGCATCTGTGAATGGAGGGCTGAGCCAGGGGAAGTGAGAGATGAGGATCACACACATGTGCCGAATGTCATTAATGACATGTTCTCTGTTGAAATAAACTGTGGCAGGGATAAAAGAGGGAGAGACAGGAGCTGAGGATGAGAGAGAGACACACACACAGAGCCATGTGTGTGTTTGTGTGTATGTATGATACAGACAGACAGACAAACAGATAGATAGATAGATAGATAGATAGATAGATAGATAGATAGATAGATAGATAGATAGATAGATAGATAGATAGATAGATAGTTTGTGCTGAAAAGTGATATATATAAAAATAAAGAAAGGTTGTGATCTCAAATCCTGCCTCTGGTTCCCTCATTCCTTGAACCTTCCAAAACATGCTCCAAATATACAGGATTTGGCAGCAGGCATGGGCCAGATGTAAGAGCTTTTTAATGGAAATGTGTCTCAGAGTAGCCTACAGCAACCTTGCATAAAAAGACAGCCCCTGAGGTACAGTCATGGACTGTTTTCTATTCTCTAAGCTTTTGGCCCACTGTACAGGAGTGTACAGATAGCACATGATACAGCTGATTGAATTAGAACTGGTGATTATACGCCCAAGTGAGTTATGTATAAACTGCATTAAAGAGCCTTCGAAGTGAAGATGCAGGTTGCCTCTGGTGCAGATAAGGATGGTTTCACTACATATAGCTGAAGCTCTACTTATACATCAGTTTGGCAAGCAGCTGTATATTAAGAAGCTGACATAATGTGGCAAATGTGGACTGTAACCTTAATATATGGCACATATATTAAGAAGACTGAGTAAACAGTTTTATTTAATCATTAAAGCGATGTTGATATTGAATAAGCAATCTTGAGAAGTCAACATTTAAGAACTTGTATTAATAGGTGCTTATTTAACACACTGAACTGATGCATCTGGCTCCTCATGGAAGACCCCAGCATACTGGGCTGCAAGTACAGCATCTATGTGCTGGGTGTATGAAGGCAAGTGTTCTCAGTACACCGATCAGCCATAACATGTGGTCAGACTAGTCAGGGTGCCCATGTCGACCCCTTGTGCACTGCCGAAAGTGGCAACAGTGGGCACATGACCATCAGATGAAAGGTCTGATAAATCAAGTTTTCTTTTACATCACTAACATTAAAGTGATGCTGATGAGCAAGCATGCTTTAGACATCAGCATTCAAGAACCTGTATAAATAGATGCTTATTTAACTCACATGGCAAAGTATATCAAACACATTGAAATGATACATCTTGCTTCTTATAAAAGACCCTAGCATAGTAGGTTGTATGCGCAGCATCTATGTGCTGGGTGTACAGAGGCAACTTTTCTCACTATGTCATAAACACTAGGAAAAAAACACAATGAATCTTGAACCCTTATTTTGATCAGCCTTTACGAGATTTTGCCGATTCA
Source organism: Hemibagrus wyckioides (assembly GCF_019097595.1). Lineage (NCBI taxonomy): Eukaryota > Metazoa > Chordata > Actinopteri > Siluriformes > Bagridae > Hemibagrus > Hemibagrus wyckioides. The sequence continues at coordinate 6,250,079 of NC_080725.1, forward strand.
ACTTGAAGCATTTCTTTCTGGATCGACCCTAAAGTGTATGTGACAGATTGATACACTATATTGGCAAAAGTATTCGCTCACCCATCCAAATAATCAGAATCAGGTGTTCCAATCACTTCCATGGCCCCAGGTGTATAAAATCAAGCACCTAGGCATGCAGACTGTTTTTACAAACATTTGTGAAAGAATGGGTCGCTCTCAGGAGCTCAGTGAATTCCAGCGTGGAACTGTGATAGGATGCCACCTGTGCAACAAATCCAGTCGTGAAATTTCCTTGCTCCTAAATATTCCACAGTCAACTGTCAGCTGTATTATAAGAACGTGGAAGTGTTTGGGAACGACAGCAACTCAGCCACGAAGTGGTAGGCCACGTAAACTGATGGAGCGGGGTCAGCGGATGCTGAGGCGCATAGTGCGAAGAGGTCGCCATCTTTCTGCAGAGTCAATTGCTACAGACCTCCAAACTTCATGTGGCCTTCAGATTAGCTCAAGAACAGTGTGCAGAGAGCTTCATGGAATGGGTTTCCATGGCCGAGCAGCTGCATCCAAGCCATACATCACCAAGTGCAATGCAAAGGGTCGGATGCATTGGTGTAAAGCACGCCGCCACTGGACTCTAGAGCGGTGGAGACGCGTTCTCTGGAGTGACGAATCGTGCTTCTCCATCTGGCAATCTGATGGACGAGTCTGGGTTTGGCGGTTGCCAGGAGAACGGTACTTGTCTGACTGCATTGTGCCAAGTGTAAAGTTTGGTGGAGGGGGGATTATGGTGTGGGTTGTTTTTCAGGAGCTGGGCTTGGCCCCTTAGTTCCAGTGAAAGGAACTCTGAATGCTTCAGCATACCAAGACATTTTGGACAATTCCATGCTCCCAACTTTGTGGGAACAGTTTGGAGCTGGCCCCTTCCTGTGCACCAGTGCACAAAGCAAGGTCCATAAAGACATGGATGACAGAGTCTGGTGTGGAGGAACTTGACTGGCCTGCACAGAGTCCTGACCTCAACCCGATAGAACACCTTTGGGATGAATTAGAGCGGAGACTGAGAGCCAGGCCTTCTCGTCCAACATCAGTGTGTGACCTCACAAATGCGCTTCTGGAAGAATGGTCAAAAATTCCCATAAACACACTCCTAAACCTTGTGGACAGCCTTCCCAGAAGAGTTGAAGCTGTTATAGCTGCAAAGAGTGGACCGACGTCATATTGAACCCTATGGATTTGGAATGAGATGTCACTTAAGTTCATATGCGAGTCAAGGCAGGTGAGCGAATACTTTTGGCAATATAGTGTATCTGGGAGCGCTGGGAGCATGTAAACTAAGAAAATTTTAATTTAGATTTGTTCTGAGCACTGTTTTACCTGAAAGAGCAGATGTTTTCAGTTGTCTCCTCTTTACTGTCATAGCACAGTCGAAAATCATAAATACTGTAGCTAAACCTTAGATTTTAAAACCTCTGGCAATGAAATTTACAATAAAACCTGGAAAACATTTAGCTATAGTGCCTTTTAACTTCTTTTTTAACTTTTCGCCCTCACAAGATGATTTGCATGTTTTGCTCTCTATATCTTTCTGCTGCCAGACATTTCATCAGTTTCTTTCCCATAAATGGTTATTTTTCATTATATCTAGTAATGTTCTTGGGAGCCTCCTGTTATAAAATGAGGTTATAAGAAAGTGAAGAATTCGTGCCAAAAAAGGGATATTGCTATGTTCTCCAGTTAGCAAGCTGCTGGCCATTTCTAATTGCAATAGCTAGAAATGTGGGATTCAATCATGTATCTAATTGGATTGGCAAATCTTGACACATGAGGTTAAAATGACTTGCAGAGATAAATCATGTAGTGCTCAGCTTCACAAATGACAAATGATAAGCCTATGTTGCCATTATTTTTGCCTAAAATGAATTGTGCCATACTTAATTAGCCACCCCTGGTTACTCTTCCCCAAAAGTAATGCAGAACATCCATAGAATAATCACAGTCTCACAAATGTCCTGATTAATGTCATTGTCTGGAATGGCTTTTTGTTTTTTGGTTGTTTGTTTTTTAAAACAAATTATTTAATAATTAAATAATAAATAATTCGAGCACTTTTAAACAGCATTTTAATGCTTCAGATTTAGATTTATTCTACTTAATAATTAAGAAATAAATGAATGATTAAACTATATGGATTTATGATATATAAAGAAATTTGTTTTCAGAAATGTATGTAGAGTCAGAATTTATTTTTGCTTTGTAGATTTTTTTATGACCTATCATTTTATATAGAAACATATACATCAATGTTTAGAGAAATCATTTTGGTTCTAGATAGCAGTTACAAATTCCAGTCTATATGTATAAAATGAACTTGTCTAAATAATAAATATTTCTTTGCAAAAGGATTCGAAACCCTCGGTTCAGTCTGTAAAATGTTACAGAAGCGTCTTATGTGTATGTCTGTTTGCAAAGTCATTGCTATAGATTGCTACATGTTTTATCTCTAAGGATGTGCATAGATATCATTTTCAGGTTGAGATCCCCTTGATTCAGAAAACTATATAGTAGTCCAGGAAACAACACAATCCTGTGCTCCAGGCATCGACCTGTATTTATTTGGCATATGTGCAGTCAGTGACCTAACCCACATGTGAGAAAAGGAAAATTTTATGCACTCGGATTTAGCTCAATCAACATGATGAACTGGAATTCATTTTGCTCCTGCATGTTTAGCGCCATAAACTGGTTTTAACAAGTAAAGGAATTAGTCACTGGCACATAGTGCAAATTGTTTTACAATTAGTATTAAAGATATAAGAAAAAGTTCTTTAGAGTAAAGCCACAACAAAAAATAAAATTGGATCTATAAAGATAGTTTTTGTTTCTCTAAAGAAACATTTAGTCCATGATTTTTTTAGCCAGTGTTACTGTTGCAATAAATAAACAGGGTGTTCATTTTCACCATAAGCATGGTATGATTTCGTTTTTCATTCTCTGTGGTTCTTTAGGAAATCCAAACCTAAGAGAGAAAAACAGAACCTTTTTTGGCAATACTGAAATTGCTACAGTATTACAACAGAGCTTAGCTCTATCATGCCACAAAGTAATAAAAGAATAATAGAAACCATGATGACTGGTATAAGCTTTTGTTTGTTTAATCCTTCAGAAATCTGCATTATTCATTTTAGCCATGTGAATGAAATAATTTCGTGGTATGTTTCATACCTCTGAGTGCGACCTGCTAACTGTGACTGAGAATATGATGAAATAAATGGGATTAATTCTGCTTTTATCTATTCCCACTCTGCTTATATTTATGTAAGTCTATTACATCATTCTTAACAAGGATATGGACCTCAATTTGACAAAATATCATTTCTGAATGCTCTTCTGTCTTGTTATGTTGAAGCCTCATATACTGAATGTTCCATGCAGCTTGTTGGATCTTGCAAAGAATTAACGCCTGTCATTTAGTTAAATCAGTCCAGACATTCGTTCAGTGAGGACACTGGTTGTTGATCAATAAAAATGCATATTAATCATTTTGTATACTTATTTGTATACTTTTTGTATACTATAAATACTTTACATAATGCTTGCATATGGTGCAATGCTGCTCATATGTTTACTATATAAACATATGGTTACTGTTAGATACATATCTCAGTACATAAAACATGCATATAATAGCATATATACAGAAGATGTACTCACTGTACACTTGAATAGGAACACCCATATATATCATTTTTATGGGTGGTTTAGTGCCGATGTCTGGGTAAAAATGGTAATTATATCCATGAAAATCAAATTCACATCACACTAAATGTGCAACAAGTAAAGAAGTCTGAATACTTATGCAGGCAGTCAGTATTTCACTGAAGTGGAATGATGCAATATACATAAATAATCCCAGGCCTTTTGATATATGGAACTGAAGAGCTTCACTGGATATATTCACTTGTCCTAGCAGTCCCTCGCCTGCTGTTTCATATGGAGGAGCCAAGGCAACTTTCTGTTACATGTAAAGTTTCTAAAGATATTGTTTTTCTGACAGCAGACAAAGTAAATGAGTTCATATAATAAAAAGAAATAGTAAATATCTTTTAAATGACCTAGGTTTATACATGATTCGAATATTATACACATTGTGTTTTGACAAAGTTAAACTGTACATAAAAAGCTGCCATTCTCTTGACACACCCTTTCAATCTCTCCTAACTCCTCTTTTTGTCATACTTACCTCTTTCATCAGCTTACCATGAGACTGGCAGCAGTAGATGAGATGGCATGCATCACCTTGTTCATATCTCAGATGTCTTTAGCTGCATGTCACAGATATCAACAAGAACAAAAAACATCCTAGACAGAAATATGTGTACTCAAGAAGACATGCACATGCAAGTAGTCCACCAACATGCCTGTGAATGTATTAGATTACTCACCCAGCTTCTAACAACATTATATTATTTATTATCTGATTTCTTCCTGGCGCTGAGATATAAAAGTTTGGGAAGTTTCCAGCAGACCTTGAGCAGTCCAGCAGACCTCTAGCAAAGTGTCTTTGCTCCAGCAAACAGGAGCGATAAATCCAACAAGTGATACTTCCAAGTGTTATCACCTGGAATGAAGTCATATAAGGTCAGAGACATTCGATAATCTACCTTAAAACGTTAATTCTCCAGTTGTTATGGTGCTGTTTTTTTTTTAATGAATTCAATTTAACCAGGATTGTTCACTAAATGTTTTGCTGAGTATCTTCTAGTTCAGTAGTATCTACAGTTTAATGGATGGACTTTATTCATACACTGTTTTGGCACAGTTTTCTTTCTTTCGATATTTTTTTAATGAAACAGCTGCAGCTCTGGAACACTGGCTTCTCGCCTGATGCAGAATAATGACTTAAATCTTTAATAGAATATATTAAGTACATCTGGCGACTTACTATTTTCCCCCAAAGGCAACATACAGAATGAAATATCACAGTACACAATACACAGGAATCTTGTGCCTCAGTTAAGTTGTGTGAACTTATTTCTTCTCTTTAAGTGTAATTGTCATGGCAAGTTTTGGATATTGATATAACTCAAGAGTATAGGTTTTAAACAATGAAACTTTTCCATTGTCTTGACTACATGTTAATTGAAGCAAAGCTTATCTTCAGCTTTTAAGTTTTTACAACTTCATGCCACCATTAAGGCAGCATGTGAAGTTTTGTTTCTATGTTTAACTTGAAATGTTTTACAGCAGGGGTCCTCGCGAGCTACCAGTAGCTAGTGAACCACTTCTGCATAGCTCACCTAAACTACAACACACACACACTGCTCAGACATATCATACAGTTTAATCCAGCAGATCTTCTGGTGTTCCAAACAATCAGACATATCATACAGTTTAATCCAGCAGATCTTCTGGTGTTCCAAACAATCAAACAAAAAACCCTCTGAAAAAAACAACCAATACATGATACTCTAATTTTCATTTAAATTGGTTAATATTTTTTATTAGACACAAATCTTCTGTTGCTCAATTGAACTGGATGTATGATTAATAATAATTTTATATTAGTCTGCTAAACAATAGAGAATTGTTTTCAAACACAAAACCAGTTGCTTGTGAACAAGAAGCCGACACAATATCCACTGTCCCTATGCTGAAAATGATTACTTTTATCAAAGCGATAAAACCTACAAAAGATAAATAAGCTCATACTACTACTGGCCAAAAATGTGTCATATTACCTCTATCAAGTTCGGGTATAAACAGAGATTATTGTTCCTAGTATTTAAAAAGTATTTACACATTCATTTACACAATCATGCACATTTTTGGACATCTTTTAGTCACGTGTTCAACACAGTGGTGTGAACTCTACAATCAGGCCATGTTATCTTTGTAGCAACATGGCCAATTGAACAGTTGAAAAACATTTTAATCTAGCTTTCACACTACACTCCAGAGCAGTTCATCAGGTAAACAGGCAGCATGTCTTGAAGCATAAGACACATGAGACTATTGTTCTTGGAACATTAAGTGCTCAAGAAACAAGCCCTATGTGCAGCCATTAATATCAATATCATCTCAAATGTGTTGAACAAGTTCCATTTCATGTCTTGAGCAATGAACAAAATGAATTGCAATAAGCTTTCTCATGAAACAACTGTATATTCCATTTAATATCAAGTGGATGAAAGTAGAACTCCTGAAGCCTCCTAAAATGTACATTTGATATGAGATAATAAAATGAATTGAAGCACTAGCTACAGTGCAAAAGCTGTAGTTGTTTAGACATGCAGAAGTTCTTCAAGTGGAAAGTTGTTTAACTGTCTGCATAAAGAAAACATAACCACAGTGGTGCTTTATGGATGATGATGCTATGTCTTGTTTCTGTTGTATTGCATATGTAAATGTTTTTCAAAGAAGGTGTATTGGCAAGGGTTTGAATGGAGACAGGGGACTGAAAAGAGTGAATGTGTTCCCACACTGGCTAAATCTTTTGGAAATAACTAGCATCGCTTACAGCAGCATGAAATCAGCTGCTTTTTATTAACATGTATAAAGCTGAATTGGTTAACTGAAGCTGGAATTCCTGTCACATTTAATTATTTTCTTTCTGAAAGAGCCAAAAAGCATACAACATGTAAGGAAACAAGGAAAGAATTGTTATTAAAAGATACTTATACAGAATTTCATAGTGCTTAATATTGTGTTTTTATTTGTTTGTCTGTTCAAAAAAAAAAAAAATTTTTATTCTCATGCCTAGATGGCATGGTATAAGTGCTTAGCATAAGTAGTTAGCACGTTCGCCTCACACCTCCAGCGTCCTGGGGTCGAGTCTTGCTCCCGCTCACTGTGTGTGGAGTTTGCGTGTTCTCCCCGTGCTTGGTGGGTTTCCTCCAGGTGCTCCGGTTTCCTCCCACAGTCCAAAGACATGCTACTAGGCTGATTGGAGTCTCTAAATTGTTTGTAGTGTGTTATTGCATGAGTGTGTGTGTGCCCTGCGATGGGTTGGCACTCCATCCAGGGTGTATCCTGCCTTGATGCCTGATGACGCCTGAGATAGAGCGGATAAGCGGTACAGACAATGAAATAACATGAAATGAAATGAATACTCATGCCTGTCTTTTATTTGTTATATATTATTATTTTTTATTTGTATATTATTATTATTATTATTATTATTATTATTATTATTATTATTATCATTTTATTTGTTGTTTGTTTTGTATTGTTTTTTGGTTGTTGTTTGTTTTGACAGTAACTACATGCATATGTGAAGACATCTTGGCAGAATCATCTTCCTGTGTGATTCTGTTCTTTCCTATGCTTTTAACACATGTTCCAGCTCAGAGCATGCCATACACGATATTAAGGGAAGCAGCGTCACATATTCCTACACTGAAAGACATAAGCAGTTTGCAGTGTAACAAACATAGCTTAATGGCCAATTGCACTGACAAAATGATTTTTGGTAAATGCTTTGAAAAGATTTGCATCACTTGATCCAGCCAGGTTCAACATTTTTGAGTGCACGTACCAGATGCTGTGCTTTGTTTGAAATGGCAACCTACTCACTAGTTTCCCCACATTGGAAAGCCAGGAGCATTATTTAGAACACAGTTATTGGGACAAAGGTCACATAATGTTGCATAAACACACACACATACACACACACACACACAGAGAGAGAGAGAGAGAGAGAGAGAGAGAGACAATTAGCTAAATTACTACCTTAACTAAACCCTAGAAACACTAAAGTAACTGGGCTAACAATAAGCCAAACATATGTGACTATAAAATTGCTTAAATAAATGAGTCTAAACCCTTAAATAAAGTTGAAGGTGCATGTGAATCAAACCAAACAAAACAGTGCACTGATGGCCTCTTGGGTACATGTTTATGCACAACTTATTGTGGTGCCTTGATGGATTAAAACTAAGAAAAACATTTTTCAGCTGTTTTGATGAAATATTTTCAGGTAATATTTTCTCCAGCTGCATTTCAATGAAATTGCAAAAGTAAGCACTTTTTTTTTCTGCTGCAATGAATGCCAAATTACATGTACTGATAAAAGTCTTTAGAGTCCACTATGATGGACTTCAATACACTATGCATTGCCAATACTACACATTTCAAAATAAAAGCAAATTCATTTATTTATATATTTGGCTTCTGTAACTGCTTTATATTCTGGTCAGGGCTAATGTTGATCCCAAGCCCTTTCTGTGATCACTGGGCATAAGGAATATGTACACCAGGATAGGCCAGGACCCAGTCCATCACTATTCCACCCACACATTCTCATGCTTAATTACTCTGGGGGCATTTTAGAGTATCCAGTCAGCCTATCAACATTTCTTTGGTTGGAAGGACACCAGAGAACATAGAGGAAAGTCATATTGACATAGGGAGAACATATGAAAGTTCATGCAGACCATAAACCAAATCAGGACCGAACTGAGATACTGTTTTGAGGACTGATGGTATTATGGTGGTTAAAGTGTTGGCCTATTGATTGGAAGGTTGTGAGTTCAAATCCCAGGTCCACTAAACTGCCATTGCTGGGCCCCTGAGCAATGCCCTTAACCCTTAGTTGCTTAGCTGTATATAAAGGAAATGAAATAAAAATGTAAGGCGCTCTGGATAAGGGTGACTGCCAAATGCTAGAAATGTAAATGCTTTGCTCTAACACTCACTTATATTCAGGGCTTAGAAAGTATAATCATTCACATTTTCAGATGTTTTTTTCGAGGATGAGTTTTTATACTTATTAAATTTGCTTTCCAACATCTCTCAGTAAGCTAATTGTATTATATCACACATATATTCATATATTCAATATAGCTATGTATGTTATTGCTGGGAAATAGATATATAATGAATAGATAACTTGTGTGTAAACATTAGTGATTAGTACAAGAATGACTGCTTGCCATAAACAGTCCTGACTTCTAGCACTTTAAATATTTGCCTCCATCACTCCATTACAGACTGCACACAATGGAACAGACATCAGCGTGTGCATTTTGAGTCATTCAATGACATGATTTATTTGCTGTGTGATTGTAAGTTTAGATTCGCTTATAACCCAGCAAATAAGCTAATGTTTTGCCAAGACTGTCAAGCTCTGATTAATTAAGATCTCAAATACAATGCAAGCAGATAAATTGTGTGTGCTGAGATTGTTTGTATTGCAGGTGATTTATAAAAGAAAATTTGTGTGAATATGTCCATAGTTGTTACAGAAAACTATGTATGTAAATGAGTTTTTTGATAAATGTTCTTGCTTGCTGTGGCATGTTCAGTATTCAGAGAGACTCCCAGAATAGTCACGCTGGAAGTCATGTATTAAAGGTGGTGAAACACAGCTGTTTAAATTACAATATGATTGTAAAATTAAACAACATATATGTAGGAAAAATAAAAAAATTATTTATATATAATACAAGTAGGCTATTCTTTAAGAGAATGGGTGGTTTAGATCATTTTTCCCTTGAATTTCCTGCTTATGCAGACTTCTTTACCCAAACACTCTTTTTTAAAGCCAGGTTTTCTTGGGCAATTTCTTAGAGAAATATTTTTACATTAAATCATGTGACAAAACATCATGCAAACCTTCAGCTGTCTAGTTTCAGTACTTCTGTACCCATTCAAGCCTCAGATTACTGTTCTTGGCTGATCGGAGTGGAACCCAATGTGCTGGTCTTCTGCCATTGTAGCCTATCCACTGCAAGGTTCGATATAGTGTGTTCTGAGATGTGGTTCTGCTCACCATGGGTGAAAAGAGTGGTTATTTGATTTATGTAGTCTTTCTGTGACCTCAAACCAGTGTAGCCATTCTCCCCTGACCACTTGCATAAACAAGGTGTTTAACTGCTACTGGAGTTTTTGGATTTTGCACCACTCTTTGTAAAATTAAAAGACAGTAGGGTGTGAAATTCCCAGCTTCTAAAATACACAATATACAAAATATGCCCAAATCAGTAAACTCAGTATATAAAGTCAATATACTCAACAAACATGCCATGGTCAAAGTCCCCTATATCAGGATATGTTTTGTGCTGCTGGCACATGATTGGCTGATAATTGCGTAGATATGTTTGTAAAGGTGAGTCAAAAGAAAACCTTAAAAGTATGACAAATTAGCAACTGGGAGAATTTTTTTCCAGACTCTCAGAAGCTGGGAAGCTGAAACGCTTGCACTGAATGAAATGAATATAAACAAAATATGGCCAAAGGTTTGTCTGGTTTACATGACAAATAAATTACAAATGTAATGGCTGATGGCACGAAAGAGCCTCCCAGATGTCTTGAGTCATGTGGCTGGGCTTGATGAATCTGTGGCTGAACATGCTCCAAGACTCTAATCAGCATGGAAAGGGTGAGAAGGATTATCTGTTATAGTTTTTAGCTTCCCTCTTATCCTCTCTGTCACAGCTTCCCCACTATTTCACCACAGTTCCCTTTGGTGAATCCAGTGTGTTCTGTGTATAAATGACGATGAGACAGTTTTTGTAATTTTCATAAACTCCACAAAGGACTTGAAATGAAGCTATCATGAAATGATTGATTTGTAGACTTTCATTTTTAATTCAACTTTAAAACTAACACACTGCCCGATTAAGTATTCACACCCTAATTATTATTTTACTCTTTGTCATATTGCAACTGCATAATTAATAAATATCCACCCTCCTTTCTTTCAGCAGCTGAAATTACGATGAAATAGGGGTACATCTGTGTTAAATTCAAACCAAACTGTTTATTGAATCCCACTGATTTTGGAAGGTGTCATGGTTAAAACTGCTGTCATGAAGACCTGGGACCTCCCTCTGAGATGAAGCTTGAGGGAAGAAAAGCTGGAGAAGGTTATTAAAACATATGCAAAGCTTTGAACAGTCCTTACAGCACTGTGCAATCCATTATATTAAATTTGAAAAAAATGGCACAGACCAGACACTACCAAGACTGAGTGCCTGGGAAAGAAGGACAATTATTAGAGAAGTGTCCAAGAATCTAACTACAATGCAAGCATTTCAGAGCTCACTGGCTGAAATAGGAAAACCTGTTTAGTCCTCTGTAGTATCAGCTCTTTGGGAGAATGGCCAGAAGGAACCCACTTCTGAGAAATGCTAACAAGACTAGGAGTTTGCTAGAAAGTATGTGACAAAATCTTAGACCTTTTGAAAAAAGATTTTGAGCCATTTGATCTAAAGGCACAACACAAACATAATACCATTAATGTTATCAGAGACAGTTATCAGGGACAGTTAAATACAATAATTTGCTTGTATTTGTTTCCATCAATCTCTGTGGTTGCTTTTCAGGAGGAGGAGCTGAAAATCATGTTGCAATCAAGGGAAAAATTGATGGAAACAAATACAAGCAAATTATTGAGGTGAACCTTTTTTAGTCAGCCAGATATCTTTATCTAAAGTGAAACTTTCATCCTAACAGAGACAATGACCAATAATGCAGGGTAAAAACTATAAATAGAAGTTTTTTGCTGAGTCAAAGACCAGACTTAAATCCTAATGGAAATCTTTAACCTTTTTGCCTATCCCAGCTCATTTTGGGGTTAGAGTGCAGATTCAGTGCCCCTAGAGCAGAAAGGGTTAAGGGCCTTGCTGAATTGCTCAGCAGTGGCAGCTTGGCAGTGCCGGGGCTTCAACCCTGATCTTCCAAACAACAACCCAGAGCCTTAACCACTTGAGCTACCACTGCCCTTGCAAACAATTAAATTATGTAAATAATTAATTTACGTTTATATATGCAGAGAAACAGGAGCAGAAATCCCATTCTGATATGCTTAAATATACATAATATCTACAACAGCAAAAAGAGAAAAAAGGTGAATATTTTATAGTGGTACTGTACTGTATATACTATATATGTACTTTACTGAGGGTAGGTTGCGAAAGGGAAATCTGCTGTTAATAATATACCATGCTTTTTCCACACTGTCATTATTAATGTGTGTATTTTATTTTTATTATCAAACCAAAAATATGAATAATAGTCACTTTCCTGGACGTAGTTTCAGAGATGATCAGTGTAATTTATGAAACATATTGCTCATTCTTGCTAAGCAGCAGCTTTTTCCAACACAGTGTAACTCATGTTGGGACAGAGGAGGAATAGACATCTCAGATGGCTACTCAAACACAGAAAACATGTTCCGTTCAAACAAAAGCCAAAACTTTCCGGAAAAATAAGTCTGGAAGAAGTTGCTGCATATGGGACATAATTAGAAATCTGCACTTATTTACTGAAATCTGAAACTTTCAAGACATTTAAGAACTAAATTCCTTTGACCACGCCTGAGATTTACTGAGAGATGGAGAGATGACACTGGATCGCAGAATAAATGCAATAAGTGTGGCCAAGGGAAACTAACTGATACTAACAAATTGCTCTTGTTCTGATTTGGTTGACCTTGTGCTGGATCTGGAATTAGCAACTTCTGAAACTGTCCGTCTGTGATAATAATAAGCAGAGGGAAATCAAATTCCAACATTTGCTCCTTGACCTTAAGGGAACTGCGTTTCCTTTGGCCAACTCTAATCACATCCATATTCATGTTATGTCCAAGGATGCTGGAGATTCTTTGCATATAAAAAGATCTATTTTAGAGCATGACTGACTAACAAACACACACACGCACACACGCACACACACACACACACACACACTGTTATTGACCCAGAAAAAACACCTTCTCACAGAAACAGTACTTGAGCTGATTTACAAAATGTAATTAGACCTTTTTTTAATTTCACAACAAAAAAAAGCTTATAAACATACTTGCTGGTGATAACTTGTGATTAAACTGAAGAGTTGTAATAAACCTGACAATATATATACAGTAGAACAGAATGAAAACATGAAAATGTGGTTGTTAATATAATAAAACAATCCTCATATTTCAGTTTTATTAAGCAATTTATCAAACAGGGGTAATAGGTATTTTGGATGGGGGGAAGGTAGGGTACAATTGAAGGTCAGAAGGGAAGAATGTCACCGAGAATAAACAGTGCACATAAATGATACACAGACTATTTATGTAGGGCAACATATGAAAAAGAAAATGACTGAACTGAATCAAAAGTCACACAAAAGCAACAATTGTGACAGCATACAATTGAACAGAATGCACGAAACATGAAAATAGGCAGCGCTTTGCTTAAATGTAAAATCCTACATTCATAAATTGGAATGCAGTACCACAAAATAGCAACCATGCACAGGTGAGACCTCATGTCTTACATGACCAATCCCTACCTACTCTCGAATATATATAAAAAATATTGTTTAAAATTCCTCTTCTTATTACCAGCACCATTTGAATTATCTGCAGTAGAGGAGACATGAACTGTGTTAATCAAGGTTATTAGCACATCCGTTTTCAGCAGATGAACTCTAAACACTAGTGTTGTTCACATGTAAAGGAAATTGCTCATGAGTTACCCTGACACCAGTTTATGTCATGTTTAATCACTTAGTATAATAGAAATTATCTAACAGAAACCTAAATGAACAATTTAACTAAAAATTATAGAAGCCATAGTGTGTGTGTGTGTGTGTGTGTTTCAGCCAACATTAGAGCCTGAGGCACAACCATTCAGCTCTATGCTTGTCATTTATTCTTATCTTTTATAATATTGTCACTTTTACTTAATGAATGAGAAATAAATGCATCAGACTAAAATGCAAATTAGATACCAATTCTGGGGCCTTAATTTAAGAGGATGGAATAAGTAGATTGCCAGGTGTCATTATCGGCTCACTCTTTGGGCATGGATGGATGTCTTGCAGGCCTTGTGCGTCTCCTTATTCCTGCTGCATAGCAAAATGTAAATATTTAAGTAGTGAATATTGTAAGCCATTTGTTTGATTTGCATTAAAATCATCACAGTTTCATTTGTTGTAGAAAACATTAAAATTTTGTCTAATTATATTTCTCAAAAATGATAGTTCCTCATTAGTATAAATGAAAAGTTATTTTGCTATCTGCATTAATGTATAGAACAAACTATTTTTTTAAGGTGTTTGTAGACTCCTTAACAGTTACTTTGTTAAAGCACCTTTTGCCTGTAAAGCACTTAAACTTTTTTGATAAGAGCTCATCTTTGTTTTATCAATTTCATTCTACTCCTACTGATCTAGATCTATGACATTGTATGGAACGCTCCAGTGCACAGCCTTCTTCAAATAATTCCACATGTTTTTGATAAGATTCAGATCTGGGCTCTTCCAAAAATTTGATCTTCTTTTTCTTCTGAAACCATTCCTTCATTGACTTGGACTTGTGCTTTGGGTTGTCATCAAGCTTGAAGGTGAAATATTTCTTCTCATTCTAATGGAGGCCTGCAGGTTTTTTGCCAAAATAACCTCATATTTGGAGTTATCTATGATTCTCTCTATCTTGACCAGAAGAAGAGCAGCAGCTTCTTAGTATTAAGCATGCCACCACCATGCTTCACTTGACTGTATAGTGTTCCTTGATTGAAGTCTTCTTTTTTGCACCAATCACATCTTCCCAAAATGTTTTATATTAGTTTCATCAGAATAATATTGCTGTATGTCTCTTGGAGGCTCCTTGATAATTTTTCATCTTGTCTGTTTGTCTATCTTGGAGGGATGTCCTGTTCTTGGTCATTTCACAGTCTTGACCCATTTCCCCCACTCACCTTCACATTGTTGCATAGTATATCAAATGCTTTGGAAATTCTTTTGTACTTCTCTTCTGATGGCTAACCTTCCACAATGAACTCATGTTCATACATTGTAAGCTCTCTGATGACCAAATGCTTCAGCAGTCAGATAAAATCAAGAGGACATTGAGAAATTACTGCAGAAACAGCTGATCTTAATGTCGGCTTCATCGGAATCATTTCACTAATGAAAGGTGCAAGACAATTACTTCTAAACATGAGTTTGCCTGTAATCGATTAATTCTGAGCACAGTCCAAGGTCACATGATAAAAGGGTGTGCACACTTGTTATTGTAAGTTTTTTTTAATTTTCCTTCCTTCACAAAAATGATTCTTTAAAAAATTATCTAATGATCTAATCTAATTTTTTACAAAAACCTGTTATTTTAACTGAAGTGTGTAGACATTTTATATGCACTGTAAGTATAAAATATATATTTTAAATAATCCATTTAGAGCTTTTCTTACCTGGTGCTCTTCGGAAAGCTGCTCTTCTCTGAGAGCCACCCTCTGAAAAGAAAAACAAAAACAAAAACATAGTTTCCTTTATCCTTAACATATGGATGGATAACATAATATCCATCTATCATAAATTAGAAACTTAAGTCTCTAACGTTGGATAATTCTGGTGATTCTCCCTGATTCCTCCTTCATGAGATCTGGGTTGTGCTGGATAGAAGTGATCTTTGAGTAGTCCGGTCCTGTAACACAGAAATAGAATAGAAATTACACATCTCTAACAGCCATCAGAAATCCCAAGAGATACTGGTGTTGAATCCATTTATTTAAGTACATTTTATTCATCTGAAATCTCACCTTCAATAACATGAGGATCTGGCCTAATCACTTTGGTAACAGTGGTGATTCCTCCACCTGAAAAAAAAGACTTTAAGTATTTACTGCCAGTAGACACAAACCACAGGAATAAGTGTGACATCTTATTGTTAAGGCTGAATTTATTTCTGTATTCTTTCTGTTACTGATCAAAATCACAGCTATCATTGTGCCTCAGATTTAGTGTGAACATATGCAAAAACATGCAGACTTGATAAAAGATGTAAACTGATTTACTGAAATGTTCTACTCAGAATAAAATCTCTCAAATGAACAAAATAGCTTGCCTTTTCTTTTTTTTGTATTTGTGAAAATGCAGGGTTTTTTTTTAAAAAATTTTCAACTTAACAGTGCAAAATAGAAATCACCTGCAACATGCATGCTGACGCATAACTGATCAATGCAAATCATGGTCTATGTGTAATAAACAGCTGAGAATGATTGCAATAAGGAGCTAATTCATGCACACACACACACGCACACACCAAAAATGTGTGGACATCTGAGCGTCACATCCATATGCGCTTTCTGAACATTCCATTCCAGTTCACTCTTCTTTTTCTTCTGTTAAGTTTTTCCACTAGATTTTTGAGTGTGCTTGCATGTGTTTATTTAGTCACAAGAGTGACATTACTGATGTTTGGGTTGGGCACTGATGTTTAGTGAGGAGGCCTTAGGTGCAGTTGCTGTTCCAATTCATCCCAAAGGTGTTCAGTGAGGTTGGGGTCAGGGCTCTGTGTAAGAGACAAAAGTTCTTCCACTCCAACCGTGCCAATCCACGTCCATGGACGTTACTTTGTGCACTGGTGTATTATTATGAATAACAAATCTGGGCCCCTTAGTTCTAGAGAAGGGGAAATGTAATGATACAGCATATACAAATGCTCCAAATATGTTTCTAAATTTATGACAACAGTTTGCTGAAGGCCCACACATGAGTGTGATGTCTACATCAGGTGTCTACATACCTTTGGCCATTCAGTGTAAATATTGCACAAAAAGCACATACTCCTTTGAGGAATACTATGTGTGTCAGTTTGGGGAAAGACAAGGAATAATGAAATCAAGTGAAAGCATCCATTATACATGTTAATAGAAAACACATGTAGCTGGAGCGCAAAAGCACCAAAGCACGGAAGTCGGCATTTGTATTGGAAACTGTTTTATACACAGGGGAATGTCATGACAAAAAAAAAAAACGGCCCAATTTGCCAGAAAAAAAAATCTGAGGGCCAAATGTCATTTTAGCATATAGAGATTATCATGAACAAAAGAAAATGCATTTAGTATCTCTCACTGTGAGATTAAATAACCACAAATCCAAGACTTAGATATATTTAATCATTCCATGCTTATAATCATGTTAGCTTCTGAGCAGATAATTTTTGTTTGTTCAGTTATGTTTTTTAATACTGTGCTTGTTTTCTCCCCAAGTAAGCTAATTTAGCCCACTGCACTGACTGCATTATGCAGTTAGAATGTGTAACTTTTAATGATGCTGAAAAACAAAATATTCCATAAGACAATGTAGAGTCACAAACCTTCACCAAAAAGCTTCTTAATATCACCTTCAGCATCAATTTTCCCACCAGCTAAAACAAACAAACAAACAAATACATGATATAAAGCTGCCAAAGCCTCTAAACTATGAACTTTGATATAAGTAAACAAGTAAAAATAGAGTAGAAAGTAAAAGGACATCATTTCATGACTGTGACTGCCCATAAAAAAACTTATAAAAAGGCCCTGCTATGCCACATTCATCCTAAGCACCTAAGTATAGTACTCGTTTATTTCTTGCTAACTGCTTGCAGTAACAAGGGGTCCATAGAGATGAAGAGAAAATAATGATACAATTGAATTGGGACATTTATATTTGTTCAGTGGTTAAATTTATACTGAACTATTGGTCTACTATTGGTCAAACATTTTAATATCAAGGCAGAATAACAAGTTTATTGTTCTGCAAGTTGTCAAGTGAGAGGATGTACAAGTCAAAGCTCAAAGTCTTTGAAGAAACATTTCCCACCAGCAGTTACAAAGCTTTACCCAAACTGCAGCTTATTGCCAACAGCAACATGAATACTGACTATTCATTTTTCTGCTTATAATGCACTGTGTTCACAGCAGGGAGTGAAGCAAACATCAGACATCACTTCCAAGCCTTTTCTGAAGAAAAAAAGGTAAGGCCCTTTGTTGAATGGTAATAACAAGAACAGAAATGGAAGGGGTGGAAAGGGAACTGTGTGAATGGAAGAAACTTGATGGTTCCCCATTGGAGTTTTCAGATATCTCAGCACTGGAGCATCCTGATAATTTGACTGTGACACAGGAGTCTGTCCCAATATTAGACCCAATTCATTATATAATCGCCGAATGTACAAATTTCTGTAAAGAGCTTGCATCAAGAACACACTGATGCTGCAACCTGATCGGAGAAAAAGTGTATAGAGCACTAGCAAAGAGATTTATATCTCTTATAGAAGCACTCAACCTGGCTAGGCCTAAAAGATGATAAAATGCTGCAGCTAAAATTCATGCTAAATATATATAGATTTTTCTGGCTCATGTACCATTGCCAGAGAGCAAGATCTGCTTTTAGATAATATTCAATAAAGTATGATATCACTGCTCTTTCTTATTGTCTAGAGGAATAAGCTCTTCACGTGCATTAAAAATCCCAGTGATGACTTTGATTTGTAGCCTCCACTAATCCCAAAGGAATCTGCTCTGGGGTTCCAGGATGTTAGGAAGTACAGGATTCCTTAAGGCACCGTAATTCTATAAATAAGAATGTGATGCAACAGCGTCTTTTTATAAACTAAAAGGATAGGGTATTTACTATCTGTACTCAGCAAGAAAAGTTTTACATCATTATTTCTGAAGGAAAACACTCAAACAATGATTACATATGTACCCATCTGTTTTGGCTGGAATATTAAGCTACTAAAAAAACAGTTGGTCATGATAAGCAGTGATATTTAGAAAACTTACTTCCAATGATCCTTGTAACCTTTTTAACTGATGGATTCCCTTCAATGACTCTTCTAACTGTGGTGACTTTTGGTTCTGCCTCAAATACCATTTCCTTCACCACAGGACTGGTCTCAGTCATCTTAGTGAGCTTGTATCCAGTGATCACATGATCTCCCTCCACAAACTCTGTGTCCACTTTTGGGTCAGATTCAATTATTCGGGTGACTTGCTTAATAATGGGCTTAGTTTCAATAACCTGGATTTTAGGGCCTAGAACAAAAGGCAGAGATTTAAGACAGATTATTTCATTATAATTATGATCTCATTTATGCAAATTTTACCAGTGTGCTTTTAACAGTGTAACTTGTATAAATACACTGAAGCTGAGTTCCTCACAGTGTGTTTTGACACACACAACCTAAAACGCAAAATTACTGGCACTGAACTCCCTCAAGTCTAACAGATCTATGTATTCAGATGCAGGATAAAAGCCCAGTCTATAATTTTGATCTCCTCTCATCTAGCTCATGCCCTTTTTTCCCCTCCACAAAACTCTCTCCATCGCAGTGCAACAACATGAGTAACCTAAGGCTGGCCTTCCCTACTTCACTGCATTGAACCTCTCAATCTTATGTGTTGTGTCTAAGCATTCTTATTTCATATGTGGAGCATTGCATATGAAGCATTGCATATAATATGCTCTTCAGAAACTTCCAAAATCATACTCTATATTTAATGTACTTGACAATATACCTACTTAAGCTATAAAAGTTATACATTTAAATAGGTCTTGGTAGTTCCTCCTTTTTTCCCTTTTTTTCTTTTCTTTTCTTTTCTTTTCTTTTTTATTTTTTTACAGATTCTATATCATTTTAATAGAACTGGAAAAAATGTTTTGCGGTCTTGTCTAGTGAGTTTAAGAACCAACCATTGTCACCACTACTGTCTTTAATGCGATCATGAGCACACTTTTTGGTCTTGGTAAATTCACTAATGACAGCTTGTAATGGACTAAAAACAGCTGCTGTTTTGTCAGCAGTGTGGAACATTGTCAATGAGGATTTGAGTTAAGGAATGTCTACATGCTGGCTGGGAGTATTTCCTTCTCTTATTTTATCAAGCGTTTTACCAACACAACATGTGTTTTTGAATAAAAGAGGAACCCTATTCATCTTTTTATTGTTTCCAGCTCATGACTGTAGGGTGATAATAAGTGGACTAAAACCATGTTCTTGAGGTTTGCCAGGTGCCGCATCTGAGTTATATTTGTGAATAAACTTTTTAATTTGTGAGCCATGTTCCTAAATAAATCTTTTTTTTCTTCTTTTTTTTAAATGTCCCTAGGGGACAGGATTAGTGCCATATTCAGAGAAGCACATACTTTCCTGTCCTCATTACATCACCAAAAGTGTAAAGAGATTTGATTTGCTGAGTGGTTTTCTGAGCAGGTGACAAAAAGAATGGCAGCCAAATATAAAGTTCTTTCCAGTCCAGTACAGCAGCCTTGAGTTCTTCTGTTTCTAGCCCTTTGTATTATATTAATCCTATCACCATCACAGTTTTGCCAAAGCTCATATGCCTACTGTTCATCGTCTAAATATCTTTGATTCACCCACACACATAGTAATTGTCAGGAGCTACTGGAACAGTTACTTGCCAGTTTTCTTAGTTTGGTTAATAAAGCAGCGCTTTTATTTTATCCAGCATGTGGGTCCGATTTTCATTATGTGGGAGACCTGGGTTTGATCCCCGCTTCTCCTGACGTTACAGTAATGCATAATAATGTATTTGTAACTGAGTGTGAATACAGATCTCATCTGTAGATGGAGTATTTATTTTTAATTTGTTTGTTTGTTGTATTGTTTCAGCCTCAGATTAGTTGTGTGCCACAGCATACCACAGGAAAATGGACAAAAAAAAATTCTTTACTTAAGGTAGAATTTTAAAGAAAGAAATTGCAGAAGTTCATGGGGATTTCCCCCTTCCAAGGGAAACAAGTTAGCAGTGATGTGCATTTCTTATTTGCAGTATCTATCTGCAATCCAATATATTTTATATGTGGAACCTGGCAATGGACCAAAGATCAAACTCATTAACATAATATGAAGCGGACATGCAGTAATTATTTTTTATGTCAGTGGTCTGTTCCAGTAGCCAAACCTAAAGATTGCAATACTGAGCTTCAGAATAAAATCATATTCCTATTTACACCCCTGACCCCCCCCCAAAGATCAATAATACATGTATTGTATTCATGATGCTGTGCATTACCTGTCTCAATAACATGAGTAGTGATAAACCTCTCTGAAAAAAGAAATAATGGTTAATACACATGAATATATAAACATGTCAGTTGTAATAATCTCAAGGCATAAAACTTAGATTAGCATTTAATGGAGCCTGACTGGTTCCAGAGACCTATTTACAATCAGAGTAGACTTCTAGAATATTACTAATTTATGGTGACTATATATTGTGGATACATGGTTTTTTGAAATTGATATGCAAGCTCTTTATTGCAGTACTGCAGTATGGCAGCTGAAGAGCTTCATTAACACCTTTCTGCACAAAATCATGTGGTCATGCTGATATGAGAAAGAACTCACTAATGAAGGTGACTGGAATCTCCTTCAAGCTGTATCCATTAATAAACTAAAGAGCAACAGACAGACAAGTCAAATAAACATATGGGGTAAATGTGGGGAAATGAATGACAGTGGGAATTTGTGCTGTAATTCATAATTCCTGCATAGAGGATGTTACAGTATTAAATTCAGCTGCTGTATAATGGTACCTTTATCCTGATGTACTTTATAAGCTTCCTCAGCACATAAAGCAGATCTTCACGCCCTACTGGCAGATCTGGCAAGAAAAGAAATCTTTCTCAGTTTATTTTATCCTTACGTTTGGCAGTGATTAGAGAGGTTGCAAAATACATGACAGTAATTGGCAAACATTCTGTACTTGGCAGAAGACAGCTGTAGATTCGATACCCTGCACAAAAATTCAATGCCTGCCAACCATTGTATTGTTTTACAAAATACAGGAATACATGCTGAGCTGGGTAAGTATTTCAGCCTGTTGTGTCTGTATGAAAATAGTGCAAAAGTTAGAGGCCTGTATTTTTTTTTACTTTTGCAATAAAACTCATTATAATGTAATACTTTGCTTATTAATAATATGTGTAGTTAGTGGCCATCTTGCATTACAGTCTGCATTGCGAAAAAGAATCAGAAATTGTCAGGTTATAACTAAACCCAGCATTAGTATTAAGATATCGACACCGCAGTGCATTAATAAACCTATAATATTATCTGGGTTTGCAGGTGGGAATGTGCTCAGGCCTGTGTCCAACGAGTACTCTCAAATGATGTGTTACTCATGTTGATTACAACAAGTGATTAGACAAGTAAATGTGCCTTCTTCTAGTAGAAGTCATTTGATGTTTGCTATGGCTGCCTCCTGGGTGGCACTAAGAGTGATCTCTGTTTTGAAGGAAACCAAAGGAGGTAGAATGGAAGGTTAAGTATGTAACCATAGTTCCATGAATGAATGTCAGGCTACTGGGTTATTTGGGTTGACAAGAATGTCCAGACAATTAGCATAACATTACCTCAGGAAATGTTTATGGGGCTCAGATGTGCAGTCATAATCATGAGGTGTTGCTTTTCAGCCAGTTAGCAAACAAAACAGGATTACTCCACTTTTACTCAGGCATTGAACCAAAGTTGCATACTTTAACCTTTCTTTTATGATAATTTCCTGTTTTTGTTCTATCTTTCTTGATGCATGTCTTCCTTTGAGAGAAGGAACACATTCATCAAGACTGACTGAAAGTGGAATTTTTTGCTGTAAAATTATTGTACTAACTCCACATTTACAGAGTTTTAATTTGATGGCATTTTTATACCCTATGCACTTGAATAAGGGCACCTGCCAGCTGCTGTAAATGTAAATAGAAACGTAAATGCATGTTCACTTACCTGCAGGATAGAGCAAGTTCTTCACAATGTGAATCACTCCATTGGAGGCCATGAGGTCATTACTGTTTACAGTAACTG
Source organism: Hemibagrus wyckioides (assembly GCF_019097595.1). Classification (NCBI taxonomy): domain Eukaryota; kingdom Metazoa; phylum Chordata; class Actinopteri; order Siluriformes; family Bagridae; genus Hemibagrus; species Hemibagrus wyckioides. Next base: position 6,272,643 of record NC_080725.1, read on the forward strand.
AGTTCACACTAATGGAGTTATTGACCTGAAAAGAAAGAATACATTAATTACATTTAATATGCTGTAACTATAGTGTATTAAATGCAATTCATTATATAATTGCATATAACTATATGCACACCCATTAAAAGCCTTCCAGTACAAAGGTGGTAATGATTTAGATGATAAATATTAGCTATAAACAGTGGACCTATCTTTGGGAGTAAGGATCAGATTTTCTATTATTTTTATTGTAGATTAATCAATAGAATTAAGGCCAATGTACTAAAAAGGACATTAAGAGGTTATATTGCAATGGAACATTCTTTAGAAACCCAGGCTTGTGTTTAATTTTGTTAATTACAAGAAACAGTCATACATATATTATTATTATTCTTTACAACACATAAGACATATTGGGCCAGTTTCTAGAACAATATTCCCTGTGTTTCTATATTTGTGAGACATGAAAAAAAGCCATTGTTCTCTGTAGAAAGGCAAGAGGATCTTATAGGAAATGATGTATACTGGGTGTTTTAGTGATGATAGCTTATCTTCAGGAAGACAGATATTTATCAGTATTGAAAGACTGACCCTGAACACACTCACACATGCACATGCGCACACACACACACACACACACATACACCCAAGCTATTATATAAAAACTAAGGTCCTGAATATAGTAAGTAGTCAATACATATTGATATAAAACCACATATTCCAACAAATAGAACTTGATTTCAGCAGATTCATCTGAACTATTAAATTTAGTGACAGGAATCCCTGGCTTGCTAACAACTAGCTGTAAAAGGAGGATTAAATTGCAGTCACACAAACCCAATCACTGTGTTTCAGCACATTACAGACATCTGCCCAAACTAGAAACAATAGTTTTTTTTTTATTCCCTTTGGATTTTCCGTATTGTAAATGAAGACATACTCTTGTAAATAAAAAGAATACTCTTTTTCTGAAGTGTACAGGATAATGTGAATGGGGAATGTACTTAAATGCCCTTATTAAGAGAAGGACAGCAGTATCATATAAGTTTGATTCAAAGCGTTGTCTAGTTGTTTCTGTGTAGCAATGAAACCCCAATGCGTGTCAAGGCTTTCATTATTTAGACTAACAGTATATTATATATACTATATATTAAATACTATATACTTTGGGGTCCATTAAGTTAAAATACTTGTATTTTGCATTCATTTTTAATTTAAAACAACAATTTTCATGACAAATTTTCACTTGAGTGAAAAGCATAATTCCAAATGTATTTATTTATAAAGCAAATATTTACATGAATATCAGAGTTTCTTTTTGTACGTCAACTTTTTTGCAGTGTGCACTCAAGCTGAAAATATTAATCTAAAAGATAATAAATCTTTTCAAAGAAAAAAATCTTTTCAAAGTGGATTCAGACTTTTGGACCTCAAAAGCCTATGCACCTCTGGCTACAAAAATGCAAACATAGACTTCTAATTCCAGTTCAAGTTCGAGTAAACTCAAGTTCACCCCATAACTGACTGTACACACTGGGATCAATCACCATTCAACACTATATAAACATGGACTCAGCATATAGACTGTGCATATATTATTTATTCAGCTCTGTTTCTCAAAGCCTTCATTCATGTTTGGTTGAAATAAAATACTACTGGGTACTACTAGGTAAATGTATATGCAATTATAATGTTTAAAATGTTATTGTTGATTAGAAATTTATTATCATTTATAATAATACAGTGATAGCCACATATTACACCAATTCTTGTACCTGATATATAAACAGGATATAGAATTACCAGGATCATTTTTGCATTATAAATAATTGACAAATAGTGCTATTTATCCCCCCCCCAAAAAAGTCATTGTTTCCTAGGCGCAAGCTAGTAAACATATCACACATCCCTCACACAAGCACTTATTAGATTATAGATCTTCAGACTTCTAATTACACAAATGCCTCTCAGCAACCTGGATTTGGCAAAATCTTGCTCCAGCATTATGCCTGTCACAATACTAAGCATGTGATCAGAGCCCATTTTATCCCTGACATCTGCTTTGTGAATTGTTTACCTCTTTCCCCAATCCTGTATTTGCTTGTTTGCCAAAAACCTGACCTCTTTCCTGTTCATAGTTTTGGGTATTGCCTAGTACTTTGAGTTTGTATGTTTTGGTTGTTTTTAATAAAAGCACTTGTATTTGTCTATTTGCCTTCATAAGTCAGCATCTGCTGCAAGAGGAAAGCAAGAAAAAATAATCATTAATCATTATTATTAATTATATTATATTATTAATAATAATTTCTGTATAACTCTGCTTATTACTGCTTATGAGTAACATGTGGTCCAAAATTAGCTAAGCTCTTAAAAACTTTTATTTTTGGCCAAATTTGCAAATATGTTATTGATGAGTAACCAATGTTCCGAATTGCAAAATGATATAAATATATATTTTAAACTATTGACATCTTTTTAATTTTCATTATATGAATACTATCATTAAAAATAGCATATTAAGAACTGTTCATCTTTTCGACACCTGTAGTTTCATTGTACCAGCTGTTTAAAGGTACCCCCTCTTTTTAGCTAAAATGTTCAGCATCATTAAAATAATAATGTACATATATTGTATTAATTAGAAGCTTACTTTAAATTAAATAAATTTGAATCAGTTTAACTATGTACAACACAATGATACAAAGCATTAAAATTTAAGAAGGTCTTAGTATTGGTATAATTGATTTGATGATATGTTTCTTGTTGAAAAATAATCAATTTCCCTGCAAAAAAATTACTACTCATTGTGCATTTATTAAAAGTTTTGTGTATTCAAACTCAATTTAATTGTTACATATTATAGCCTGCTGGCCGATCAGCGGTTTGTATGGGAATCAATGAGTTGTGTATGAAATATGGATGTGTTTTGTGAAGCAAACCCAGATATGAATCCACGCACAGAAAGCACTTGCAGATTGTTGCCCTGGATGGTCTTGAGCAGGTTAGTCACTCCACCTTCAATTCCTCCATTAATGAAGATGCCACTGCTGAAATGGTAGAGTAGGATTGTCCTCAAAACATTCAAGTCACCTAAACAGAAGTGCAGAAAATTGTTAGTAATTTAGGTTCCTGTGGTGGTTCCTCCAACAATTTAAACACCTCTGTATGAAGTAGAAGCAGGTTTACTGGTGAGAAGTTTCATGTCATCCTCTGTTAAGTCCCTGAAGGCATCATCAGTTGGGGCAAAAATTGTATATGATCCCTCTTGCTTTAGCATCTCGGTCAGTTCTGCTGTCTCCATCAACTTCAGGAATATTCTATAATATTCCAGGCAAATATTTTCTTAAAGATTTTTATGCATTTGAAAATTTTGGAAAAAGACAACAAGACAAAAAATTATGTAGCCATTTTGCTACTTAATGAATCCAGTATGGTCCCACTTTATATTAAGTGTCTCTAATAACACTGTTGCATGTAAACTAAAGAAGCAACTTTAATGGCACTCTAACCCAGGACATATGAAAGGACCACCAAATAGTGCAAACAACTAACTAAACAAACACAGTCATACAGATGCCCTGATTTAGATGTTTGCCTGGAAATGCTATTCTAGCAACTGCTAAAGTTTCTTACTCTTATGAAGTTTACTTTCTGACATATTTAAAAGGCCAGAATTGTAAATATTAAATATTCTTATTGCTGTGTGGATTGGGCTTATATTGCTTCCTTATGATCCATTTAGTTGGCACAAATGGTTTCCTAATGACTTGTTGTTGTTACTAATGACCTAATGTTTGAACCCTTTGTTTGAAGGTTCACTAATTATTAAAGGACTAGTACTGATTGTGTTTGGAATCATGCCCTGCCATTAAAACAGTGAAAATATGTGTGGTCTAGATTACATGTGTTACTTCTCTCCAAACCCCACCCCATCCTCCAGAACACAACAATAATCCTTAGCTCGCATTGCTTGCAAAAAATTATGTCATATTTAGTTATGTCTTATAGGTTTTATTCATATCACATGTAAATACATGTTTATCAATTTCAGGTTTAGCCAGCAATGACTTGTACTCCCTCAGGAAATTAATACTATTGTTAGACCTGAGTTTATCCGGTTTGCTTTTAGTGTGCTTTAGTCTTGTAGCATTTCCAATATTTGAATTCCACTGCCATGGCAGAACCAGCAGTTGGCCTGCTCCAGAGTACAGACTACCACTGAAACTGCCACCTGTCATTCCTCTCATTCAGCACACATAACTCATACCAACCATACTTGGCTTATACCACTTTTTTCAGTAATTATGTGTTACTAATTTTTCTCAAAATATGTAAGGTTAATCGGTATAAACTCACGTGAAACGGCCATCAGCCTTCAGCAACTCAAACATGGACTTCTCTGGCAATCGGATTAATGACCGGATTAAATGAAGAGCACCGTTGCTTCCCTCTTTACTGCCACGGATCATGCAGGCATTCTCAATACACACAGCCTAGTACACACAAACGTAAAGTATCAATCATAGATGCTCTGGGCATTACTAATGAAGTGACAGCTGAGGTTTCACAACTGACAAGATGCTGGCAGGCACAATAGATCATTTTCCACGAAGAGGAAAGGAACAGAAGGAAGGAAGGCAGCTCTCTGCAAAAGATTTACATAGAGATTAACTATGAAACACCAGTTTTTTTCAACCCTGCCAGCCAGCATCCACTGTCCTTTACTGTTTGTAATCATGCCAACTGTTTGTTTTTTCTTTCATATTCTTTAACACACATTTACTCAGAGAACTAACCGTGCGGTAAATAAAGACTCTAAGCAGCTTCCCTCCAATGGTCTCCAACAGTTGACCATTATAAAGATCATTCAGGGTGATCCTGAACTTCAGAATGTGGTTTTCAAGAATAATCCTTAGCAGATGTTGGTCCAAAGCCATTATTTCATCTAAAACAGATAAAGATCATAAGAAGACTGCATTAACTAGTGTCACTACTCATTATTAGTTGTTATGTACAGTTAGAGTCCAAGGTCTGAGCTCATTACCAGACTGTTCTTATTTTCAAATTATATTTCACAATCAAATAACAGATATGTAATAATCAATTGTGCTTAAAAAAAAACAACAAAAAAACAACAGCAGTTCATTCTGCTAGATTCAGCTCTCAGTGCCTGCAAAGTTTTCCCTGTATGTAAAACAAATACAATAAAATATTATAAATATTTTGTATTTATATATAATTAGTATTGTATTTGTAGTAATAGTATAGTATTGTAATAATGGATGACAAAGGAAAAACAAGTCACACCACAAGCCATCAGAATGCAGCTTAAATATGCATAAAACACTGGAATTGTATGGGAGCAATAAAGATCATGATTCTAAAACTTTCATGGGTATTTAATTAGGTTGAGATCTGGTGACTGTGAAAGCCTTTTGAAAAATATGTCAATTCTTTAAAAGGTCCCCTTTGTTTTGGACTTTTAAACCTGTCTGATTTTCACATTATATCAGAAAATATGACATTATCTTTCTGTCTTTTTTTTTTTTTTAGATGTCTGTTGCTGTGGGTGTGGTGAACTCACTGGTGAAGACACTGTCCAGAGGGGCGAGAAGTGTGTACTCAGTCTCAGCTTTCATGGCTTCAGACAAACCCATCTCAGACACCATGCCACTAAACCTTCGCTGGGAATTACCAACCAGTTCTATCACCTGCTTAGCTGGAGAAAGAAAGAAACACCACTTCAGAAAGAAAGAAACACCACTTCATCAGCCGGACTTCATCAAACTATATCTGTAGCATATGGTATGAAGTCATTGTTTCTTTACAATTAGATCATATTGAATTACACCATTTCACCATTAGAGGATAAATATGACTTCCATGTTATTTTTGTATTGGAAAGACTAAATAAAGCTGGCTTTGGTGGTGATAGATAGGCTGACATTAAGACCTTTATTGAGATAAGAGGTGGAACACTAGCCTGAGTCAGGTATGAGGACTTGATCAATGAGGTGAATAACTCCATTGCTGGTAATGATGTCCTTCTTCAGTACCATTTTAATGCCATTGATGGTGAGGCTGTCGCCATTGCAGCCAATCTCAATTGTACTGCCCTCCAGTGTCTCATATAGAATGCCAGCCATGATGGCTTCTGAGCACTGGACTGAACTCAGAAGGTGATACTTTAGAAAGGCTAGAAAAAAATATACACATAATGAAGTGACAGCACATAAAGGGATTTCTACTACTGCAATCAACTCAGATGACCATATATCTAAGCAGACTATGGTGGCAAAATCCAGCTGGCATCCTCAGAGGAGCAGAGAAAGGAAGTAATTGGAGAATGCATGGAAAAATATTCTCATTCTTGAGTTAAAATGGTTTTGAATCATACGTCATTCACATGTTAGATAATTTCCTAGGAAGCTCTGCAAAAAGCACAAAGCCCAGTGTAATCCTGTGAACACCCACTCTGTCCTTCCTGTACTGACATTGTCTGATCATTGCCAGAAACTACTGTATGCACATTATCAATTTCCCAGGAACTCAGACTGCTCTGCTAATTCTCAATGTCTGTTAAGGCACTCTCTCTCTCTCTCTCTCTCTGTGTATGTGTGTGTGTCAATATGTGTGTGCAAGACAGCATGTGTAGGTGAAAAGTCCTATCTTATATTTTTGTATGCTTGAATTTCTCCATATACACACCTACCTGCAGTATTTAAGAAACCTGATACCTGCTTGATATATTACCCAGAACAGTGCTGTCTAAAAAGGAGGTCTAGTATTGTGTTTCATTCTTTTCCCGGCTGCTGAAGTGTTCAGCTCTCATCTCTCCTGATGACTAAGTGTCTAGTTGGTTTAGCCAGGAATCAGACAAAGGCTCTAGCTCTGAAATAATGACACTATCTGCTTCACCATTTCCCTCACCACTAATTCCTATCTCTTTAACAGGCAAGTGAACTTTTAAAAATTGTTCAACATTTAAACACATTCCCATCAACTTTTGTGGCACTATATATGGGTTAATGAAAACACATAAATAATTTTAATAAATACAGGGATTAAAACTCTAAGTATGTCAACTAAGTATGTCTATTTCATTACAAGCCGAGAAACCTATCAGCCTATATCTTTTTTCAGGAGTGGAGGATATGGGCAAAATGACCTATTATGAAATTTGTTATCCTTTTCACAATACACAATACATACAATGTGATTTTACTTTTATAACAGAAAGCTAATGACATTTTTATTTCATGTCCACACAAGTAAATAAATAAATTAAGTAAGATTATAATGCTGAAATGGAAGTCAAATAAAGACAATGTGGATGTGGTAGCTTAAGTGGTTAAGGTGCTAGACTACTGATCAGATGCTTGTGAGTTCCAATCCCAGCTCCAGCAAGCTGCCACTGCTGGGCCCTTAACCCTCAATTGCTCAGTTGTATAAAATAAGATAAATTGTAAGTTGCTCTAGATAAGGGTCTGTAAAATGAGAAAAATGAAAAAATAACTTCTCAAAATGTTTCTGCTGTAAGTTTATGTTTTAAGTGGAAAAATCTACTCATAACTACAAATCATTTACTTTTTAAAATTAATCATCATTCATCCTTGGAACCACTCCTGCTAAATCTGGCAAGGCAGCGGAATTCATTTAGAAGAGACTACAGGGAACAATTCACATACAGTAGACAGAAGAAGCAATTTTGCAGAGCCAAATTTGCCTAGCAGCATGTCTTTGGACAATGGGAACAGAAATTGAAGAACCCGGTAGAAACCCATGTGAATATACTTGGTTCACAAACTCAGTAGTCACAAACTCACAAACACAGACAGTAACCTGAGAACCCTGGAGTTGTGAGAGAGCAGTGCTGCCTACTGTGCCCCGCTTTTAAAAATCAAACAATTAAATAATTACATCCTCCTTATTTTCACATGCCTACTTCTTTCACACTTCTACTTTTACATTGTTTTGGATTTACACTTTCTGGATATTTGATAAAGCAATCTACAAAAAAAAAAAAAAAAGTCACTGTGTATCAGGCTACAGCACTCTTTAAGCATTTCCTGCCAGGAACAGAGAATGGGATCAGAATGTCTTGACTTTGGAAGACAGAGAGACTGTGGTTAGAGCTGCTGTTTGTCCACTGTCTGAAAATCTAACATGGCTTTCAGTGGTCTGCATTCATGTCATTCAAAACAGGAGACGCAAATCTTCAGAGCCTGTCAAGTGTCTTTATTTGCTGTACATACCTCAATAGTGATGGAGTGTCTAAAATCCACAGTGTTATGTTAAACTTTAGGAAACCCTGATTCAATCCTAGACAGACCTTTTATTATAAGTGTATTATTACTGATAACAACCAGGGGTTAATGTCTGTATTTGTCAGTATGCCAAGATCTTACCCTGAAGCACAGTATTGTCATTTAGGATCCTTTGAAGAACTCTTTCGTCCATTTGTTCAAAAGCCTTGTTGGTTGGAGCAAAGAGAGTATAGTGTCCAGGTTTTCTGAGTTTTTCCAATAAGCTTGATTCCACGTTAAAACTTTCCTACATAGACAGCAGAGCATCATATTAGTATTATGTGCTAAGCAGTACTATAATTATTAATTTTTCAACTTCACTACATCTTTAATCACACTTTGGATTATTACAGGTAATGCTGAAATTTTACAGGTAGGTACAATGAAACAGGTGGTCAGCCAAGGGGACGTAATTCAGCAGATGTTAAGAGGTGACATGAGCAAAGAACTGGCACCTACCAGTGGGACCTAGGTATACTCTTATACTGTCTGGAGAAGTCTGGAGAAAAGTGGTCTTTATCAAAAAATTCCAGCAAAAAAGCCACACTTCAGACATGGAAACAAGGCTAAGTGACTCAACTATGCACAATTACACAGGAAATGGGTGCAAAAGACTGACAGCAGGAGCACTGGAGTGATGAGTCAAAATTTTAAATATTTGGCCGGAGCAGGAGGCAGGTTGTCTGCCGAAGGGCTGGAGTGCGGCACAATAATGAATGTCTGTAGGCAACAGTGAAGCACGATGGAGGTTCCCTGCAAGTTTGGGGCTGCATTTCTACAAATGGAGTTGGAGATGATCCATCATACAATACCATCAGAGAGGCGCCTGACTGGCCCTAAATTTATTTTGCATCAGTACAACGACCCCAATTACACAGCTAATGTTATTAAGAACTATGCTGAACTATGTGCAGCATAGAGAAGAACAAGGAATTCTGGAAGTAATGGTTTTTCAGAGCCCTTGAAGAAACAGAAGGATTTGAGGTAGCCCACATCCACAGAAGATCTGTAGACAGTTCTCTAAGATGTTTGGAACAACCAACCTGCCGAGTTCCTTCAAAAACTGTGTGCAAGTTTACCTAGGAGAATTGATACTCTTTTGTAGCAAAGGCTGGTCACACAAAATATTAATTTGATTTGGATTTCTCTTGTGTTTATATACTTTCCATTTTGTTAAATTGATAAAAAATAAACTAGCAACATTTCTATTTTTGAAAGCATTCTTACTTTACAGCATTTTTGAAAGCATTCTTACTTTACAGCATTTTTTTAGTGCCTAAAACTTTTGCATAGTACTGTATCTATATACGAGCAAACATTTGCAAACATTTTTGCAAACAAAAAATGTTTTCTTTAGCTTTGGCATTGTTTGTCATTTTATGTTTGCACCCACAATTACATTTATAATATTTTATAATTCCATAAATTGTAAAATAAATTGTAAAATTTGTTATGAAACCATAGTTTTGATTAACAAAATGTACCCCGATTTTACATTTACATTTAATTTAAGTATAAATTCTCCTCCCAAAACGTAATCACTTAGAAGGGAACATAAAAAAACATATAGAAAATAAACACATATATAATGATAAATTAAGCTACATCACATACACTCAATAAGCTGAGTTCCTCATTGCTTTGAATGACGTCGCTGATGCTGTTTCCCACTGCACTGATGACACGGTCAATAACATGTACAACCCCATTTGTGGCCACCTGGTTGGCATGAATGATCCTGGCACAGTTAACTGTGACAACCTGCAGAACACAAAAACAATCAGACAACATATGTTGATGTCGCATCCTGACCAAAAAAGCTTTTGAATCTGTTTTTTTTTTTAACAAAAAAATAAATAATTTTATTTCTAACAAAAATGCACAAATAAAAAGAAAAAAAAAGAGAAAAAATAAATAAATAAACTATATACACTGCTATCATCTACATTATATTTTTATGCTGCTGTTTAAGGTTTTCCCAAACATCAAATTATAAATTTCTATATATTATATAGAACTATTATAAATTGTTACTGCATTATAAGCACTATAAGTAAAAGGTTAATTCTGCACACTGAACTCTACTGTTACTACATGTAACTCGTCTTCATTTTAAATACATCACTTTCAATTCTTTAATGTTTGCACATAATTGCACATAATGTTACTACATGAAGCATGTAAAATATTGCACATCGTGATCTATTCCCTCTACTTATTTTTTATTATTTCTATTCATTTCTTTTTTTAAGCCCAGTTTCATAACTGTAAGTTATTTATATGCAAAGACTTATGAGCAGTGGCTGGGTTTTATATATATAATAACTGTGTATGTGGCAAATAGCATAAAATCTCAAATTCTCAAAATCAGTTTCTATCCTGTCACCAAACAAATCAAAACCCAAATGTGCTATCTGCAGGGTGTTTATATTGATACATACTCCATTAGAATAGTGGTTGATATACAGTCCCTGCTTGTTGTACATCGACTGCAGGGTCATGTCATTCTTCAGGTCTTTGGTAAGGAAACGCTTGCTGACCATATGGTAGTGCAAAGCATTGTACAACTCTGTCCGTGCATTGTTCACAAGGGCATTTCTAGCAGTCTGTGTAATATAAAAGAAATCACAGAAAATTTCTATTAGCAATATTGACATTAACAGAGTAAAAACAAACTAAAATATAGTTGACTGAAAGATGAAAGTAAATGATTGTTGGCCAAAGACAATTATACAAAATAAAAATTAGATCTTACAACATCTAATTTTTCCCAGGCTTCATCAGTAGGAGCAAACATGGTATAGACACCAGCTCCTTCAATCTCCTCTCGGATCTTGGACCGGAGGGCATACTGCTGTGTGATATCCAGTTTCAGCAGACTCAGCGTGCCATAGATGCTGTCAATCGGGACAGCTGGAGAGCAAGGTAAAATGTCAGAAGGAGAAAGCAATTGAATTTACTACATTACATTTACAGTTTTTGTTCTACAACAATTGTTATAACTGGCTTAGTTTTACTCATGCAACCAACTTGACCACAAAATGTTCTGAATCTCTCATTGTGGAATTTGGTAAAACTAGAGAAAAGATTCTTCACGTTTTGACCTTTGCTAGGTTTTCCTAATGTTATGCGTAAATGCCATAATTACACACTTTAATCGCACCAAATATTGTGTAGATCTATAGCAGAAATATTCCAGCTACAGTGTGAACATCATGGTTAATATTAGGTCAACCTCTTATCTCTACATGTCTTTGTACAGGTCTTTGTGTGTGTGTGTGTGTGTGGGCGGTGTGTGTGTGTGTGTGTCCTTGCCATTTACTTTATGCTGTGTCTAATTATATTCTTTTGAACATATTGCATATACCAGTGATTCAGTGTTTAGATGAGGTTTCAGCCATTCTTCACTCAATATTTAAAAATCTACATAGAATCATTGGGACAGCATTTTTAAAGTAAGCAGAGTTTAGCTAGAACTTGGATAGAGGTTAGAGCTACTGTACCTACATGTTTCACTTATGAAACGTATGACAATGCACATGTAGATAAACAACAGACTGTAACACATCACTAGTATTTATTTAGATGAAATGACTTCAATTAAATATTATAAATATTCTGTTTGCACAGAAACGTCTTGATGGTGTTTTGTACATCCTGCATATTTGTTTATAACATTATCATTCTCACCTGGGTTGTTGATTCCCTTTAATTACTCTACTATTTCTCCACTGCAATAATCTGATATTAAATTCTAAGATCAGCTCTGCAGAAATATTACATTTTAACAGGTATTTAACTAGAACAATCTTCCCCAAAAGTCACCAATGTGTCCAAATAAACATTTATTCATTCATTTGTCTTCAGTAACTGTTTTATCTTGGTCAGTGTTGTGGTGAACTGGGAACCCTGGAGCAATGGGATACATCCAAATCCAGTGCAGGAAGCCATGCACACACATTTACACCTAGGAGCAATTTAAAGTGGTCAGTCCATGAGAAAGCATGTTTTGGGAAGTGGAAGAAACCCAAAAAACCAAGAGGAAACCCACACATACACAAGAAGAACATGTGAAACTCCACATATAAAAACAAACAGGATAAACTAGGCCTGGGCAAAAATGATTCACCCTGTATAATGAAAATAAACAGGATTTAGGGAAATATTCACATGCATAGAATATATTATGTATATTATGCAATAATACATAATATTGGTTGCATTTTGTTATTACTTAAATATTGTTGCATTGTTGAAAGTCAGTAAGAATAATTTATATAAAAAAAATTTATTCTAACTTCCATAGTGTTTGTTGCAGAGTTTGCAGTTTGGGCAAAATCTTTGCATTCCCATCTTTCCCATTGTGAATGTATATATAGGTAATAAGCAACTAGATTTAATAATAACCCCAGAATAAGCCTAAGCCCAAAGTTCCTGCCACAACACAACCCATAATTTTAACAAGATCTTGTAAATATGACATTCTTCCCAGTTTAATCAAAAAGGAACAGTGGTGCATAAAGAGAAGTATGTTGATGCAGTACTGATAAATAATTCCTGGAATTTTTCCTTGTCAGGCAATACAAACCTGCAGGGCAACCGAGCATCCCCTCCAGCCTCATATAACCAGGACAGCATTCATATAAAAGTTCCCTGCAAAATAAAAGCCACAAAGAATGTCACTAAGCTTTAGCTTTACAGTCTTAAAGACAATTCTAAAACAATTTCAATGGACCAATCCATGATAAAACCAAACCATTATGAATTCATTTAATGACTAATTCCACAGATTGGTCAGTGTGTCTATGAATTAGGGAAGAAAAGACAAGTTTTGTATTAAATATTATCATTTTTGTGCCAAAAATTGGAAGCTTCTTTAAATAACAAATGCAGATTGATTAACCACATGTGAGTATCTATTAACAAATATGTATAGACTAAATATAGACATTAATTTAATGAAATAAAATACCAAGCAAGAAACATGAATACTCAATAAGTAGAAATATTGCAACAAATAATAATAGAATTGAATATAATATTTAGCTGATTCTGCAGTCAGGAAAGCTCAATGTTAAGAAAAAGAAATCTGAAGGATATCGTTATTGCTGTATTGCTGTAATGTGATACTGTAAAGCTGAGTGTATAATGTAAAATAAGATTCTTTGTCATGCATGGACTGTGAGCATGTAGATGGTGATTGGCATTTCCAGTAGGGAGAGTACTTTACTGGTAGGTATTTCACATTCAGATCATGGTGATATCAATGAAGAGATGTCAGAAAGACAATGGAATGGAAATGAAAAGAGAAAAAGTGAAGAGAAGTCTTTTGCCATTGTCATAGCCATGATGGAAGAACCCACAAGAACTTGAGACTGAACCCATTGATTTAGCATACAAAAGGAAAAACAGTGGACCAAGTACTGACCCCTGAGAGACTCTGGTATTGAGGCTATAAGGAAATTTATATTTATCCAAACTGCATGTTAGAAACAAACCTGCAGGCGTGATGAGAACTATGAGAACTGAGAAACAGCATAATAGTTCAACGAGGAAAGGCATAATTTGTGAAGCCTCAGTGACTGTATGGGGGCAATCTATTTAGAATTCATGACGTTATGACCAAGCATTAGTTAGATTTTAGTAAAATATGTAGCCAGATGTTCAGGTATTTCACATTCCAAGTTCTTAGATAGAAATGGAAGGCGTGAAATAGGTCTGCAATTAGCAACATGAATAGAGTTGAGTGTAAATTTCTGGCCAGTGAGTCAGAAATGATGACCACCTGCATATTATGGTATTGATCCTCCATGTGCCACCAGAATAGCTCAGACCCCCTGGAGAATGGACTCCGGGTTGGAGGTGTTCCCAAAGATGCTCTGTCTGAATGATGGCAATTGTATTTTCATGATGAAGGAGGCCATTGCCATTGAATTCCACTGCCATAAAGGGGTTTAGAGTTTACGGGTTTGGGTAACGTGATAAATTAATATGAACATGATGCCTTATTACTTCCTGGTCCAGTTCCACAGGTAAACAGTGCAAATTTACCTGTACATGAGACTCATTGGATCATGTGACCTTCTTCAATTGCTTCAAGCCCCAATTCCAATAAGATTTGGTTGTCCAATGAGATTTGAGCCCTGGTTGTCCTTGTGCATCAACCCACACTTTGAGAGCTATTATCTAAAGTGCAATTTAAAATGCCATATCTCAAAGTTGTCCATACAACATTATTGATTAATATGCTAAATTGTAATCATATATTTTGTATATAAACAAAATTAAATGTATAGATTTTAGAGCACTGATTTATGGTTGACTAAGCTAGCTAGCGGCCATTATATACCAGCAAACAGCAGTCATTCAGGATTATTTTTATTATGGGGTTACTGGCTAAACTTACCAAGCTACTTTGAGTGTTAGCTAAGGTAATATCAACAATAGCAAAATACTATGATATTTGAAATATGACTATGAAACAGAGCATGGCTTGAGGTGTTTAGCTACAGGTGTTTATTGGAAATAAGTGAAGCTTATCCAAAACTCACCACATTTCATCAACAACAGCCTTTTAATTGATATCAAATAACAAACATTTATTGTAAAATGAAGATGGCCAAAATGTACTGGAAGTTTTGATTAGTCTTCCATGTACCAATGGGAATGGGCAAATGGGCAGGGTTCAAACCCATACTGAAGCCAGCCACTAGAGGGCCTCAGAGACATCTTGTTTCACCTTTAAACCTCATTTGAACCACTGAAAATCTGATTCAGTAAATAAAGTCTAAATTAAGTCTTTTATTATTACTAATTGTTTTGTTAGTTATTTTGTTAGTACTTACTGACAACACAAAACACAATAAGGGTAACAAAAAAGTGTGGAGTTGTGAACAATTGATTTTAAAGCACTTTAGCCTAGGTGTTTGGAGACATTTGAAAACTGTACATCATTGTACTTGTCTTAATTGTATTTTATTTTCTCTTACTTTTATGATACATTCTCTTGCTATGGAGTAATTGCACAACATGTGTGATGTAGCTTCTTTCCATACAAATCCTTTGTTCTAATAGCGTAATTTATCAGAGATATAATAATAATAATAATAAAAAAAAACAGTAAAGAGGGGAAGGTATTCATGATGGAATCTAATTAGATCTACACAGATGTTATTTGGACAGTAGATGTACTGTATACCATAGTACAATGTGCAAGTAATCCACTGACCACAAAATGGCACAAAATCTATTGTTATCAAATTATTTTATTATTTTTTCTGTCCCCTTTCTTTATTTTTTTGGGGGGTAGGTTAAAGGGGTTGATTTAAATGCTACTAAAATGTCAGCACTGACAGCAATATAAGAAAATAAAATCTAGCCACCTTAAAGATAAATTATTAACAATTCCATTTATACTAAATGGAAAAAAAGTCTATCCAGTAATTGCACTAAATATTGCCTCAGTTATATACACTGTCAAAAGAACATTAACATGGAACCTGGCAATTGTCTTCGCATTTTGAGTAGATTATTTTTCAATTTCTCCACATAAAGTATATACCAAATAAATGGAACGAACAATGCCCCAATGATAATTTCTGGCTTTACACTGATCAAAAGCTTTGGCTTTTCTGATAGGCCTTTAAACGATATTTAACTTAAGTAGGCGAAAGAAATTATAAAACTACATTTTTGCAAACAAACAAACAAACACATCATAGCAGTATGATTCTTTACATCTGCATATATGCTAGCAATATGGCTAAGCCCCGCTGTATATTTATTTATCTGACAGATGGTTTATTCAAAGTCACATATACAACGAACAGCAACATAGTCATGCAGTTATGAGCTTATGGCCTTTCTCAGTGTTAGAGCTTGGTGGTTGACCTCCTGCTCACTGATGTAGTACCTTAATTACTGAAAACCTTAAGTAATTTCACCTGCATACACTGGCAATCATGGACAATGAACATACTGTGTTGTAGAAAGAATCTGTATGCAAGCTTGTGGACTACACTGGAAGAGTATAAAAGAATCAGTCATGTGTATGAAAACAGGCAGGGTGTTTTGGCAATACTATGCTTTTGCAAATCTGTGATCAACAATATTATGATACTGTAGTTAATCAAAGCAAGTAGCAAATTATTACATGAGCCATGTGGACATAGAGAATGTTAGTAGAATGTAGAAATAATGACGCTGTAAGTAGCAGATATCTTATCATGAATACAGTAGGTGTCAATTTTTTTGGATTTTATACAAACTCTAACAGCTGCCCTTCCGTTATTCACACTCAACTAATGCCTGCTTTCCACTTCCTCGCATTAAGGAGATTAGCATGTGAACTGGAAGGACAAATGAGGAACACACACGATGTGGCAAGTTTCCATCAAATCTAAGCCACCCAACTACATCTATCTGTCATTCTGGCTCTGCTTTGTCTCTCTTTTTTCTCACTCTTTTCCTGGAATCCCAGAATCACAGCCATCACAACCCTCCTCCACGGTTAGACAGTACTCCCTGTCTCTAAGGCAATGAGCAACTAAAACTTTTCTTGCATGTATATCAGCAACCTGACTGACAAAAATACCAGAGAGCATGGTGATGGGCACTGTGTGTGATCATAACAATCTCTCAAATGTACTCCTAAAAAAACTTTCATATGTTCCTTTTCTTGTTAGGGATTCAAGTATACAACCTGGCATAGGGCCTGTGACTAGATTGAGTGGGAGAAACGTAGAGTAAATCTATCTGAAACTGTCTGATAAGGGCTAATGAGGAGGTTTTTATAGACAAAGAAATACAGAAAGAACCATGCACCTCCTGATACAACAGCCTGGGTGGATCATTAGTGTATAGATTTGTCTCAACAAACACTATGATCAAAGACAGTGTTGGCTTTATGCAACATTTCAGGGTTGAACACAACTAAGGAGAAGGTCTGAAAATAGATAAGAATGGCTTTGGAAAATTCTAAAACATCTGCATATTGTAAACATTGCTGACATCTGCTCATTTTGCAGTTATCCAATAGGCCACTCATGTGGTAGCAGCACACTACATAAAATCATGCCAAAACAGGTCATAAGCTTCATTTAAAGTTCACATCAAACATCAGAATGTGGGGAAAAGGGTGATCTCTGTGACTTTAAAATGGGCCAGTTTGATTATTTCAGAAAATGCTGAATTTCACACACAACATTCTTAAGAGATTTTGCACAAAATGGTGTAATACATAAAACACTGTGTGATTAACATATTCACCAAAACTGGACAGCTGAAAACCAAAGGATTTTAGGTTAGGGTCAGACTTTACCCTTGTTATCTTCGGATTTCTGTTTTTGGCTGAGAGAAGTGGAACCCACTGTGGTCTTCTGTTTTTGTAGCCCATCCAACATATGGTTTGATGGTTTGTGCATGATTAGATGCTTCTCTGCCCACTCGCTTATCAACAAGACATTTCCACCCAAGTGTTGTTACTCAATGTTTTTGTTTTCTGCACCATTCATACTCTAGAGACTGATGTGTGATAAAATCCCAGGAGATCAGCAGCTTATGAAATACTAAAACCAGCCCAACATTCATGACATGTTCAAGGTCTCAGTGATCAGACTTGTCTTCCATTCCGATGTTCGATTTAAACATTAACGGACATTGTTCATCTGTATCTACAGGTTTTTTGTGTTGCTGTCACATGATGTAAGCATTGTATATATTATATGAGCACTATTATCTGTATCTGTACAATATTAGTGCTCATATTTTTTTGTATGTGTGTGCTTTACAAACCCAGATGCAGATGTGGACACACACTAGCAAAAATGCAAATAGCTTAAAGATGTGGTTAGTTTGTACATAGCTGGGGCCCCAGTATTTGAACAGGGTCCAGTATGATGCAAGTAAACTATGAAGGGCTCTTCTGACTACAGCTCATGTTCTCAACCCTCTAGACAGTTAAGAACCAAAAAAGATGAATGATTACAGAAAAAGTGAAAAGACTTTTTTTTAGACTAAACACCTTACATTCATTACCTATAAATTGTTATCATTTACTTATCCTCATTTGCTTATAGGATAAAAATGAAAGGAATGTGTATTCATTAAACGGAAGTTACTGAAATTTTCGAAGACCAAAAAATTTAACTGTTTAAAGAAAGTGAAGTGTTCAGACAACAGTGGTTCCATCATATTTACGTTAACTGACTAAGCTTTGAAAGAAAAGATGTTTAAATCATAGAAATTAAATCATGGCTCAATACTCTAAAAGAATGGCCTTGTGCAAGCTTGCCACATGTCAACACTGTAAATTTGAGCACATGAAACATGCTGCTGTCATCTGATGAATAGATCCCTTGGACCTTTCTTGGCCAAGAGAAATAAATGTGCAATCATCTCCAAGGAGGCTTAATTTAACTGTCAGAACCAAGTGCCTGGTTATCAAAAACTATTGCTGTATACTTTTAGTGGCCAACTTTCAGGAGTGGTTTATAATGAATTTTATGGGATGCAGGATTGTGGCATCACAGTTCCAGGATGGGCCCAAATGACCTCTGGTTTACTTCCTCCTTCCAAAAACATGCCTGGTGGTTGATTGGTTTCCTGAATTTGCCCTTGATTTGAATATGTTTGTGCATGATACCTTGAGAGGGACCAGAAAAAAGTGCTTAGTGAAGATGGCTGAATTAATTAATGATTATTTATTTTGATTTATTGATTTATATATTGGTTTATGTATCTTTATGTATTAAGATCAGGCAATGCAACACAATGTATCAGATGTAGGTGAATGCTATTTATTTAATTATATATATATATATATATATATATATATATATATATATATATATATATATATATATATATATATATGTATATATATATATATATATATATATATATATATATATATATATATATATATATATATATATATATGTGTGTGTGTGTGTGTGTACAGTATATACTTTCAGACACTTATAAATTATGTAGAATCTGTGCAAAGTGCAATGTATTGATTATTGATTATCATCCAATGGTGGGCCGTCAGGGCCAGCAAGGCTTTCTTTGCTGGCCTAAACAGCAGTGATCTGAATCACTGACTTGCATTTTAATATATTTAATATATTTTTCCATGAATGTGTATTAAATTATTCCCAATAGTCTATTCTCTACATTTCATAGCTTTTCTCTCGGTTGCGCTGCTTCCAGTAGTGTATATTTATAATAAGAGTATTTATCCAATCATATTTCAGCCAGTGGCTGACATCATGTGTTGCATGAGTGAAAGAGTGAAAGAAATCACTCTGTGAAGTTCTCGTCACCCAGTGACGAAAGTGAAGTTGGCATCACTGGGGCCATCTAGCAGGCATACGATTACGTCAGGAATTTCCCGTCCTTTGATTGGATAATTGGAGTAGTCAGAGGCAGCGAACCGCACAAACTAAATAAAATGTATATATTTTAACTCACAATGGCTGGCAGAGGAGAAGAAATCGATTTGGTCACAGATATCCTTACAAATGCATTTTCAAGGTGGACTGTAATAAAATTGACTATTCCTTGCGAGGTGTGAAATACTGTACTGTAGCCTAATTTCTTTTTTACTTTGCTATTTAATGGTTGATTAGTATCTATTGCTGTAGCGTCATAAGAATTGTATAGTGGTGGATTAATTCAGGAAAGACACTGGTGAAGGCCTAGGCGTGAAATGCATTGCCTGCCACTGTTATCATCATGTGATTTCACACAGAATATGTGTCTGTATACATTTAGGTGATGTGTGTTGGATGGCAGGGGGGAAAAACATACTCATGTGAACTTCCAAAATTAATATCAAAACTCAAAATGATGAGCACAAACATGCAGAGGGAGTTTGTTATACCAGTCTACACCTTTGCCATGTTTTTTTAATGTTAAGGTCATGTCCTGGGCTCCTACCATGAGAAAATAATACAATTAATAATGAGCTAACTATAAATAAAAGGACCTGCCATGACAATGCAGCTACATCTCACAACCATACACATACGCTCCAATTAGCAATGTGGAGTTTATTGTTGTTGTTTTTTTTAAACCTTTCTGGCTGATTTTCCACTGAATATTAACTGTCTTGTTTTATTTACAATGTTAGACTTCACTTGTAAATGGTGTAGCAGAGTAATAGCCTATGAAGCATAGATCAGGGCTAGCTAAGTCTACAATTACTTGCTAGTTAGTTTAGATGCATACTGCATATGTATTTAGCAATAAAATACCACTGCCATCCAGTATATTAAATAGATTTGTAACCTGAATTTTGATTCAGCACTTGGTTAAATTTAATTGTTTCAAATGTCTTTGTATTAAGAGAGTTACTGCACAGAGGCAATGTATTCCCTCATAATACAGTTTTTATAAAGCAGTAGTACAACCTGCACTATCCATTTGGAATATTTATAATAATATAATATGATAAATGCCAAGCTAATCATAAAATGGCATGGTTTGTTATGTTCTACTTGAATCATACATTTCTAGTTTAGCACAGTTTGAATAAGGCATCAAATCAGGACCAAATTTAGCGAGACTCTGGTTCCATATCAAATCTACGGATTTAACAGTTCCCCATGATGGGCCAAAATGAAAAATCCTTTACAGTGCTAGCCTATTTTTCTAACAGGATACTACAAGATGACTTGATTGAAGATAAATACATTTGTACTGTTAGCCCTACAGCAATTATAAGCCCCAATATTTTACTTCACTAGTCCCATTTTCTGTTGAATATTAAAAAGTGAAAATAAGTGTTCTAATGCTAAATCATTATTTTAGTTGTCAAACAATATTTCATGTTCCTATAGAGAATGTAGATAGCTGTTCTGAGGCCAGTTTTGTAGCTATTTTAGATGACTAGTATTAGCTAGTCTTAGATCAGTATGGCAGAAAAACCCATTCCCGGAATCAAAGAGGAAATCCAACTCGACTCCACCCTCAAAGACAAAGACAGAAATGCTGATATTTATATGCACCAGAACCTCCATCCACCTCTTACATGGAACCTCTAGCACAGCTAAGAAATGCACACAGGTGAACAAATAACACAAATTTCCCTGGCTCTGGGTAAGCACCTGTTTTCAGCTTGGTTTCATCTGGATATAACTTACCTATCATCCCCACACTGTCACCATTTTTCATCATTCCCTAACACACACACACACACACACACACACACACACCACCACCACTACCACCAGTGTACAAGAACACCAAAATATCTATCTGATGCACTTACGTTGGCCTTCCACAGATGGTTTTTTGGTACCAGTTCCTGCATGTGCTGAAATACGTCTTTTTTGTCCCAATTACCTGCTGAAGGGCACACACATAGGGCCTGTCGAGAATGGAAGAAGCAGAGTTAAACATAAAAGTGAAGAAAAAAAAGAGAAAGCCTAGCAGACTGGGATTCAGTACTGAAAAATACTTCTGTCCTGAAGTAGCCAATTTCACTGCAGTTAGGACAGTTAATTGTGTGACAAAATTGCTTGAAAGAGCAATCAAGATGTTGAAAAGCCAGGAGTAATTATGTCAATTTAGTATGTGATTTTTATTTTCTAACATCCTTCTTTAAACCTGGTAAAATTTATTTTTACAGAAATAAACTTTTATTTATTTTTTTTTTTTAAATAGTTTCAAAATGAAATTATAGGTCTTACACTAATAAAGAAAATAAAGATACACAAGTGAATATGGCAAATGTGCAAAACTGTCTTTTTGAGCTATGCTATTGCATTTCTCAAACAAGAAAAAAAAATACAATATAAAAACATTCTTTTACCCCTGCTTCTTGGCCCTGATGCGGCTGTGAAACACAATCTTGTCATAGGCAGATGAGTCCACTTTGTCCAGGTAGCAAAGCACCAGCAGAACAAATGTTGCCACAAGCAAAAGCTTCATCCTGGCTTTTGTCCCACACATCAGCACCACTGACAAACCAGGAGAAATGGGAGCAGACTATAGCAAGGCAGTTTTATACCACCCCTCCCCTCACTAAGCCTCATACAGTGGGAATGAACATAGAGTTCATAGGAATATCAACCTGTCCCATGTAACTACATCCTCCATGGGAGCCCTGAGCCCCTAACTCATCTTACTGTCATTTGACCCAAGTGAACGATAAATGACCTAAATGATTTGATACTGAAAGTTTTAACACTAATATTTACATTATTTTAATGTTAATCATTATACACATAGTAACCCTCTGCCTGCTAGACTAAAAAAAATTGCTTTGCAGAATTTTCAGTGCTTTACATTTGCAAAGTCTGTGTAAGTGCACACTGGAGAGCTAAACAGTTTAAGCCTTACCAGAAAGTGGAAAATACATCTGAAGTACAATTATGAGCATTTAAAGAGGCTTACTGTATTGTAGCCCTTACTACTGGGCTTCTGTTAAGTATCAGTGGAACAAGTTTAATCCCGTTAAAGGATTGTAAATGTTACGAAAGTTAGGAAGCAGGGTTACACTTCACTTTCTCATTTAAGGTTAGAGTGATGTTAATGAAAGACACAACAGAAGGCAAGATAATATGGAAGACAACTCAGTGTAATAAACTTGAGTTGCTTTCCATTCTAATGAACACTTTTTCTTCTAATGTTAAACTTAAACTGTGTGTGTCACTACCTCTAGTGGTGGAGGCATAGCATCACAGCACCACCACAGTATTTAAATAAACTTTTGAGCAACACCCTTGACCATCAAGGCTCTGGATAAGGGTGTCTGCCAAATGCTGTAAATCCAAATAAAATATAGTTATACGAACAAAATAAATTACACAATTATCTGAACTAGATCAATATTCCATTCAAAGTTTGGCTCATGTCTATCTATCTATCTATCTATCTATCTATCTATCTATCTATCTATCTATCTATCTATCTATCTATCTATATTTTGGATAAGTATCTGATTTTAATGCACATGTGGATGCAGTATGAAGAACCTTTGTCACTTGCTGTTGTTTATTTTCTTTTATGATTTTGCTCCACTGCTTTCCTCCCTTAAAATGCATCATTTATCATATGATGACCACTATATGGCCAAATTACACTGTTCAGGAATCTGATTATTTGGCTGAGCATGTTTCAGATGTTTCCTAAAAAATCACGAAATCAAATGTAACACAACCCAGATTAGAAGGATTAGCCAACAAACATACAATTATGAGCCAACAGTCCTGAACAGATGGTGTGGAACTAAACATTTGAATGATAAACATAGAAACCCATATCAACCTTAAACTTCAGGGTGCTTTTGGATCATTCTTGGAGGGTTTGTTCGTTGCCTCAGCCTTTATGACTCATTACCGCTCTTTTGTGTAATGCAACGTTAGCAAAAAAATGATTGTAGCCTCTTGAGACTATGTTGTTGCTTGCTTTGAATTTCTCATAACATTTGTTAACTAAAACTGAGCAATATGTTAGAATGGAAAAGTTTAGATTTGTGGGCTTGTGTTGCATATTTACAGCGTGATCAAGCTGGGAGAGTCTTGCAGTGTCAATTAAAAATGTGGCATCATGGATTTGTTAATTAATACCCTGCACTGGTATGACTGATGACCCTTGTTGCATGTATACGATTTTATGTATTCTTCGGAAGTAAATGACATCTTTCATGAATTTTCTCTAGCTTTCCTAGTTCTTAACACAACTGTCATCAAACAGAATAAATGTTGGATCCTTTAATGCATGTATAGATTTTATTCTGGCTTATTTGTAAGTCATCTTGGCTGAAAACGACCTAAATAAATCAACTGCAGTAACAAGTTACCACACTGAACTGAACTGTCTATTTTAATATTAATGTATAATTTTGTTAAAACAGAAATATGTGCACTTGCAGTGAGAGAAATGTTTTATTTCAATGCACTGAGTTAGTCAACTTTGTATTTGAAGGAAGCCAAGAATAAGAGAATAAGAAAAAAGAAGCCTCTTAGTATGAGACTGAGCCAGATTTAGCTCTTGCCAAGAAAACAAAACACCACGTCTTAGACAAAAGAATTAAGAGTCATTAGTGATTAACACCATATCTAGAATATATTTTTTTCAGACCTTTTTATTTTGGAGTGAGATTCTTTATTCATTAAATTCTTCACAATTCAGGAATTTTTCCAGGGACATTCTTTCTAAGAACAAGAAGTCAATTCTTATTTTAAAATACTGTGATGAAACAGTTCTACTTTTTTGCATTTCTTCCAGAAGGTGGTTTCCTTTGTAATGACCATGACTCCAGATGTGTATCCTATAAAAAGACTGTGCTACATGACACTTGTCAATTCTTGTTTATTTTTTTATTATTAAATCATTCGCCAGTGTTCAGAGTTGCTGTACACCTTGGCTGATGATAATTATAATGTTTAATGATTATTATTCTAGCCACATTTGTCAGCATCCCTATAACACAGGCATGGCAAAATCTTTAGTTTCATTAAGCTATACATTTATAAATTTGTAAGTTGTTGTAAATTGTTTATCTTTGTCAATCCCAAATTGTTTATTTCATGGCAAGATGCTGAAGAATGAAGCAGTAAACAACAGTAGACACGGCTAAATAAAATGTCACCTTCTGACATAACTCAAATTATGACATTAATAATTTTACATATTAAAGAATAGTACTAAATATGGTGCAGAATACTGTGTGCAGCTTACCATTAGAGACATTTGTAAACACTTTCAGAAACTGCAACAGCACACAGGTAGATTTACACAGGATGTGACATGTGTCAGGTTCATACTGCCACACTAACCTAGAACTCTAAAATGGTTTGAGTCAGATCAGGATGTCGGCATGCTTCAAGGGCACAAATTGTCAAGAGCTAAGAAGCATCTTGGATTTGTATCTGAAAATACATATGGTTGGTTTTATTTCACCATTAACCAACACTAAACACAGGGGTCATTACCTAAAGAGACTGTGTGGCTAATATGGCTTAAATGTAGGTTCTACTGTTAAAATAATGAAGATGTATGAGCATGGTGTGCAAGAGCACTTTCTGATTAAAGAGCAAACAATCCATCATGTAGTAATGGATCTAAAACCCTAAATGTCGTCTTAAAACTAGTATATTGTCATGTTTTGCAAGCATCGAACAAACATGACATAAATCTCAAAGTATGGTGTTTCCAAATTTCACTTGCAATGGAATAGACATTAGTTTGTGGAAGTCAAATTCAGATTTTACTTGTCACATACAACATGTATTGAAATACTACAAAAAAAAAGGCTTAGGTGAGGAGCCAGACAAATGTCTTGATCTCACAGAAGAAAGCATTAGTTAGTGCTAAAAAGAGTTGCTTGGCTTCACCTTTGATGACACAAGGCTCGATTTGAATGCCACATAAGCCTTTTTCTTTCAGAGTGTGTCTTGATGAAGGAAGCAGTTATGAAATTGTGAGTGACTATGCATCATTGAAATGCAGCCAATCTGTCTGGCTGGGATGTTACTATTTACAGCTCCAGCACTGGACTAGGAATGTTAAGCTACAGACCATTTCTGTGATGGCTGAATGCTCAGTGCCTTTCAGTTTCATCAAAAAGGCAGGTGTCAGAAGTATGGTCTGCCCACCCTGAGTGCTTTTTCTCCCTGCAGAGAAGGAATTTGTAATAACTACAGGGTAATAAAGACTAGTGTGGACTGCCAAGCACCACAGTGGCACAAAATTAGAAGTGATGTTGAGGCTGGGCAAGCAAGCTCTGAAAGTGGACAGATGCACATCGTCTGTCTTAAGAACTGTCTGCCTATTGGGCTTATGCAGTCAGAAAAAAAAACATGTGCTAGTTCACTGTCTAGTTCAGTTAATGTGAAACACCTATAGAAGGGAAGAAGTTGTTGTGTTTGCAATCTTACAGACAGTTCAGGACAGAGATGCTTTGGGCAAGAATGCATTAGTGCTTGACTGACAAACCCACAGTCATATGGTTTTCTACCACCACCACTGTTGTGAATGATACTGCTGCATGTCTGTTTATGTAACTAGTGTGTTAATAGCCTTGTTCTAGATGAACAGGTCATGAGTTTTGTGACAAAACTGCAAAAAATGAGTCATAAAATTCAGTGTTTGACTAACTGATATGTACAGAACATTATAACCATGCATGATTAAAATCTTTAATTCTAATGCAGCACACTTAAACGTCATTCATTTTTTTGAGTGACATTTGTTTGTTTTCAAAATCATTAACTTCTGTACAAGAGCCCCTACTTACACACTTTCTTAAACAAATACTTCCAAAAGCATTCAAACTTCTTTTTTAAAATGATCAACTCCCCCCTTACCACAGGATATGAAATCACTGATTAGCCGTTATCAGCCCACTGATTAAAAATCTCCAGAACACTCCTTTATCTTTAGACTCTTGGAAAAGGTTGTAGCACAGCCAGTTAGTCATATTTACACAGGAATAAAATTCATAATATCTTTGATCTCCTGGGACGTCACTGTTTAATGTAGTATAGGACCTACTACATAGCTTTCTGATTATGTAGTATCATTGGCTGACCTTTTACATCCATCATTTGCAGAAAGACATTGCTGTGATTATTGACTACTTTCTCTTATTTAAAGCTCATAATATTACCAGGATAGCCTTTTTCAGAAACAGTAAGTTTGAAAACATCAGCCCTATCAGGCAGTGGCACCCAGTAAAAGTTAATATTGATTATAAAATACTACTAATGGTCTATGAAGCACTAAATGGTCTTGCACCGCATTACCTGAGTGATCTTACCTGATTATGTTTCACCACACCCGATACATTCATAAGGTGCAGGCTCTTTATTAGAACCTAGAACAGTTTGCGTGCAGAGACTTTTCCTATAAAGCCCATCTAGCAGTCTGGTCAGTACTGGTCAATCTTTCAGTCTAGGTTGAAACTTATTTGCTTAGTCAAACTATTAGCACTTTAATGCTTTCTCCCAGGTTTGTTATCAATGAAGTGGAGGAATGTTTTATGTACTAAGGTGCCCTAAGGTCTGTGCTACTTTCTGGCTCTCTAGAAATGTCCACTATTATGCATTCAAAGCTATACTTGCCAGAGACTCTTACACTCTAATTACCAATGTATATCCTTTAAAACCATTATAGGACAAGAGCACACAATAATTTTCTAATAATAAACCTTTAATGACCTGATGGGTCTCCATTTTTGTATAGAGACACCGCATAGAGGCAGAGTAGGTTCTACAATCTCATTAATAATAATAATAATAATAATAATAATAATAATAATAATAATATGCAATGTAATTAGTTTATTTATTTTTGTTTTTTATATTCAGCACACAGCACTGGCCCTTCAAACAAACATGTATGCACTGTTCATTATGCTCACATGGTAGACTTACAGACAGCTCAGTTTCAAAATGTCAATCAGTACCTTTTGTTTATGAAAATGTGATGCAGTTATTCAGTTTGAAATGTATAGCATGATTTCAAAGAATTATACAGAGTATACATGACAGATATGTGTAATATGACAAGCTCAACATAACTGTGATATAAAGGCTACATGATACTGAAGTAGGACATACATACCACATATAAATGTGGCTGCTTAGCCAATAACATGATATATCTACTGAATACAGAAATTCCCAATATTCTTATTCGTCCATCCCTCAGGAACATCATGAGCGTCCTGCTATGAGAACCCGCTATAGGGTGAATTAAATATTTGCATAGTAATAGTATACTACAGTAGGCTGCATGAAGACAAAAAATCTCTCAGCTAATGACAAAGGGTCGTATTCAGAGTTGGTCCGAAAATTAATTTCAAAACTGAAGTCAGTATTTCCAATAGAAAAGATCTCCACACTCAGAACGATCTACCACCAGTCACGGTAAGCGCTTGACTTTTTCAACCCAAACAAATCAATTCTTGAGTTTTTCAACCCAATCAGATCAATTCTTGACTTTTTTAATCCAATCAGATCAATCAGTTCACCTGCCTCCAAAGTTGGCAGATTGTTAGTAACACTTTTTTGGATAGTCATTTATACAAACACACCAGCTACAGACATTTAATCAGATGATTCCCAACAACATACCAGATGATGTTTAAGTAACCTTTTACTACATTCCAAAATTTTTTAATTTCAGTAGGGTACATTAACTGTATTTGCAATCTATATTAGTAAATTTAATTTGATTTACAGTATAGATTTCAACCAAATTATTTGGCTGCCTGTTGATAAAAAATAGAACTTTGTCTAACAAATTAAATTATTTTGCAATATACTATTTGCATGAGAAGGTAAAGGAAGTGTGAGGGTGAGAATCCAATACAATATTCTAAGAAGAAAAAAGGATTCAGGCCTGATGGAATTTTTGTTTTTTTTGTTTCTAACCAGGTGAAGCATTGATTTTTGTTCTTTAATTTAGAGGGAAGCTTGTGGATGGTAGACGATAGTCATTGGAATTACTCTTGTAACCCTTGTGATTATACTGAAACCATTTTTCTTAAGTTTTTGTAAGTGATTTAAGACTCAAACACTAACAGTTCATAACAAACTTTTTTGAAAGGCTAGAAAACAAAGTACACAAATTAGATAGCAAAATACACAGAGAACACAGACTAGAAACTTCATCATGCTGTGAAATTACAGCAGAGCAACCCTTCAAACATCGCTTCAACCAAACTGTGTCTAGCTATCTGATGTTGGGTGATTAATTCTTTCGGTAAATTACAGGCTGTTTATTATTACTCAGAATAAGCACAGTTACACCATGCTCCATCACTGTTGCTTGGTCAATAAAAAGATCATTTCTTGTTGAGAGGTTTTAATATTTCATGTGGTACTCAGTAACTATAACAGCGATAACATTGATGTATGCAACAAATGTATTTAAATATTGTGAATACTTGGGCTAAATCCAAACTGCATATTATGCTACACATACAATACAGCATGACATTACACCACAAGTGTTATTACTATTTGTGTGACTCCTATTCATGTGTGCACCCCCAAGTGTAAGATTAATGTGCACAATGGAAGATTAGTACAGCACAATCTGGTATGACTCCATAACATAGAGAAAATTCCAAAATCTCATATCTTGTAGATTTTTAAGTAGTTATTTTTCCCATCATGCCATATATCTTTCAGTCCTCACGCGAAGTGCTGTCTCTGATTAAGACTAAGTCTATCTATGTATCTATGTAATGAATTTTAAAATATCATAGGGTATCATCTAATTATTTTTATACTGCTATAATTATTATAATTTAACCCTTCATAATCATGCTTAATTCAACTCTGAATACAGCCCAAAGTTATCATCAGCTGGTAAATCAAACAGTGCAATTCCTTTTCATGGAGACATAGCTATTGCTTTTTCTTATGGGAAACTTCAGGGTGGTGAGCAGGCATTGGTCAGCTTCAGGCAGCCATCCTGAAAACTTCTGAAGATGTTTTATTTTGCCCTATAGGCTTATTCCTGTGGCATTGGTAATTAAGCAGATTTTACTCGACCCACAACTCTATTAAGAAATGCCTCACCAGGACAGTTGCTTCTGACATAGTTTCGATTACTACATTTTCAATTTTATTTTATTGTGAAGTGCAATTAAGCTAGTACAATATTGATGATAAATGCTTGCTAAGATATGTATAGCAAGGTATTAAACAATAGACCTTCTGGACAGAAATATTAATGGACAGAATTAATTGGCAACATATCCTCTTGTAGCCATAGCTTCCCTAGAATCCCTAGAATATTCCCAAATATTAGAGTCATTCCTGAGTCTAACAGAAATCCTCAGCAGGGCATGTCCATGTGCTATATTGGTTATTCAGGCAACTTGTATATGGAACATGGTTAAAACATTTTAAGGGTTTACTGTTAATGTTCTCAGTGAAGAATAGAAATCTGTAACAGTTCAGACAAGTTGATTCCTAAGGAAGCTACTACAGTTTGGCATAACTGGTGTCTGATTGTCCCGCACATAGTGGTTGTATGCTACTATAATCTGCTGATTTCTTCATCATTTTCAGTATTCTCATCATTTACATCTGCAGCACATATATATGGTACGTCCGAAATTCTGTTTCCTTCCTCCGTCACTTTCTGCACTTCCTTTGTCTCATTACTGCTTTCATCATTGTCATTTTCATTGGACTTGTTCATTATCAGTGACTCAGAGGTTTTGTCATTCTTGTTATTCTCCACCAGTTCCTCTGCATCTGACTCTCCAACCTCTTCACACACAGAATAAATCCTGCCAGGATCGTTTGTCCCCCTATGGCGAATTTGGTGATACAATCCAGAGAAATCACTTGTTGTCCTGTTGCACGAAGTAATTTCTGATGGTGTAGGAATGGACCCATTAGCAAGGCAGTGTTCTGTATTCTTCGTATTTGCTTTTGAATTTTGTTGAAGAATAGAGGCTGTGACACTGAAAAGTTTTAGCTTGGTCTTCAGTTGTTCTCCAGTAGGAGCTGTTGAACACTTCATAGAATGGTCAGAATAGGCCGAGTTTGAGGCCCCTGTACTTCCCTTAGAACTCTGTAGTCCTGGTTTATTTCCTTTCATCATTCCTAACACTTCATATCGGAAACTAGAAATGTCCTGTTTTAGCTCCTGTAAAACATGAGACATGATTATTTGAATGTTACTGTACCATGTTGCTGCTATTAAAAAGACTTAGTTACCTTGAAGTTCTCCTCTGTTAGGCCTTCCTCTGTCTTGGCATCTCTGATCATTGCAGCCACATACCGCTTCACCAAGTTTCGCAGCACCTCCTGAATGAATGCCAAGCAAGAAAAGATAAGGTTTAGAGCCATCAATAAGAGATCAGTCTATATGACGTTAGACTCATCCACCTGGTCTAACAGAACATTAAAAGCATCTGTAGTACCAAGATTAGGGAGAGGAGTGGGAAAAGCACAAGGTGATATATGACATAAGAGATGAAAGGGGAATGCATTCACAACAGTAAGTCGTCTGAGGATTTGATATATAGCACAAAGGCAGGCAGGAATAATAGGTATTAGCTTCGAAAAAGTCATCATTACCTGATACTGGTGATTGATGTGGACATTCTTTGCAGCTCTCCTCTGTGGGAGGATGGAAATGGCTTGACTATTGACTTAACCACACTTTCACAGCCTCTGGTTTGCTCTGTTTTAAAGCAATGAGGCTCCCAGCATTTATGTTAGTACTGAAGAATCATGCTTCAAATGTTTCAACACTTTATTTACTACAATAAAACTGCTATGATTAAGAATATAACTTGATATAGATTATAAATTTAGCAAAATAGAAGAGATAAAATATTAAGTCTTACACTAATTGACCCAAAAGTCTCAGTTCTCTCTGCTCTTGTCCTCTTGCATATGTGCTTCTTGATCCACTTAATCAGGTACCATGCAGACTTAGGGCTGGGGATTATGTTAAATGGAGGAGGCAAAGTGCCTCCTTCTTCAAAGTAGCTCATCCACAGCTTAGTTCGAGCAAACTTCCACTCGATATCAGCATGATCCTATGAAATAGAAAAAAATGAAAGAGAAAGAGGGAAACACAGGACAAATAAATATTCAGCATATCAAACTAAGCACACTTCAGTACTGCAATAATTTCAGTGTATGTTATCTAACCATATAATTAATTTTAATATAGTTATATAACCATATTTAATATATAGAGCACTCATTTTTTTTTCTTTTCTAGTTGAAACACAGCTTATGTTTAAATAGCATATTTTGGAGCCTGTTGACTACACCTAAGCTAATTACTGTCATATTAGGACATACTTAGTGGTAACATTGCACTGTACATGTATCCAATGTGTAGATAATCACAGATTATGAAGTGCTACTGGTGCCAATAATTTTAAGACTAGTGTTTTTTTTTTAGAAAAAATGCACTATTTAAAAAAGCAAATCAAATGTTAAACATATTTAACCTTCGAATTGTCTTCCCATTGACCATTCAAGTTTTGTCCTCCCAGGTCAATATTGACCTAGTCAGTTTTAACTTAACTTCATTTAAACTTCTTACCACAAAATGCACACTTCTTTTTGTCATTTATGGTTAAAATGCCTTATTTATTTGAAATATAACCATATTTCTGATATAAAAGCATTGGAAAACAGGTCAAATTAAATTAATTTTTTTGATTTGATTAAATAAAACCATATACCCTTACATTTCTGAGGTAAAAATATAATAATGATACATTATTGTTGCTAATAATTCTTGACGGCTGTCTCTATAAACTGGTTGATAAAGAAGATTGCAAGGCAGCAGGTCCACAAAGGCAGCTGGTATTCAAAGAGTTGAATGACCAATGATTTTACAGAGTGGACAAGGGGACATGGGTTAGAAGTTGTAATGATAGCATCCTTGGAGAAAACAAGAGTGAACAGGAGAAGACAGGAGTGATGGATTTCTTGTTGCATGTTTTAGGTCTTAGTCTTAAACAACCTTGCAAATATGCAATGACTGATAACCTAAATACAAGAAAAAATGCAAAGTTAGAGGTAAAAGAGTACCAGGACCACCTCTAAGTGGCCAGCAGTCTTGCCAAGAACCAGGTGTGGAATAACTGGTCAAATATAGATCTTCAACAACAACAAAAAAATTACAGGCATCATGCCTTAGAAACTGGAACCCTTTCCTTGAGCAGATTGATGAAATCCATCCACTGTTTCTAGACCCCAGTGACTATACATGAGTGGGTTCCAACATGAGTGGGTTCCAGCTGCTTTATTATTGAGCTACAGTAGGAACCTTGCACACTCTCTCTCAAGGTTTGAAAGATATCAAAGATATATCTCACACCACATAATTACCATCCATTTCTACATCATTTGGATACCCATAGGGAAAGATTAGAAAGATTTATAAAAATCAAAGAGAGGAAAATTTTGAATGATTCTTGAAGTAATAGGATACATTAGATCAGGCTATGTGGAGAATATAAACTGTTGAATGAGTTTAGATATTTCTGAGGTCGACCTGAGGAAACAAGCTCAGTATAAACCAGCATAAATTCAACTTTCATAAAAGTGTCTGACTGTTATAAATGTAGTCCAATATTTTGAAAACTTGGCTGAAGTGAAAAGGACTCTCTGTTACTCTCGAGAGGTCCGTGCTTGCCATAAGAAAACTATTTCCATTGCTGAAAATAGGAAGGATGAAACTAAGGTAAAGAATAGAAACAAGTTGTCATAGGCTATTTAGAAGATGTTATATTTAAGCAGAATTAAAGAAGGAAGCACCCAGATAAATGGTTTGGAATTGAGAGCTTAGAGTTAAGGGAGTTCAAACTGTTGAGGTAACATTTTGGCTGTATTGCTGAAACTTCATTAAACTTGTCAGTTGCACACATAATTTATTGTCACATATTTATTGTTTTTGTTGGTAAAACCCTATGATTCACTCTTCCCAACACAAATAAAAATGTTTTCATGTGTCTGACTAAGACCCTCTTAAATGTTTTACTGTAACCTTTCAGTGCCAAAAGTTTCTTTTGTATTTTGCTTTACACTAATAATTTAGAACATAACACCTTCAGTGGCAGACCACCAAATTTTCAGACTACAAGATTTTCATATTTCAGGTTACTTTTTATTGTCAAATAAAAAGTAATACTTGTTTGTATATCTGTTGCCAAAGTTTCCCTTTAGTCTCCAGTTCAAGGGGTGAAATTCTGCTCATGTGATTGATTTGGCCAGTCTAAAATCTTCTAGTTTCTGTTGTTTTCCTTGGCCAACCTGTTCGATGTCTGGTTGTAAGCACACCAGGGATTTCTTTCTTTTTCAGAACATTCTGTCTGAACCCGGCTTAATAACAAACCGGGAATATATAAATACTGTTCTGTATTTGTATAATACTCAATTAATCTCATATATACAGCAGAAATCAGGACAGACATCTATTTTTGCAGCAGACATGTTTATGTGGAAGAAAGAAATGGTTCACACTGTTTATTTTATGGGCTTTTTAAAAAATATTTTTCTTGTTGTTGTTCTTCTTGTTCTTGTTCTTGTTCTTCTTCTTATTATTATTATTGTTGATATGTTATATGATATTGTTGAGTGTCTGTTGATAGAAAGCCTGAGGCCCCTAGTTCCAGAGGAATCAGAATAAATGTAATGTATCTACACTCATTTACAGATACAAAATGAGAAATGAGAAGCAGCAACTTTAAAGCCAGTGGTGATCTTATTCTTCCTGAGTAATAACTGCAGAAAGTTTAGATGACGCTATGTATGTAATGACACATCACAGGCAAGGTTCACTGTTCTGTATTGGATAAAAATAAGTACCCTGATTGTACTGATATGGGGGTGACATAAATAGTGCACATCTGCAAAATTAGGTTGTAAGAAATTTTTGAAACCATTGCTTCTGGAAAAATGATCTGGCCTTGTGACTGCTCTAAAAGAATATCTCACTGGGTGGTAATGTTAGTGCAGTTTGAACTAAAGTGGGTTTGAAAATCTCACACTGACAGCAGTTTTTTATTGTTACAACCCCTGCTGTGTAGCTTCAACCATGTCGATACGGAGGCATTTGTTTCTGACCATGGAAACAGGAACACATTTGGCCTACACCCAAAAACATTAGACACATGCAGTGTTATAACAATAAATAACATGAAATTATGTTTATGTCTGCAGGAATATAGACCTGTGTGTCTGACAGGAAAAAGAAAAGATAAGACTCACAGCAATATGTTGATATGAGTTGTTCATCATGGCAATTAACATGTTGAGAAGCACTACCAAGGAAATGATATTATAAGTTCCAAACATGGTTGCTCCAACAAACTCGGTGAATTGGTGTTTGGGGTCAACGTTAGTCACATGTAGACTGATGAGGCCAAATATGGACCAGAACAAAGACTGGAGGGTTTCAAATAACCTGGAAAAACACAAAGAAATTCAATAAAACAGAGGCTGTTTCCATACAAGAATGGAGATTAAAAAGTCATCTGCAATGACTCACGTGGAGAATGCGTTATTCTGGTGTACACAACGAATACCCTTGCAGTTCCCTGTCTTGTTTGAAGCATCGGTCTCATAATAAAAATATAGTTGGTTGAGACCATTTGCGAAGGCCAAAAGCACCAGGCAGTAGATGAAGAGGAATTTAAGGATATCCAGGAGCATGCGGCCCAGAGAAATTTGCAGAGGACCCAGGTGGGAGTTAGCTGTGAAGAGCGAGATCAAGCGCAGAGAACTGAAGATGTTGGCTATGGCGAATAGCGCCTCTGCCACCAGGGTAGGATGCGACATCTCCCAATCCTTCCGAGGTTTAAAGTCACTATACTGGAGAGAAAAGAAAGACAGCAATAATCTATTGGTGGACATATATAGTGGTGACTTGTATAGCACAAAAGTCAGTTCATTATTATCTTACCTTTATATAAGCTACAATCTTTAGAGAGATAGTGGCTAAATAGAGAGAATTCATGACAAAATCCATGAGGTTCCACCAGTCATGGACATAATCTTGAAAGCCTCCATCCCACATCTGTTTGATCTCAGCCCAGATAAACCCTATAAACAATGCAATTAAAAATGTATAGCAATTCTGCAGCTCACAAGACATCACACCCATTTTTTGTGATCAACACTTGATCTGTATTTCTTCCCACTCATGTTAACAGCTTTGCCCATTGTGCTACTCTGTGCCAGAAGTCTGCATTTTGTTTTGTATTCTCTAGATATATTTACTAAAGTATGCTATGAGTTACCAAGCACCCAAGGCAGTATCATCCATTCCACAGTGGTGGGAGCTGGACCCTGCCGATCCGACTCAGTGGTGACCACATGCTGGGATGCCAGAAGAAGGAGGAAGAGGAAGGTCAGGTAGGAGGCTGTGTGGCAGATGAACTTGATGAAGGGTTTGCGAATAAAAAGACCATAGTGAGTCTTGGGAGCTATCAGATAGAAGATGGAGAATAGAGGAAAGAGGAGGCCGATGAAAATGCATGTGACAAATTTGCCAGCCCAGTGGCGTCTCCTCCAGCCCGGAAACTCATCATACCAGCGGGATGCCAAGAGCTGCTGGCAGTTTGGCTGTGCTACAAACTAAGCAATCACAAGAGAAAAAAAAAAAATCATTACTAATAGTATTGTATTGATTATAGATATAAAAGAATTGGATATCATTTAGCATTCTTATGGAAAAAATGAAAAACACATTGCAAAAAATTGCAATCTAAAATATACTAGTTTATCACTTTTTACCCTGAAGATTAATCTTCAGACCATTAAACCTCTTGTAGTTTGTGTCAGTTATAAGAGCAAAGCTCAGTAATCCATGCAATATGGGTAATGAAAACCAAATGACATTTCAAAAGCACATTTCAAGAAATAAAAGACTCATAGTGACTCCAGCTTGATAATTCTGTTTTTAATCAGATGGCATGAAATTCAAATTGCAGGATCGCTTTTTTTTTTGCAGTCATCTGTACAGCACATGAGGCAATACTGATATGACTAACCACATCCTGACAGGTCATCATTCACTGCTCAAACACTGCTCTTGGATAGATAGAACAGGTACTTGTGCTTTAAATTGTGTTTGAATAGGACCCAATATAAGAATTTTAAAGCACATAAGCCCTCTCCACTTAAATGTAAACACTATTTGAAAAAAGTCACGGTGGTTGCACTCTGCAGCTTTCACTGTCTTAATGTAAAAATTACAGATTGCACTGTTAGCTGTTTGTTGGATGTAAAATCGGAGCTTTGAATGATGTAATGGAATTCTTGAGCTCGAATTCGTGTTAGTCGTCCGCCCCTAGGGTCGAGTAGATTCTGGAAGAATACTGCTTATTATTACTACTGGCAAGAGTGTCTGTGACAGATTGCAGAAAAGCAAAACTTGGATGTTGTGCCATGTACATGTTGGTCTTATTATCTTGCTGCGGTACTTCCCCTTACATGTAAATGACTGAATATTTTATTTGAATGATGCCAAATAAAACCTAACCATAACCTTGATCTTGCTGACTAAGAGAAATTATTTTGAGACTTCAACACATTTTCAAAACAATAAAAAAAAAATTTCTTTTAGGTGGCTGGTTAGAAAATGCTTACTTTTCGCGCGCACACACACACACACACACACACACACACACACACACACAAAGACACTACATTCTACATTTACATTCACATGTTACATTCACAACTTCGAATAACTTTGACAGGACCACAGAATTGTTAGGTGAGCAACAGTATAGTATAGTAAATGAAAGTAAATATCACTTAATATGTGGTTGTGTGTCCCTTGCATGCAATAACTGAAACTGAAAAGTATGTGATACTTTTCCAGCCTTGTACCACAGCTCCTTTCAGTTGTTTTTTGTTTTGGGGGTTATTTCCTTGTATTATTATTATTATTATTATTATTATTATTATAAATTGCAGTATTAGTAAGCCAGCGGCAGGATCCCGTGGCACTGCTGGCCTAAACAGCAGTGATCTGAATCACTGACTTGCATGTTAATTTATTTAATATATTTTTCCATGAATGTGTATTAAATTATTCCCAGTAGTCTATTTTCTACATTTCATAGCTTTTCTCTCGTTTGCGCTGTGTCCAGTAGTGTATATTTATGATAAGAGTATTTATCCAATCATATTTCAGCAAGTGGCTGACATCATGTGTTCACAGAGTGAAAATCTGCCCTAAGGCCTTCAGCCCGTAGCTTAAAATAAGTGGCAATGGAATTGTTACCTTAACCAATCAGATTTCGAGTTGGCATTACTGGGGTCATCTAGCAGGCATATGATTATGTCAGCAATTTCCTGTCCTTTGATTGGATAATTGGAGTAGTCAGAGGCAGCGACCCACCCATATACAGTGTTTCTATATTCATTGTGTCTCATTTTGGATGCTGCGTCCTCTGGAGATTGCAGTTTGCTGCATACGGAATGTCGGCATCAAGAATGTCTTTATTGAGAAAAGTAACCGTAATAAAATTGACTATTCCTTGTGAGGTGTGAAATACTGTAGCCTAATTTCTTTTTTACTTTTCTATTTAACGGTTGATTAGTATCTATTGCCGTGGTGTCCAGGGGCGATTCTAGAATTTTTATTTAAGGAGGGATCAGCGCCCAATGAGGGTATAATAATAAAAAATAAATAAATAAATGAAATAAAATAAAGGTTTGACTAACAAGGTAGGATGGTTAACTTATTGCAGCATTCCACTGTATTGCATAGATGTGTATAACATTTGAGTACTGAAGATGCCAAATACTTCCTGATCACACACACACACACACACACTTGTCCTCTGATCCTCGCTCTGCGACGCTGCGGTCTGTGGATTGAAGAATGCGCTGAAAGACGGGGAGGAGCCGAAGTCTGACGCCGTTTTCATAGGAAATTTAAAGGGGACTGAGGCGATCACCAATCTGTGTACAGTTTATGGAGAATCGCAGAATTTTAGGAGGGCTGAGTAGAAAATGGCCTAGCGGTGGGTGGCATCATAATGATGGTATAGAGGTGGATTAATTCAGGAAGGACACCAGTGAAGGCCTAGGTCCGCCACTGAGTTTGTATACATATATATATATATAATTCAAAAAATTCAAATAATCTAACAGGACTTAGCTCTGTTCAGGGGTGTCTCAAAGGAGATTTTCATTCAGGTGGCACTGACTGCTGAAAAGAATTTGAGTTTACTGAATGAACAGTGCAATACTAAAGTAAGATTTAATTTGCTAAAATATTAAATTACACAAGGATTGAGGATTAATATAGACACTTTGTTAAATCTGTCATTGCCGCATTTCTATAAAATTTTAAGGGAAGCTAGGCTTCCTGTGTAGTCTAAACACAATTGCCTGTGGCACGCACATGCACACACACACACACACAAAGAGAAAGAGAGAGAGAGAAAGAGAGAGAGAGAGAGAGAGAGAGAGAGACAGAGAGAGAGAGAGATTCTCCACTTAAATTGTGTCGGTGAAGATGATAATCTCCAGCTTAACTTGTCTCAGGTGAGCGTTCAGCTGCCAGCTTTTGCTTGCCAATGGCTGCCTGAACAAGTAAATACTTATGCTTATTCCAGGGGGGTCTTTGATAGGGATCTCCTGTAATCGTTGTTCCCATGGTAACAGAGATTGTGCGCTGATCTTGCGACAGCTTCGTTGTTCTGCCGCATCTGATATTAGCACAGCTCTGCACGCCTGACTGCTCTGATAGGACTCTAAGTTAATGCTAATCTTATAAGCCTCAGTGATTATGATGAGCATTTTTACAATTGTTTTTAACAAAAGGCAGTGAACCAAGTTTATTAGGTTAGGCTGTATAGATAATTATGGGGTAAGCATAATTGTCATATTTGTAGACGTATCCTCAATGCCAGGTATAATTTATTCACTGAAAATTCTTAGTAGCTGTGAGTTTTAAACTGGGTTTAGTGTGTGTGTGTGTGTGTGTTGATTTAGCAGAGTGGCTAAATATCCTTATCTTTAACATAAATTTGGTTAAGCACTTATCCCAAATGTGATACACAAACTCACAGCAAAAGCGAAAGAATAATCACAGCAACAGAAGGAAAAATAAGTGTTGTTGAAATAGTTCAATTGAATGAGCAGATCTGGTATTTGGTTCATGTCATATTTAATCTGTGAGTGCTCCCTGGAAAATATTTTGATTTAGCACACATTTCTTTTGACTATGTCTAAGGTTATTACCAAAGGTCGTTATGCTACATCCAAAGGTTGCAGTGTGTGTCTTGTGCAGAAGGGGGTGATATAGATTCACATAAAATAGCAGCATGGCCTCGTGTTTTACAGACCTTGAGAAGAATTCAGTGATGCCTGTTAGTTGTATCATTAGAAATGCCATTCAACGGGACTAAAATATAACAGTTGAAAGAATGGTGTAGTAAGTAATGTACAAAGAAATGAGCAGTAGATTATGCTGTAGACTCAACAACCCAAAATGAACACTATAAGCAGCCAAGTTAAGAGCTCCTGTTCTACTTTGCAGTGGATGTCTTGCCGACCTTGTCCATATCTTTTGATTTTACAGCAATTTGGCTGCTCAAGGACATGTGTTACAGTGATTTTGCCATGGTTAAGGGTGTTCTTAGATATAATGTGAAGCAGAGTGCTTAAATCCCCCTTACCTCTAATAAAAATCACTGCATGTCCCTGAGTGGCCAAATTGCTCTAAAATCAAGGGATGGACAGAGTCAGTAAGGCATTCATTGCTGAGCAGTGGACAGAACAGGGGGTTTTATCTGCTGAGTTACAATCTTTGAATGAGGCTCCATTACCAATAACCAATATTGACTTCAATTACCATTATATATCATCTTCATTTTATCTAATACCAGCAGGTAATATTTATGGAAGATGCACAAAACCTTAGAAATGTACACCTAACTCGTGCAAATAAGAAGTAAAGAGGAAGTGGAAAAGACTAAAATAGCGTTTTTGTTAAATAGAAACAGCCACTGTTTCGTGTTATATAGTCACATTAATTAGTCTAAACAAAAGATTTTTCAAAATGTATTTCATGTCTCTTTTACGACACTAAGGTTTTAGATCTAGATATAGTATACACTGCACTTTCAGCAAAACAAAGTAAAAAAGGGTTATCTCACCTCCTTCTGATGGTACTTGATAGCTAGTTTGAGCCTGGCAAGATCACTGTTGTTGCCCTCATCCTCCAGCAGATTTATATCATCTCTGTAATTGAGGATGAGCTCTAGCTCTCGGGAGCTGCGTGTCTGGTCCAGCAGATCCTTGGCAAATTGTTTGCACTGGTGCGACAATTCCTCATACTCAGCCTTGAACTCGTTCTCCACCTTGCTGAGCTCCTGAAGCTCCCAGCTGAGACGGAACGCTGTGAGGAACGGATCCTCACTGGACAGAGCGATCAGCGATGGGCTGGACAGTGCACGGTAGATGTTAAGACGGGAGCGTGAGTGACGCAAGCTATCCACATCTGAGCCGGATACACACTCCACACAGTTGCAGCGCACCTCATGAGGCTGGGGCACCGAGACGCCCTTCTGCACCAGAAGCTTGATGATCTCATAGTTGTTGGTGTGAGCAGCCAGAATAATGGGTGTTATGTCAGGGGTGAAGTCAGAAAACTGTTTGTCCAGCAGAATAGGAGGGACCTTAGAGAAACAAATAAAATAGGGTAATTCATCTTTTAAAATTTTTATTGAACAAATACTGAACATAATTCTTCAACTTGAAGATAACACATTAAAGTAAAACAGTTATATATGAATTGCGTAATAACTAGTGAACATGATGTTTATTATTTTAAAAGAGTATGAATCATTATGCTTTTTTAAATCATAAGATATTGTTTTTGCAAAACCACCTTTGATTTAGTGTAATAGGAGTTAATCTGCAACAAAATTGTCACAATAATATAAAAAATGATGAAACAGAATAATGGTATTGCATCTTTATTCCAAACAGCAACCTTCATTATTAGGAAGTGAAGGCACCACATCACTGGTGAGAAACCCTGCTGTGTTTAATTGCCTGAGATTTTACATCCGGAGGTGTCAGAAACGGATTGCATGTGTGAAGCTGGGGTGTCAGGCTGTTTGTCAGAGCTATTTCAGTATTTACCTTGCCAAGCCATCTTCAATCAGACAACAAGAAGACAACCTAAATCTAGTAGTGTAGCAATCCACAAATTTATTGCAGAGCTGGATGAAGCCACAGGCAAAATTAGTGGAATGTAAAACTTGGATAATGGATAATCTGTATTTTAGTGTCACTGCACTCATGATTCAAGTTCTTTTTACAAATGCATGACAAATATGTTGCTGAAGAAATATATAATTCCTGTCAGCTCAAAAGAAGTGGAGCAAACAATATGCTCACCTCCAGCCACAGAAAGATAGATTTGATGCATTTGCCGGCAGGCAGCTTCTTAATATGAAAAATATGTTCTGCACTGCAACGATAGTGGATAGCACGGTTATCAATTTAGGCAACCTTTCAGGGACATTGGGTTTTATTGCTTATCCTATTTATGTAAAGGGCTAGCACTGGCTAAATGTCAGCATAGAGCTATGAAAAACATTAAATTACAAGAATGAGGAAGAAGAAGAGGAGGAATTCTCTTGGATTTTTCTGGTATCAAGCTCCATAATTCTAGGAATACAGCTGAAGCAAGTTAAAACAGGGTGTCTCATAACATTCAAATTTACACCATGTTCCTTTCAGATTATTAAAACTTTGTTTAGGAGATAACGTGGAACACTGTGAGAATACGAGAAACAAAGAGGATCTTCAAGTGGAATGAAGGAACAGAAGTTTCCTGATAATGAGGCAGTCCTTCAAGAGACGTCACACACCTTAACAGACCTCATTCAGATAAAACAGACATCATTTTGCCTGGATCTGTAGCTCCTACCTGCATGCCCCCACTGGGCTTCTTGTGGTTGAGCAGTAGCTCCACAGCACCCACCACCTCTTTGCGTATGGCATGGAGCAGAGCATCACCCACATATACATTAAAACTGAGCAGAAGTTCGATGATCTCCAAGTTCTCATTCTCAATGGCGATAAGCAGGGCTGTGCGGCCAAGTGGGTCGATGCAGTTGATGTTGATTCTGAAGTAGATCTCAGCCTCGTCCAGGGCTTGCTTTACACTGCCATAGTCACCCTTCTCTACAGCATTCAGGTAGGCCTTCTCT
Organism: Hemibagrus wyckioides; assembly: GCF_019097595.1. Classification (NCBI taxonomy): domain Eukaryota; kingdom Metazoa; phylum Chordata; class Actinopteri; order Siluriformes; family Bagridae; genus Hemibagrus; species Hemibagrus wyckioides. Next base: position 6,315,627 of record NC_080725.1, read on the forward strand.
AGGGGAGACAGTTCTGACTCAGCCCGCACGATCCGCAGTGGGATGCGGTCTCGATATGAGGAGTTATCAGTACGACGGTAATACAGCTGGGACATCGCTGCTAGGCCATGTTACACCGAGGCTGTATAAAAAGAAAGCAAGATTATATGGAAAGGTTTTGAGATGTTACGAAAAAAAGAGAAGAGACAAGGCATATTAAACCTGACAATCTGTACAATTACATGCAATTTGCACAGTCAGTCCGCTCCGTTTTGTCTAATTATGCTGTTGAGTTTACCCTGATTCTGCTGCTTTTGTCTGTGTAGTGTGCGGTGTGTACTATGCTTTTATTGTATTGTGCTGCACTTATCGCTCGACTAAAGCTGTAGTTTTTAGTCATGACTCACTACACTTGTTGCACTGTTTGCACTTTGTCTTAACAATTGCATACTAATGTATCACTGTACATGGGGAGTAGACAGTAAAAACTGACTTGAGAAGCAAATGCACGAGGACAACTGAATGGATTGTGGGCATTGAGCGGTTGGGATAGTACATTAAAGACGAAACAGCTTTTAGTGTTGTCATTAGCTCTACACATGATCCCATTATGGTTCACTCTCAGGCTTCAATAACAGTCTAATTCTCAAAAGAAGCACTTTGTGTTTGTGGTTTTGTTTCTTTTTCTTTCTTTTTTTTTGTGGAGCTTGATTCATAGCTATACATTGCTTTAGTTACTATAGGCAATAATACACACATGGGTTATTGAGTTATTAATTGCTTAGGTAATCAGGTAAATATAAGAATAAAAATAATTATATAATTATGTTTTATTTTTATTCGCCGCCCCCTTTTAGCTTATTTCTTAATGAGCATGTTTATTCATTTGCCCTACATTCCTCATCTTCCATTTTCCTCACTGCTTACTGGGAGGACTGGCATGGTTGTAGCACTTTTCATTTCACACTCAATTACACAAGTCCAACATGTCTGCAGCCAGAAACTCAATGATGTTTGACTGTGAATGGTTTGTGTGCAATTTACCAAAATCCTAAACACATGACAGATATTCAATTGTCAAGCGGTGTGAATCATTACAACTGTAATGAGAAATAACTGAGATAATTGCATCAATCATAAATATCTGCAATATCTGCAATTATAAACATCTGCAATAAATATCAGTCCAAAATCTACCACAAGTGTTCACTTGGGTTAAAAATTGGTGAATGTAAAGGTTATTGAATATTGCATCACTTTCATTCCCATCAAATCTAGCACTAAGCTCTTGTGGCCTTTAGTATGGCACATCCTAGCAGATAGAATTCTCAATATAGAAATATTTCATTATAGGATAAAGGTGATCAGTCAGAAAAACATTGTTTTCATTTGCGGTGACCTTTCTCTCTAAGGAGACCAAATACCTTCCAAAGTATAACAGAGATGTTGTTTTTGCGTTTTAGTTTGTTACCTTTCATATATTCAAAACCTGCACTACTGTATATGGCCAAAGGTATGTGGAGCTGCCAATCACAGCCATTTGTGGGCATTTCCCAAAGTATTGCCACAAATTTGGAAGCACATAGTTCTCTTGAATGTCTTTGTATTCTGTAGCATCAAGATTTCCAAAGGGGCCAAAAACTATTCCAGCATGACAATGCCCCTGTGCACAAAGCAAGATCAGTAAAGCTATGGTTTGCCAAGACTGGCATGGAAGAACTTGAGTGGTCTGCACAAAGCTCTGACTTCAACCCTACTAAACACCTTTTGGATGAATTTGTATGCTGACTACATGCTCAGCCTCCTTGCTTGACATTATCTGATCTGCCTGATCTCACTAATGCTGTTGTGGTTGAATGAGCAAATCGCCACAGAAACACTTTAATATTTAGTGGAAAGTCTTTCTAGAAGAGTGGAGATCGTTATAACAGTAAAAGGGAACTAAATATGGAATGTATACATACTTTTGACCATATTAGTTTAGAAATTGTTTTAAACTATGTTTAAATTTATTTGTATTTTAAGTTTTCGTAAACTTTCTGGGTGCTAACTTTGAAATAACAATTTGACACGAGCATTGTGCCTTAGGTTCTGTGTCTTAAATGGATTTTATATAATGTGAATGACTGCTATTAGAATTTAATTAGCCCAGTGTATGCTGATTATGAACAAGACCAGTGTCATTTAGATTTTCTCTGGTCCTTACACTATCTCTATATAAGACAGATACGGTCGTCAGTAAAGATGACACATAATATGACATTAGAACTCTAAGTGGGGTACATCATTTGGCTGTCACGCATACTGTCTTTGAAAAACAAGCTGATTGTAAAGGAATTATGCATATTCTGTATTAATGGATGCACTGCACTTATCAGACTGTCCAGCACTTATTATGCACAATGTTGTATCAGATGCCATCTGGGCATTTAAGGCCTATTACTTAAGGAGTGAATTAAATGAGACTTGTTATAAGAGGAAATGGGAGAAAAGAGCAATAATTAAATACATAAATAAACCAATAAATGTTAAGCAGAGTAAGTTTATATACAGCTTAAGGTCACCCTATAATTCAACACTGCAATGAATTAATGAAAGTTGATTAGTGACATTTTTGATTTCCCTCTAAACAAGATCAAAATTGTGGACTTGCAGCTATAGGCTATTTAAACTGGTGCAGCTGCTTCCCCAGAACACTGCAGACATGTACATGCCACATGCATGAAAACCTAAAACAAGAATGCATGAAAATTCCTAAAATAAGACAGCATATCAACACATCACCTTACACCTTTGATATATAGTCAGGGTATAAAGCAAAAAATCATTGTGTGGTTTGGACCATACGCTGTTTGAAACTCTTCCAGAGTTATCTCGCAACTGATCTACTGATCCAGAGAATGGGGAACATAAAAAAGACACCTAAATATCTTGTAGCTTTTGTTAAAAAAAATCAGTTGTGATACATTTCAACCATGATTTCCTGTGCTTCCCTCTGACGACAACAGACTCACTCCGGGTTTGAGGGGAGACACGAGCCCGTACGCACTGCACTGCGCTTTAGCCTAATGGAGACTTGGTAGTATTTTTTACGGTACCGTGATTCCTGTCGTACACGAAAACGAAGGAAAGACTTTATATTATTATTGTTTTTTGAATATTAACTTAATGGCGAAATACGCGATTCTATGTGATTTTATTCCACTTCCTTTCTCTTAAAAATACAAAAGAAGAAAAAATGGGAAACGTTAACAACACGGATGCTCACCTGTAGGTTTTCGGTTCTTGAGAAAAATCCCGGCGCGTATGAACTCATCAGCAAAGACACACAACAGGTGCTTATAAGTGAAGCTGCGATGAGAAACCGATCATCTGGGTTTGGGGGAAAAAAGGATGAAATGTGGAGAAAGCGATGTACTTTCCAGTCCTAATATCGGAGAAGCGATGCGCCGTCACACCATTTTCATTCAGTGATTACTGTGATTACTGTGCGACAATCCTACCATCCTCTCATGTCCGTCAGTTCAGTCGATTTATATAAGTAATCGCAATTTTTAGAAACTGCAAAAGAACGATCTCAAAAATGTTGCTCGAAAACACGTAGGGTTGTTAGCATGGATATCCAATCAGTTTTACTGGTGGTCTGTGTGCGTAAACTTCAGTTGAGCTCCAGTTTAGTGCGTCTCTACTCAGCTTGGAGTGAGACGCAGAGCTCTGCTAAGGCTGAGATGCTCTCTCTCTCTCTCTCTCTCTCTCTCACTCTTACTCACTCACACTCTCTCTCTCTCCATTGCTTTCTCTCTCTCTCTCTCTCTCTCTCTCTCTCTCTCTCTTCCATACTCTGATACTAGTCTGTACGGATATTAAAATATCCTCACCATCTATACCATCTATCAATATAGGTGACATTTAGTGCATGGAATCCCTTACTGTCAGATCATCATTGCATTAAAGATTGGGCCTCATGCATCTTCGTTCCAAAGCAATGCTTGATGAAACGTACACAGCCCAAACGGTGCTTACTCCCACACTCGGGGTAACAGAAGTGCATCTGTGACCTGGTTTTCTCTCATTTACAGCATAGACTACAGCAGTCTCTCCATCTCCCCAGTTTCAGTCACAGCAGTGGGGTCTAAAATTAAAGTAACTTGCAGTGAAAGCTTCCTGAGCAAACTAGCAGCTGAGGCAGTTACTGATATATCTTGAGTATACATGTTTGCTGCCAGTGATACAGTTAATCTGCAGCTTACAATATTTGCCATGGTGTAGACACTTGTGTTGAAGAGTGGGGCTGATCTCGCTTTCCTCCAACAGCAGCACTATGACAATAAACGTTCTGGCATTTACAGTACGCATCAGCAGGCCAAGGGCAAAACAGGAGGCTCTAAAATGGGCACATCTTCAGGTTCAAACTATACAAAAAAAAATGGTAATTTTTATTGTACAAATAATGGGTACATGGTGTTGATGCAAGTACAGGGTAAAATTATTAAATGATCTCAAGAGGCAGGGAGGGAAAGCAAGTAGTGTCAATTACATCATGCACTCAAGAGTCCTCTATTAGCACAATGCAATAAACCCATTTATTAGAGTGTAATGGAATAAGAATGAAGGAAGTGATGCAGGAAATACTAAAAAGGACCTTTGGGATAGCTATAGGAAGATCCATTTCTAGTAATACTTTTTGGCTTTAACATCAATCATCCTTAGTTTGTTTTCCTTTGTGAACTGTAATAAAAATGACTTTTACTCTATGTTTCTGCACCCTCTGAAGATTCAGTATTCTAATTTCCAACAGGATGATACAATCTCCAACAGATGTTGATGCTTTCCTATAACCCCCATGTGGCAGCAGGGTGTCCTCTGCAAGAATGATCTGATGTGTTGGTGCCATAAATGGACATGAATATAAATACACATATTTATGCATGACTTCATATACACACATGGCTAATCAGAGCCTAATAAAATATATTCTAACTCATCCCAACAATTTATCCATAGACTGGAATCCTCTACTGAATTATTCTAAAACAGACAGAATGTTAGCATTGGTCTGATAGGCATGGCACAGTGAATTACAGGAGGGTGGCTGGGGGAATTGTGCATGCATGAAGTAAAATGAACACAGTGAAGAGGTTCCCTAAGGCCACCATGTATACTAAATCCCCATTACTATCAGCACAGAGTCAGGGTAATTAAAATTGATCAGCTCTTATCCTTGGGAAAAGAAACGATCTGAATTTAGCTCACTGTAGTGCGAAGCACTTTTTATATTAATAGTAAATTAATAAAGGAAACTGAAAGGAGAGAATATGAGAAATGGAAGATGACACCCAGCGATCAAGGAGCTGAATATTTAACATGGATAGAATGGGGTACGTATCAATGTAGATTGTTTAGATGTTTCATCCCTGACATCCAGTGATTTTGGATCTTCACTGAACAGTGACTACATGTATCAGATTAAAGAGAGAAAGGCAAGGAGGGACAGATGCACGAGTTCAAGCAAGATCTTGAAATTCTTGACCACACAAAGTACATAATATGTAAATATGTAATCCAACTTATCCTACTGTTGTATGAGATCAAGTTATATCAGGAAGTCAGGAAAATGATAAATTTACATGATGTAAAACCAACAGCGTGTGCATTTCATATACTGAAGATGACTATATGGACAATTTGTGGCCATCTGTTAATCTTCACATCCATATATGTGCCTTTGCCACAACATTGAAAGCATACACTTTTCTAGAATGTATTTGTATACTTTAACATTAAGATTTCTCTTAACATTAACCAAGAGGCCCAAGCCTGTTCCAGCATGCCAATGCCCCTGAACATAAAGCAAGATCTGCTAAAGCTGATGTGGAAGAACTCTGGTTGTCCTGACCTTAACTCCACTGAACACCTTTGGGATGAACTAGACCACTGACTCACTCCTCAGTCAACTTCAGTGACTGACCTCACTAATGCATTTGTGGCTGAATAGGCAATCCCCAGAGCCACACTCCAAAATCGACTGGAAAGCCTTCTCATAAGATGGGAAGCTGTTACAGCAGCAAAGGTGGGACCAACTCCATATTAATGGCCATGGTTAAGGAAGTTTGTGTTAAATCCTTAGGCACAAACAAAATATATTTTTAATAAAATTGATCAAATTAACTGTATAATTGTCCCAACTGTGCTTTGAAATGTGACCTGAACATTGAGCTCAGTCCCTCAAGCTATTTCGTGGTATATACTATACAGTATATAAACATATAGGCAGTTATGAAAATAGAAGTGTTAATAGTTAATTTTAAACAATTAAAAAATGGGAAGTAAATGAACAGATGAGAAACACAATATTTGGTGTGACCCTTCCATTGCCTGCAAAACAGCATCAATTCTTCTAGGTAAATTTGCACTCAGTTTTTGAAGGAACTCAGCAGGTAGGTTGTTCCAAAAAAAACCCCAAATCTTCTGTGGTTGTAGTCTGCCTCAAATCCACGGCGTCTACAGTCATCAACATTTCCCGTTTCTTTGCACTTTTTCAAAATAGCTTGAACAGCACATCTTAAAGCCCCAGTTTGCTTTGAAATTGTTGCCAGGGAGAGACCTTGCTGATGCAGTATAACTATCTTGTGTCTTGTTGCTGTGTTCAGTCTTGCCATGGTGTATGACCTGCGACATGAAAGTGTCTTCCACAACCTCACCTTCGTAACAGAGTCTTTCTGTTCCTCACCCAGTTTTAAAGCCTCCTACACATCTGTTTCTGTTTCAGTGAATGACTGTGTTTCAACATTCATATGAAACTGATGATCATTAGCACCTGCTTGGTCTATTTGGTTAATCATACACCTGACTCTGATCTGACTTTGTGCAAGTGTAATAATTGATGCTTTATTGAAACCAAGGGATAATCTTACCAAATATTGATATGATTTAGATTTCTCTACTGTTCACTCACTTTTGCAAATTGATAAAAAGTATTGAAATATATAATTTTGAAAACATTACAGCATTTCTTCACACTTGCCTAAAACCTTTGCATGGTACTGTACGTGTAATGTAAACTGGTTGATGAAGCTAGTTGATCACTTGCCTAAATTTCCACTTTCTTCTGCTTTCTTCCCCAGAATCATATTGGATGCATTCATTAGCCATTAGCCAGAGCCTCTTGTACAAATTAGTGCAGGAGATAGATTCTCTCTGGCTTTCTTACTAAACTCCACCCATAAAGAGGCAAAGCAAATGTTTTTCTAATTACTGTTTGAAGAAGCAGTAGATTGCTGGCTAAGGGATAAGTTCTTTTTCATAGCCAGCCATGACTGGAACTAACAGCTTCTCAAATACAATTTCTAATTAATTAAAGTAGATCTAACATTAGGTGAGAAGTGGGGTCTGTGGGATCTAAACATCAATGGAAGCATGCATCTCCAAATCTACATCATTTTTTCATTTAATAGTTTCCAACCCTGTGTATACCCTTGCCTGCATATTTAGTTGTTCTCTTTTCTGTAGCACTGATGATCCAACACATAGCTTATTGTGTTACATTATCTTACTATGTGGGAATATCTTGTAAATGAAGTCACAAGTATAATTCAGTGCCCTGGGGACTCCATACTTTAGATTATAGAATCTTATTTTAATCTAACTTGTGAAAACTGAATTTCTGCATTTGTGATGCAGATTGATGGGAAAACATCAGTAAATAAACCACAGTGTAAGCAAATCAGGCCAAGTTCAGACTACTTTATATTCTGTCACTCTATATATGATTAAATATCAACCATTATATTGTATAGGATTAGGTATTTCAGTATTTTAAGGAAAGATCACAGTCTCGATCATTAAGATGTATTACAATGTTAGTTTTATTGTTACTCTTCTAAATTACTTTGAGTCTAATATAGCATTAGAAATAGAATTGTGTGAAATTTCCAATTTAACGGAAGGTTTGGCAACTTAAAGGGGAGAAAATGCAAGCAATGTGGACCACAAATATCCAGTCATCAGGACAGGACATCAGTGACTATCATCATTAAGACAAGGAGGAAACTGCAACTGCCTGTCAATTCAGATCAGTCTCCTATCTTGCAATTGAATGCAACAGTCACCTATCTAGAAAGGCATTCTAGCCTTTGGTGTTGAAGGAGAATGGCTGTATTTAGTTGAATTTAAGTTTCAGTACAGTTTTTTTAAATTTATAAAAATAACTTACTATACTTTTAAATAAAAATCTACAGAAATAATGGGCTTTTGAGGATAGAAATTATGTTGGGTTTTGGCCAGGTTAACTTCAGGTAAACTATTGTTATTTGGATGAACATCAATATGGCCTGGAATATTAATGGAGATCACATAACTGTCAAATATTCTTTTAAGTAATCCCTTTATCCTCGAGTTTGACATGCAAATATTCATTGGCTTCTGAAACCCACATTTCATGGTCTTTCGGTAAATGAAGAAGATTATGGGAATGAAAAATCTAATTGCAGCATCAATGTTCAGGCAATAATAGTATATTGCTGTGCAGATTAAAGGTTCATTTAACAATATACTGCAACTCATTAGTCTTACTCATCGTCAAGATAGTGAAGCTGCCAATATCATAACCATAATATAGCACTGAATGGTTAGGCTCTGTTCCTAGATCTCAGATTTATTAAAAGTATGCATTGTCCAACAAATATATACAGAGTAAATAATTATTTGAGCTTTAAATAGGCTAAATAATTACAGTTAATACTATTTATGCCCTCTACCAGCAGCTCTCTTATGTCAGTTTTATTTCATGGTTTCTATACTCCCTACAAATGGACTGTTTAAATTTTCATGGGTTATTATACTGTAAACTAACTTCACCTACCTTTATTTCTAAGGACATCATTGTGCACAATTTCCCATTTGCATTACAAAATTGACTTTTTATTTCTAAGACTAACATCTCTTTCTAATGGTGAGTTTTCCTGGACAAAGAATGGGAGTCAGAGATGGTAAATGACAAATTCCACCTCCGCTTGTGCTCACCTTAGCTTGATACAAATTAAATTAGTGAGTAGAACGTAGAAGATTAGCAGCTATTTATTTGAATGTAAGTCCTGTCAAACCTTGTTACTGTGCAGTGCCAGTCTTGCATCTTCAAAAATTCGGTTCTAGTTGTAAAAGGATCTGAATATTTCACTCCTATATCTGTAGCTTTTAATAACCTGAATTCTTCTCTCTTGTTAGCTATTTTAGGGATACCAGCTGGTCCTTCCACCTGCAAGCCTCGGGACCTGGGCCCTATCACATTTTTTCTTATTGCTAGGTTGAAAGACCTAGCATTTTCTCAGTTAAATTTAGACTGAGATGATCTGCCAGTTTGTTTTATCAGTGCTGGCAAAACCTTTCAGAACAGCTGTCTATGTGGGAGCTTCATCTACTTGTAGGCATCAGTGATACCAACTTACCTTTAATTGGTGCTCAAACAGTTCAATTCTTAGAGTTATTTTTTTCTCTTTTTTTTTATTTTTTAGCCATTTTCACTTTTTTCCCCCAGACCATGTGAAGCTTGTTTTGCAGATAGTTGTAGAGAGATATACTGTAGGAATGCCATTTACCTGTATTTTATTATTTCAATTATTTTAATTTATTTATTTTCATTCAACTATTTCAATTATTTTATTCCATTAAACATAATTTTAAGGCAATAACATCTGTGGGCTATGGTAGTGACCTTAAACCATACAAACAAAAACATACATGCATACATAAAGTACCTACTATGTACGTTATATATGCCAAGATCCAATGATTAAACCAAATGTAGGAGCCTGTGACTGATGCATATGCCACTTATATCAAAAGCAAAATAATTTTGTTATTAATGTATTTATTAAAACATATTTACATAATAGACATAAGGAAGTTTATACTCCAATTGTGTAGCCACTGGTTTTTACTACTACTTATATAATAATAATAATAATAATAATAATAATAATAATAATAAAACAATCATCAGTAGATAAAAGCCAGGAACCAGTGTCACAGATCTATAGATATAGCATAAATCATTCCAATTCAATAAATATTTAGATTTGAATTATGCGTATTACAGCTTTTTAATTTTTTTATACTTTGGTTTTTCATTTGTGTCATGATTTATAAACCACCTTGAGTTGCAGCTTAAAAATAATGAAAGACACTACATACACAAAGTTATCAATAATAATAATAATAATAATAATAATAATAATAATACATCTTCAATAAAATACAGTGGATTATCTCAGATACAATGCAAGAATACTTGGGGTATTAGCTTCACTTGGGCCATTTATGAGGCACCATTCCATCTGACTTCATGGTTCTTGGTGTACCAGACAAACTGAAATTGAGAGAACATGCAAAGCTCCACACAGAAACATGGAAACTCAGTAACATGGCAGGCCAATTGATAAATCTAGTAAAACAATCAATTCCAGATTCATACTTCCAAGCTTCAAGTCTAACAAAGAAGCTATAACAGTGCACAGTCACAGCTCTGCACCCCATCTTGACATTTTCCCTGAATTAGGTAATGGGAGTGGGTTGACCACACACTGTCATTTGAGCAGTGAAGGTCTGAAATACCAGACTAAAGGGACAGAATAAATGAGCAAACATCATAGACAGTGAGGTAAGAAGGTGCTAGAAAAAATAACCTGTCTAAGCCTTCTGTTGCCTAGGTTTCAGATCTACGGAGACATTGTGACGAGCATGATTACAGTGTTAATAAATGGCTGGAAGACCAGGGGGAGGGGAAGTGGTGGAGGCGTCTGGATCGTACATAGTATGACAGGTGTCATCTAACTGAGACCAACCTACTCCAGGTTTTTTAATCTAGAGCTAGCTAGAATCTGTGGTGACTCACTGTGAAATATCAAACAGGGGCTCCCACACCCAAAGACCCAGCAGAGGTGAATATAGTAGAACATCAAATGACATTATGAAATATGAAATATTTATTATCCAGCCATCTATATACTCATATTCAGAAAAATAAAATACAGGGTTGTGGTGCAATGTACATGACCATACAGTTGCTATAACCATATAACATAAGTATAAATCGATCTTTATGTCACCTTTCCTTATTCATCAATTATGTATATTCAGTAACCACTTTATTCTTTATGCAGGGTCACATTTGATCTTATCACAAGGATCTTATCACAAGAGATCTGAAATTACAATAATTTAGAAATGTTCTACAATGTTCTGTGACATCTCCTGTTGCAACCTGCTGATGTTATGAAATTCCCAGTGGTATTGCAGTTACTCCAAGCTCCAGAATTTGTCAAGACAGACATTATGCGTCAGAACATTTTAATTAATCAGCAGGTCTAGGAGGGTAAGTGACATACGCTGACTGTGAAATGCCAGTCAAGTCATACTAAGATAATTTTGGATGAGATCGTTTTTCTAATAGGATGAACCAAAAGCTTATTAGAGGCTGATAGTAACACTGTGAAGCACACTGGCTGTGGGATCTTTTTCATGAGGTGTGAACAAAATGAGGTGTCAGAGTCATCTGCTGTAGTTGTTTTATCATTTTTTTGACGTGTCACACAACTAAAAGAAGGGAAAGGGTGTTTCAAAGCAAACTGATCACATAAAAAGCAGTGGCATGTTATCACATTTTCTTTTTTAACCTATGTTGCTCTTAGAGACCATCAAGTTTAACGAACTTTAAAAAGAAAGGTTCTGTGTTATAACTACTAAACCTTTCAGATATAAATTACAAATGCAACACTTAGGTTTGTGTGGATAAATATTGAACCTTCAATTAGTGCATTAATCATTTTAAGGTATGTATTTTACAACAACAGTTTTGAATGGTGCCTCATGCAGTTTTCATGGAGACACAGCACACAGATAATGTCAACACTTCTTACACTGATAGCATGACATAATCAATATAAAGATCACCTGTAAGGCTTAGTGTTTTTCTGGAGTTATTTCTCAGTCAAAATATATGACAACTGGCCTTAATCACCTGCTGTTATTTTATGTAGTTTAATAATATAATAATGAAGAAAATGACTAAAAAACATAATAACAGTGTTATCAAGGCCCAGTTTTAGTTCTGAAAATTAGTTATATGAATCATAGATTTCTGCCTTTCCAGTGCTAGCACTTGTCATTAAAATGGTTGCAGCCAAACTGGGAAGCAAAACTGGCATAAAGGATTCGTTTGTGCATGAAAAGGAGAGAGTGCCTGTGTTCCAGAGACGTGGTGTGTGAGGTGTTCGAAGCGTTCTGCAGTTGGCCCTGATTCTATTATTTTATATCCACATTGAATGAGTCATGGAGAGCAGCAGATACACCATATTTTTTATGGTCTGGTGCCACATATATGACATGAGAACACAACAAATAAACTCCACTTCAAGCACCTCCCAAAGAGAGCACAGAAATAATAGTGAAGCCATTATTGTGAAGAGTTAAATCACTGAGGCTTGTGTTGCTATGGAACGTTCCGCATAGAAACACAAGGATTGTGGAGGTTTACATTTCCAGAACATAATTTATGCATTTAGAATAATCATTTGTAAGTGTAAAAATAATGGCTATTATTACTACATAGGATTATGAGAATTTAAACATATCAGGATGTTACATTTGACCAGGAAACGGGAAAATAAGACCCCAAACAGTAAATACTCTAAGTTGTAGAAATATTGTGTTTTGTTTGCTGGTCAAGAGGCAGCTTAAATTGATTATTCTCTTGATAAGTCTAAGATAGAGACTAAATCAGGAATATAAATGGATTTGTTCCATCTCACTGGCCAGTGTAATTAGGCTACTTGTACCTTTGGGCAGAGAGGAATTTTAAAAGGGATAAAAGATAACTGATTTTAAATCAGTGAGCACTGAGGGAAAATACAAACAGAATATTACAAGTAATTCCTTCAAAATTTATTCTTTCTAGAGTAACTAAACCTAGTGTTTAACTAAGACACTTCTGTTCTGCAAAACATTTTTTGTTCATATTTATGTCTTTTATGAAACCCAGATGGAATATTTAGCTTTTTGAATAAATGAAATTGTGTCCTAATTCTGTTGGGCCATTGACTGCACCTATTGCATTTATTTGGTGTCTTTCATACACCTGACTGTAATACAACAATAATCGCTTTAGAATATCATTTCAGGCTTTGGCCCAAAAGCTATAATTCATTTATAGTTAGTGATATTACTTGATCATTAGTTGTTTTAATAATTTAAGTACTTGAATGCTTAATTTTCTTATCAATATTTCTTTATAATTAATATTAAATGTTTCAAAAGCCTGTCTGAAGATAGTGAATTAAACAGGGAATGGCTATTTTCAGTTTCTGCTAGTAGCTGAGTAGACAAATATAAATTGTCTTCACCTACAAGGTTGAGTGTGTTTGAGTATGGCTTAACAATGAAAAGGTTTGTAAGAATAGAATCATGATCAATTTTTATAAATTCTGGTGATGTTATTTTCTTAAATGATAATAAGATTGCAGTCTTTATTAGTTTGACAATACTGAATATGAAACATTATAACAGGTTTATAAGACCTAATAACAGATTGGGAAACCATAAGGCCTCATCGTCATAATCATGAGGTTTAGTTCCAAGGAATAAAACAGTACTCTAAACTTACTGTCATGGTCCTTGAACCAGTTTGGCTTGCACTTTGTTGCATCACACATTAGAATGCTTAAGGTAGTCACTGTCAGATTATAAGGAAGCTGTGGCATTCAAACAATGCTTGATTGGTATTAAGCGGCCCAAAGTTTGCCAAGAAACATTCCCCAAATGACGACATCACCACCAACACAGACCTAAACTACTGACAAAAGACAAGTTTGGGTCCATTGATTCAAACCGTTGACGCCAAATTCTAAACCTACCCTTTGCATTTTACAACAGAAATCAACAAACATCAAGCCAACATATTTCCAATGCTTCAACATATTTCCAATGCTTCAACATATTTCCAATGCTTCAAACTGCCCAGTTTTAGAAACTGTGCCCACACTTGGTCTTCTGCTGTTGTAGCACCTCCACCACAAGATTCAATAGGTTCATATAGGGTCATATTGAGATGTTTTTCTGATTCTGGGGTAAGAAGGGTGATTATTTGAGTTACCATTGGCTTCTTGTCTATGTTTGATCCAAAAATTTACTGAGCTTTTCACCGGAATCTTTTTCTCTGACATATATTGTATTTTTTCAAACCTTTGTGTTTTGTGTAAATCCAGAGAACCACAGTATTTATGCTTTCACAATGTTCTCTGGAGGTTATGGCTGAAGTATATTTTATCTCTGTATTTATCTTACATTGTATACATAAGTTACAATTTAGTTATATATAAAATTGAAATAGGCTAGTAACCAGCTGATGAAGGGTAGTTTTAGAATCTGAAACTTTACCTTTGAGTCCTTTTTGTGACTGAAGTATCCACAAAAGCCAGGGAAGGATGTATTGTTTCAAACCCTTTGAGGTTATTGGAGTTGATTGGTGGAAAAAGCTGGGTATTGTGGGAAAAATAAACACCACTGCACCCATGTCAACCAGACTACAGTGAAGAAGTATGACTTTTTCTTTTTCAAACAAAGCAGTATACAGAAAACTTCCTATTATATACAAATATATATTTTGTAAGCCAGTAAATACAACTTTCTGGAGTTTTAATTTAGAGTCTTTGAATAATGTATTATTGAGTAAGTTATTTTTTAGGAGGAATTTGGAACGCTAGGGCACCTTCAGCGATACTCTGAAATAGACAGTGTGAAATAGGCAAGCAGGTTCTCAGCTGCTCAACACAAAGCCTCTAGCTGTTTTTGACTATGTGACAATGCTGCAGATGGGTAAATCATTAAAAAAATGTAGTCGTTTCACCCATAACAAACTAATTTATGTCTTTTTTCCCCAGAGAGTTTTAAATATAAAACATTTGACTAAAGGATTAGCCTAAATAATATAATATATAGTCCATGGATTGCAAGACATAGATCTAACAATTAAGTAAGTATGAACTAAATATTGGAAAGCTGTTGGGGAAATATGACAAAAACAACATCAAGAAAGGACGTGGGTGTGGATACTCTGTTATTAAGTCACTGTGGTTTTGTTTTTCTTCTTTTTTTTTCTTTGTTCACAGGCACTTAGAGAACACACAATCCTTTCCAAGGAAACAAAAAACCAAGCAATTACTGGCAATGCAATTAGCGTTTCCTTGTTGGTTGTTTTTTCCCTAAACTGCATTACAGCATCTTTCTGTAGGTGGCAAACACATGGGAATTCTTTCCAACAAAAGATTGTGTGTATGGTTTTGAATGTTATATTAAAGAGCAGCCATTTGCATCAGGTGTGTAACGTCTCGTCAGACGTAGGAGTATTAGAATCCATTCGCAGATAATATAAAGGGCCGAAGGCTAAGATCTTGGTCGAGGGCACGGAGAAACAGGGTCAAAACCAGAAAGCTATGTCGAAAAATCAAAACCAAAACACTAGTCCAGAAATCGAAGTCAGAAGAAAACGAGCAGGGTCATACACGAGGAAACTAGATAGAGACTTAATCAAGGCTTGGCTAGTAACACTAAGGAAACAATGCTTCGCAATGTGACTGAGATAGAGTGCTGCTTATATATGTTACTGGACCGGAAGTGGGCAGAAACAGTTAATATTCGGGCGATGGCTCCCTCTGGTGTTCAGGCCTCGTGACAGAACCCCCCCGTCTAAGAACACCTCCAGGTGTTCGGCGTCGAGGGCGCCCCCTCGGGCGAGGAGCGGGTCTGTGGGGAAAGTTCAGGTGAAATTCCTCTATGAGCGCTGGGTCCAGGATGTCGTGTGCATTGACCCAGCAGTGCTCCTCTGGGCCATATCCCTCCCAGTCCACCAAGTATTGGAGGCGGCGGCCCTGGCAACGTGAGTTAAGGATAGTGTGAACCCGATAGGCAAGGGAACCGTCAATGTCAAGGGGAGGGGGTGGCTCATGGGCAGTGGGGCCCGCGGTTTGTGGCTCATGATAGGGCTTGAGCAGAGATACATGAAAAGGGGTGCAAGGTGGTAAGAGGCAGGCAGCTCTAGGGCGAAACGAGATGGGATTAACCTGGCGAACAATTTTGAAGGGACCGATGAATCTGGGGCTGAGCTTACGGCAGGGCAGTTTGAGTTTCAGGTTGCGCGTGGATAACCAAACCTTTTGACCCACTCGTCAACCGCGGGGACGTCGGAAGGCTCCTCGGACCACGGGAACAAAGGTGGTTGATAGCCAAATACACATTGGAACGGCGTTAGCCCCGTAGAGGAATGGGTTAAGGAGTTCTGAGCATATTTGGCCCATGGGAGGAATTCACTCCATTTGTGTTGTTCCTTGCTGCAGTAAAACCTCAGGAACCTCCCTAGTTATTGATTCAGACGTTCGGCTTGCCCGTTAGATTGGGGGTGGTATCCTGAGCTCAGACTGACTTTGATTTTCAACTGTTTACAGAACTCCTGCCAGACCCTGGAGGTAAACTGCGGCCCTCGGTCCGACACTATGTCTTCAGGGAGCCCGAAATTCCGGAATACATTGTGAAAAATGGCTAAGGCGGTTTCCATAGATGTAGGTAAACCCATCATGGGGACCAATTTGCAAGCCTTGGAGAAGCGGTCAATGACAACCATGATGGTCGTGAAGCCCTGTGAGTCGGGGAGGTCAGTGAGAAAGTCAATGGAGATGTGAGACCAGGGACGGCATGGGACGGGTAGCGGCTCCAACAGACCTTCTGGCAAATGGCATTCGGTTCGAGACTGGGCGCAGACTGAGCATGAGCGTACAAATTTCTCCACATCCTGGTTTAGAGAAGGCCACCAAAAGGTTTGACGCAGCAATTGGGCCGTACGATGGATGCCTGGGTGGCCGGAGCTGGGGCTTTCGTGTGTCCACCTAATCAGTCTTAGACGGAGCGTAGTGGGGACATAACGCTTGGAGGGTGGACAATTTGGGGGTGGAGCCTCGGATGTGTAAGCCTGTTCGATTTCTCCCATGATATCCCAGCGTATGGGGGCCACTAAAACAGATGATGGGAAGATAGTATCAGGGTGTGAGGGTGACTCAATGACCTCATGAATTCTGGAGAGAGCATCTGCTTTCCCGTTCTTCGAGCCGGGACGATAGGTGACCGTGAACTTGAACCGTGAGAAAAACAATGCCCACCTGGCTTGGCGTGGATTAAGGCGTTTTGCTTCTCGGAGATACGCAAGGTTACGGTGATCAGTGAGAATGAGGAACGGGTGAGCTGCCCCCTCCAACCAATGTCTCCACTCTTCCAGAGCAACCTTCATAGCTAGAAGTTCCTTGTTGCCCACATCATAATTCAATTCCGCCGGTGTTAGTTTTCGAGAGTAGAAGGCTGACTCTGGTTGGCGTTGAGAGAGTACTGCCCCCACGAACTTCACGAAGAGGTTATGGGCTGCCAGGTGGTGGAGGACGGCTCGAACGTGGGAAACATGTTGTTTCAAGTCTGATGAGTAAATCAAAATGTCGTCAATGTAGGCTATTACGTGGCTGTGGAGCATGTCCCTGAATATTTCATTTATCATGGATTGAAACACCGCCGGGGCGTTAGTGAGTCCATAAGGCATGACTAAGTACTCATAGTGTCCATTAGTGGTGTGAAAAGCAGTCTTCCATTCATCTCCTTCTCTTATCCTGATCAGGTTGTAGGCACTGCGTAGATCGAGTTTAGTGAATACTTTGGCCCCTTGTAGCTGTTCGAGGGCGGCTGGAACTAAGGGCAGAGGATATGGGTAAGGCACTGTGATAGCGTTTAAACTGCGATAGTCAATGCATGGCCGGAGCCCTCCATCCTTCTTTTCCACAAAGAAGAAGCCTGCCACCACCGGAGATGTAGAGGGCCATATATAACCTGCTGCAAGGGCCTCTTCGATGTAGTCCTCCATAGCCTTTTTTTCCGGGATGGAGAGAGGGTAAACTCGGTTCTTGGGTGGTAAGGCGTTGGGGAGGAGTTCTATGGTGCAATCCCATGGTCTGTGTGGAGGGAGCCTGGTTGCCTTTTCCTTACTGAAAACCTCCCGTAGGTCGTAGTATTCAGGAGGGAGTGAAGCAGGACTGGATGAAGCTGGGCTTTTTATAGATGTAGCAAGGCATGGACGAGGAGTATGATTCAAAAAACAGTTCTTTATTCAGAAAGGGGCCCATCTTCAGAAGTCACCGTCCTTCCAGGAAATGTCTGGGTCGTGAAGTTGCAGCCAGGGAAGGCCCAGTACTATGGGGTTGGACGGGGAAGAGATGACAAAGAAAGATAAACGTTCATGATGGAATAATCCGAGTTGGAGGTCAATGGGTTGTGTTTGCTGAGAAATGAGACCCCCTCCGATAGGCTGATCGTTGATGGTGGTCACTCTGAGCGGGGGTATGCATGGGACTGTGGGGATGTGAAGATCGCGCACCAGAGTCTCGTCCATGAGGTTGACCGCCGAGCCCGAGTCAATTAATGCTGTGACAAAAAACTGAGAATGAGCAAAGAGGAGATATGCCGGAAGAGAAACTTTGGATAAGCATACTATGGTTTCTATCTGTGACGTAGATGGTTTTTCAGGACATCGGAGCACTCTGTGACCGGGTTTCCCACAGTAGAAGCAGAGGTTGAGTTTAGTATGTCGTTCACGCTCCTCCGCTGTAACTCGAGCCCTTCCCAGTTGCATGGGTTCAGAATAATCCTCTGTGTATGGTTGCACTTCCATTTTATAACGCGGCAGGGGGCGTGAGGTGGTGGCTGTAGGTCGGTGTTGGCGGCGCAGGTTATCCAGACGGATGGCTGTGGAAATGTATTGAGACAACGTGACGTTGGTGTTGCGGCATGCCATTTCTGCTTGTAAATCCGGGTTGAGCCCCTCGCGGAAAACCACCATGAGAGCAGTAGCATTCCATCCCGACTGAGCTGCCAACGTGCGGAATTTTATAGCATAATCCGCGGCTGTGTCCACCCCCTGGCGTAATTCCAGCAGCTGAACGGAAACATCCTTGCCTCCCGCCGGGTATTCAAACACTTCCTGAATTAAATTAGCGAAATAATCCGCGGACGATTTAACTTGGGGGTTGGAGTCCCAAACTGCTGCTGCCCAATCTAGCGCTCTACCGGTTAGCAGGGATAATATGAACGCGCACCTGGTTCTCTCGCCGCGGTATGCCTCAGGTTGGTGAGCGAAATAGTTCAGGCCGCGTGACAAGGTGAATGTAAGTTTGACAAATCAGGGAGTCAATTTTAGTGCTGAATTTCAGTTTCACTTCGTAATATACGATCATGTAGATCAAAACAATTGAAGTAGAAACACAGTCTGACAAAAACAGACAAAAAATGAGACAGAGCAATTTCCCATTATAAACAGTGTATTTTATTGTGATCATACCACAACAATCAGACATCAGACCACAGCAATACTTCTAATATAAGGAATTTATTATACTCCTTACAAAATGGAAAGATTGAAAACGCACTGTTCAGTTAGTAAAGACATTTTCACTCCCAATTTTTCCCCTATTTGTTCACCTTCCAATTCCCACCCATTATTTAGCCCTCCCCATTACTCTACCAGGAGGGTGATGGCTAACACACGCTTCCTCCATCAAAACACATCTTTCTGAATAGCTGCTCTTGCTGTGGTCATTGTATGATACACAGAAGAGCTTTGCACACTGCACTTAACCTTGCGTTATCATCATTCTTAACCCCGCTCTTAACCCCTGCTAGAGGAACATTTCACACTTTTTTCACAATTTAGAAGTGGGGTTAGCACTGATTTTTAACCAAAGGTTATAAAATGCTGCTTTGAAGCAGGATTTTTCTAGTTTTTGTGGAATTAACCTTGTGGTAAGATATCAAATGTGTACACTGTGAAATGATGTGGTGTTAGAAAGTTACGGTTAGATGATTACCAGCAGACAACCAATCAGAAATTAAACAGCATTGTTTCATATAATGCAAAAACCAGGATGTAGCAACAATAACAAAAAATGGGTTGGTAGCATTAGGAAGCAAAACCCTGAACATAATGGAAGTGTGTGCCATAGCAATGGGGAAATACATAACATAGAAAAAGTAGTGTTCAACTACATGACAACTAAACTTAAAAAGGCTGCTTGACCGGGCTCAGAATAGCAGACTTGCCTTTTTTCTTACTGATACAAAAGCAGTAGAAAAGCTGTTATTTAAAACAGGCACATGTTATATTTATCATATCATGGTTGTTAACACCACAAATAAGAACATTAATACAGGGTTTAATTTAGAGTTAAAATGTACTTGTGTGAAACTACAGATTATGAATGCTGACGATTAATTGTAAGGTATGAGCAGTGTGAAACCTGAGACAAGATAAACCAGGATTCTTGTTTAATATTTCAAGCCCCAGAGAAAATCTTTATCTGCTCTCGACTGCATGCATGAGTTCACAGATGCCCTGATTGGCTAGTGTTACTGTGATTGACAGGTGAGAGAGTATGCCATGCTTCCCACTCAGAAAGCATGGCCAGTTTTCAAACCTGTGATCTCCGAGTGATAAAATGTGCATTTTTTATTCTGCACACATTGCTCTCATTCACACACTGATTCTCTCATATGCTGCATATCGAATTATTAAATGATGGGCATAGTTTCATTTATAGCAAATGTTACACCTACATTAAGTTTAAATTTTACTGTAAGTTGTGACTTAAGAATGCATTTCATCTACGTAACTTGGTGGAATTGGTCATTTTTAAATAGTCCATTTCCATTCAGATTCCTTTCTGGTGTTGCAAAATGTTGCATACTTAGAAATAGTTAGAAAATAACAACGTTTGAGTATTTTTATTCTTAGATTCTGTCTGTTACACTTTCACATGCACCACACACAGACACTACAGACACACACACACACACACACACACACACAAATACACATACACACACCAGTGTGTCACATCCCCAGGTTCTATCTCTCTGGGGAATCATTTTCACATCTGAAATTGGTTGTGTTTTCAAGAGCTGTGGTCAACCTGAGGTGATCCTAAAGAAGAAAAGGGGGCAGGGTGAGAATGTTTGAGCACATCAGATCTTTAGTGCCATGAATACATTTGATTACACTTGCTACATATAGCACTTGCATTTAACCTTAATGCTGGAGTGTGTGTGTGTCTCTTCACCCTGTATTTGATTTAATGCAAATTCAGGATTTTGTGCTTGCTCCCAGGGCTGTATCTAATTCATTTTCTGACATGCATTCCACATCATGTGGACAGCTTAGTTAACCTAGCTAGGCATGACCAACACGTTTGCTTTTTTTTTTTATTACACCAAATTAAACAGAATTAAAAGTCTGGCTATTGTTAATATACACTTTCATGATGTTCCACAATGCAATATTTATGTTTACATTATTTATTCATGTACAGTTATAGTGATTTCTTAGGCAGACAATTGCAAAATAAAGAGCTTACTGTTTTTATTACAACTAGCCCAAAGATTGGAGTAAGTTCTAGTAGTCTGAGGACAATTAACATTAAGCACAGAATCCATAGAAATACAACTGCAAATGAATATGGAGACCACAACAGGTATATAACTGTTCACAGTCAGTATGAAAGGAATGCAACGCATTAGAAGAGAAAATTGGTTGTTTGCCAACTGGCATACAAAGCAGCAGGTGCAGACGACTGACTGCGATGATCATACATAATCAAGACACAGGGGCTAAGCCAATATGAGTGTAAACAAAGCAAATTATGCAAGATTATGTTTCAAATAGGAATAACTGTCTTTAAGCTCTTTTAGTTTCTTCCTTTTTTTAATAAATCTTATTTGTAGCCAAACTGTATTCAAAGCACTAATTCGAGTCATTTCCAAGTAACAAGTAGTAATCTCTCTTGTCTTATTTTAACACACTGAGAAAGGAGATAAGCAAAATCTTCCATTGTTCTTTGCACAAATAATTGTATTTGCCATCAGAATTTGGTTTGATGTTTCATTTTTGTTTAGATATTTGTATGCCTGTGTATAAGTGGCTGCCAGTGAAAGTGTGTTTAAGTAAGTTTGTGTTCGCAATCAATGTTCCTTCAAAAAGGACCCTCACAGTGACAAAAATGGCTGTGTGATGTTCCAGTAAAGAGGAATTTGAAACCTGTATATCATACTGCCTGCACTACATGTAGCACATATCCAACATATGTTCCCTAAAAGCTGAGTCATATAAAACTGAAGCTAGAAAGACATCTGTAGAGCTTATTGGAGGCAGATGTTTGGCTTAAAACAAAGAACATTGGCTGGTAAATTGTCCTGTTTGAGCCTTTTGTATAGATTGCGTCTGCTCCTGCTTTGATTCTTGCCCCAATGATATTGCCACTTCTGATATCTTCAGCAGTCTTATTTTGTTTTTTAAGCCTATGTGGCACATTCAGAAATCACCTGGGATAACTTCAAACCTTCACAGATGTATGTGGGTGTATGTGTATTCTTTTGTTTTGTCTGTCATGCTTTTAAGTTGCATTTGTATCTGCATTTCGGAGTTCAAATATTCTGATCCATGAGCAGGTATATAGGGTTTGCCTCTAAGCATGAAGGAGTTATTCCTGATCAGTGGCAACATCATGATAAGGCACAATATGATTGCTCCTACTACTGCACTGTATTTAACCCCTGCTGTTTGTTCTAGTAACTTGACACTTGGATCTTTTATGCCAAGGAATATATATTACAGTGTCAGTTTCATTTTTTACTTTGACCCCTATTGGTCATGGTGCCTGGAATGCATCACCCTTAATGTGCAGTGAGTCTTTCATGATGAAAAGTGGCACCACTTAGTTGGTATTCCATATAGAGCATCAGGGACATTAATATTGATTTATTTCCTTGAAGCTTTCTGCCCTTTGTCTATTTTTTTTATTCATGATTATCTTCATTTCATACATAATATTAAAAATCAACAGCTTTTAAAACTCAAACTCACAGCCTATTGATTAAGTGACTATTGTTCAATGATTAAATGTTTTTTTATTTTTCTTTTAGGCTGTTAAAATCTCAAAATACATCATCATGGACATACTTATCATGGGCAAGTAGGCAAATGAAGCATGTCCGAGTCCAATTTTTACAAACTCGACATTTATTGCTGACAGACTCAGCATCAAGAGAGATTCATGGCATTTAGAATATTGTGTTTCACAATTCGTTCATTGCTTGCCAAGAAAGGGTGCAATGAGAGAAATGACTATTGATTGGACGCTAGGCACTCATTTAATCAATATTTGCTGTGAGCAAACAGCTTTAATAGAACACTTGCATCATGTTTTAATCCAAATGTGCATGTAAAACAATTAAGCTATATTTTATTTTATATAACATGTAATGCTGTATTGCAGTTACACAGAGGTACACAACAAAGAATCAAAAGCAATGAAAAACCTCTAGTGACTTAGCAATTCCAGTATCGGTGATCAATACACAGGGGAATTCAAAAAACAGCAGCAAGAAATGATGCAAGGTCAAAAGCAGTTAAGAGGTAAAAACATACAGCCCACAGCCATCAGTCTTCACTGTTACATGTTACACTGAGGACAAGACAAGGTAGCAAGATGACACTAATAAAAGGTGATTAGAAACAGATTAGGTTAATAACTGAGCAAAGCAGCGGATCAGCACACTGAAGATGGTGTTCTCTGGTGGATCGTTGGTGGAATGATGTCAATTTTAGTTGTGGCACGTGTATTTACTTTTGCAATTTACACCAGTTATGTTGTATGTTGCATATCTTGTGTTAACTTTGGTGTTATATTTTTTAAAGATTTTTATTTTTATTTTAAATGAGTAGAAAGGTAATAATAATAATAATAATAATAATAATAATAATAATAATAATAATTAGAATTATTATTATTATTATTATTATTATTATTATTATTATTATACACAGACAAGAGGTATTTTAGAATAAGACATGAATGCAGAAGTAGTGTGTATCCCAAATTAAACCCACTGTACATACTGTCTTTTTTTGCTCCACAAGCCTGTAAAATGTTAGTTAATTGGCCAGGATCTAGCCTGTGAGTCACATTTTGACAAGGCAACTAATTAGGATGTATTGGAGGAAAAGATCATGTCAGTGATAAGCAATGTACTGTACTGCACAGGCCAAAAGCTGAAAATATGATGGAGAAAGTAAAGTGCCAGGAGCTTGGATTTGGGGGTGGAATTAACTAAGGTGGCATGGAAATATTATGAATATATCTTGGTTACACAAAAGTGTTAAAAGTCAGCCATTTTCTGTCATCTTCAGTGAAACAAACAAAAATAAAAATAATAATAAAAAATATTAATCAAGCCTGCACTTTTAATTCCATGACCATTGCAATCTACTGTATTAAAAATTGTCTAATTATAAAAAAAAAAACCCCACCTCTGCATCTTCTCAGCGCATCGCAGCCCACTCACTAAATGAAGCACAAGGTGCTAATTAGCAAATATGTGATTGCAGTACAAACCTTCTGGCTTCTTGTCATTCCAACCTGATAGTGAAGGCTAAATATAGCACATGAAAATGTGATGAACTGTGAAAAAAAAAAAACAATAACAATATATTCCGGGTTCTTCACTTGTATGTAGTTCTCTAATATATTAACATGTTTCATACTGTATCTGGGTGGAAATTGCCTTATGACTCTAGGATTGTCTTTCCTTTGCTTGAATTTTGAGCTTAACCATAGGAACAACATTATTAAAAAACTACTCAAAGATTAGTTACCCTCCATAAGGTATTCTAATTTATATGCTGTACCCATTTTGCACTATTTAGCTATGATTCTTAAATAAATAAAGAAATCTTATGATTTTAACCTTTAAAAAAAGAAATATGTGTTACTGAAATACTATTTACTGTATATTCTCATGTTATTTAGACATGAAATGATCACATAGAAAGTTGCCTGTTATTCCTACTTGCACAGCACCATCCATCCATCCATCCTTTATACCGCTTATCCTCTGGAGTTCTGGGTAACCTGGAATCTATCCCACAAGGCTGGGTACACCCTGGACAGGATGCCAGGCCACAATCAGACACACACTCACAAACCCATTCCCACACTATTAAGAGATTTCAATCAGCCTACAATGCCTTTGGAGGCCTTTGGACTACCTGACAAAAACCCTTGAAGCACAGGGAGAACATGCAAACTCCAGACACACACATTGTGGAGGCAGGATTCGAGCCTCATCCTTGTAGGTGTGAGGCAAACATGATAATGCACAGCATCAGTTAATACATTGTTCTGTCTTTATTCTGTCTATACTCTGACTAAATCAGTGTTTTTTATTAATTGCTAATGCTGGCTGGATATTGGGTGTCCGGTAATATGCCTCAAATTTTGTTTCAGTCATGTCTGTATTTGAATTAAAGAAGCAATAAAAAAGCATCATAGCTTTCTATTAGTGACCGCTATTTTATACTGAATTTATATAACCAGATATTTTATATTGATCTGGGAAATCTATTGTTATAAAACAGCCCCTTTTGTACCACTGAAACTCTAGGCCCACCAAATCAAAGGCTGTGGGTGGCTGGTTTCAACAAGTACTGGGGAATTTGTCGGTCAGCAAACTTCATTTCCCAAAACACACTATGAACACCTACAAACATAGCTCCACAGAATTCACACATCTTGACACATAAAGCCTGTTTGTTGACACTGAACTCATTTTGGACTTCGCTTGTCTCGCACTAAAGGAAAGTAACTGCAATTGCAGGCTTCTCAACCCTCCACGTGATGGTTATGAGATAGACGGTTATTTTTGTTTAAGTTGTGTGTGATCTCTGCTTTCATTAACTTTATCTTAGATGTGATTATTAAAAAGTGTGAAAGAGTGAATTCACAGCAAGTTTATACAATTTTTAAATATGCCTTGTACCCACAATGTTTCATTTGCTTCTTGTGTTTTCCCTTTATCAGTGCGTTGTAATTTTGAACAATAAAGCAGAAGTATTTTGTCACAGAAAACATCAGTATTAGACTGGATGAAACTGCTGTATTTTACTGAAATTATCTGAGGATATATCCGGATAGACCATCAGGTTTCACAAACTATTAATTAAAGCATGTATATGGTTGCAATTGTGGGTCTAGGCTGTAAAATTGATTTATGATATATAATTGATTTAATAATATAGGAAGAAACCATGTAGAGTTGAAAAATATACTTTGTTTATACTATATATGCATTGAGGCAACTTAAGAAAGGAAAATGATCTGCCATTACATCTGTCAGCTTGTGACAGCAAAGAATTAATTATTAAATTTAATGATTTACTCTTATTTCTATTTTATTTTATTTTATTTTATTTTATTTTATTTTATTTTATTTTATTTTATTTTATTTTATTTTATTTATTTATTTTTCCCCTCCCCTTTCTCTGTTTTTCTTCTTTTGTAAAGCTGCTTTGAGACAATGTTCATTGTAAAAGGCGCTATACAAAATAAATTGAATTGAATTGAATTGAAATTTAAAAAAACATTATTATTCCACAAATAAATCAAGTATTGTAATCTTGTCAAAGCTTTATTTAGAGAATTCCATGTCACATTTGTTTTCTTCTGGATAACAGTTTAATGGAAAACATAGTAACTGATCGAGCACAAGCCAGAGTATATAATGCAAAAGAAATCACGTATATAAAGAATAAAGCAAATTATTTTAATTCTGAAAGGCAGGCTTATTAACAAAATTTAGTCATGAATTTGGTTTAAATGCTACTTTCTTTCTAATTTGCTCAGCCCTAAATTGCATGTGGTGCCACAAAGGAAGTTTAAAAGCTCGTGCAACTCATTAAGAGACTTTAAAGATTTTCACTGTAACCCATAAAAATGTTACTTGTTTTGTTTGTCCTTTTGAAGTAGAAACTCTTCAACACCTGCATTAACTCTGATTTGGGTGAATAAGGCAGCATAAAGTGATAATAAGCTCACAACTTAATAAATTGGTTAAATAAAATATTCTCAGTATATTGTAGTCATTTACTAGAATTAATAAGACATCTTGCAAGAATGAATAAAAGTTCAAAAAACATATAGTATATTTGTGGAATGGAAAGGAGTGACCCTACTATTAATCATTCTAAATTAAACAAGTGAATTCAGAAGTAATTGCTATAAAAAACCTTTTTAGCATTTGAAACAGTTATTTTCCAGAGAATCATTTCCAGACCTTATATAACTTAAATGATCTGTAAGCATACCTATTGAACCTATATAGTGCATTTACCTATTGTGCCAAAATTATTTCTAGCACTTATCTGATAGTTGGTTTACTGTTTAAAGAGCCACAAACTGCTGTTTTTCCTTCTTCACAGCCAATTTCATAAAGAATAATATGTCATTAATATGTAAACAGTAATAAGTCATTCATATTACTATTGTTTATCATTAGTATTTAAAAGAATAGCAAAGCATTTGCATTTCCTAACAACTGACAGTAATAAGCCAAGATATTCAGATTCAGATACATTGCCACTAATGGGGTCATTACACAACTTTACAAGACAAAGCAAGGCCGAGTTCAAGGCCCATAGTAACAGGTAATTCCTCAATTCAGGGATGTCACTTCAAAAGTCGCATTAGCATTTTCAACCTGATAGGGAAAAAATGACATTAGTTTCCATAATAAATTAATTTCGTGCAAGCAATAATTGTAAGAACTCCGTATCATTACTGAATACACATTCAACGTTTTAAGCATTCGACATATTAGCATGCAATAATTTTACAGAAGTCTGATGGTTAACATGACAACAACTTACGTGAATAATCCCAAATGTATTCATGAAAACATCTCCAGAGATCTCAATTGTGGACACTTGGATTGTAGGAATCTTTACTTCAAAATGACTAAATCCCTGCCCATTTATAGTTACCTAAACAGATACAGAAAACAATTAAATGTGTAAAAATGCAAATGACTATACATTTATTAGGTATTCTTTCCTTTTGCTTCTGTAAATGTCTTACATAAACGTTTCCTGGAGTAATAAGCATGAATACATCAAAAGCTTCCCCCTCAGCAAATATTGCTTTGTCTTCACTTAGTTCTTTTTGCCACTGCCCTGTGCTGCGGCTATTAAAGACAACTGATCCTAGGGTGATCTTGAAGAGGAAAGCAACGTCATCATCTTTCTGTGGCCCGGTCTTTAGAGTTATTGCAAAGCTGCAAAGGACATATAAAATCTTTTAGGTCAAAGAAATATAAAATTTCTCTTAATGGATGTAACTGTATGTATCAGTACACTAAGATGTTTTCTATTATGATTGATTTCTATTGTGGCTCCATGTGACTGTGAAGGGACATTGTGATTAGTATTATAAGAGCATACCCTTTGGAACCTAAAGGAACTACACCTTGGAAAAACAAAGCCATTCCAATTTTTAATCCTCCAGGAATTGTGGTCAAATACGGCTTGTCCTGTTAAGATCATAAACGTTTTTGTGAAGCTCATGCAATATCTTTAATTATAATGTTTCATAAGTCACTGGCACTACTTAACTGCTTACTTCACAGTTTATTTAAACATTCTTTAGATGATAATGAACATTTTGATTTTGGATTTTTAAACCACATGCTTTTTTACTCACAGGTTTACAGACTGGATATTTTATATCTGACTTCATGATAGAAAGCTCCCAGTCTGAAATGCCAGAGCTTTGTTCTTTACTGAATGAAGATGCACTCCAGTTCTGAGGGAACAAATGAAGCAGAATATTTAACACTTATGTCTCTTTATTCGATTCTTTTCCGATAATATACGAATACTAAGCTTTCATATATAGATGTTTGTACTTGCTTAAAGCTTGACATTGCATTTATTTCTAGTAAGAAGCAAATTATATGTCAATTAAATAAGATGACTAGAATATGTGTAAAAATAGGTTACTTTACATGTTCACTTGCTATGGTAACTTTTTTTTGCAGTACTCGTGAATGAAAATTTTAAGTTTATTCATTTAAAATGATCTAAAAACCCTGGACAGTTTAAACATTTCTGAACATTGTGCTTTCCTGTCTTCATACACACTGTATACAAAATCAAATGACTTTGACTTACAGGAACAATACCAATGGTGTCTAGAACGAAATCTCCATTAATGTAAATTGTAGACACTCTTGCCAATTGTATATTGTGTTTGAACACAAAACATCTTCGGCCATTCATATATACCTGACAGGAAAACAGTTGTCAGGATATAACTTACTTTATTCACATGAATTTTATTTAATTGCAATTTAATCTGCATACCTCATAGTTTTCATTTTTGACGACTATGAATACTGCAAAGATTGAACCCCTGTACAAAGGACACCCATATTGAAAACTGCCAGTCAGCCAAGATTTGTGCTTAGCTGCTGAACACTCACAACCCTCATTGGGCTTAAGCAACAACTGAAAAGCAGTATCATCATAATCTCGTGCCCCAGTCTTAAGGCTAAAAATAATGCTGTGAAGAAAAGTAAAGTATATTAAAAAAGAGTATAAAATATAAAGGATATTATGTATCAAGCATATATAATGATTGGGTGGATTTGTTGTGTAAATAACATGAATTCTTACTTGCCTAGCTTTTCAGACACAACCCCTTGAAGGTAGAACGCCATTCCTACTCTTATTTTACCAGGGATTGAAGGGATTGATAGGGAATTTTCTGTGATGAGTAAGTAAAGCTCCACAGTTATGAATTCATTACATTACTCAAGACTGAAAACATTACATATGATAAGACCCCTCACATAACACACAAATACGTCTGACTGTAGATGTTTCATCCTACTGCATAATCTTAATGATTCATTTGACACAATCGAAGTAATATTTGCTCAGATTTATTTGCTCAGATTTTATATATACATAAATTATATATAATTTTATATAAAATTAAATTTTAGATTTTTTATAAATATAAATTTTTATTTCTATTATATAATTTTCTAGTTTTTCTATACACTAACATCAGACACACACGGTTTGTCACATCATATAATATGGAAAGCTTACTTTTTTTTTATTTTGCCTATTTGGCTTGTTTAAAATCTATTTTTAATCTATTTTTAATTTAATATCAGAATTTCCATGCAATTTGCATATATGCAAATGCAGCTAAAAACAAGCTGCTCCTGCTGTGTCATTGAACATAAAAAAAACATACACTTACACTATATGTACTTATATTTTCTGGATTTTTAAGCTTCATAATACATAGTAAATGTAAAATGTAAAATAAATGTATCTTTAATAAAATAATAATAAATATTGATACTTACAGGGTTGTTCACTATATTTTACCTCTGACTTGATGGTTGAAGGTTTCAACCAGGAGGAGCCCAGGTTGCCCAACAATTGGGTCCTTAGTTCATTAACAAGGGATAAATGATTTCCGTTCTGTTGAGAACAAAATGATGTGATGTATATATGCAGCATATTCTTGTATATTACATAGATACTTTTATATACTTGTAATTTTTTTCCCCATATATGCATGATAAGTCAAATATGCAGATAGAAAATAGGGAAAAAAGAGAAAAACTGAAAATCTTTCACATCATCTCTGCACCTGCACCTCTATATGGCAAATAATTAAATGTATAGTATAACAAAATTAATTTTGTTAATTTCATTGCATGCACCAAATATGATTTTTTCATTTTCTCTACACTGCAAAAAAAAGCATATCTTAGCAGTTGAAGATATGTTGAAGATTATCAAATCTGTCTAGTATTTCTTATTATCATATTACAATAAACCAAATATATGATTATTAAATCTATTTAAAAGAAGCAAATTTATCTACCAATAGAGTAAGAAAATTTGAAGCTTGAAACAATCAATAATCTAAAAATTTTTTCACTGTAATCTTTTAATATGAAATACTTGACAATAATATAAAGACTATATTCCCTTTGCAATTTAACATGTATTCACTTGCTAAGACATGGAAATAAGCAGTCCAAAATCATTAATGCATTACAAGAAAGAAAAAGAAAAAGAAAACTGACCCATGTCTGGCCCAAAAAAAAATGTAAATCTTCCTTTGGGGGAGTAGAGGACAGAATTGCTGACTTCACTCACTCCCACTTCACTGATTGCTCTGTACCGGATACAGAATTGACTTCCAAGCTCAAAGTCAGGCAGTGTGAAGGTTTCCTGAGCATCAGGAGTCTCTATGGCTTCCCATTTTTCAGCAGCATTTGAATCAGTGGCTTGTATTAACCTATATTCCACTCTAAACTTTATTGTTGTTCCAGTCAGGGACTTCTGGAGCTTCAGGATCAAATTTTTGTTCTGGATTTCAAATGTAGGTGGTGGTGGTTTGGACACAGGCTCAAACATTTTGTCCACCAGT
Source organism: Hemibagrus wyckioides (assembly GCF_019097595.1). Classification (NCBI taxonomy): domain Eukaryota; kingdom Metazoa; phylum Chordata; class Actinopteri; order Siluriformes; family Bagridae; genus Hemibagrus; species Hemibagrus wyckioides. Next base: position 6,347,021 of record NC_080725.1, read on the forward strand.
TTTCCCTTTCTATATAGGTGGATGCAGGTTCCAAGATTGGAGAGGTCTGGGATTGAGACAATGACAAACCTGGTCTGTGCCTCATCTTTATTAGCCTGGAAAAAACTTCTGAAAAGAGAATGGTTATCTTTTGTCTTCTCCATTATTTCACGATTTTGGAACCAGCCCTGGAAAACATCTAAGTCTGCTGACTCAGGAATTGTAGACAGGTTTTCAAATTCATCTACTTTCAGAAATTTAGTCAGTGTTGACAAACATGGATTTTCATTTTTCTGAGAGTTGAAGCAAAAGCACACCACATTATCAACACTGGGATCAATGAGAATGTTGCTGAGAATGTGGCTGAGTGTTTGACAACTGGGACACCACTCACTTGCTGAGTATAGAGTGCCAGCAGATTTTGTTCACTCTGATTATACTCTAACCACTCATTCAGTTTCTTGGGTCTAAAGGGGGAGTTGTGATGGAATTTTACAATGCCTGACAGTGCCTGTTCCTCCATCGTTCCACCCCGAATAGCTGGAATGAGCTTACACTTTGCTTTTAGGAACATCACCTTGTAGTCTACTAGCAGGTTCTGAAATGTCTTCATCCTTAGTTTGACATCCAGGAAATCATTCACTTTTGTATTGGTTATCAAGTCATTGCACAAAATCTCTGCATTTCCCAGCTCCTCCAATATAGCTTCTGCTTTTGTGATCAGTGTATTATGAATCTCCCTCTGCAGTATAGCTGCTTTTTTATTCAGTAGTGCAAGGGGATACAGCCAAACTTTCATTGGCACAGCATCATTCTCCCTCTTCCTCAGGAGAGACGGAAGTGTCTTGTATACATGCAGGGCCTCCAGGTATGTAGTGGGGTTTAGCTCACCATAGAATGTATATTTGATACTGTCAGACATCTTTTTTTTCATGATCATTCATTTTTAGAGCACCACCTCCCTCAACAGAGAGTGAAGGAATCTTTCTGACCACTACGTTTAAGTTTCCCTCGATTTCTTCATTGTCCTCATTTTCACTGGCTGCTATCTCAAACACCATGAAAGCCTGAGCTCCATACAGTACAGCTGTAACAACATGGGTGGCAGTTCCATCCTCAAACACTTTTGGGTAGATGACGTTTCGCAGCTGGCTTATAGTCAATTGTTCAGATTTTGTTGTATGGTTGTACTGCAGAGAAACACGGCTTTGATGTGCTGAGGATTTTTTATCACGTATGTACCGGGTCGAGCTAGCAACATCCACCAAACCACCCAGGATGCTAGCTTTAAGCAAGGCATTTACATTTAGGAGATTGGTTTTATCACTGAGAGTGTCAGATGCAGAAAAATTCAGGTCAGTCTTGGACTGTCGACATGAAGCCAAACAATTACATAGTGTTTCTTTATCCCATAAAGTAATACCTGAAATGAGCAAGAGATGTCACAAGCTGCATCAGTCACAAAAAAAAAAAAAAGTAAAACATTAATTTAAAGGAAATTTTGTTAATCACTTCATTATAACAGGATAAGTAATGTGTTTCAGTTTTCTTTCCTATTAACACCTGACAGGATAAAAGGCAACCTTGCTCTTATCAATTATTTGGGTGGCTTATTCTTAATACATGCTCTAATTATGTTGAAATATAATGTTCTAAGTGTATTCCTCTGTACTCATTGAGTTACCTTTCATTTAACAGTAAAATTAAGGGATGTTAAAAACTACAGGATCTTTAATGAAGGTGTCACTGCGGCAGTCATACAAAGTGCCAGGATGCAGAGGCCTTCCCAGGGCTGGTATCTCAATGATTTTTGATGTCATGACTGTCAAAAATACAGTTACTAAAAGTCACATAAGCTCAATCATATGGTTAATTGTTTGTATTTAAAACCAGTATTGATGTCAGGAACAGCTGGACAGTTCCCTGCCAGGCCCAGAGAGGGCGCTGGCAGGTGAACCTTGGAAGCCTGCTTCTTTGTGTGTCTTTTGTTATGCCCTTCCTATTGTTCCTATCCTGATTGTGTCACCTGTATCCCATTAGCCCTAATGTCTACCCCTATAAATAGGGATCCTTGTGTTTGTGTCCTTGTCCATGATTGTTATCTGTTGGGGTTTTGTTTGCTAGGTTCCATGTCCAAGCTAAGGTCTAGGTTTTGTTTTCGTTTTGTTTTGTTTAGTTAACCACGCCATGTCTTGTGTTACGTTTGTTTCCCTGTGTCGCGTCTTAAATGTAATAAAAGCAGTGCTTCGCTGAATCCTGCGCATGGGTCTCCTTACACTGTGTGCTGGTGTGCGCACACACACCACGGGCGTCTGGGGTCGAGGCCCGCATAGGGTGGGGGTCCCAGACGTTACAATTGAAGTGCAGAGACAGAACAATAATAAATGGGTTTGACTTAATGACTATAGTGACATAGCATTAATAATATAAAAATAATAGAACAAGAAATAGAGTTTCTCACCAGGTCTGTTTTTGTCAAAGAAAAATAATTTCAATAAAGTTGACTATAGATATGTTGTTGTTCCCAGTCTCTCAGGTTTTAACGAGTTTCCTTTTATCCATGGTTTTTCAGACATTTATAGCCCCGGTAACTTTTTAGACTCAGCACAAAAAAGTCACCACAGGAATTCATAACCAATTATAGCAAATAACCTTTTTGACCTGTGGCTGATCCACCCACTTAAAAAAATAATGGCTGTGCTTCCCTCACATATGTGTGGTTTCAGATGCTATAACTAATAAATACACAATACACCAGATAAAATAGTTAAAAAATAAAAAAGCTTATCAACACTAATTTAAACATCACTGAGTCCTTACAGCATGAATAAAAGAAATGCTTTCTTGCCATAAAGTGGCTGTGAAAATAAATATATAATAGTCCGTTAGGGAAATGAAGGATGCTTAGTTGAAGCATACATCATTAGTAAATAAAATATAATGGGGTCAACCCCACATATTTCAAGACATTTTACACATTTTAAAAAATTACTTTAACATCTTGTCATGCTTAAGACTAGCAAATCCTACAATTTGTGTTCCACAGCATCAGACCCAGACAGATTCCATTTAACCCAAACCAGTGCTTGAGGTGAGAGATTAATTTGAGTCTAATGAGGAAGTTTGAGCTTGTGTTTGCCACCAATTGCCATCTGCAGATGACAGTTTTCAGGCAAAGTAAGCATCATTTTCTACATTGCTTATGTAGTGAGAGCCTCTATGGACTTTGAAAGGAAATGTGGTTACTTCTCATATACTGGGAGGCTTACAGTCTGAAATAAAATTGGGTACAGGGTGGCTGCTGTTATACTGATGCTGGTGGGTGAAGAATTGATTCACACATTGATTCAGCACATTAGGCCTCACAACTTCCGAGTCCTTCCCATGATGAATTACTAGAGTTCTTTTTAAGTAACGGTGGTTTTGGTGATGTTGATTAGTTGCAACATGCAAAAAGCATTTTAAAAAGTTTTGTACATTGCATGGAATTTTAATGACTATTAGCATCTCACACAAATCACTGAACTTTTGTAATATAATACAGTATATAATATAGTATGTAGTTATGCTATAGTTATATTAGATTTTATGAAAAATGTATGCCAACTCAGCATTTCAGTTAATAATAATTTATTATATTATAATTTACATCTACCAAAATATTGCCACAACTAATCCTTACTGTACATAGAAAAATATTTGATTACTGTATTTATATTTTGAATATTTGATGAAAGGTCTCTTGGGAAAGTACTTGTTTAGTGATATTTGAAAACAAAATATGTCCTTAAGTAAATGAATAGTCTTGCCACAGAGCCTCAAGGAATTATTTATTTATTTATTTATTTATTTACTGTCTTTTGATATATGGTTGTTTGCTTCTTACTGTCATCTCAGAGTTTTTCCTTGGCTTTGTCACCTCTGGTTTGCTCATTAGAATATAAATCTGATATAATGCTGCCCTGTGAGTATTTATGCCTACTGTTAAATGTTCTATATAAATAAAATGTAATTGAATTGAAGTGTATTAGCCATTCTTCCACAAATCTGATAATCATTGTCAATCCCTGTGTAGCCCTTGTATTCCCGAGATTAATTGCAAAGCTGTACTGTCCCTGTAGCCAAAGTCTGTTAATGTATTTCTCAATTAATGTTCAGTAATTTTTCAATAGTCATTATCTTTCACATTCAAGTTCAAGTTCATAATCTACCTTCTGACAATTCATTACTATGCACAGTCTCTTACAGAGTACTGAATACAAACTGTTCTGTGAGTTCATGTTGACCAATTTGTAAGCATCAGTTATAAGCATATTGACATTGTCATGGGAAAGCACTTGAACAGAGAAATTTTTACAAACAAATCAACTCAACCATTGATGATTTTAAGCAAATGAGCAGTCTTGCCACAAAGCCTTAGGGGACAATGTTATTACTATCTTTTTTATCATTCTAAAATTTATGCTGAAACATCAGTGTGTGTGTGTGTGTGTGTGTGTGTGCAAGTAAGTGAGTGAAACTGTGTTGTAGTTACAATAAAAAGCTGATTTTAAAAATTGTGAGTAAATTAATTCACACATATTTCTTTATCAGTGTCTTCATATCCTCCAGTTAAGTAGCAGCTTAAAAAGATATGACAAGGTGACAAGTCTGAAGCTGTGAAGCTGGCTTCTTAGTCACCAGTTTCTTATTTTGATGTTTTGTTTCCATATATATGTATATATATATATATATATATATATATATATATATATACACTATATTGCCAAAAGTATTCACTCACCTGCCTTGACTCGCATATGAACTTAAGTGACATCCCATTCCTAATCCATAGGGTTCAATATGACGTCAGTCCACCCTTTGCAGCTATAACAGCTTCAACTCTTTGGGGAAGGCTGTCCACAAGGTTTAGGAGTGTGTTTATGGGAATTTTTGACCATTCTTCCAGAAGCGCATTTGTGAGGTCACACACTGATGTTGGACGAGAAGGCCTGGCTCTCAGTCTCCGCTCTAATTCATCCCAAAGGTGTTCTATCGGGTTGAGGTCAGGACTCTGTGCAGGCCAGTCAAGTTAATCCACACCAGACTCTGTCATCCATGTCTTTATGGACCTTGCTTTGTGCACTGGTGCACAGTCATGTTGGAAGAGGAAGGGGCCAGCTCCAAACTGTTCCCACAAAGTTGGGAGCATGGAATTGTCCAAAATGTCTTGGTATGCTAAAGCATTCAGAGTTCCTTTCACTGGAACTAAGGGGCCAAGCCCAGCTCCTGAAAAGCAACCCCACACCATAATCCCCCCTCCACCAAACCTTACACTTGGCATAATGCAGTCAGACAAGTACCGTTCTCCTGGCAACCGCCAAACCCAGACTCGTCCATCAGATCGCCAGATGGAGAAGCGAGATTCGTCACTCCAGAGAACGCGTCTTCCCTGCTCTAGAGTCCAGTGGTGGCGTGCTTTACACCACTGCATCCGACGCTTTGCATTGCACTTGGTGATGTTTGGCTTGGATGCAGCTGCTCGGCCATGGAAACCCATTCCATCAAGCTCTCTGCGCACTGTTCTTGAGCTAATCTGAAGGCCACATGAAGTTTGGAGGTCTGTAGCGATTGACCCTGCAGAAAGTTGGTGACCTCTTCGCACTATGCGCCTCAGCATCCGCTGACCCCGCTCCGTCAGTTTACGTGGCCTACCACTTCGTGGCTGAGTTGCTGTCGTTCCCAAACACTTCCACGTTCTTATAATACAGCTGACAGTTGACTGTGGAATATTTAGGAGCGAGGAAATTTCACGACTGGATTTGTTGCACAGGTGGCATCCTATCACAGTTCCACGCTGGAATTCACTGAGCTCCTGAGAGCGACCCATTCTTTCACAAATGTTTGTAAAAACAGTCTGCATGCCTAGGTGCTTGATTTTATACATCTGTGGCCATGGAAGTGATTGGAACACCTGATTCTGATTATTTGGATGGGTGAGCGAATACTTTTGGCAATATAGTGTATATATATATATATATATATATATATATATATATATATATATATATATATATATATATATGTATATATATATATATATATATATATATATATATATATATATATATGTATATATATATGTGTATATATATATATATATATATGTATGTATATATAGACTGTGTTATTTTTGTTTTTAATGCAACTATGATACCGCTCCATTGTTTCTGCCATGTTGACCAATAGAGATTTAATGTGAATTCTTTCTAAGATTCACATTTTTCTAACATGTTCTCACAAGCAAAATTATGGTCTTTGTTTCCAAATGCTACAAAACACACACTAATGTAAAGTTACATACATGCTCAATACAGATCTGATTGCATCATAAGGCGTAATCATGTAATGTTTAAATGTGTGTTACAGATCGGGTAAGAAAAGGGAATCCCAGGCTTGCTTGTAAATATGCAGTTCTGCTTACCTTCATTGCCTTTATACAAGATGTGCATTATTTCCCACCATAATTCATTAAAGGATGATTTGAATTAATGTCTCAAAAGAACCCATTTGTTTTGCATAGCTTACACAAATGTTCAGCTAATAGAGAGTCTTGAGCCAAAAATCCAAACTGCCTTTATGGTATATATGGTATATATATATATATATATATATATATATATATATATATATATATATATATATATATATATATATATATATATATATATATATATATATATATATATATATATAGCAGGGTGTACTCCAGGACCAGGGTAGAAATCCTGAAGACTGACTAATGAGATCCAAGGGTCATTTCTGAATCTCTGCCCCGTTGGTCTTAACAAATGTGACCCGGCCTCTGGTTGACACTCAGCCTTTCAGTTAAATTCTAATTGCTCACATTTCAATCTGCTGGAAAAAAGTAAATCCCTTAAAATAAATTTTCTAACTCTTTCTCTTTCGTCTTGTGAGCAGGTGTCAGTGGGTGACTAACTATCAAGGTACTATGGTTTCCTGCAAAATAATTATTTAAATGTATGTATTAAACGGTAAATATTCATCCCTTGATTTATTTTGAGACTCTTGTTATGTTATGGTCTTGGGGCAAATGTAAAATCTAATAGAAACAACCATCCTTATAACAAAGCATGAGATTTGGATTTATAATTTGGATTTGGATTTATAAATAATTCTTTCATTGCTGAAAAAAGCCATCAATTCTCTGTATGACATCATCCAGCAGAGCTAAATTACAAAACTAAACCGACAAAGCAACATGAGCTCTCAGGTGAGACAAAATTTCCACCAGAACTGTGAAGCTGCCATCAACCGGCAAATCAACCTGGAGTTGTAGAGCTCCCCTCCCCTACTTCTACAGAGACGACCAGATTCTGCACATCTTCGCCAAGTTTTTCCGCAAGCACTCTGCAACCATCACAACCAAATGTGCTTGTTAAACATCGCATGCCAGATGTAATCACCGCTTTGCTGCTATGCTGCTAACAGCATTAGCTCTTGTGGGAATGCTTTATGTTATATCTTTGAATGTGGACAGCAATAATGAAGTAAGGTATTGATGTTCAGTGAAGAGGCCTGGGATGCAGTCTACATTATAATTCATCACAAAGGTGTTCAGTGGTCTTGACATCAGCGCTCTTTGCAGGTCACTTGAGTTCTTCCACTCCAGCCTCTCTTTGTAATTGTCATGCTGGAACATGCTTGGGCCCCTTAGTTCCAGTGAAGAGAAACTGCAATGCCACAGCCTACAAAAACATTCTACACAGTACTACACAATCGTGTGCTTCCAACTTTGTAGCAACAGTTTCAGAAAGAACCAGATATGAGTGTGATGATCAGGTGTTCATAATCTCTGTCCACATGCTGTGGACATTCCCAAGAACTCTGCAGTAAAGGCCAGTACCACATTATGTCAAGGAGAATGCAGTGTATTTGAAATATCCAGATTAAATAACCATATGTGAATATTAAAATATGTGATTTTGCATTCTGCACTTAGTAGATTGGATTTTACTTGCTAATAAACTTTACCTAATTCCTTAATCCCAATTGAGCAACAGCAGTTAGAGAAAAAAAAACTTCATGTTACATTTATTTATATTCATTTATGGAGAAAACTCAGGAAAGACCTGACTGTTTGAGCAGCTGTCCTCCTCAGCAGGCACTGGAAATTATAATTAAACAAACATTCTAACTTGACTTGGGCAATATAATTATATTCATATCACAAGATATTGCATTGCCACAAAATCCAGTAATGTTTCCCCGTTCCCCATCTCTGTGTTCTGAACAGGTAAAAATATATATATATATATATATCAATACTTCACAACCCTAGCTATAATATAACTATAATACAAGACCAATTTTGATTTAAAACAGGTCAAATCCTTGTCACATTAACTAATCAGCCCTTCAGGCTATGTGAGTGTCCTCCCAACCGCTGATAGAGAGGTGAAAAAGGATTCATTCAGCTCAGAGAACCTGTCTTCGTCTGACAAGACCTGCTCATTTTTTCCATAAAATGTCACTCCTGGATACAGTTTAGATCCTCACATAGAATAGTGTATCATGCCATACCAGCTAGTTACTCATCTGTACATTCCTCCCACAAAATGTTCTCCCTATTTTTTTCTTTTTTATTTCTCCACCAACAGCTACTAGGGAAAGCAAAGCCTATCATCTCCTTTCTCTCAGCCAGCAACATATGAGCTCATAGATCCCTGTGATTGGCTAGTGCTTCTGTGATTGATACGGAAGAGACAGTATACCATCCCTCCCTCCCTGAGAAAAGGGCAAATTTTGCTGTCTTGGACTTCTGGGCCACGGATGGCTGTGGCATCATTCAGATTTGATCAAACAAACTCCTGAAAACATTCTCTGTTGTTTGTACTTCGCAAATAGACTGGCTGATCTTGAGATTATTATGCTGAAGGATTTGCATTTATCCTCATATTCAGACTCAGAGCACCATAAAAAATTTAAATACTGATATTTATATTTGGATATATTTATATGGATTATTTACTACTTGGATATATTGATATGGATTTATCTATGTGTCAATTCTTACAATACAATAACATGCCATTTTAAGGGCTTCCTATAATAATAATGGACCTATGCAGGTCAGCCACCCCAACAATGGACTTTTCTCACTGTTGAGGTCAGGGAAGCGCTTCCGCTTCCTGAAGGCCAACACTGAGACTGAGGAGAAGCTTCTTCCCACAGGCTATACGGTCTCTCAATCAGAACCTCACATGGAACTCAACTGATTTGACCTACTATGCTCCTACACACACGTGTTGGAACTCCAACCAACCACACCGGACATTTGCACATTACAGGACTGTGGCACACAATAAACACACAAATGTACATCGGCACATTTGCACATTTCAAGACTGTGCACACAATACAAACACATAAACATACATGTTGCACAGTCTGCTCCCGTTTACATACAAAGAGGACTTATGCACATCTGCACAAAATATATATATATATTCTTTTTATATACATATTCTATATACGTATATACCATACCTTACTTTATTTTTATTTATTATATTTTATTGTATTTTTATTCTATTTTATTTTTTACCTACTGTGAACTTGTTTTTATATTTTATATTTTGTATTTTTAGTATAATTCGTATTCTTATATTTTATATTTCATATTTTTATATTTTATCCTTGTCTTTTGTTCTGTCCTTATTCCTTTTCCTTTTCCTGTGAAAAGGAAGAAAGTGAATCCTTATGTAAGACACAGTATTTTATTTCAACAGTGCTGTATACACTGTAAACTCGGCTAATTTGATTGTACTTAAACCATTTGAGGCAAGTGACTGCCTCAATTGCTTTAAGTAATCGACAGTAGAAAAAATTTATTTGCTTAAGTAGAGTCAACTTAAATGTAAAATAGTCAGAACTTAATATATTAAGTCAAATATACATAAAACAATATGTGTACTAAAATAATTGGGATAGAAAAATTCCACTTCAGTTAGTTTTTTTTTTTTTGTGAATGACCACACAATGCAGTACATTTTTATTTTTTATTTTATTGAAACATATTACAAAGCAACAACAAACAAATAAGCTTTAAACAGCTTTAAATGACAAGAATAGTTAGAATAATACCTATAACAGGTAATTGATTGTGAGAAAAAATGTCTGCAGCAAAATATAAGAATAGACTGTAGTTCTTATATTTTGCTGCAGACATTTTCTCTCACAATCACTTTGAAACACCCTAAAACTACCTTTCCAAATTTTCAAGTTTGGAAAATAAAAACACTTACTGTACCATGTAGCAGCATATAAGTGCATACAAAAGGAGAAACAGTATGATTATTTATACCTCTCAGTGCAGTCTAATTGTGCCACACAACAAAGCAGGCACTGTTAGTATTAAGAACAACTGTGCAGTCATCACAAAAGTGTCTTACACTCCAAGCTCATGTTTCTGCTTTTGAATCTTGGATGATAACTGCCTTAAACTTTAAGTGGCACAATATGTTACAACATTCAACATGAAACCATTTTGTTTACAGCAGGGGCTCCCAAACCAGGTCCTCAAGTCCCACTGCCCTGCTTGTTTTCCAACTAACCCTGCCCTGCACACTGCTGATTACCTGGATTGGGTGTGTTCAGTCAGGCATGGTAATTGGAAAACAAGCAGGACTTTGGGCCTTGAGGACCAGAATTTGGGAACCCTTGGTTTACAGGAACTTTTTTTTTGGAATGTAAATCTGCTTTACCTGCTAAATATACAAACTGCAACTTTCTAAAATGTGTCCTCTGTTAGAACAATTTCAGTTCTAGTTAAACAAACATTTTTAACAATCACATATATTACAAGAAAAACATTAGAAACATATTACAAAATGAGCAACAGCAAGAATATTTGAAATTGTGCCATGATGATAGATGTGTCTTACACTGCAAGATCGTTCTTCAGCTTTTGAACCTTTGGTGGTAGCTCACTTCGACCTACGTTTAGCATTACCTGCTGAATAAAGATAAAAGTGTTTTTCATGCACTTCAGGTACTCCAAGTGGAGTGCATAGGTATAGCCAAACAAGAGGCACATAGTTCGAGGCAGGTTGCTGAGTGCATCCATTACAAGGCTGCCCTCTAGGATAATTCGCACTCTTGAGGGGTTCAGTTGTGGTGATGCTGGGCTTGTGGCTCTGTTGTCCTCATAGCAGAGAATTCCCACTGGAATGTCCAAGGATTCTCCATCATTAAGATTCTTCGTTGTGTGAGATACAAGACAATAAAAAGGAGTAAATAAAGTAGTAAGGAGGAATAAAGAGTAGGGCAATAAATGAGACTAATATTAAAAGTGGGCATGAAATATAAAAAATACCATGCTGCTTTTGTATGTATTGGAGTCAACCTCAAATTTACATACATTCAGATGTACACATATTTCTAACTAGGAAAGTTTCAACTGTTTCTAATTTGGAGTACTTAAACAAAGAAAACAACTCACCAAGTTCACCAAGAAAATGGTCTCTTCTTTACTGCAGTCACCTGGCATTTAGAATAGTCCAAAAGTGTGAAAAACAGAAAAATGCAAATGCTGTTTTTTTCAACTGCATGTTACTACAGTTAAGTTCCAGGCAGAAAACATATTTGTCCAAGGAGAAGGTAAATTGCAGAAAAGACCAAATTTACTCTGTGAAATTAAGAAAAAGGTGCAATTTTCTCAATGTCCTCCAACAAACAAACCCAGACTAGTTTTGAATCTTGAGCCAATCAGCTGCCATAGGGGTGTGGCCTTAGGTAAAACTTAATAGTTTAAGTTTTTTAAACTTAAGTACACCTAGTGATTGTTTCATGTACTCATACTGTTTAAGTAATGCAATAAAACTCATTTTTTAAAAGTGATATTTACTCAAACTGTTTGCATAGAAACAACGTTTGGGTTAACAGTGTAGCTTCAAAAATCAGTTTAGACTTGAAATACATTGATGAATGCAAGACTGTGTTAAGACATCCACAGAGATTATACACACAAGCGCTTGAGTCTTCTAGTCTATGGGCATACTTTTCATGTTTTAAAGAAAGTATTACATTGAATTTACTTAAAATATACAAAATTCTCAGACTTATTTATTGATATATATATTTTAGGGTACATTTAGGACACCCTGACTTGTAAATCTCAAACATAGATGAACTTAACATATTGGTAATTCATACTCAAATTATTTGCTAGTGTTTTGAGAGTTGATTGCAAGTCGGCACGACTGGGAGTGAGGAGAAAGGCTTTATTTGGCACTATTTTAGCAGGTTTCTTTTTTTTTTTTTTTTACAATTCATCCCTTATTCCAGGCCTAAAGACTCGTCTTCCTAATTGGGACTCAAACTCAGTGGTAAGTGTCATAATACAGTCTACAATGTCTTCACAGTCATCACAGATCTCTAGAACAAGGCAGGCAGGTACGTGTTTTCATAGCTAATAAAGATTCCAACTGCAATTGCTTCAGTATGTTTAATGGATGATAAACCAGTCTAAAACCAGCCAGTGGGTGGAAGGAGGATCATGGAGTTTGAAGAGGCACTTCACCTTAAATGAAAGATCTTCCTGAGCATTTCCAGAGGTGTTAATCCTCAAGCTGCTCTAGAAGCTCTTCTCTTTCGCTTGTTAGTTCAGAGAAAAATATACAGGTAAGACTTTATTATTCCTTCCAACTGGCAGTCCAGTGTTCTTTACTATTACTATTATCTACAGTGCTCTATACTCATAAAGGTTTTATCAAGGGAATTGCACAGACTGTGTTATTTGGACCTGAACCAGAGTTCAGGGTGATAAACTTTGATAATATGATAAACTATTCCTGAATGGCAAAAATAAGCAATGTTTATTTTGGTTTAATTAAAATATCTGAGACGTAAATGTCATTCTGAAAAGTCTAAACACAGCCAAGACATCCTGCATACTAATTGATCAGCACAGTAAACAAGGGTGAGTAAAATTCCTTATTGTAATAATTAGAGAATTGCACCAGATGTCCTTATCATTCATTACAAATCAAAACAATCTGTGTTCAGTGTTGAAGTGACTCATCTGTTTATTATCTGCATTGTATTCTCCTCAAACTTAGATTTATGTCATCAAACTCTCAAGTGAGTCTACAATATAACTTTATTTAATAGAGTTTATATTAGAATTGTTTTTACTTAATTATCAGAGCAACAGTAATGATGGTGTTAAATACAAGCTGTTCTGATAATGTTAGTGTTTACACGTCAGATAAAGCTTTGTGCAGGCTGTACAAGGCACATCCTAAAGAGGGAAACCCTGTGGATAGCGGCATGTGGTTTTTACCGGAGGTGGTGATAAGCATGTTGTGTGTGTGTGTGTGTGTGTGTGTGTGTGTAAGGAAAGAGGCCCAAAATGGGATGAATAATTAGACCATTTTAATTAACATAAGAAAATGTGCTATACGAGAGCCATTTCTTGCTGTAAGCTTGGTAACTGTTCACTTAAGGAACCTAGACTACCCAGAGGCTCCCATTATTTTAAACAGATATGAACAAAAGCAAAAAATAGTATTTGGCAAAAGGTATCAGGCAGCCACAGGAGCCCTGTTTATGGTGGGAAAACAACAGAAACTGCAATTTACATAATTAAATAATATAACTAATGTAACTCATTTTGAAAAGAAGTGGTGATCATAAAGAGGATCAGCAAACCCAAAACTGAAAAATACAGCAAATAAATACATTAGAAATAAGTTTAGGTTTAGGTTTGCCTGAACTTAGCAAACTTGTTAGCAAACTTAGCCTAATGGCTTACATTATATCAGTAGTTCTCAACTGGTTTTGCTTCAGGACCCAAATTTTTTGGACCCAAATTTTTCAAGTTGCAACCCCACACTACACTATGTAAGTAAATGAAGACATGTTAATTAATTTTGAATATAATTGTCATTAATATATTACTATTAATATAACAATAATTATTATTTATAATAATAATAATAATAATAATAATAATAATAATAATAATGCATTATATTAGATGACAGGATCACTATAAAAATCAGCTAGTTAAATACCAGTGCTGGTTCTATATGGTGTGCATACATTGTTATTTTGAAAGGCTGATGTTGCTTTTGTTTTTCCTTCCGCTTGATAATTTCTTTAGTGTTTTCTAAAATAGCAAGTATAATAATTTTTATTGAACACCAATCAGCCATAAAATCAAACAACAGGCAATTGACAGGTGAAATGAATACTATTGATCGACTCATTGTCAAGGGGTGGGACATATTAGGCAGCAGAGGAACTTCAGCCAGTTCTCAATGTGAACGTATTGGAAGTTAGAAAAACGGGAAAGTATAAGAATCTGAGCGGCTTTAACCAGGGTCAAATTTTAATGTATTACAAAGAATGTTTCCAACATCTTGTGGAATCTATGCCATGAAGAATTAAAGCTGTTTTGAGAGCAATGTGAGGCAGTGACCCAATATTAATATAGTGTTTCTAATAAAGTGTCATCTTTTTTTCTTTTTTCTTTTTTATGAAGAAGTCACTACCTTAATAAAGTTTGGAGTGCTCTGAAAAGCCTTTGAGACCATTTCCTATGAAAATAAGTGTAAATTATTATTATTATAATGAGATGATGGTGTAGGAATCAGGCAGAAAGTCCAATTTGCCTGCACACAATAGTCTCAAATCCCATGTTTACAGGCCCATTATTTAAAAATCCTACAGTTAAATTTCTTCACACAGAGTATTTCTATAATCCATTGCACATATTTTCATAGAAATTGTCAGATTTGGGTAAGGAGGGGACAATGGTCTAGAAAAATGTATGTGATTAGTACACTTCATGGCACCATCTACAGGCTCAAGCTTGAAACTTAGAAAAAGATCCTTATTTTCATAAAGTGATCATTTATATTCACATCACCTTGTTATCTATTTAAACTGCTGCTTAACTGGATAGAATGAAAATACTTGTATGATAAAGAAATGTGTGTGAACTTTCAGAGCACCTCCCACTCAGTTGAGTAAAATCAGTTGAGGAAATGTAATGCCTTTTAAGTAACACCATCAGTAAAAATGTGCCAAAAGTCAGAAGCAAATAAAGATTACAGAAACAAAAATCTGCATCAGAAAAAATCCATTGTCTATACCCACTTTATTCCTAATTAGGGTCACAGGGATCTGCTGGAGCCTATCCCAGCACACACTGGGCGAAAGGCAGGGGTACACCCTGGACAGGTCACCAGTCCATCACAGGGTACAGAAAAAAACAAAAAATGAAAAATAATTAAAGCAAAAAGAGAGACTGAATCAAAAGAAATATTTTTTATTGGATTTTCATTACTTGTATTTGCAAAATATTTATTTCACATTTTACCTGTGGAAATTTCTGTCTGTCAGGTTTCCAGGCTGAGCTGTAAAATATATATTCATATATATTTCATGCATAGCGCTGAAGGGTTTTGTGTCTCCCAAAAACCTTTGGTCCTGAGTGTGGTCATACTGTCTCAAACTGAAAAATCTGATCATACATTCCAAAGGATGTTCAACTCTAGAAAATACAGAAGACTGATATTTAAAACAAATGTTTGGTATGTTTGAAGGCATGAGATGTTTTTAAAGTTAAATACCAACAGTATTTGTAACTGTAACAGTAAACCTGTTTAGTGTTTGTGCTCAATAATGGTCTAGAATAATACAAAACTAGTTAAAATACTAGTTATAAGATAGTTATAAGATACAGTGATGGTTTTATTAGCAAAGGCAGATGAAAGGGACAATTTGTCAAGAATACACTTCCTGGCCAGAATGTCCAGATAAAGAAAAGGTAAATAGCACCATATTAATTTAAATGTGAAATGACTGAATGTTTCTCTCTGTATCTGAGAGTCCTTGGTTTGGGAATCAGGCAAAGTGACAACCAATAGATTCACCAAAACACTGCTTTTATGGCCTATTGCCCTTTTAGGCAATTTTGGACAATTGGTGTTTGTAATGAAATAAACTCACACTGCAAAAAAATGTCATCTTAACTAGTGATAATACTTTGAATTGATGTACATATGTATCTACTCTTTCTAATTATAAGATTACAATAAACCAAATATGATTATTAATCAAAATTTGAATAATGATTTTTTTTGGCATTTTATTATTCTTAAGCTTTTAATTTTGTTATTATATTAGCTGATAATTTTGCATCTTTTCTGCATCATAGATTTAGCAAAATAATCTGATATATCTAGAAATAGCACAATATGCCTAGAAATAAGCTTAATAATCCTAAATATAATTTGCGGTATTCTTGTAATAAGAAATCAGAGTTCATTTTGACTATATTCAAGATATTTTAGCTTGCTAAGATGTGATGTTTTTTTTGCCGTGCAGGCATTTCACCATCACTTCTAATGCTCTACTGCTCTGCCTGCTTAAAGTTAACACGAAATGTGCAGCTTCAAGACGCACAACAATAAGCAACATGAAATGAAAGCTAGGAATAACAAAAATGTGTAGGTTTGAAGGAGATTATTTTTAGAGAAGCTCAGCATGCACAGCTGAAGTATAGTGCCGTATTTGGGAGATAGCTGAGTCATATCACAGCTGTTTGCCTTTTATATTTATGTTTGTCTCCAGCACCTTCACAATCACTACGGCAACAAGCCTAAGAAAGATGGATATGGAACGGTTTGTGGGTGGGGGGGATAGGGGGTAGACTTCAAACTCATTATCAGGATAGTTTAATGATCCATTCAGCCTACTTTCTAATAAAAAAATATGCCAAGAATACCACCTTTGTTCTTTGCTATATTGTGTTAGAATATATAGACATTAAAAATGAATGTCTCACAAAATAGTTCATTAAAAAGGTTTTTCATTATAATTTTGTTCTTAAATGGGTTTATTTTTGACAGTGATGTTAGGCATAATATATAGCTTTGACTCTTATTTCTGGAGAGCCGTTTATAGAACAAACAGGCAAATAATAATAAAAAAAATGTTCAGACTCAGAATTATACCTATTTATCAGTGGAGGGCAAGAACAAAGTAAATGTATTTCGTTGCTGTACTTTACGTTACTCTTTTTCCAGTAACTGTACTTTGCTAATGTATAGAAAATATTTGACATATCATTGACATATCACATCAACATATACAGCGCATGCATCATTTTTTGACTTACGGTTCTGTAGAGCATTAAAACTGCAGTGTCACAGCCTGAAATACTGTAGCCTATGATGGAAGAAAACCCTGAACCCATCCTGCCACCTGCACACCCAGGACCTGTGGCCTTACCTGCAGGATTTGTTTTAAGTTGTAGCACAGAAGAAAGTGTCTTTTATATTCAGATACCTGCTCTGCCTCAGTAACATACCATTTCATCTTACAAGAATTCAACATCATATTTGAGAAAACATGTAGAGGTGAGCACATCCTATGATAATCATAATGACCATTTACTTTAATATTAAATCTAATGTTAGCTAGCAACAATGAAGGATTTTACTGTGTATGTGAATAAATCTGTCATTTCTGTAATTATGGCATGCATGACTAGTTACGCTTAAGTTAACTGAGCTAACATAATCAGTTACTCTTGAGCAACAGTCTATATTAACGTGACTGATGTTATACAGCAACCCATGAACCCAATAGCTCAACAATTATTGTTGATATTTGATCAGTCAGCAAGTAAAATTTGTTTTTCATATTTTTTTATGTAAAGAAGAATAAGCTTAGTACACAAATACTGTAATTGCCCATCACACATACTGAAATATTGGCTGTGCTGGATTTGAACTTTTTTTCTTCTGAATCTGTAGAGCAGCAAGATTCTGTTAAAGTCAATCAGCTTAGATCCTTGCTGGTCATTTGTTTAAAAATTATTCCCAGCACACAGTAGGTATTCTGCATGAGCTACAAAGTCAGACTGTCCCGCTGAAGTACTTAATATTTTCTACAGACCCTGTCTTTCTATAAGGGTCCCTTCTGTTGTGTACCTGTGCCGTAAACACTGACACAGACAGACAGACACACACACACACACACACACAAATGTGTCATTTGAACAGCTACTTGGTAAAGTGTTTTATCAGGTTTTAATTTGGTACTATCTTAAGTATAACATAAATCTTAGCTGGAAATCCTAGTCAAGTCCTGTTATTTTACAGCTCCCATGTCCCCCTTGTGCTCCTTGATTTAGAATAACGTTAACTAACATCTGTATCATGATCATTTCTCAGACCTTGTATTAACAGTCATGTGTGAGTAGTGTGGCAGATTCTTCTCACATAAAATGAATAGTTTGATACGAAAATGACAACATTAGAGCTAGGATAAATGTAGTATTTTTTACTTAAGTACTTTTGAACTCAAGTAGAAATTTAAACTGAGGACTTTTACTTTTACTGGAGTAGCTTTTTAACTACAGTATCTCTACTTTTACTTAAGGAGATGTGTACTTTGCCCACCACTGCGATTTATATTAATAAGATGTAGTTAGTAATAGAAAAGCTGCGTACAAAAATAGACTAACAAACATACGTTTCTCTAATATTAAAAAAAAAGAAAAGAAAAGAAAAGATTAGGGCTGGTTGTTTGTAGTCCATGGAAGAGGAGCACTAAAAAAATTCCCACAAGATTTTTCAAGGTTGCTGAGACCAGGAACCAAAACTTTCATGTAACCGTGCTCCCCAGAGTTATATGTGCTGATAGCTCCACCCCACTACAATACCATACATAACCAAAGACAATACCTTTGGCACTGCAAATTTATGAGTGCATTGGTTACCGAAGGATTTCAAAACTTTTGAATGTTTCAGTGAGCACTGTTGGGGCTATAATCTGGAAGTGAAGAGAATTATCAGAAGAGTTGTCCAAAAGCCAAGAACCACTTGTGAAGAGCTTCAGAAACACCTGGAATTAGCAGGTACAATTGTTTCAAAGAAAACAATAATTAATGCACTTAACCACCATAGCCTGTATGCACACTCACCACACAAGACTCCATTGTTGAAGAAAAAAATGTTGAAGCTTGTTTAAAGTTTTGCTGCACAACATTTGGACAATCCTGTGAATTACTGGGAGAATATAATCTGGTCAGATGAGACCATAATTTAACCTTTTTTGGATGTCATAATACACACCATTTTTGGAATACAAATGGCACTGCCTATCAGCCCAAAATAACCATACCAACAGTGAAGTTTAGAGGTAGGAACATCATGGTGTGGGGTTTTTCAGAATATGGTACTGGCACACATTATATAATTGAAGGAAGGATGAATGGAAAAATGTGCTGAGACATTCTTGATAAAAAAATCTGCTGCCATCTACCCGGATGATGAAAATGAAACGATGGTGGACATTTCAGCAGGAGAATGATCCCAAACACACAGCAAATGAAACTCTCAACTGGTTTCAGAGAAAGAAAATAAAGCTGCTAGAATGGCCCAGCCAATCACCTGACTTGAATCCAACTGAAAATCTGTGGAAAGAAATAAAGATCAGGGTTCATAGAAGAGGCCCATGGATCCTTCAAGATTTAAAGACTGTTTGTGTGGAAGAATGGGCCAAAATCACACCTGAGCAATGCATGCAAGTGTCTCCATACAGGAGGGTTCTTGAAGCTGTTGTTAACAACAAAGGCTTTTGTATGAAGTACTAAATAAATTTTAGTAAGCATGTGCAATACTTTTGTCATTTCACCTGTCATTTCACATTATTGTATGGGTTGTTACCAACATCTGGTGAAAATTTCATGTCAATAGAACATTTAGAAATATATTTACTGAGAAAAATGGTGACATGTTCAATACTTATTTTACCCACTGTATGTTCACCATATTTTTATGATGGACATCCCTGACTATTTGAGACAATGGCCAAATAGTACATGCACATGCACTGCTAAATATTAACAACATTAGCTAACTACTGAGGTGGAGCTGAAGAGAAACTAATTAGAAAGAAACAGTAAGGACAGTAAATTTCACCTAAATTCAGGAGAATTATCTCCTGCATGGGCTTGAAAATGGCAAGAAATTGATAACACAAATTCTCTTTGTTTTGTGTTTCCCTGTTCTTTTGCTATGATTAAACATTTCCTTGTTCTCTTGCTTTGAAGTAAATTTAACTCAATATATCTAAACAAGAACAAGAGCACAGTGGTGTACACACAACAGCACAACAGTAGCAGGATGACCTCAGTATGCACTACTAGGTTGCCTGTACACAAGATTTAGATTGCCCATGGTTTCCAAATGTTATAAGGTCTGACACAGAAGAAAGTGTTCAGCCTTTTACTGAGACTGAGTACCCGAGACACTAATCTTGTCAGCAGACATGTTGGCCCTCCTCACATCAAATCACCTTATCCAGTCAACCCATCTCCACTTAATGATCCGCTGTCTCCATGGCACCCACCTGGGTTCTTGCATGTTCTTTAACCAGGCTTTCATCAGGTCTTCAGCAAGACTTTCATTAAATCAGTGGGTGTGATTTAACCCCACACGTGCACACATACACACACACATACACACACACACACACAATATATACCTGACTAATGTATAAAAATGGTAAAGCATCAAAATGCAAGATTTAAAGATATGTATTTACCATTTATACAACTCTTGGTTAATTTTCTAATGGCCATTTTTGGCATTACACTTAACTGCGTTTAGAATCACTATTATAAATGTGTTTCTCAACCGCCTCCAGGGAGGCTCCTGGCTCTGAGCCCTGATGTTTCTGGCAGCAGCACTTGCCTTCAAAAGTATGACTCATTATGATAGACCTTCCAAAATCCCTTACTGTCAATCTCTACGCTGCCTCTGAACATTCACTCCCAATTTTGTTCTTTTCACTGCAATATGACAGTAGCTCAGTAGTAGGACAGAAGCTATATTGGTATTACAGTATCCTTTGATAAGGAAATATGAAATAGTTATAGCATCAGTGTTAGGCTATATTGGTATTAATTGTGACATCAATTCCATATTTTATGTGTCCTTTGAAATATACAGCCTATTTATATGCATTTCCCAAACCAAACAATAAATTATTCCAATTGCTGCTGATATATAACATTATTTGAGGCCAACGTCTTTGAAAATGTGCATTAATATGGAATAGACAAGGTGCATTAATATGGAATAGGCACTCTATCAACAAATAGCAGATCTGTTACACTCCAGCTACTGCATGTAATTGAATATTTACTACAAATATCTGTAAATGATTATAATATACTACAGTAATGTTGTTGTTATTATTATTTTTATTATTATTATTATTATTATTATTATTATTATTATTATTATTATTATTATTATTATTATTATTATGTAACCTCTCAACAAAGTCAGTAAATGAGCCAGTGAATCTGTTAAAAATAGTATACTGTGTGATGCATACCTGAATGTTATATTAGTCAGGGGAGTATTTCATTAAGCAAGCTAATAAAATCCAGGCTAATTTGAACTAGCAAGATTGGTGACTTGATGCTCAGGCCAACAAACCCTAAACTTTAACTTGGACTCTGAATTGAGTGACAGTAATGTGGTATATATGGAGTTATCGCTTTCAGAATGGAGGTTAATATTTATTTTTTATTTTTACATTTTCAGTGAGTTTTTAAAAGTACCTTAAACAATCATGGATATCTGCTGGGTGTGAGAGACAAACAATATAAAATACTGGGTCTGAACATGTGGAATACAAACATATAACATTTATAAAATGTATAGATCAGGACAATATAGGAGACCATGATGATGTTGGTGATCTTGAGCAAGTAATAATGGCAGTTTTTATAGTTATCATAGTTATAAAATCTATTTTATATATTGAATGTTTTGATTATATGGCTTAAACTAATGCTTAGTAGTCTGGTAGCAATAATTTCCTGAATTTAGCACTTTTAATGGTGTCCACTGTGTGGGTTTATAAAGACAGAAAAGGGATTTTTTTAATGTTTGAATGCTTACACAAGCAGAGGAGCTGGCCCTGTCATAGCAGTAGGCATTAACTGGTGGTATTATTAGAGCTAACCACCTCCAAGCACATAGGTGGATACATATAGGTTATCCATATTAACATTATAATGAATATTTAATATTTAAAAAAGTAGACTCAAAGTAAAAAGAAGCCAAGATCCAACGTTATGTATTTTCATTAAAGAAAAGGTGGAGGGAAAAAAAAACAGTGTTGGCTGCTTCAAAGAGGAAAGTACACTTAAAGTTTAGCCAATTAACACTGTACACTTTCCTTTTACCTTCTGGCTGCCTGTCAATGCACTACATAAGGTCTGTCTGAACAATCTAATAAAAAGTGTGAACTTCAGGATTTATTCTACAAATAAAGAAAATGAAGCTAGCAATAGAAACAGCTGAGCAACAGCCTAGTGTGCCTGCAGGACCATGACTTAGTTAAATGATAATCAAGAAAATAAATCAAATCTTTACAATTTATGTTTCATAAAAAATATATATATATATATATTAATCTTGAAACAAGATTGGGAACCATGGCTTTGAAATATTATTTATAGTATAATCATGTTTAACTATTAATTAACCTATTGTTTATTGTAGATTGCATCTCTGAAAAATCTGCCACATTATACCATGAAACCTCCTGTTCACAATGAAGGAAAGGCATCTGCCTTGTCTCATTGTGTCAGTAGTGTGTAGGACTACACATGTGATAATATTCATGCTGTCTTTAGGGTAAGCCTAAGCCCACACAGGCACCGAGGAGGTCTATAAGCATCTTAGTTATGACTCTTAGTCCTGCACTGGGGTGAATTCAGGCTCAGGGAACGATGTCAGACTGCCTCAAAGGAGGTGGCCTTACATGGGTGGAAAGTTTACTTTACATTCAATTATGTTAATGTAGACTCATTAATCCTCAAGTCTAATTCCTGGTCATGTTTTGACCTTGGTCATTTGCATTCTGTTTTAGTAATGACAGGGCAGCAGACACATATTAAGCTCTACTAATTAAAAAGAGTAAAAGAGTAGCTTACTGAACTCTAAAATACTGAACACTTATTTTAAAACAAGGTTTTATAACAAGTGATCATAATGCTAACAGTCAAGGGAACGTAAAATAAAATTTTATATATGTTTGAATTGTTTACTGTTCAATTTAAAAAAGTGATCGAACAGAAGAGAAATCTAAATCAAATCAATATTTTGTGTGACACTTTGGCTTCAGACCAGCATCTTGCACACTTTGTACACTTGCAAAAAGTCAGGGATTTAGTAGGATCAGAGTCAGGTGTATGATTAACCAATTATACCAAGCAGGTGCTAATGATCATCAATTTCAGGTAGGTTGAAAGTCATTAACTGAACCAGAAGCAGCTGTGTAGGAGGCTTTAACACTGGGTAAAGAGCAGCCAGCTACTTAGGTGAGGTTGTGGAAGACACTTTCATGTCACAGGTCATACACCATGGCAAGACTGAACACAGCAACAAGACACAAGATAGATGTAGTCTCTCAGCACGGTCTCTCCCTGGCAAAGATTTCAGTGCAGACTAGGGTTTTAAGTTGTGCTGTTCAAGCTATTTTGTAGAAGCACAAAGAAACGGGCAATGTTCATGACTGTAGATGCAGTGATCAGTTAAGGAAACTTAATCTAGTAGCTGAAAGACACATTATACATACTTTCCTTCGACATCATAAGAAGTCCAGCAATGCCATTAGCAAAGTACTATCGGAAACCAGTGGGACCTAGGTACACACCCAGTTACTGTCTTGAGAAGTCTGGCCAGAAGTGGTGTTTTTGGATGAATTGCAGCCAAAAACCAATAACTCTGAAATGGAAATGAGACTATGAGACTCAATTATGCATGGAAACATAGGAACTGGGTGTAGAAGCAGCAGGAGCTCTGATCTGATGAGTCAAATTTTGAAATATTTCGCTGTAGGAAGAGGCAGTTTGTCTGCCGATGGGCTGGAGAGCGGTACTATAATGAGTCTGCAGGCTACAGTGAAGCAAGCTGGAGGTTCCTTGCAAGTTTGGGGCTGCAGCAGGACAACAACCCCAAATACACAGCTAATGTCATTAAAAACTATCTTTAGTGTAGTGAAGAACGAAGAGTCCTGGAAGCGATGGTTTGGTCGCCACAGATCTCAATATCATCACATCTAGATGCAATTACATGAAAAGACAGAAGGATTTAAAGCATCTTACATCCACAGAAGATCTGTGGTTAGTTCTCCAAGATGTTTGATACAACCTACCTGCCGGGTTCCTTCAAAAACTGTCCGCAAGTTTACCTAGAAGAATTGATGCTGGGAAGGGTTGTAAGGTCATCTCCAAATAATTTTAAATTCATGATTCTAGAGTGAGAAGGATGAAGAGATCCCCCACCACCACCATCCCCACCCTCCACAGTGTGTTGCCACAGTCAGTCACCTCATACTAACTGTCAAGCATGGTGGTTGATTGCTCTGGGCTTGTTTTTGCAGGCACAGTCCTTGGGAAACTTGCAGTCATTGAGAGAATGATGAGAGATTTGTGAGACCATTTATCCAGCAGCTTAAGCTGGCCTGAAATTAGGTCATGAACCAGACTCTGATCCTAAGCACACCAGCAAATAGACATCTGACCAGCTAAAGAAAAAATGGAGGTGTTGAAATGACCAAGCCATAGTTCAGACCTCAATGTTATTGGAATGCTGTGGCAATTTTAAGAGAGCTATGCACAAATGAATGCCCTCATTAAGGAACTGAAGCCATGTTGTAAAGAAGAGTGGGGCATAATTTCTCTAAAATAATGTGAGAGACAGATAAACTCATACAGAAAATATTTCCTTCAGGTTATTGTTGATGCAGGTGGTCTTACATGTTACTGAATTGTAGGGTATACTTACTTTTTTCCCTTTGAAGATTTATTTTTTGGTTTTGGTTTTCTCAGCCAAGCTTAGTTATTTTTTTTATAGAAATTGGTGAGACCCATGATATTGTTATTTAGGTCCTGATTCATAAAAACCTGAAGGAGGATATGTATTCTTCTTCCATTACTCTATTTACTGCACTGTGCATCTTGTAAAGCACATGGAAATAAAAATGCCTAATAAACGACTTTCTACATAAAATTATATATTAGAGCAGTAAACAGTAATGTAGTATTTGGTGTGACCAAATATCAAATTTGATTAAAAAACTAAAAACACTAAAAACTAAATCACATACAATTTTAAATAGAGCCAGCAGCTCTCATTTATTTTATCGTGTGGCAAAAGGTCTGTTGTGTACGTATGTTGCTTTCTTTACTGACCTACAAATATTTGTCTGTGATATTTTGTTTACAGTCATTTTAATTTCAGAAGATAGATGCTCACATAAGAACATGTCTTTAAATAGGGGTATAAATAACAAGGATTAATTAAACACATGTTGATCTCTTAATGGAATTAGATCCAGAGGTGGTTTCCTGCACAGCTTTTCTATTGAGAATGTTGATGTGCTGATGTCAAGCCCGTTTTTCTCTTTAACTTTTTCCACGTGGAATTCCTGCTGGAGGTATCTGGCAGTATACAGGAAGAACACCCAAGGGCATAACTGGAAGGAGAACGCAGACATTGCCTTTGGGTGCACACACATTCTCCAGTCACTAATGTTAATACATGTCTTTGTGATATGTCTGACAATCCTTGAACATTCAGTCAAAACTGAAATGGTTGCATTCGGCTTTTGTTTTTAATTCTGTTCAATTCAATTTTATTTCTATAGTGCTTTTTACAATGGAAATTGTCTGGAAAAATTGAGAATAGAAATTAGAAAGCTTAAAATTTAAATTCATATTTATGGTGGCAAGGAAAAACTCCCTGAGATGACATGAGGAAGAAACCTTGAGAGGAACCAGACTCAAAAGGGAAGCCATTCTCATCCTGATCCTGGAGAGTGTGATTATAAATAATTTCCTGTAAACTCTGTAGTCAGGTGCAGTTGTGTAACCAGGGGCTTTTGAGCAACTCAAGAGTATGAGCTTCAATGACATTTTCGAATTCATTACAGATGTAACATAAACTCCTCCATGTAACAATAAATTGCTTCTGTCACCACCTCTGCTGATAAAAAATCCCTCTCTACCTCTATATTTGTGTGAGAGAATTTCTTGCTGCATTTGCAATTAACAAGTTCATCTTCTGTCACAAATGCTTGCATGGCCCATAAGTAAACCTTGCAAGTTTGGCACTGAAAAGAGTTTATGTTCCTCTCAAGATTTCTACTTTATGTCATCATTAGAAGTTTTTCCCTGCTTACTGTCAACTCATTAAATCTACAAAAAAGCTGCTTTGAGACAGTGTCCATCGTTTAAAGCACTATATAAACAAAAAATTGATTGTCACCCAAATGAGGATGGGTTCCCTTTTAAGTCTGGTTCCTCTCAAGGTTTCTTCCTCTTACCATCTAAGGGAGTTTTTCCTTGCCTCAGTCACCTCAGGCTTGCACACTTGGTATAACATCTAGGACTGTGTCTGTTTATGTTTGTTGTTTTCTTATGTTGTTTCTCATGTAAAGCTGCTTTGAGACAATGGAATTGAAGTTAACCGAGCATCATGCATTAAAAACCGCACAGTCTTCACGGGTGTTACATAACACATTTCCTAATTAAGTTTTAGAATATTTTACATCAGTTGCTCTGTCTGATGTGCTGTAAGGACAGTCCACACATCAGACGGTCATCCAGATACGGGAGTTCATACAGGCTCTGGCACAGTAAGGGTGTCGTGTGAACATTCTGACTCAAAGAGAACGACTCGGAATTGCTATAGCATGCTGCTTTTGAGGAAGCTCTACAGCAGCTGAAATGTGGAAATAGACATTGTGTTTGTTCATCACACACACTTCTGTCTCAAACAATGTGGATTCCACTGCCTTTTATTTAGAATCAAAAATATCTCCAAACACCCTGGTCAGCTTCTCTAGTCCATTTCTATTGCGGTTTTTCAATCATAGACTGTATTTCCACACAGTTAATATCATTTCAGTTTCAATTTATTTGTATAACATTTTTAACAATGAGCATTGTTTCAAAGCAGCTTAACAGAAGTTATAAGAAAAATGATGACGTTTAAATTAAGTTAGTGTTTATCTCTAACATTTATCCCTAATGAGCAAGCCTGAGGCCTGATGGTGGTGAGGAAAAACTCCCTGAGATGATATGAGGAAGAAACCGTAACACATCGTCATTTGGGGGACACTGGACAGTAAATAATGTAAATGTAAATGATGTCCTTTCTACAATTGCATCATCGCTTGCTTTGGATCTTGTACCTATGTCGAGTGGAGCCTTGCGTTTGCCAGTGAATCTGTAAATGACCCTGTGGACAGTGTGTTTACTAGCCACTCTTCTGTTGTCATCAAACCCTAATGCTTCAAATGCTCCCATTTCCCATAGTGGGCCACTTCTCTTCCGAACAACACCAGGATCCCTCGGCACTTTCTGGCTTGGTTTTGCTCTGTTCTGGACAGAACCCATGTTTTTGTTTTCAGTGAATTTGGTTCTCTCTGGATGTATCTGAAATATGCAGTAGCTAGAGATAGTTTTCTACACTTTCTACAGAAGCTGGGTTATTTATTATTCTGCCAAATGCTGGATTGAATCTATTGGGTCACTTTAGTAGGTTATTTGCATAATGCTGGGTGTTTCTTCCCTCTGAAGCACTCAGAGTGCGTGCGGTGAGGGAGAACAATGACCACAATAAAGGCAGTACTGAGAGTGGTAAAGGACAGTTTGTACCATCTGTTATACTGTGCCTGAGCTGCATGGAGCATAGCTTAGCTATCTTGATGAGACAGGCTTAGGCTGCATGCCTGCTGCTGACATTTTCATTGTGACCCTGACGATATCTGTAACAAAAAGAAGACAAACCTACAAGAATATTCTTAAACAGGTTACATTTAATAAATTCTGTATGATTCATTAGTAACTGGGAATTAATAGTATGTCATTTTGTTTTTTATATATACAAAATACTGGCCAATTTTTTTTTATTAGTGAACATTAAGGAATTACGTAAACAGGCTTGTATTAAAAACCACAGAAGGAATTAAAAATTAATAACATGTAGGAATACCCAACAAGGCTTATTATTACAACAGAAAAGAAAATATTTATTTATTTTTCTCACAAAATTAGAAATCTGCTGCACTAAATAATTAAATGCACAAACCCTATCATGTAAACCTAGCAGCATTATTTGCTTATTTCTGAATAATAAGCAATTAAAGTACATAAATAATAATAATTATAATAATAATAAGAATAAGAATAATAATAATAAATCCGAGTAACTTTTTTTAACACCAAGGATCCTGATAAATCGTTTATTGTTAAAGCGTTAAAGAAATTGAACTGAACTGAATTTTAAAGCATATCTGTTTTCCTTAGAAGGGTCATGAGTGTTTGTATTCTGTGTTATATTCTGATTGTATTTCTGATTTTTTAATGGTGAAAGAAGACATCCTGTACTCCAAAGTCTCCCCAGAATTGAGACAGCTCTCCTTAGAAGGTTATAATTTTTGTGACAGGAAATGTACTAATAGTGTCGTAAAAAGTTTGTTTATGCAAGCTTATTATCCTAACCCTATCAGAAGAGAATACTTGCTCAAAGAATTTGATAGCATGGAAATTAAATGAGGAAAAACGATATTTATTTCCCTCTCCCTCCTAAAGCTAAGGAGGTGAGTTTCAAAGTTTTAAATGGGATTTATCCTACTAACGAATTTTTAGGATTAAAATTTAATTTGGAGGTGAATAATTGTATCCAGGGAGGTTGAACTCCCACCCCTTACCATAAAGATAATTAGGTATGGTATTTGTTTGGAAAACAAAGAGTTGGGTTTTGTTATTAATTTTTTTTTGTTATGTTTTGGAAAGTTTTTCATTCATATATGCAGGTGGTTTAAATCTAAACCTAAATCTTTAACCAGTGGACGAATGAGGTTAAACTCTTGTGTAAATCTTTAAATTTGGTTAGAAACAAGAAAGCTCTTAAACTGATTTATTTTTTGGACTAATCTAAAAGCCCCTTTTGTTTTATTTATTTATTTCAGTTTCATTTATTTATTTACTTTACAGTTCTTTTCTTTTTTATGCATTTTATTATTATTATTATTATTATTATTATTATTATTATTATTATTATTATTATTATTATTATTATTATTATTATTTTCTTTGTTATATGAGCTTTGTTAATAGTTTGCTCAAACTATTTCTGGCTATATATCGTCATATTCTGTGACTTGAGTATGTACCTGGTTTGTTTGCTTGTAACTGAAGCAAGAAATAATAATAATAACAGAAAAATCTGAAGGTCGCTTATAAAACAATATTTACGGTAGATTATTAGGTGTCCCCAGAACTTGCCTGAGTGTGATTACAAACGATGCGGAGATTATTTGTTGTGTAGTGTGTTGGTGCGTTTAAACTGTTCGCGAAGAAAGTAAATGTTTTTAAGAAGCGGGGGGAAAAATTAAATATTAGAGAAGAAGAATAAAACCATTCCGCCGGTTGTAGGTTGACGTGTTACATCAGGACCCCGCTACTTCCGGCTCGGCATAAACACATTGCTCGGCTCTCTTAAGTTTACAGCATGTAAGTGTAGTTATATTATTTAACACACGCCTTTAAACAGTTGTATGTTTTGCAGGAAGAGTGAAATATGTGTCTGTTTATGTTTTAGGTCTAAAGTAACTTTTAAGATTACTCTGACATCGGATCCTCGGTTACCCTACAAAGTGTAAGTGTGAGCTTCAGCTCCATTCATTCAGTCAATTTCTAATATTTTTCCAAACTCTCTTTTCCGGGTGTCACATTTTTATTTGCTCGACCAGATGTTTTTCTGTTAACTGACAGATGTGACCGCTTTGTATCAGTCTCTGATTTTACCCAGATGTTAGCAACTTGCTAGCAAGCCAGGTGTAGAGGTGTTGTGTGTTTATTGATGTTTATTTAGTTTAAACGGCATGTTAATGTCTGAAAACTAATCTGTAAATTAGTATGCTGTAAGTTTTACTTCCCAGGGTGATGTAGAGTGGTGCGAAAAACCAAAAACATCCTGCATGTGGAGAGACTGCAGAATGAAACACCTTGTTGAAGAAACAGATCCGAGGAGAATGGGCGGGTTATAGCCATTATAAGCTCCAAACTGTCTAGAGTAATATAAAGATTCAAGATTCAAGAAGGTTTTATTGTCATTTCAACCACATCTAGCTGATGCAGTACATAGTGAAATGAAACAACGTTTCTCCAGGACCCTGGTGCTACAGAAACATACAACATATGGTTTGGACACAAAAAAACAACAACACAGCTAGGACCGAAGTTTGTCTTCGCAAAGTGTGCAACTAGGTGCAAACAGAGCAAAGACAGGACAGTGCAGAAACAATAAGTACCCAAAGACAACACAATAACACAGGACACTTAGTGCCGAAAAAGCTCTGAAACAATGAAATGCGATGTGCAATGAAATGAAATAAAATAAAATGTGTACAACTTGAGATACTGTAGAAAAACCAGGTAACTAATAACATTATTATATATATACACACGCCCTGACAAAAGTCTTGTCGCCTATCCAAGTTGTAGGAACAACAAATAATAACTTGACTTCTAGTTGATCATTTGGAATCAGAAGTGGCTTATATGAAAGATAAAGGCCTCTAGATTATGCTTATTTTACCAAAATAAAATCTTATCATGCCGTGATTTTTAATTATTTAATTAGGAGAGAAAGGTCAGACTTTGCTTAGACAAAAGTCTTGTCACTTAACAGAAATAATGTACAGTACAGAACATAAAGTCATGGTGCAGTGGAAAAAGAATTAATATTGTGTATGACTTCCATGAGCTTGGAGGACCATAGGTCTCGGCAATGACTCAAATAACTTATTAATAAAGTCATCTGGAATGGCAAAGAAAGCATTCTTGCAGGACTCCCAGAGTTCACCAAGATTCTTTGGTTTCATCTTCAGTGCCTCCTCCTTCATCTTACCCCAGACATGCTCAATAATGTTCATGTCTGGTGACTGGGCTGGCCAATCCTGGAGCACCTTGACCTTCTTTGCTTTCAGGAACTTTGATGTGGAGGCTGAAGTATGAGAAGGAGCGCCATCCTGCTGAAGGATTTGCCCTCTCCTGTGGTTTGGAATGTAATGGGCAGCAAGAATGTCTTGATACCTCAGGCTGTTGATGTTGCCATCCACTCTGCAGATCTCTCGCACGCCCCCATACTGAATGTAACCCCAAACCATGATTTTTCCTCCACCGAACTTGGCCGTTTTCTGTGTGAATCTTGGGTCCATGCGGGTTCCAATAGGTCTTCTGCAGTATTTGCGACGATTGGGATGCAGTTCAATAGATGATTCATTGGAAAAATCAACCTTCTGCCACTTTTCCACAGTCCATCGTTCCTGCAAGCTGTGGGCCTTGGCAAATGCAACACGATTTTTTAGTTGTCTTCTGTTGAATGCTGGTTTCTGAGCACTCATTCGGCCATTGAGACCACTGCGTGAGAGAATTCGACAAACTGTTCTTGTAGATACAGGGGTTTCTGGTGACCAGTTGTTATGTAGCTCTGCTGTAGTTGAAAAAGGGCTGGCCCTGGACTGTCGAACCAACTAACGGTCCTCTCGAACAGTTGTGTGTATATATATATATATAATGTTAGAGCGGCCTGACAACACGTATTGTGCAAAAAATGCAGTAGTAGCGGTTGAGGTAGTGCAAATAGAATTAAACACAAAAATATAGCAGTGGATGAAATATTAACAATGGTTGAGGTAGTGCAATAAGTTATGAACAATATACGTTTGTTCACACAGGTGTGTGTGTGTGTTCACACAGGTGTGTGTGTGTGTTCACACAGGTGTGTGTGTGTGTGTGTTCACACAGGTGTGTGTGTGTGTGTGTTCACACAGGTGTGTGTGTGTGTGTGTTCACACAGGTGTGTGTGTGTGTGTGTTCACACAGGTGTGTGTGTGTGTGTGTTCACACAGGTGTGTGTGTGTTCACACAGGTGTGTGTGTGTGTGTTCACACAGGTGTGTGTGTGTGTGTGTTCACACAGGTGTGTGTGTGTGTGTGTTCACACAGGTGTGTGTGTGTGTGTGTTCACACAGGTGTGTGTGTGTGTGTGTGTTCACACAGGTGTGTGTGTGTGTGTTCACACAGGTGTGTGTGTGTGTGTGTGTCACACAGGTGTGTGTGTGTGTGTGTGTCACACAGGTGTGTGTGTGTGTGTGTGTCACACAGGTGTGTGTGTGTGTGTGTGTCACACAGGTGTGTGTGTGTGTGTGTGTGTGTGTCACACAGGTGTGTGTGTGTGTGTGTGTTCACACAGGTGTGTGTGTGTGTGTGTGTTCACACAGGTGTGTGTGTGTGTGTTCACACAGGTGTGTGTGTGTGTGTGTGTTCACACAGGTGTGTGTGTGTGTGTGTGTGTTCACACAGGTGTGTGTGTGTGTGTGTGTGTTCACACAGGTGTGTGTGTGTGTGTGTGTGTGTTCACACAGGTGTGTGTGTGTGTGTGTGTGTTCACACAGGTGTGTGTGTGTGTGTGTGTGTTCACACAGGTGTGTGTGTGTGTGTGTGTGTTCACACAGGTGTGTGTGTGTGTGTGTGTGTTCACACAGGTGTGTGTGTGTGTGTGTGTGTTCACACAGGTGTGTGTGTGTGTGTGTGTTCACACAGGTGTGTGTGTGTGTGTGTGTGTTCACACAGGTGTGTGTGTGTGTGTGTGTGTGTGTGTGTGTGTGTGTGTGTGTGTGTGTGTGTGTGTGTTCACACAGGTGTGTGTGTGTGTGTGTGTTCACACAGGTGTGTGTGTGTGTTCACACAGGTGTGTGTGTGTGTTCACACAGGTGTGTGTGTGTGTGTGTGTTCACACAGGTGTGTGTGTGTGTGTGTGTGTTCACACAGGTGTGTGTGTGTGTGTGTGTGTGTTCACACAGGTGTGTGTGTGTGTGTGTGTTCACACAGGTGTGTGTGTGTGTGTGTTCACACAGGTGTGTGTGTGTGTGTGTGTGTGTTCACACAGGTGTGTGTGTGTGTGTGTGTGTGTTCACACAGGTGTGTGTGTGTGTGTGTGTGTTCACACAGGTGTGTGTGTGTGTGTGTGTGTTCACACAGGTGTGTGTGTGTGTGTGTGTTCACACAGGTGTGTGTGTGTGTGTGTGTGTGTTCACACAGGTGTGTGTGTGTGTGTGTGTGTTCACACAGGTGTGTGTGTGTGTGTGTGTTCACACAGGTGTGTGTGTGTGTGTGTTCACACAGGTGTGTGTGTGTGTGTTCACACAGGTGTGTGTGTGTGTGTGTGTGTGTGTTCACACAGGTGTGTGTGTGTGTGTGTGTTCACACAGGTGTGTGTGTGTGTGTGTGTTCACACAGGTGTGTGTGTGTGTGTGTGTTCACACAGGTGTGTGTGTGTGTGTGTGTTCACACAGGTGTGTGTGTGTGTGTGTGTGTGTTCACACAGGTGTGTGTGTGTGTGTGTGTGTTCACACAGGTGTGTGTGTGTGTGTGTGTGTTCACACAGGTGTGTGTGTGTGTGTTCACACAGGTGTGTGTGTGTGTGTGTGTGTTCACACAGGTGTGTGTGTGTGTGTGTGTGTTCACACAGGTGTGTGTGTGTGTGTGTGTGTTCACACAGGTGTGTGTGTGTGTGTGTGTGTGTGTTCACACAGGTGTGTGTGTGTGTGTGTTCACACAGGTGTGTGTGTGTGTGTGTGTGTTCACACAGGTGTGTGTGTGTGTGTGTGTGTTCACACAGGTGTGTGTGTGTGTGTGTGTGTTCACACAGGTGTGTGTGTGTGTGTGTGTGTGTTCACACAGGTGTGTGTGTGTGTGTGTGTGTGTTCACACAGGTGTGTGTGTGTGTGTGTGTGTTCACACAGGTGTGTGTGTGTGTGTGTGTGTGTTCACACAGGTGTGTGTGTGTGTGTGTGTGTTCACACAGGTGTGTGTGTGTGTGTGTGTGTGTGTGTTCACACAGGTGTGTGTGTGTGTTCACACAGGTGTGTGTGTGTGTTCACACAGGTGTGTGTGTGTGTGTGTGTGTTCACACAGGTGTGTGTGTGTGTTCACACAGGTGTGTGTGTGTGTTCACACAGGTGTGTGTGTGTGTTCACACAGGTGTGTGTGTGTGTGTTCACACAGGTGAGAGAGAGTGTGTGTGTGTTCACACAGGTGAGAGAGAGTGTGTGTGTGTGTTCACACAGGTGAGAGAGAGTGTGTGTTCACACAGGTGAGAGAGAGTGTGTGTGTGTGTGTGTGTTCACACAGGTGAGAGAGAGAGACTGTGTGTGTTCACACAGGTGAGAGAGAGAGACTGTGTGTGTTCACACAGGTGAGAGAGAGACTGTGTGTGTTCACACAGGTGAGAGAGAGACTGTGTGTGTTCACACAGGTGAGAGAGAGACTGTGTGTGTTCACACAGGTGAGAGAGAGACTGTGTGTGTTCACACAGGTGAGAGAGAGTGTGTGTGTGTGTGTGTGTTCACACAGGTGAGAGAGAGAGACTGTGTGTGTTCACACAGGTGAGAGAGAGAGACTGTGTGTGTTCACACAGGTGAGAGAGAGACTGTGTGTGTTCACACAGGTGAGAGAGAGTGACTGTGTGTGTTCACACAGGTGAGAGAGAGACTGTGTGTGTTCACACAGGTGAGAGAGAGACTGTGTGTGTTCACACAGGTGAGAGAGAGACTGTGTGTGTTCACACAGGTGAGAGAGAGACTGTGTGTGTTCACACAGGTGAGAGAGAGACTGTGTGTGTTCACACAGGTGAGAGAGAGACTGTGTGTGTTCACACAGGTGAGAGAGAGACTGTGTGTGTTCACACAGGTGAGAGAGAGACTGTGTGTGTGTGTTCACACAGGTGAGAGAGAGACTGTGTGTGTTCACACAGGTGAGAGAGAGACTGTGTGTGTTCACACAGGTGAGAGAGAGACTGTGTGTGTTCACACAGGTGAGAGAGAGACTGTGTGTGTTCACACAGGTGAGAGAGAGACTGTGTGTGTTCACACAGGTGAGAGAGAGACTGTGTGTGTTCACACAGGTGAGAGAGAGACTGTGTGTGTTCACACAGGTGAGAGAGAGACTGTGTGTGTTCACACAGGTGAGAGAGAGACTGTGTGTGTTCACACAGGTGAGAGAGAGACTGTGTGTGTTCACACAGGTGAGAGAGAGACTGTGTGTGTTCACACAGGTGAGAGAGAGGGTGTGTGTGTTCACACAGGAGAGACTGTGTTCACACAGGTGAGAGAGAGACTGTGTGTGTTCACACAGGTGAGAGAGAGACTGTGTGTGTTCACACAGGTGAGAGAGAGACTGTGTGTGTTCACACAGGTGAGAGAGAGACTGTGTGTGTTCACACAGGTGAGAGAGAGACTGTGTGTGTTCACACAGGTGAGAGAGAGTGTGTGTGTGTGTTCACACAGGTGAGAGAGAGACTGTGTGTGTTCACACAGGTGAGAGAGAGACTGTGTGTGTTCACACAGGTGAGAGAGAGACTGTGTGTGTTCACACAGGTGAGAGAGAGGGTGTGTGTGTTCACACAGGTGAGAGAGAGACTGTGTGTGTTCACACAGGTGAGAGAGAGACTGTGTGTGTTCACACAGGTGAGAGAGAGACTGTGTGTGTTCACACAGGTGAGAGAGAGACTGTGTGTGTTCACACAGGTGAGAGAGAGACTGTGTGTGTTCACACAGGTGAGAGAGAGACTGTGTGTGTTCACACAGGTGAGAGAGAGTGTGTGTGTGTGTTCACACAGGTGAGAGAGAGACTGTGTGTGTTCACACAGGTGAGAGAGAGTGTGTGTGTGTGTTCACACAGGTGAGAGAGAGTGTGTGTGTGTGTGTTCACACAGGTGAGAGAGAGTGTGTGTGTGGGGTCACACAGCTGGGAGAGAGACTGTGTGTGTTCACACAGGTGAGAGAGAGTGTGTGTGTGTGTGTGTTCACACAGGTGAGAGAGAGTGTGTGTGTGTGTTCACACAGGTGAGAGAGAGTGTGTGTGTGTGTTCACACAGGTGAGAGAGAGTGTGTGTGTGTGTGTTCACACAGGTGAGAGAGAGTGTGTGTGTGTGTGTTCACACAGGTGAGAGAGAGTGTGTGTGTGTGTGTTCACACAGGTGAGAGAGAGTGTGTGTGTGTGTGTTCACACAGGTGAGAGAGTGTGTGTGTGTGTGTTCACACAGGTGAGAGAGTGTGTGTGTGTGTGTTCACACAGGTGAGAGAGAGTGTGTGTGTGTGTGTTCACACAGGTGAGAGAGAGTGTGTGTGTGTGTGTGTTCACACAGGTGAGAGAGAGTGTGTGTGTGTGTGTTCACACAGGTGAGAGAGAGTGTGTGTGTGTGTTCACACAGGTGAGAGAGAGTGTGTGTGTGTGTGTTCACACAGGTGAGAGAGAGTGTGTGTGTGTGTGTTCACACAGGTGAGAGAGAGTGTGTGTGTGTGTTCACACAGGTGAGAGAGAGTGTGTGTGTGTGTTCACACAGGTGAGAGAGAGTGTGTGTGTGTGTGTGTTCACACAGGTGAGAGAGAGTGTGTGTGTGTGTTCACACAGGTGAGAGAGAGTGTTTGTGTGTGTGTTCACACAGGTGAGAGAGAGTGCGTGTGTGTGTTCACACAGGTGAGAGAGAGAGTGTGT
The DNA here is from genome assembly GCF_019097595.1 of Hemibagrus wyckioides. Lineage (NCBI taxonomy): Eukaryota > Metazoa > Chordata > Actinopteri > Siluriformes > Bagridae > Hemibagrus > Hemibagrus wyckioides. Next base: position 6,383,678 of record NC_080725.1, read on the forward strand.
GTGTGTGTTCACACAGGTGAGAGAGAGAGAGAGAGTGTGTGTTCACACAGGTGAGAGAGAGAGAGAGAGTGTGTGTGTGTGTTCACACAGGTGAGAGAGAGTGTGTGTGTGTGTTCACACAGGTGAGAGAGAGTGTGTGTGTGTGTGTTCACACAGGTGAGAGAGAGTGTGTGTGTGTGTTCACACAGGTGAGAGAGAGTGTGTGTGTGTGTGTTCACACAGGTGAGAGAGAGTGTGTGTGTATGTTCACACAGGTGAGAGAGAGTGTGTGTGTGTGTGTTCACACAGGTGAGAGAGAGTGTGTGTGTGTGTTCACACAGGTGAGAGAGAGTGTGTGTGTGTGTTCACACAGGTGAGAGAGAGTGTGTGTGTGTGTTCACACAGGTGAGAGAGAGTGTGTGTGTGTGTTCACACAGGTGAGAGAGAGTGTGTGTGTGTGTTCACACAGGTGAGAGAGAGTGTGTGTGTGTGTGTTCACACAGGTGAGAGAGAGTGTGTGTGTGTGTTCACACAGGTGAGAGAGAGTGTGTGTGTGTGTTCACACAGGTGAGAGAGAGTGTGTGTGTGTGTGTTCACACAGGTGAGAGAGAGTGCGTGTGTGTGTTCACACAGGTGAGAGAGAGTGCGTGTGTGTGTTCACACAGGTGAGAGAGAGAGTGCGTGTGTGTGTTCACACAGGTGAGAGAGAGTGCGTGTGTGTGTTCACACAGGTGAGAGAGAGTGCGTGTGTGTGTTCACACAGGTGAGAGAGAGTGCGTGTGTGTGTTCACACAGGTGAGAGAGAGTGCGTGTGTGTGTTCACACAGGTGAGAGAGAGTGTGTGTGTGTGTGTTCACACAGGTGAGAGAGAGTGTGTGTGTGTGTGTTCACACAGGTGAGAGAGAGAGTGTGTGTGTGTGTGTTCACACAGGTGAGAGAGAGAGTGTGTGTGTGTGTGTTCACACAGGTGAGAGAGAGAGTGTGTGTGTGTGTTCACACAGGTGAGAGAGAGAGAGAGAGAGAGTGTGTGTTCACACAGGTGAGAGAGAGTGTGTGTGTGTTCACACAGGTGAGAGAGAGAGAGAGAGAGAGAGAGAGTGTGTGTGTGTGTGTGTGTGTGTGTAAGTGTGTGTAAGTGTGTGTAAGTGTGTGTAAGTGTGTGTAAGTGTGTGTAAGTGTGTGTATAATCACCCTTTACAGCTGTGGTGAGAAGAAAAGCATTTCACAACACATCAAACCTTGAGACAGATGGGCTACAGCGACAGAAGTCCCACTTCTGCAAAGCCAAGAACAAGAATGGACTGTTCATGATTTGAAAAAGTGTGGAGTCTGTGCCCATGATAGCCTCAGATTCTTGTTCTTGGCTAACAGGAGTGGAACCTGATGTGGTCTTGGGCTTTTGTAGTCCATCCATTTCAAGATTTGATGTTGCTGAGATGCTTTTCCTCCCCTCGTGTTTGTACACAGTGATTGAGTTACTGAAGACTAGAAACCAACCAGAGGAGCATATTCCTCAGTCAACAAGGTGTTTCAATCCACAGAACTGTTCCCCCCCCCCCCCCCAAACCTTTCTGTATAAGAAAATCCCAGATCAACAGTTTCTGAAATCCTCAAACTCGCACCTACATCCATGCCACAGTTAAACTTACGCACTTCACACAGTTTGATGTGAACATTAGCTGAAGCTCTCGTTATTTTAATGCCTATATATATATATATATGGCCACTGTTCTCTGATGTCTCATGAAAATCACAGAAGTCCAGTAGTTTCTGAAGCTGTGTTTGTGTGGTAAAGCTAGTACACAAAGTAGTTTTCAGTCTTTCATCAGCTCTGGAGGCAGAGTGCTTGTGTTGTGAAAGCAGATGTACTGATGTATTTTCTGTATTGAAAACTAAATGTTCATTCTTTGAGACTCAAGGACTGTAGATGAGCTGCTTCTCTATACATTTCCTCACTACATTGCTTCCATAAAGAAACTGACAATGCATGCATATGAAACTAGATAGATAGATAGATAGATAGATAGATAGATAGATAGATAGATAGATAGATAGATAGATAGATAGATCCCAAGGGAATTTGATGTTGGTGCATTTTCTTAGAAATGAGAAGTATAAAGAACAGATTTATGTAGAGAAATGTGTTTTGCTGCTCTCTTATTTTGTGTAAACAGCTTTTTGCTATGGTTGTGTGTCGCACAAAGAAGTAACCTGATTGGCCTGCTTTCTGATAACATATCCTAGGAGAGCTCATATTTGTTCTCTCTACATAGATGTCCTAAAATATCAAAATATCACCTGTGTAGAGTGACTAGAAGAGAAGTGTTTTAGACACGGATATGTAAAAGAAGATACGTCTCTGTCAGGGATTGATGAAATTGAATATTTTCAAATGGCCTAATAGCGTATAATTTACATGATTTTCATCGTCATCAAAATATTCAGTGAGCCTTAATGCACTGCGGGGTGTGTGGGAGAGAGAGAGAGAGACAGAGAGAGAGACTACAGCCGTCTTGCATTCTCAAAGCACTGTAGAACTCCTCCATTCCATCGTCCTAGCTCTTATTATTTGAGTCTGCTTACGACAGCAGAAATGTTGAAAGCATTGCTTTGTTCTTTTTTGCTCCACATAATGTGCACTCATTAAAATTTGAGAACCCTTGACAAGCAACGCACATTTCTTGAGAAATCACACAAAAAGAAATTTCACAGCTTTACTTTTCTTGAAACTTACAAGATCGTGGAATGCTGAGAATGATGTACTCAACTTATCTTGATAAATCACAGGAAGTAATCTTTTTTTTTTTTAATCTCTGACCTGTGAACTTAATGAGAACTGGCCAGTGTGATTTTCAGTCATTTTCAGTATATTTCTGGCATTTGAGCAGTTGAGGGCCTTGCTCAAGGACCCAGCAGTGGCAGCTTGATGGACCTGATGATCGTGCTTATTTGAGATCATCAATATTATTTGTGCTGATCAGATTCATTTCATTCGATTTGGAATATTTGATTGGTATTATTTGAGTTGATATTCATCCTTTGAGCAGATTGTGAATATTGAAATGGTTGCGATTATTCAAGCTGGTTGTGATTAGTTGAGGTCGTTGTGTTTATTTAAACTGGTTGTGATTATTCTAACCGGTTGTGATTAGTCGAGCTGGTTGTGTTTATTTAAACCGGTTGCAATTAATCAAGATGGTTGTGATTAGTCGAGTTGACTTGGATTATTTGAGTTGGTCAGGATTGTTTAAGCTAATCATTTTTCTAGATGAAGTTTGCATCCTGTTTTTGCCATAGTTCTTTATTTATTCACGTAGTTGTTACTAGGCGAAGGTAAATGTGTACGCAGATTTTCCGACTTGCTGGATGCACTCTAGATACGGCAGCTTTGTTGATTCTAGACAGCAAGTCAGTCAGTGTAATGTTACAGTCAAGGCAGGATTAAGCTGCTTTTTTTTATGCACATTGCTATTACTTTTCCATAGTTCTGTATAATGGAGAGATCTAAACTCTGGATCTCATTTAATAAAACTCTTCTCATGCCTTAGCTGCAGATTTATGGATTTTATCTTAATTTCCCTTCTATATACTTTCTCCTGCCTTCCTCGTTTCTTATTTATCTGCTGTTTTCAGCCATTCATCTCTTTACATGAAGTGCTCCCGGATCATTATACAGATACAATTTGATCATTACTCCTGACATTCTGTGTTCCAGACTGAGTGTACCTGAAGGGACGCCGTTCACAGCCGTGCTGAAGTTTGCAGCAGAAGAGGTGAGAGAGCTTTAAACCATGTCGTTTCATTACTACAGTATAATATTTTGCTTCTGTGTGAGGATGAAAACGGGATTATGAAACACTGGCATACTTGTGTCCTTCACATCCAGCTATGCTGTAGAGACTCACAAGCAAACAATTTAGAGATGAACTACAAGTGTGTTCTTTTTTAAGACCATAGTATCTCTTAATCATTTTGGTAAATTACCGTCTTTTTAGATCACTCCTCTGAGCCAACAAATCAAACGTGGAAACTACGAATGGCATGTAGGCGTATGTTTTATTTGAAAACTTTCCTTTTATTTTGATCCTGAAAATCAATTTTTGTTTGTTTGTGGTGAGCTTGCTAGGAGTGTTGACGATATCCCTCGCAGCTTAATGATCCAGTTCCTTGTTTTTACATTAGTCTTGCAATTAACTGCAATAAACATTTCCACTCACACAGGAAGCTTTAAGCTATTCTTCATAACAGGCAGACAGTAAGCCTGCACTCATTTTTGTCAATATCTATTACGTGGAGCAGCATTTATTTTTCAACCCTTACTTACTGCTTCGCCCTTCTAGTCCCCTTTCTTTCTTTCTTTCTTTCTTTCTTTCTTTCTTTCTTTCTTTCTTTCTTTCTTTCTTTCTTTCTTTCTTTCTTTCTTTCTTTCTTTCTTTCCTTCTTTCCTTCTTTCCTTCTTTCTTTCTTTCCTTCCTTCTTTCTTTGGAGCTTCCTAAAAGCCCACTTCTTATAATGGCTAGCAAGCCGTCTTTAGCTGTGTCCCAAACGACACACTATGCACTGAGAATAGTATTGTCTCAAATGGAACACTAATGGGTTTTTTTTAGAAACCGAACGTAGCTGTTGTTTTCCATTCGAAGGCAAATGACATGAAACGCACATAACGTGATGCTGCTAGCTTTGACGGAACACAGTGATTTTCTTTTAAACGTTGAAACATTAATCATACAGCATGGGCTAATTCAAAAAGCATTTGAAAAGACGGATTTTCCACATGATTGACTTTTTATATTATATTTTCTCATCCGGCGTCAATGCCTGGTAGCCCCGCCCCTCTTTTGTTACATAAGCAAATCTGCGAGCATTTGAGTGTCCAACATTGCACATTTTAGAATAAGTGCATCATCTGAGCACTTGAAGTGCACTTCTTATTGTTGAAATTTTCAGCATCAATACACTGCGCATGCTATTTATGCTACACAATGACAGAACACTGCCTAAGTATGTAATTTGAGATGCACCCTCTTCTCTCGTCAGTATGCAAAATATGTGTTTTCTGCTTTTTAACCCTCAATCTTTGTTGCTTTCCCCTGTTAGTCGCATCTGTTTTTCTGGCTTTTGTCACACAGTTTTCTGAATTTCTTTCTGTCTCTGTGGAAACTGACACTGCTCCGAATAGTGTTTCGTCTCTTCACTGAGACTGTGAAAAGCCAAATGTGGGTGACAAGCATCACACTGATTTTTAACCTTTTTTTTTTAATGACACTCTGATAAACTAGATACTGTGATAAGCCACAAAGCCTAGTGATCTCATCTCTCATGTCTGCGGATCTGTTCTGCCTTTGACTTCTTGCAGTGCCACACTTCAGCATGGTATTTGGAGCACTTTTTTTCCCGATGACTTCTCCTCAGCGCTTTTCCTGAATCAAATTCCAAGTTCGGCAGGATCTCAGCGGTCTCGGGGGAACGTGCATAGTGTAGGGGGGGAGACTCGTTCTCCCTGAGGAGTAACACAATGTGACTGTATAATTTTTTCCATTGCACACAACAATATACACTTCCCAAAATAAACAGCTATAGTTATTATCTGCAAATGATTATGCATTAGTTTGAGTTCTGATTCTGCAAGTGGCAGGACAGCAGGCAGTCATAGCCCTTGTTTTTTTTCCCGCAGCTTCACACAGAAATGTCATTGTGACTTCTGGTGTGTTTTCGGAGACCCCTCACTGAGAGTTCACTTTCTCCAACTGCCTCCTCTTCTTGCTCATGCTCCCTCACTCTCTCTGTCGCTTTCTCCCACTATTAAACCCTGAGAACCTCTTTTGTATTATTCTGTCTCCCCATTCAGTTGTCATAGCAGAGACCTCGAATTACCTGGGAAGATTACCTGTTTTGCTCTGTCTGTGAGAGGCCATGCTGCGCTCAGTGCCAGTATTTATCCTGTTGTGAGTGGCTGTTGGAATGTATAACAATTTTCTCACATATCTCTCTCTCTCCCTCTCCCTCTCTCTCTCTCTCTCTCTCTCTCTCTCTCTCCCTCCCCCTTTCTCCCTTAAAAGTTTAAAGTGCCTGCTGCGACCAGTGCCATTATTACAAATGGTGAGTAGAAATGTTTTTACCCTCATTGTAGCTATAGGAGAACAAGATTTACTCAGAGTCCGGTAGGAAATGATGACAAGCTCTGTTTCCCACAAATAACATGGGTCATACCACAGAGAAACCCCCTAGTATATTTTGTTCCATTTCAGAAAATGACTCACATTTTGCTTATGTAGTTTCAGGGTCGGAGTTAGGGGACAGGAGAGGGAAACACAAGAGCAGAGCAGAAATAACCTGATAGTAACAGCAAGGAGAGGAAAAAAAACCCTGACATAATCTCTAACATTAGGAAGGGTTGAGAAGATTTACCAGGTTTAGTCTAGTTGCTATTGCATATTACAAAAAAAAACATACAACAAAAAACTATATTCACCCCCTCACCATTATCATCATCTCTACCACCAATTATTATTCATTCATCCATCCATCCATCCACCGGATAGATAAAATAGGAAGGAATATAACAAAAATATTAAAATACCCAAATTAGGGTACAAAAATATAGCAAAAGTATATCAAATAACAGAAATATAAAATATTACCAAATATAGCAGAATATAACAAAATATATCAGAAAAATACCCAAATTAGGGTACAGAAATATGACGAAAAATATATCAAATAACAAAATATGCAATATTACAAAATATAGCAGAATATAACAATACAACAAAATATAGCAGAAAAATACTAAATATCAGTTAGAAAGTGACAGCCCTTTTTCCAATACCATCATCATTACCATTACCATTATCTTTTTCTTGACCGCTGCTACCATCATCACGATCATCATTGCCACCATTATCATTACCGCCACCACCAGTGCCATCATCATCAGCGTTATCATTACCTCCACCACCAGTGCCATCATCAGCGTTATCATTACCTCCACCACCAGTGCCATCATCATCAGCGTTATCATTACCTCCACCACCAGTGCCATCATCATCAGCGTTATCATTACCTCCACCACCAGTGCCATCATCATCAGCGTTATCATTACCTCCACCACCAGTGCCATCATCAGTATTATCATTACCTCCACCACCAGTGCCATCATCATCAGCATTATCATTACCTCCACCACCAGTGCCATCATCATCAGCATTATCATTACCTCCACCACCAGTGCCATCATCGTCAGCGTTATCATTACCTCCACCACCAGTGCCATCATCGTCAGCGTTATCATTACCTCCACCACCAGTGCCATCATCATCAGCGTTATCATTACCTCCACCACCAGTGCCATCATCATCAGCGTTATCATTACCTCCACCACCAGTGCCATCATCATCAGCGTTATCGTTACCTCCACCACCACTAAAATGATCATCGACACCATCATCATTACCACCACCTCTATTACCATGACTACAACTATCATCATTACCCCAATCATCACCTCAATCATAACCACCACCACCACCACCACTACCACTGCTATCATTGTTACGCCTACTATCATCATCACATCCCCCACCATCACCGACACACCCATTGCTTCTCCAAAGTGTGGGGTGAACATTTAGTTACAGTTTCTCCAGTCATTGCATCTTCACTTTTTATCTTGTTGTGCCAAATCTGATGGCCATAAAAGCAATTCCAGTGCTGGGGAGGTATGTTTGGCCCTCATCTGCCCCCTAGTGGACAGAGCTTTCAATCCTACAAAACCTGCATAAGTGAATATTTGCACAGTTGAGGCTTGTTCAGCTCCAGAGTTATGTGTCAGGTTATAACCCTGCTCTTATTCTTGTTTTACTTTTGCCACTTTATTTAGTCCAGTCCACAGAGCCCCAGGCTCAGTATAGATGTAATAATACCAGATTTAATTTCACGTGGCTTGACCCTGATGTTCGAGGTGCCTGCGCCAGTTGCCTGAATGTTACTCAGCAGTTTGTCTTTCACTGACATATTGTTTGCTTTCCAGTCTGATAGGTTTTTTGCACACAAATGCCATTATAATGATTTTCTAATTTCTTTCTGTGCAGATGGCATCGGAATCAATCCAGCACAAACAGCAGGTTTGTCTCATCATGTGGAGTTGCACAGTCTGAAGCCTTCCATGTTTTCTAATTGCAGAACAAGTTCTTCCTCAAAGCCAATACAGAAATGGATTTCCTTCTCAACCTTAAGTCTGAAAGCTGTTTGAGAATTTAGTTCATGCAAACAGATGGGGTTTTCTGTTTAGTCTGTTGGGTACAGGCCTCTGTTAGCTCCCTACTGGCATTTAGGAAGACACAATGATATTCTGAAAGAATGCTTCTCTACAGGGATTATGTAAATTTTGCATATTACATAATGAGTATTGATGCTGTGCTCTGAGCAGGGAATATGCCTTTTTCTCATGTTATGAGATGATTTCCCTCTCAGAGAATTATATTTTACATTTTTTTCTATTCTAAATTGTGGGCACCTCACATAAAATGGCCCTCCAGAAAAAGATGGATTGTAATGTTAGCTTTGTAAGCTTGATGTAAAGTCTGATCAGAATCTTTTGTTGAACAGTGATAACTTGAGGCCTTTTGCCTTAAACAAGTCATATCTTATTGTCTCTGTACTCATCTGGAATATATTTTTCACTCTTTTCTGAGAAATATGCAGGTCTGTGTTAAACTTCCAATGTCGGGTGTAAAAACACACAAGGTGGTCTATTTAAAATTTATTCCAGTAAATGGTTTTAATTCTGTGCATCATAACCAAGTTAGAATAACCCATAAAACATAATCCATGGCCACAAACACTTCATTATATATAAAACATCATTTCTGCTTCAGACTTCTCCACTATAATGGCGAAGCTGCTGTTCTATACGTGGTATGATCATATATGTCAGAACACCTGCATAGCCCATTTTAGTTAGCTGGAGAAAGGTGTATGCTTCATCAAACATAAACAATAATGAAGGTGATACTGTGACAGTGACTGTGTCTCTGTATTGTCGAGTGTACACAATGCTGCCAGAGATGTGAGATTCGCCAGATTTCAAAACAAAACATACGCAGCAGCCCTGAGTGCATGTAGCCATATACAAAGCAGAAGTATTGAAAGCACTGCATTTTTCTTAGCTTAAGGTCATATTTTACGCTTACGCATATTATCACTCTTGAATATCTTTACAAGATGTTCCTGTCCTTTCAATGTTCCAGACTTTTTTTTTCTAAATAATTATACTGTAGGCTGCGCCTGAAACATGATGTAACTACCTGGGTCTCTGTGCTGTTATTTTCTCCACTGGTCTGATCCATGTGCTCAGTGTAATTATAGAAAAACAGCATAGATAGATCCCTCAAATTGAGACCATTAGCCCACAGTCCTGGTGCAGTATCATTAAGGTTATTTTGACCTCAGAAAAGAGTTTTTTTTCCCCTCATGTCGTTAGAGGCACAGCATCACATCATCTTGTATTAGCTGAGCACTATTTTTATCAGAATATCAGAAGTTCTTGAACTTTACCAGTGTGTTTTATATGGCACATTGTGTATGACCTCCAGATTTTAACGTCTGAGTACATTTTAGTCTAGCATGATTGGCAGTCGTGTAGGTGTTATGATGTCTCCAGTATTAACCAACACCCCACTGGAAGCTCTTTGCATAGCTCATATTAGTAATCTCCCATCATGTCTCAGTTTCTCGTGGGAAATTTGTGCCCTTCATTTCAGTGAAAATAAAAGGTCATTAATATTAGACAAAATACAAGGTGTGTTGCACTTAGCTAATATGAGAATAATATTATTTGGTCTAATATGAGAAATGTATATATACACCCACCATATACACCAAATTGGGTTTTTTTTGTTGTTCGATTTAAGAGCCAAGAATATATTTCTATTCAAATAATTAAAAAAAAAAAGAAGAAAAAAGCAGAGGATATTACAAATATAAAATTATATGTCATGTAAACAAAAAGTATATTTTTGTGATTCTTTTTTATTTCTAACCTGAGCATACAAGTCTATTATTGAGGTTTTATTCTTGTATTTAAATTTTCTAAAGCTTCTTCTTACAAACGTTTGCTTTGTCGGTAAATGAAAAAGCCTATTACTAAAAGGTTGATAAAATGTTGATTCTTATGTATTTTGACTGCAACGTAAATGAAAATCCTGATGCATCTTTCTATTTTTTGTCTCCAAATTGATAGGAAATGTTTTCCTAAAGCATGGTTCGGAGCTTCGAATCATTCCCCGAGATCGAGTTGGAGCGGGTCGATGTCTGACGGCTGTCTGAACGATTAGGGATTACTCTTCATCTTGATTTACAAACATGCTTGTGTATTTATTATCCAGCCCTGAGGTGGTAATGTTTGCTCCTTATATAACAGGAGCAGCAAAGACCAATATCAGTCACCCAGCCATGTGGACTCCCCCTCCTCAGTGATTCATGCTTACCGGACAGAAGACTTCCAACAAAAATTGTTTGTTCATTAATTTTTGATAAATACAAGTCAATTGTTTTCCTCACAGCAGCTTAACCTTAAACTCTGCACGTAATTCATTTAGTTTTATACTACATTCAGTATGTAAATTAACCTTCTGTCTTCATGTCTGCATTGAGTCAGTAGCTTTATGTCTGCGGTTTGTAACATTTGATCAGATTAAATCAAAATTATTTTTGTTATATCAGAGCTCTTAGCAAGTGGTCCACTTGTTCACAAATCTACATGAAAACATGGCTCGCAGAAACATTCTCTGCTTAAATCAACAGCTTTTATGAGAGAAATTAAATATAAGTGGATAAATTCCATTATTAAAAAATGTTTAGTGTTTTAATGTTTCACAGTATATGTTCTGAAAGGTAAACACATTATTGTCAGGTTTCAGGATTAAAATAAAGAAAAATGTCCGTCAAAAGAGCAGAACAGGAATGATGTTATTGTTTGGGGGTGTTTGGGGGGTAACAGTGTATGATCTAAATGCCTTTTGATAAACAGGACAAGCCTACTCCATACTGTAATGCCTTTTTTCATGATGTAAGTAACATTATTGGCATGATCATTTTATGTAACCTTACCTTAGTATTAAATTCTAAAAGAACAAACGTCTACAGTCTATCCGTTTTGGTCTCTAGCGTATGTCCATGCATTTACGGCTCATGGTATATGGCTTATGGAGGCGTTTGAAGTGAATGCCCAGCCGTCTGGTAAATGATAATCTCCTGCTATTTCTTTTCTTTTTGTTCCCCCTCACCCTCCATTAATGGTCAGGTCTGGTATTCAGTAGCCTGTCATAATGGATCTTTCATTTGTTTTAATCAGAGTGTGAGCAGTGCCCATTGCCTGCCGTGCATTACTGAGAAAAAGGGGGCCATTACAGATCCAGCAGGACTGCTATTATTCTAATGTACTTCCTGTTGCGTTTAAGAAGCCATCGCTTCACTCTCTCCGTTTCGGCTGTGGCTCTTTCATTAGCCATGGAATGAGGCATGTGTTTTTTCAGCTCAGGTGTTTGCAAATGTGCCCTACAAATAGACTTTAGCTCTACTTTTTTTAAAAAAAAAAGAGAAAGAAAGTAAAATAAAAGAGTCATACTGCACTGGTGAATGCATATTAAAAGCATTGTGTGCCAAGCAGTAGTGTTTAGTTTGTTTTTCAGTACTTCAGTGCATACAATCAATACATTTATCTTGTTACTTCATGCAATGAATTTAAAAAATACCCAGAAATGCCAGACGCAAATGTCTTGCACAACCATGCTATCATTTACATAAAATTCAGGTCAACGCTAGGAGCACAATTATGTAAATCAGCTGCATGAAATTTATGAATATTTATAAGATTGTACATTGATTTAATGGTGAGCAGTAATGATACTGCTTTGAGATCATGTTCTGTTAGTGAGGGCTACACAGTTTGTCGGAAAACTCAGAAGTGTGACAAATGGTGCGAGTGCGCAGACAGCAAAAAGCATCTCATGAAGTGTATTGGGTAGCCATCTGTGGTATCACCAAATCCCCAAATATAAAACAACAAACAAGAAGCCAAAGAAGTTCAACTTATGTTCATGTAGCACATCATGTAGGTATGAAAGATTTCTAGACATTGCAATGGGAACATATTGTATAAGTGTGTGTATGAGAGAGCAGGTATGTTCTCTGAGTTTAAAGTCTATTATGTTAAATAAGCCACACTATATACAGGTTAAGAGTGTATTCAAACCAATATGCCCCCCCCCCCCCCAAAAAAAAGGGCTGGTTGAATGTTATTAATTGTTGAGGCCCATTACTATGTCATTTTGACCCCTAACAGACCTTGTCCACTGTCACAGATGTTCTGGAAATCCATCCATACATTTTTTTTAAGTTTTGAAAAGTGGTCTATAATGACCAAAACATCCAAGTTGTTTGTTTACTGTTTGTCAGTCCATAAATACCATTTGCCAATTTTTATTCAGTGGATGGAAATTCAAGCAGCAGGCTCAGCAGTCTTCAATCAGATGACAGCACATTACATACTCCAAAAAAAATGGTATCCCATTATTCTGTACAGCACTCAACTATAATCTGTCTAGCTGTTTAACTGCAATGTCCTCAAATCTATTTTGCCTTTCTTTTGTCTCAGGGGTCCTTTTTTTTTTATAGATGAATAAAGGAGTCACTTCAGAGATGACAGTCTGTCATCCTCTTCCTAAAGCCAGTTATAGATCATGTGCTGAAGAGTCCTTCAAAGGTTGCACTCTTCATTTACACATCACTTTGACAACATCAGGATTAAAAGAATACTGTTTATTGGTTAGTGTTGACTCATATATCTTATCTATAAGATTAATCTGCTGTGACTAAGCCGTTAGATGGAAAGCATCCTGGATTGACATCTTCCTAAATTCTTTCAGCATCATCAAGCAAAATAAATGATTGCTCCCTGATTAGTCTCACTGATCTCTGTTCAGTGATGTGCTACACTGTTATGCCCTGGAAGGTATTTTAATATCCAATTAATAAGAAGACTATTTATTGACCATCTTTTGTTTCTAAGCATCCAATTATGCCTGAATCCTCTCAAGGTTTCTTCCTCATATCATCTCACGGAGTTTTTCTTTCCACCGTTGCTGCAGGCTTGCTCTTTGGGGATGAAATAGTAACTTTAATTTAAACTTATAAATATACTTATATATAAACTTATATATAAAACTTCTGTAAAGCTGCTTTCAGACAATGTCCATTGTCCAACATGAAGCAATATAAACAGAGTCTGTCCAAAGAAGTAATGAACAAAATGAATGGATGTGAACTACTGAGAGAGAGAGTAATGCATTATCACATACTGTTACAATAAGAGGGCTTGCACTTCCTGACAGTGGATTTTCCTGTTGTTAGTCAGATGCCCTGAACACAGCCCTTTCTCTCACCGCAATCTAAAGAATGTCTTGAGAAAAAAAAAATCTTCATAGTTCAATAGCTGAAATTGTGTTTTGGTTGTTTGCTGACCTGGCATGCCTCAGGTATGCTTGTAGGCAAGATCAGGCTGATTTTAGCAGACTTACTCTCTGAAATAATGCAGACTTCTATGACTAAACACTGTAAGACAAATGTGTTATTCCTTTTACATGTGTGTTTTTTCCCCAGTAGGATTAAGAAATCATCCCAGTGTTCTGATCAATTCCCTGTGCTCTCACTGCTGTGGCCTGGGTTCAATTCCTGGGCAGGGAACCAACCCAGCAGATCGGATGATCCACTGTGGCGACCAAGTGAACAGCCGAAGGGCAACAACATTACTGTGATTGCTTTTCCTACAAGAACATTTTCTGGCATAGATCTGAATGTGTTAGCCTGGACAGTCTATGTTTTATCTTAGTAATATGACTAAATGACTGGACACTCTTCTCTAAACTAAGTATTCTTTGCTGGGTATAGCTGTGGCAATTTTGCTTGCCATTTGTCTCCCCTCCAGTGTAACAATCATTCAACCATAACACTCAACACCATTATATCTGTTTACATTCTCAGGAGGATGGAGGGCCATGGTGTGAAACTTATTGCCACTAGGCATCATGTCCGTTCAGAAAATGTATAGACTTAATCACATTTTAAAGCCCAGGCACCACCAGGACTGCAACTACACACTCCAACTGACTGAGCTTTGATTTCCATATCTTAAATGTGTTTCTGCTATGTAACTGCTGCCTGCCACATGCAATCATGAATGATAAATGAGTTCAAATGAGTTCAAATGCATTCAATTTAATAGTTTTATTTCAGAGATGTCTGCTTCCAGGAGCTTCTTCTCTTAAAATGGCATGCCATGTATCCAGAATCAGCATACTCAGCAGCTGATAGTGTCTTCCTGTGGTGAAAGAAGCATAAACCAGCTTGTTGTATTTTCTGCCTGTTTGTAGCACTACATGGCCATCCACATACTTTGCATTTATCTGCATATATAATTGTTCAAGATACAATAATTCCATCACTGGTGGTTGCCTCTAGTGTCTATTTGGGGGGGGATGTACTGGTAAGGCAATGCTATTTTTTCTATGACCTTGCCTTTTTAGTTATCCATCTGCTACCTTGACTGCTCTGCTCCACAAGATCAAATCATCAATTGCGCTTTGAGCCAATTGAGCTGGCAGGGTTTAGAAATCAGCAAGAGGCTTAGACCAGTGTGTACATTCGCTAAACTGCTACTGGGTTTTGTAGAGGATTTAGGACATGGCAGATATTTTGTGATGCACTGGGCAATGCTTTACATACTCAACATTTCCTTGGCTGGACTGCTTGTACTTTGGCTTCTTGTTTATTTTGTTTAAGAAACCTACTGATAGGATAATTAGCTTTTCCTTGCAGTTACCCTTGGCTATGGTATTAGAAAGAACTGTGCTTTTGCCTATGGCATCCTGTTGGGGGACCGGTAGGGTCTGGCTTTATACTATGACCTTTTTAGTTATCCATCAGTTACATTCATTGCTCTGTTCCACCAGGTCAAATAATCAATTGCGCTTTCTGCACCAGCAGGCAGGGTTTAAAAGTCAGCAAGGGCCTTACATGAGCATGTACATTGGTTGAATTGCTGCTTATATGTGTTTAGTGTTGTTGTCATTGGGTCTTGTAGAGGATTTAGGGCATGTACTGCAAATACTGACATCTTAGTACATGATAATATCTTGAATCTAGTCAAATGTATCTATTATTTCTTATTATAAGATTACAGGATCATAATATTATAAGATTAAACCAAATATAAGATTATTAAGCCTATTCCCAGGCATATTTTCCTATTCTTAAGCTTCACATTTTTTTCATTATGAATAATATTGTTTCTTTCTAGAAATGAATGCTTAGCAATATGCAAAAAATTAGGTTTAATAATCTTGCATTTGGTTTCTTTTAATTTTTAATAGATCATTTTGACCATATATTCAAGATATTTTTATTGCTAAGCAGTATGGCAGAAATTCTGTAATGAACTGCACAGAGCAACGTTGTGAGCAATATGGGATAGAATGAAGTTTCCTCACCCACAGATTTAAGATAATTATTTACATATGTTATATCAGTGTATTTTCTTGTTATGCTTATGGTTATTTCAAAACATATTTCAGCATGGTTATGTCTATAATTACATACAAGTACAGGAAATATTTACAAAATATGTCTGTATATTCTGCTGTGTGTGACCTCCATGCACATACACATGCAAAGTCAGGGTACTCACTGCTTATTCAAGTTTCTTACCTTACCCTCTACAAAATTATTAAATATAAAATATTCCTCCAGGAGGGTGACCTTTGGTCACTGTATGTTTTACAATTTTGATCAAATTTCAACCCTGGGTGATCTTCCCCAGAAGGGGATCTAAAACTCAAGTATTGTTTTATCTCTTGTCTGGTTATCCTGGTCAACTTTGAAAAGATTTCAAAATATACCAGAGGCATATCAGGGCTGAAGTTATTCCTATGTGATACAGTGCTGATAATAATAAGTGCTATCGCTTTGCCCAGTAATTGCATTATGAATGATATTCATAAAATGACAACTAAGTTATTGTTACAACTACTCCGTATTACACAACCCCAAATGACAAATGAACACATCACTTAATCTGTTTAGCCACATTTTATTGGCTCCCAGCTGCTAAGGTGAGAAACAGGATTGATACCATGCACTGATACCATTCGGGTATCAGTGCATTTTTCCCGTTTCTGTTTTAAAGCCACTAGCAAACTAGGTACACACTGAAAACAGGGATATTGAGGTTTACTCTAGGAGGAGAAAAAAATAGAGCTGGTTTAATTAGGTACATTATGTGTTCCTCCCTTATTGCTAGTATGTCATTTGAATCTGTCCTGAAGGTATTTTATTTTCTTTGACTATTAATGTTATTAATATGACTGGACTGGGTAATGGTAGATCATGCCTTAAATAATTAAAAGACAAATTATGAATAGCTCCACTGCTTGAACTACTGTCCTGCATCCACCCAAATTGCATGAGCACATCACACATATCAATTTTAATTGTACAGATCATGCTGTGAGTAGTTACCGGATACTGCATGCACATGAATCAGAATTATTGTATATGAGTTTCCCACTAGAAAGTTGCACATGTATGGCCTCTTGGTCACATTTTCAGGGAGACGCCACCAGAGGAACCCTATAAAGAGTTTTATCACCCACAATGCCGGATAAAAGTATACTTTCATTAACAAGTTCACTAACAACACGATGTATCTTAAACATGACACAAAATAAACAAAACATGAACACTCGAAGGACGTGAAGGAGTCAATAAAACAATAGGCACAGTATGGATAAACATAAAGTGGAGAAAACCAAACACAACATTGAACAATGATTTGACAAAGACAGCAAGTATATATAGGGTAGAACATTAGGACAAATGGGAAACAAGGCAGGAATAGGGAGGGCGTTACACAACACACATGAGAAATCACAAAAACATGACATGAAAACAAGTTAAAACCAAAACATCTGACGGTGCCCCCTCTGGTGGACTGGCAGGGAATTGTCCCAGAAGTTCCTGACACCCCTCAAGGTGTGATTTTCAATATTGCATAGGAGAGTACAGTTCATATTCATTTTTCTTAATTCAGCTAAATGTTAGCTGAACAGCTGTTAATTGTAGAGACTGCTTTTCACAGTACATGCATATAGTAGTCTCTCATCATTTTTGCACTTCAAAGAATAGACTTTAAATCCACTGAGATTAAATCACGCTGTAGTGAAAAACTTTATGTTACTGATCTATAGCCACACACATTCATTTTTGAATGCTGAGAGAGAGAGAATACATCATGAATATTTTAACTGAAATTTGTTTTTTAACATTATTTGGAATTAATGAATTAAATCAGCCTTATAACTGGATTCAGATATTTACTTTTCCATCAAATTAACACACACATTTAATATTTTATCATCTTTTACAGAATATAATTATATTTGCTAATGGATTTAGTTTGACAGAATGTTTTTCCCTCTAAATGATGAGTTACTATGCAAAGGTAGTACACACAATTTTCTTCCAAATTTAGTCATGACCAATTCCCAGCCATCAAGCAGCTTTCCCATATCAAGACAGCTGCCAACCTGGGAGGTTGATGGTTATCACATGTGTCCTCCTTCACATGAAGCCAACCTTCCACATCTTTTCCAACTGGTGTTTGTGCACACACAGAGGAGAAGTGCTCTCCACCCACATTCACATGCATGAGCTCACAGATGCCCATGATTGAAAGAGTTTTCCACCTCTCCCTTAGGGCACAGGCAATTTTTCTCTCTTGGACTCCAGACTAAAGATCGAACAAGATTCATATTCATGACCGCTTGTCTTCTGTCTTGCACGGTTCGCACACATTTGCACACATGCACTTTATGTAGATCTTTAGTGGTTTGACAGTGAAACTGATACACTAGCTATGTAGTGTTGTTCACTGGTTTCACATTCCATAAGTAACAGTACAGTGTGAAAGTTGAATTAGCAGAGCAAAAGGACAGCCAAAAATGAAATTGCTATCCGCTCAACATAATGGGCACCGCAGTGCGAAGGACTATGGAACCGTTCTGGAGCACCCAGTGCACCCAGTGCTTCAAATATTGTACCCTGAAGGTGGTGTATAAGGATGATAATGCACCAATACACACAGAAAGACTGGAGACAGAGTGGTTTGATTAAAATAAAAGTGAAGTTGAATGTCTCCCATGGCCTGTACAGTCACCAGATCGGAAAATTATTGAGTCACATTGGGGTGTTTTGGCAACGTTTGCCTCCTCCAGCATCACATAGTGAACTGGCCAATTTTCTGCAAGAAGAATGACTCAAAATCCCTCTGGTCACTGTGCAGGATTTGTGTCTGTTATTCCTTCCCAAGACAAATTGATGCTGTACTCATTGCAAAAGGAGGCCCTATACCATACTAATAAATTGGTCTAAAACCAGGTGTTTCACTTTCATTGTCCAAACCCTGTATGTTAATGTACATAGCTCTTAGTTCTGTGTTGTGTGTTGCTTTGCATTTGGTGAAGCACCATGGTCCTGGAGGATGAACTATATATGTTAGAAATGACCTTGACTTCTAGATGAAAGGCTGAATGCTTTTCTGTTGCTTCACTCAGGAGCTTAAATCACAAAACTCTTTTTAAAATGTCCCTTGCTTTACCTGTGTGCTGAAACTTTATTTAAAAATTCTCCAAACAGAGTATTACCTATGTACTTGTCAGTTCTTTCAATTGGATAATACAGTTGAACTAAGTTGCTGCCTAAAATAACACCTGCTGTATATGGATCTGACAGCTGTGAGGCTGGATAAAGTGGATGAGCATATATATGTATATATACAGTAGTAGTGGTGTCAGCTACTATTACTTTTTATTTTTGCTGCCTATTTTTGTGAAGAGATTACTAATACTGAACTTGACATGTCATTAGTTAAGGCAAGGAGATCATTAGATTGATGAATAGAGTCAGCCGGTAATCATATTAAACAGAGAGAAGGTGATTCTGCCAAATCAGCTCTCTTAAAAGGATTTTCCACTGTTTCCCATAAAAGCCCCTCTCTCCCATCAATTACTCATGACTTCTCATGACTGCCTCTACTATTTAAGTCACTGTCACTCTATTACACAAATTTGTGTAATGGAGGTTTGACAGCGACCTTGCTTTAACTATGGAAACGAATATGTCGTATACATTTTTGAATGCGACTAGTTAATTTTAGTTATGCTACGCCTACTGAACAGGAGTCAAGACTGTCTGAAAAAGAGACATGTCAAGGAGAGGAAGGTATATTCAAGAATACAGTACTGCTGGAAAGGTTGTGAACTCTTTATGTGACCCAGAAATGTGATTAGATCTTTATGTAATTCCTAAAAAACTAGATTAAGAGAACCCGATTAAACACAATTGACACAAAATATAATCTTTTTTTTTAATTTTTATTTATTGGGCACAATTATCCATGTGAAGCCCTTTAGCAGCAATAACCAAGCATTTACAGTAACTGCTCATTAGTACACAACTGTTTGGAGGAATTTTGGCCCATTCCTCCTTAAAAAACTCCTTCAACTCAGTGATTTTGGTGGGCGTCCTTGCATGCTCTATTTAGGTCATCTCTCAACATTTATATTGGGTTAAGGTCTGCATTTTTTGCTGTGTTGGGGTTTTTGCCAAATTGGACAGCTTCACATGGACAGCAGTATTATCTTTCTACTTTCTGCTTGCTATCCTGCCATTTACAGTACGCCATTCTTGCTCAGTGTTTGCCTGATGGTGACTTCATGAACATTGACATCACTGAGTGTGCTTGTGGCCTGTAGGTCCTCATGAAATGAGTTTTTTGTGACTTCCCATAATATTATTTACCATGCCCTTGGAGTGATTTATACTCCTTGGAAGACTACCAGTGGTGCTAAATTTCCTCCATTTGTATTTCATCTGCTTCAAAGTGGAGGCCAAACACTGCAGAAATGGTTTTGTAACCTTTTCCAGGCTGGTGAGCATCAGTAACTCTTTTTCTGAGGTCCTCAGGAATCTCCTGTGCCCAATGCATGGCACATTTCCATAAAACTGTGTGTTTATGAATAGTGAAAACCCAAGTTTCATGTAAACTTGGGAGAGCTTGATAAACTCACGTCTGATTGCCATCACCTAAATCGAAACATCTGACTTTAATTATGCAATCAAATTTATATCCCTAGAGGTTCACATAGTATTTCTGAAAAAGATATATAATGTTGGATAATTCTGCTCAATAAATAAATCTGAAACTTTTTAAAAATATTTTTACATCGTTTGCACTCTTTATCAAGATTTAAGACCTTATCTGATCACAGTTCAGTCAAATGAATGCAGAAATGTAAAGGGGTCACAAACATTTTAGCAGCACTGTACTTCTCTCTCTTCAGCTGCAGGGTCTGCAGGTCCTCACTGATGCAGATTCATTTGTAAGAAAAACATAATAACAATGAAAGTGGCATTTTATATCTGTTAGATGCATAGAAATAAAAATATATTTACAGGTTAGGCATTTTTGACCAACAAAAAATCAATACAATACAATAACTGTAGTGGGTTGCTAACTAAATCTCCTCTTTGTGGGGCTGAATACTGTATGAAACTTTAAACAGATTTACTGAACTCATCTGGTTATCAGACTGAATTGTTTACAATTCCAATACTAAACACATACAATGAAAACTGTGTAATGGAAATTTAAAAAAAACCTTTGACCAAACTTCTCTGTGGGGTTTGATAGGGTCTGCATTCAGTGCTGATAAGATATCACCCTCTGCCCATACTGCTTTTTCTCCACAGCTCAGAAAGAAAATTGTGGCCTGATTATAACCTGTCTCCTCGCTTTGTGCTCCCCCGCAGAATTGTTTTCCTGTCTTCAGAACGGTAATTAATTTGGCAATTTGGGAAGAGAACCAAACAAAAGGAAATGTAATCTTTGCTGAAGCAAACCGTTTTGCCCTGAAATGAGTTTGGCTTTTAAGTTGTTATGCTATTGTATTAGAAGTGGATACATACTGTGTGGCTGCACATTTTAATTAGAGGATTCAAACTGTTTCATAACTGCATGGATGAGAAATGAACTGCAGAGCAAACTGTAGCACTTAAATGACATTTACAACCATCAAAGTTTGTACGTTTAGGTTGATTGAGTAGCACTAAACATTATAAAGAAAAGAACATGTTCGGTAGCAGGCAATCTTAGACAAGTGACTATATTTATTTATTATTTACAAATTTCTCTTCCTCTGGCACAGTCTTGGTTTTCCATTGTCCCAAATATGTGCCTTTTTAATCATCACCTATCAAACAATTTCCAGTCTTTATCCTCCTTTCTAACTTATCCATCACCAATGTGAGACTGTGCTACATTAATTAAATGCTCCAGTCTTTGTTCATGGTCTGATTTCTCTATCTTAGCACTTCATTTTGAGCCATCACCTGAAGAGAAAGAAAGAAAAATCCTTCCTGAAAGAAATCCTTCAATCGGTCTCCTGTGTTATTATTATTATTTTTTTCTCTCTTTCTGTATTCCTGAGATGTCCTGACCTGCTTTAAATCCTTTTAAATGAAAATGTCACAGTGGTGAGGTAAGTGTGCTGGTGCTTCTCAGAGCTGCAGGCTGGCTTTAATTTTACACTTCATGCCTTCATGTTGCAGCCTCTGCTGCAGTAAAACGCAGATCTGAGGTTGGATGTGAGCTTTATCTTAATAAATAATGATTTGAGTTTGGATGATGGGGTAGAGAGGATGGTTCTAGATCAGTGAAAGAGTGTGGAAAGGGCTTCATTTTGAGAAGACTGGAGGATCTGTGAAAGTGTGGGTGATAATGAGCCACTTGGGTGATGTGTGTGTGTGTGTGTGTGTGTGTGGACATTTTTTTTTATATCTTGCTGGGGATCAAATTTCCCTGCAAGGAAAGAAATGTGACATCCTCATGAGAATTTTTATTTCTTCTAAAAAACTTATAATATATAAATAAAAATAAATAATAATAATATAAGGGTTGTTTTATCTTTTTACATTTTCTTTTTACAAGGCTCTGGTTAAAGATTTTCTTGTGGAAAAATGATGAACAATCAACAGAGACTGTATAAAATCCAGCAACAAACATGTCAACATGATGAGCCTTTCATGGCAGTAATCCCTAAAGCCATGCAACGGCTAGAAAGCCTGAATGGATGAAATGAGAATATAATCAATTTATATTAGATATTGTATTACTATATTAGACATTCAGGCAAATCTTGTTAGAGACACTTCTTGGGATTGTGGACATGTCCTGCATCCTGAGTGCCATAAACATGCAATGATAAAATCTGTATATATATATATATATATATATATATATCTGTGTGTGTGTGTGTGTGTGTGTGAGAGAGAGAGAGAGTATCTAAGTATAAAGTTTTACTTAGATTAAAATAATTAAATAGAAAAAAAATAAAATTGAATAAAAATTCAAACATGGTATGTTATAGACAACAAAGTTTAAATTCCCAGGTTAAAAAAGAAACAATAAAGTAAGAAAAAAAAAAGAAAATCATGACAGTGATCACATCCAGTTGATTTTAATCCTGGTAAAGAAAATTTGTTGAAAATTTTGAAATATGAAACATTTATTAAAAACCAAGAGTATCATTCCTTTTCCACACAACACTGTACATATAATATATGCAAATATTGCATAATAGACAAACCTGTACCAACACAAAGCACAAATCCAAGTTTTCAGCAGAAAATGTTAAAGGTCTTGAATGATCCGGTCATTGTGGAATGACTTGAAGAGGGGTGTGCACAGGAGATATGATAGATCTGGAGCATTTTTGCATGGAAGAGTGGAATAAAATTGGCAAATTAACACGTGCAAATCAAGTTGGTAGACTGTTACCCATAAAGAATTGGTGTTGTATTACAAGCAAAAGGTGCTATAACAATGTATTAGTTAATGGGTGTGCACTCTGGTACATGCATCCTCTCCCCATATCACATTAAAGGTAGGAAACGTGGGTTGCTATATCACATTAAAGGTGGGGAAAATAATAATGTGGGGCATAATTTATCTTGGTTTCATTTTTTTTTTACATTTAAAAAGAGGTGTGTAGACTTTTTATATATCTACTGTAATTCTGGAAGATCTCCTAAGACAGATTATGACTCTCTATAGCCATTCTTTCTCGCTTTTTCTTCTCATATGAAGAAGGAAAAATGTGGTCAATTAAACTGGCTCATTACATTTTAACAGAAGGCATAAGAGCCAAGCTGCCTCTGCCTCTCAAAGCTGTCTGTAACCGCCAGAGAGGAAGGTTAGTGAGGATGTGGGCAGAAGGGCAACTGCTTGACAACCAGAACGCTCCCATTTCAGTATTAATGACCATTACACAAAAAAGGGTGTAACTCTATACCATTATAAGCCTATACTGTGATAACTGAAGCCTGAAATAGTCAAGAAAATAATGTCATAATAATTATGCCAGCATAGAAAATGATGTCATGAAAATGTCTTTTGAGATTTACTATTTACTAAGGACACAACACAACTTTGGACACAAATGGAAATGTTAAAAATGTATAGAAAAAATGTTTTTCTATATTGTTTGTACTACATTGCTTTAAAGACCTATAATGCTTTAAAGTATTTTAGCATTTCTCTACTTATTCCACTGTAAATGTTATAAAGTATGTTATATGGCGTGTTGACACACAGAAGTATAATATGTTGATACTAATAGATGGAAATAACCTGGATTCAAGAACCTTAATGTGGATGGGCTACAACAGCAGAAGGTCACATCAGATTCCGCTTTTGTCAGCCAAGAATATGAAGCTGAGGCTCCACTGGCATATACTCACTAACACTGGAAAGTCGAAGACTGGAAAATTGCTGTCTGATCCTCAAATTCTGCTAAAGCACAAAGCTGGTAGGGTCAGATTGTGGAGACAATTGCATGATTTTTTGATATTTAAGTTGGTCCAAATCATATCTATGCTGGTTCATTATATTTTACAAGGATTTGTCAGTCTTGATTTATTAAACAATCTTGATTTAAAATGGTTTAGATATGTTTCTTGACCTGTTGAAGTTTCAGTGATCCAGTTTGCTTATGTGGACTAAACAAAAAACTAATCTTTTAAGGCAGGGGTATCCAATCTTATCCACAAAGGACTGGTGTGGGTGCAGGTTTTCATTCCAAACAAGCAGAAGTCACACCTGAGCCTATGAAAATCCAAGATCAACTGATTAAACAGGTGGAATCAGGTGTGGCTCCTGCCTGATTGAACCTCCATTAACCTTATCTATTTATTGCATTTTTGGAGAGAATGTGTATTATTTTGGTGAGAAACTTTGAGAACTGACTGTTCACTTGCCTGTCCGTGGTTTTAATTTTTGGCTGATAAGTATATAGAAGCCATTGGTGGCAAAGTGGCAATGGGCAATGTTCTGTCGAGAAAATTGGGTCCTGACATTGGGTGTAGATTTTACTTTGACGTGTATCACCTACGTAAACATTATTCCTGACCATCTAGACTTCATCATAACAACAGTATTCTCTAATGGTAGAGGCCTCGTTCAGCATAATGCTCCCTGCCACACAGAAATTGTTCAGAAATGGTTTGAGGAAGCTGACAGCGTTGACTGTCTCCAAATTCCCCACATCTCAGTATGATTGAGCATCTGTGGCATGTGCTGAACAAATGACTTACAGGACATAAAGCATCTGCTGATCTGGTGCCACCATCTTTTGATAAGTGAACCTGTACTCTGATGAGTAGCTCAAGTCGAGTGCATAGTCCTGGCTACTGGCTATTGCTTGCTATGCAACATGGCAACCCCCAAATGTACACTATGTACCTCCAGCATCTCCGTAAACATTTTGATGTCTTCTGTGGGATTTAATCAATGTCATATTGTACTTCATTAACAAGTTTTCTGCCATTTCATTATTAAATTCTTCCTTTGATGCAGGAGATCTATTTTTTATTTCAACATCTTAAACATACAATAGATTTTATAAAGAAAATGCCAACCACAGTGTGCAAGTAGGTAAGACATTGAATGTGATAATGTTTATATTACTGTGGTAGCTCAAAAATAAATAGATGCATGAAATTGAAGTATTATTTGAAGTAGGTTTGGTAAACACAGCTTGAATTCTTTCAGAAGGTGGTGTGGATCCTCATTCAAACAGGCACAAAGGCCTCTAAGGATGCATTCTCACTTGACATCAATGCTGCTATTCTAGGAAAGGGCAGAGCACAGACAACATGAAAGAAACATCTGGGACACTATCTCAAGCTAGCCAACACAACTGGTTACATCCTAATCATCCTAAATGCGTCATAGCGGAGAGATTAAAGTAGACAGATGCTTGTAATTTTTTGCTCCAGTACAATACACCGTAGGTTGGATGGAATCCAATGAACTCTTAATGAAAACAAATTGGGTTTAAATAAACCTCCACTGTAATGTAAACCAATCAAGGGCCTACAATATGATGAATGTATAATCATCCAGCCTGGCATAAGGTTTAGAAAATAAACCCTGGCTTAGTTTTTATGGTCATACCTAGTTTATGAGTGCTATTACTTGTAGACTTCAGTTCTCTCTGTGCCCTCCCCAATCTGTCAGTGGATCACCAGCTTCCTGACAGACAAGCAACAGCTAGTAAGGCCAGGGAAGCTCATATCCAGGACTCTCACAATCATCACTGGCGCCCCACGGGGATGTGTTTTCTTCCCACTGCTCTTCTCCCTGTGAACGAACGAATGTACTGCAAAAGACCCCTCTGTCAAGATCCTAAACATTGCAGAAGACACCACCATCATCTGCCTCATCCACAATGGACAGGAGTCTGCCTACAGACAGGAGGTTAAAGAGCTGGCTGTTTGGTTCAATCACAACAACCTGGAGCTCAACATGCTCAAAACAGTGGATATGATCATGGAGAAACCCCCCCATTCCCTTCATGAACAGTACTGTAACAACAGTGGAGTCATTCAGGTTCCTGGGCACAACCATCTCTCAGGACCTGAAGTGGGACACTTACATAGACTCAATTACTAAAAAGGCCCAGCAGAGTTTGTACTTCTTTCTCCAGCTGAGAAAATTCAACCTGCCACAGGAACTGCTGAAACATTTCTACTCTGCCATCACTGACAGTTTCCTGTGTTTATCCTTAACTGTCTGGTTTGGTTCAGCTACCAAATCAAACATCAAGAGACTTAAATGTACAGTCAGGACAAGTCAAATTTCTTGTCAAATTCCTTGTGTGTGTAAACATACTTGGTATGTATGCAACTCTTTCTGACTTCTGTCATAATGATCCTTATTCTTCTTCCTGCAAGACTGCCTGTACTTTTTTCAGCTATTGTCAGATCGCCAAAGATCATATACAGTCTTTCTGTCAGAGACCAAATCAAGTTTGAGAATATTACTGACTGAAATGAACTGTTGTGATTCACGCTACCTCTTAAAAGACAAGAGTTTTTAAAAATTTGTTTTCCAGAAAACATTAGGGGTATGTTCCATACATAATTTACACTAACCTCATTCACTTTAAATAGAGCAGGCTGCATCAGTTTGATACAATTTGATAATTTGATCATGATCATGGGTGGATCTCTCTTTGATCTTCTCAGATCAAAAGTGTGGTCCATCATATTTTGATAGAGCCATCATTGTTTTTCTTCTAATATTCTGCAAGCAGACTCACTATCATCTTCTCAAATGTCAGTTGTTTCACCTGACAGATAATTTGGGCAATAATGGACCTTTTCCTGCTTTGTTGACTTTGTAGGCAGGAGTGTGTCTGTCCTCAGGTTTGTTTGCTTTTTCGGCAAGTTTTTTTCTGTAATTTCTGATTTTCCATTGTAGATTTCCATCTTTCCTAACCGCTGACTGACCCTGAGCCTTTTAAGTATGGATGTGCTTTTGCAAGGGCTGCAGGAACATCTGCCATGTCAGAATCATTAGGGTACACTTTATAGTTAATTATTTCCTCTTTCAAGCCATCAACAATGCCACATTTAAGCAAATTACCATATTTTTGTATTGTATTGATTGCCTTTCCCAAGTCTAGTTCTGCATCATTCAAGAACAATAACCCTGGCACCAGCAAAATGCTGGGTCATTCCATAGACCTTGAGAATGGGGACCTTAATGAGGTGGTTGATTGAGGAGAAGATAGTATTTCTGTGTCCCACTCATACAGTAATGGAATGGTCTCCTACAAATAGGTAGTGCTTGCTGCCATCAGGCTGGTCAAATGCAACACATTGAGGCCAGCCAGATTATACATTTGGTGTTGATAGAAAGTTCATGATCTCATTCTTAAAATCAGCATCCATGTATTGAAGCCTGACATCCCCATCTATTCCACACTGTTTCTTTATTTCTTTATCTTGAAAGTTCACTAACACATTTGGGCATCCCATTTGGCAGGATTCATTTCTGGGAGTTGTTTAGTCCAAGAATAACTGTAAGCTTCATAATACTATCCATTTCACAGCAGGTGTGTCTTTGAACAAACAAATATATTTTAAGTGTAATTCAGCACAGTACAGTGAGAAATAAATCACAACAAGGATTCTAACTGATGTGGAAAGTCAAACATTGCCATCACAAGTCTTTAAGGGAATGTTCTACAACATTCAGCTTAAATGATTTACACCTTATACAATGAATGTATCTTTTCAACGTCACCATTCACAAAGATCCGATAAAGTAGTCTGCCAAAGGGTATTCATCTGCCAAATCACTGCGATCAAATTAAAAGTGTTTCTCTAGTGGGAATGGAAATGCTCCCAGTACCACCCACATAATCTTTTAACTATAAACCACAGTTTCTTCTGTACTACACAATTTGTGAACTATTTGTTCACAATCAGGCAGCGTACCTGTAGATCCGTGGGTGTCTGGGACACACATTTGGTGTGCAAATTTCAGTTATACCAGGGAATTTCTCAGATAGCATCTGAGCAATTTGTTTATTCAAGTGTTGTCAGATTTCACAAAGAGTAAATTACAAATTATATGAAATCATAAGCTAACGCTTTTTTTTACTCATCTTAAAGAATTTGGAGTGCCACATAACCTCCTTGAAAAAAAACTATGCTTTTTTTTGTTATTGTTGCTTGTTTTTTGTCATATTGTTTCTATGTGTTTTGTTTGTAACTCATTGTTCGGTGTCCTTGGGTGTTGAGAAAGGCGCCAATAAATAAAATGTATTATTATTATTATTAGTAACACATCATCCAGACCCCTACATGTGGACCAAAGTCTCTAATCCTTTGGGTGTACTGCTCCAAAAATTATATTTGGCCAGCAGTCTCACTCCTGGGAGTTCTTGGTACATTTATCTGTGCTCAGAAATTTTTGTTTGCAATAGTCTCATTAGTTTGCATCTGAGCAACTACAAGCTCAACAGTCTTTCAAAACCAGCACCAACTGCCACGCCATTTCTCCTTCAGGATCCATGTTGCCAAATGTAAGTGGGAGTAATTCCAAGAGAGACTAAGTATCATGGGAATACCCAAAATTTGTTTTCTTAGTTGAAAACATGTTTGCTCTTCTGACTTCAAGCATGTCATGAACTACATTGGGGGATATCCAATCAAGGCTGTTCTGTCTCTTCACCCAACAAAGGATTTCTTCTATATTCATTTGAATTTTCACATGAGAGTTTAGGTCTGACATTAAAGGCACCTGATCCAATGCCCTTAGTTTGAAGCTTTAATTTTGTTGCTGTACAAAGCAAAAGTATTCACCAGAAATGCTCTGAATGAAACTTCCCATACTGGGCAGCAAGGTTTTCTGCCACCACTTCATGAATGGTGCCTTTGAGAAATGTTCTAATCATCCATTTTGCTGCAAACTAAAAAAAAGTGTTATATCCAAATCTCTTTGCTCCTTAACTCCTACACCAGTCTGACAAATATGTGGAAGGTTGAAAAAAGTGTAACCCAGGGGGCAGGTTGGCCATAGCCCAGTACACCACACAAAGTTTATGTTTTTTGTGATATATACCTCAAGGAATACAGACTTCACAGTCATCTGCTATACATACTGTGTTAGCAAAAAAAAAACATGCAATGAATTCCAAGACTAAAAAAAGTGCATGGACAGTTTAGTTAAACACACGGGAAGAACTTTGTCCATCAAATGTCCTATTAACATCTATGGTGCAATCTTAAAATGCTTCAAAATCTCTGACCTACCAGACACAAGTACACCACAGCCTTTACACTTATCATTACAAACTAGCCAGTATTTGAAAAAGGAAAATATCTTCAAGTAAACTTAAGAATTGCAATCTGGAAAAAGAACTTTAGAAATCTTCCTTAAAAAAAAATATACCAACAGGGTATTAGAGATGCTGGATTAGACATGGGACAACAGGAAAAGCTTTCAGTACCTGGAGGAAAAATGTATTTTAGTCTACACCTCAACATAGTAATGAATGTCTGATTAGTGTTAAAAAAAAAGTACTATTGTATTTTAATATGACCCAATGTTGTATGCGTGATGTCTTATTAAAAGTGTGTAAGTGGAAGTCTTTGAATTGCCTAGCTTACACCACAATAGCTAACCAGACCATGATAAGCAAAAAGATAGCTGGCCAGTCCTCCAATGGCATTATACTTTGAACATGTCAGCAACTGATCATTTGTCTAATGCCTCTGCAAAATCAGAAACATAAAACAACAAACTTATAGCATTACAGTTAACTGCACATGATTCATGACGGAGTCCTAGCTAAATCAAAAGTAAATTGCATCACTGAAATATGTTCTTACTGTGTCTTTTAACTTGGTGGGAGCTGTAAGCGTGATTTCTCAATGGCAGAGATCAAAAAGGGATAAAAGAGACTGGGAGGAGTACACACTCACTATCTGAAGGGAAAGACATAGCAGCCTACACATACGGTACTGAAAACAGCGTAATTATAAAGTCAGATTCTGCTTTAGAATATGAATATATTGTATACGATATGATAATGGACATCTGACATCTTACTACAATGTGAAATTATTTTAGACTTAAATCAAATAGATTATCTAATTCACATGTACAAAAGTTAACATTCGTGTTAATGCTACTACATTACTAATAATATAATTAACTGTCTGGCTAGCCAGCTAACAGTAATTTTTGTAGGTAGTCATGTTTTTTTTTGTTTTTTTATCAGTCCAGTCATTGAATGCAAATCAAACTCAGTGGTTGTTGCAGCCTCAAAGCTCATCCATCCCTTGTTTAATCCTCTTCAGAACATTTCCATGTTTAGCTATAAATAAGATGACTGAGGTGACTGCAGGAGTGACCGGTATAAATTACCAAAATTATCAGTATTATCTGATACTATCAGTACTGTCTAATATTATCAGTATTATCTAATACTATCAGTATTACAGATTTTTGGCATCTGCATTAGATTATTTGCTGACAACAAATAGGACTTCTGTAGAGCCAAGTGCCAAAGCATCAGTGGTTGTAAGATAACAGAATGGTATAAAATAATTGCAGGTGTGTTAGTTAAAATTCCCCTCCTAGATTTAGTGTGGATCTGCATCATGTCATCAGCTGTGATTGAGAGGTGGATGTGAAATACACTCGAGCGTGTAATGAAAGTGAACAAGGAGGATTATTTACAAGGAGAAACCAAATGTTGATAGATTGAGCGCTGTGTGTGTGTGTGTGTGATACTTTGCCACAATATTCTTAGTATGCCATTGATGAGACCTTGTGATATAAGGCATTACTCAACCCTAGTTTTTGTTATCAAGCTATTGATAGTTATTAGAGTTTAATATCTTCTCTCAGCACCAGCCACCATTGGTGGATTGGCTACAGTAAATTGCCCCTGAGTGTGATTGAATTGTAAGGTGCTCTGAGCTGGACTGGGACTGGATGAATTCATTTTTATTATTATCATTGTGTCTAATTTGATCCGTGAGTCATACAGGAATGAAAAAATAAACACAGGAAAAACAGTCTTTACAGGGAATGTTTCTAATCATGTTATCTAATCTTGTTTGCCAGATCCTGGGCATGGTTCAGCTTAAAGATTTGTTGCATTGCCAATAAGCGTGATAGCAGTTTCAAAAACGGAAACATCCAGAATCATGTCAAATCATCAACAATGCAATCCAGATAACTCCCTAATCCAGGAAGGAAGAAACTTTTCCTGGCATTTTGAATGCCCAGTAAATGGAAGTATAGGCAACTGGATTTGTTACATTGTTGAAGACACTTCACCACTCATCTCATGCTATTATACTGAATTGGAAAACTACAAAGATCATTCTGACCTGCTGTCTCACTGTCTGGTATTGGAACTGCACCATCTCAGCCTGCAAGACTCTCCAGCAGATTTTGAGAACAGCTGACAAGATGATCAGGGTTTTTCTACCCAACACCTCCTACAGCAAACGCTGCATTGTTCTGGCAGAAGGTACCAGAGCATCTGTGTGGCTACCATCAGACACTGAAACAGCTTCCCCAAGGCAGTCAGACTACTCAACACACTACTGCTTCCAAACACCCACCTGGACTAATCAAGCCCTTCCCTACACTTATGATCGTACAAACGTCACTGCACACTTGCACATTATAGATGCTGTGGGACACTTTTTGCTGTTATTAGACAATTTCTTACTTTCTGCTACTGTACATGTTTCTCTACAGTCAACAGTTTACAGACTGTTTGTAGTGGTTCCTCCCATTCAACCCTGTCCTGTTAGTGTACACTGTCATGCATATTTATTTTCCTGTGTATTGTACATTGTTGCACTCATCTCACACTCTTTATGTGTACAACTGCGTGATACTGCACATTGTTCTCATTACATATGCTTGTACCGTAACAATCCAAACCTAAGCTAGCAGTTGAATTATGAGATCTAATCTGATGACATTCCACTGAGTTGCACAAAATCTGGACTACTGGGCTATCACTATAATAACTATGAAATTGATTATAGTCAGCACTTGCCTGCAGATTATTGAGTCATTGAGCTGACTTTGTGCTTATGTGGGTTTTAGTCAAAAGCCTAGAAAAGTGGTTGGCTTGTAGAGTTCAAGTCAAGAGTTGGCACATTCATCACTTTTTTCCTTCCATTCTCTATGGCTTTGTACTTCCCCAGTGAATTTTCTCAGTATGCTTTTCCTGCTCTTGTAATAGAAAGCCCATCTGTCCTTTTCACTGGAACGTTGAACTGATCCCAGTATCACATAATCTTCTCAGTTAAGACACAGCTCACACATTCTTCTCATGATAACTGGTTAAACCAGAACAGATTTCTGATTGCCTTTCCAATATCAGTGAGCTCACAGGTGGATCCTCAGTGGGGCCTGTGTGTGCAACAGCCCTATCTGCCCACCCTCCATGCAGACCCAATTAGATCTTATTTTAGATAGCTGCTTCTAATGGAAATCTGTGGTTCCTCTTCATGCTGAGCGAGAACACTGAGAACAGAAGGGAGATGCTTTTATTTCACGCTGTTACATTGGTCTTTTTTTTCTATTTCCTTCCACCCCCAGTCATTTTTCATACTTCTCTGATAATCAAAAGCTCTGTAAATGTCTTTTGTTCCTGTGGTAGAGCTTTAAGAGAAGTACATAAAAGCCAGCATGTTTACAGCATGATTACATTTTCGTCTTCCAAGTAATTAAGGATGCACAGTAGTCCAACATTGCCATCTTCTGGTTATTTGGGTACAATTTTGCAGCATTTAGAGCATACCGTTGATTGGTGCACAATGAATTATGAATTCACAGTTCAAACCAATATAAGTATTTTATACAGTGGGATAATATCTGAGACGACAATGAAAATCTCTTGTGTTTGTTTGTTTGTATGAATGATTTTTTTTTGTAAACATTTTTTCCTAGAAATTTGAAATATTAAAACAAACATAGTAAATGTTCAATATCTTGAAAATTTTATATTCAATATTCTGTACTATTTCTAGATCCATATTTAAATGTAAGTAAATTTGAGATACTGACCGTGTTAACTGTTTTGTATTAAAAGAAACTCTAAAAGATTCAACTTTTTACTCATGTTGTTGTTGATAATATAATTTGTCATGAAATTTGGTGTATTGAATAAAAAGAAACTGCAAAATATAAGCATTTACATTTCTCAGTCTTTTGGACCCCACCGAATTTCACAGCCTGAGATTATATTAATATTTAGTATGTGGCATCCAATGTCTTTCAAGAGTGCCAATAATTCAAGGACACTGTGATTCAATTTATGAGTTATTGTAGTTGTTGTTGTTGTTACTCATCAAAGATACCATGGGAAATATTCGTCCTAAGAAGTGGAATTTTACTATTCAGAATTTGGCTGACCAATGCTATCTTTGTCTGTCAGTTTTGAGATTGGATTGCATTACATATTCATAGTTATGAAGACTATAATACCATACTAAGATTTACCTTTCCACCATACTGAAGTACCTGAAGTATACTTTACATAAGCCAGAAGTAGATATGCTCAGCTTTCTGGAGCTTGTTACCAATTTAACTCTATCACATGTTCTTTTTTTTAATACCATTATGTTTGTTGATATTGAATACCCATTTTATTCTGGACCCAGAGCTTGGAAGCAGTGGCATATTTTGCAGATGTTTGAGAAAACCCAGAGAAGCTAGAGGTAGTCCGTGTGGACACAGGGAGAATGTGAAAAACTCTACATAGATGGTAAATGGAGCTCAGAAGGACAGGACCCTAGAGCTCACAAATTTTTAGGGCTCAATTTCATCCAGGATAGTGAGCACATGAATCCAGCCACTGTATCTTTTATGAAATGCTCTTAACACAACGCACTACTAGATTACAAACTACTAGGCAGTATATATTAGAGACACACAAATTTTGACTAGAGTTGCACTGATAAGCCTAGGGAATGTAAAACAAAGCATTTGTTCTCACCCAGAAAACAGAAGCAGTTATCCTCCCTTATATTCCTAGGCACAGATGGTCGTGGCATCATCAGGATTCAACCTTGCAACCTTGATCTCAATAATAAACAACTTCATGTTTTCAAAGATGATGCTATACATTCTGTGGCATTTCAAGGACAAGTGCAAGACATCCTCAGTGAGCAATATTAATTTGTAGTTGACTATGAAAAGCACACTTTGGTCCTCTGACTGACATAAATACACACAAGCAGCTGCACTAAGCCTAATGAACACCACTGGGACTGTTTCTGTGGGTGTTAATAAAAAAAGTTGTTGGTGACATTTCAGCATAGATCTATGTACTTTGGACTATCTGAGACCTGATTAATTGTTCGACGCTAGATTACCAGCGGGACACACAGAATTTGTACAAATTATTTCATGAATGCTGAATATGAGATAGCCAGTACTGTAGTACAGCAGCTAGCATTGCCATCTCATGGTCCATGATTTTTTTTCAGTTTATTTCTATAGTGCTTTTAACAATGGACATTGTCTCAAAGCAGCTTTATAGAAGTATAGAAACATAGAATAAAAATAAAAAATTCAATCTATGATTCAATCCTGGGCTCACGTTACTGTGCAAAGGCATGCATGTTCTTCAGGATTTTTTCATTCCAGGTTTTGTGTTTATTTTTTCTCCAAAACATGCCAATAGGTAGACTGGCATGCTCTAAATTTTCTCTAGGTGTGTGCATCATTCCCAAGTCTACCTAACCCCTGACCAGGATAAAATATTTACTGAAAATGAATGAATGAATGAATGAATGAATGAATGTGTAGCTAATCACAGTTAATGAATAGAAGTGCTTCTATTTAACAAATGTGTACATTATAATGTACATTGTTTTGTGAGTTTTGTGTGGGATTTTATGTAGCTCACTGGTTTTCTTTCATTCTCCTACAGGTGGATTGGACAAGCAAGTCAAAGACATGACCAAGAACATGCTCACAAATAAATATAGTATCATCTAGGCAGTTTTATAGAAGAATGAAGAAAGCAAATTTAGAGCACGGTAAATGCAGGGGCAAAAGACAACATGATGATGGTTTAACTACAGAGCTGTGTGGATCTCTAAGCAGTCATTATTTTGTCTGTCATTACAGAAAACTGGTCTAGTGATTACAACCAACATCGCTCAAGGTCACACTAAATTCTCCACAAATGTATTCTTTACATAGAAACTGAATTTTTCCTCTTTTTTTTTAATACAAATGCAAGAATTGTAGAAATATTATTTGGCCGAGGGTGACCTACTTCATTACTGAAATGTTCTAGGCTGTTTTTTATGCTTATATCACCTCTAAGTTTAAGTAAGGCTTTTTCAGAGAAATTTTCTGTTAAGTTATGGGGAAATCTGGCTAGACAAAATATTACAGGACTCCTGCACTTTCTTTATCCTAACCAGAATAAAGTAATTAGTGAAGAATATAGCTAGCTTGCTAGAAAGTCCCTTTGCATTATACACATGATAAGCAACCTGTTTCAAATGCTTTTATGAGGTTCTTTTTAGTAAGATGATAATAACAATAACAATAAAATCCCTAATGGCTATATACATTTTCTTAGTCTTAGCAAATAATCTAGTTTATCAATAGAATGGAAAATAATGTACCAAAATAATAATAACCCAAAAATGTTTCTTACGAGAGCATTAAATTTGCTCTTGAAAGGGTTTTTCGGCAACCTGCGAAAGCATTCACTAGTGTCGTACTAGTGTCGTAATTACAGAGAGCAACTGAAAATGCCAAAGAACAAAGGACTGTGTGGGAAAAAGTCCTAACAGATGGCAACTTTATCAAATTTTTTAAAAACATGAATTCTGACCACTACAACTATCCCCAAATGGTAACACAGACACATTACTGAAAAAAGAATGTATTGTAAGTAGTGACGTCATGAAAAAGACTGATGACCGAACAACCTTTAAAGCTACAGTGCTTTTGATTTAGTTTCATCAGAAATTATAAACATGATTATTGACCAAAAAAAAAAAAGGCCTTCATAATATGATGTTGAGGTACTCCTTGGTATATGGTCACACTGATAGTAATTCATAGTGAGCACTGTATAATACATGTCAGGGCAGAATTGGTGAGAAATGTGTATACTGTATGTTAAACACCAACTCAGAAACATGAAGTGATACCTCACCCCATCTTTAGGTATGCAAGAAGTAAGGCAATCAGTACAAACCAAATGGGAGTGATGAATAAAATAGTCAACTATTCAAGAAAAATCATTCCAGACTGATGGAGTTTTGGCTTTTTAATAAAAAAAAAAAAAAAATCCATGATTGTTTGCTCTCTAGTTGGCTAGAAGGTAGCCGGACAACTCATGATATTTGGCTAGTGTTTAACTGGAGGTGTGCTCCTTTCTATCTATATTTTCAATACTCAGTGATGTCAGGCAAGCGTGAGTCATTATCTATGGCATGTGCTCATGCGGGGTTCTATATTTATTGCACTGTTTTTGGCTTGTGTGATAACACCACCCAACTCATGTCTAGTGTTTTTAAGACTGGATAACAGATTAGATAAGATACACAGAGATTACAGATATTAAATATATATACACCAGAAAGTACAACAAAGTTTTGTTTTCTTGCTGCATTCTCTGTATCTATAGCAAGTGGGTTAAAATGCATCTAATGGCCTCTGGGAAAGCACAGTATCGTACTTTGTTTTGGACCCACCTGTCTATTAATGTTGAAATCGGATTTCCAGATAATAAGCCACAGTGCACAAGGGTTCACTAAATAGTCACCAGATCTCAACCCAGTTAAACACTTATGGGTGATTTTGGACTGACATGTCAGACAGAGCTCTCCACCACCATCATTAAAACCCCAAATGATGGAATATAATTTGGAAGACTAGTGTTCCCTTCAGTATAGTACCAGAATATTGTGGAATCAATGCCAAGGCTCTCTCAACCACATTCTGGAGGCTGCTAACCAAGACACTTTATGAATTGTCTCCTCTTTGTAGTTTATCATTGCACCATTTTTGTCATTACCATTCAGGCATGCCACTTAGTGTGCACTGTTTTCCAAACTAAACCCACACACCTGATAGTATGGATATATAGTTAGAATTTGTTATAGCCGGTTTGCCTCACTGCCTTATGCACCACATCCTCAGGGTACTTACTGTATAACAAGCTCTGAAAGTCATTTCCAAAATAGATCAGCCATATGCACATCTATGAATAAACATTATTTCTGCATTTCATATGTTTCTTATCTTCTGTTTTGGTCAAACTAACCCATTAAAAAGCATAACATCATTCACTTGCTGATCTTCAGTAAGCACTTCAACCTGGTCTGGACACCAGATCCTGTCCAGGGAACACTGGATATGAAGTGGAAAATCATACTGGACTCATTACAGTCCACTGCAGGGCACAATGCACAAACTCACTCACTTGCACCTAAGGGCAATTTATCTATTGGCATATTAAGGAAACTCACACAGACCCACTGCACCGTTTCCTCACTAAATCCCTTCACCTCTGATTTACTGGGGAAAAAAAGCCTAAAGCAGCCTGGGTGTGTTTAAGATGTATTCTCCAAATCTATTATAAGCCACTGTGCTTCACTTCATACACAGCAAGATGCTGCTTTTAACAGCTGTGACAGTCTTCTTTTCTAAATGTATCTGCCAAACCTCCAAGTACTATCACAGCATGAGTATAAGGAGTATGTCTTGTTAAACAAATCAAATAAAATACATAAACACTCCAGTTTTAGGGTAGTGAGTAATATAAACACATATACATGTATCGATAAATACATTTTAAAAATATAAGTTTAACATTATGCTAATTCCTTATTTACTCTCATACCTGTGAACACTGGTGTACCATCAGAAGGATCCCCAAGCATCTGAAAGTTTTTCTAAATGTATTGATTACATTGCTTATACTTGACATGGCTCCAAGCTATAGATATTTATTATATATAAAGATATTCACAGATATTTCATATTTTGTATTTTGAAATATTTGCCTGAAGTTTCCTCGGTTTGTCTGAGCCACCAGATGCCTTTTTAATGAGGGCTGGGAGAAGATTTGAGGTTTGTAGGAAAGTTCCCAGCACACAGAGGTGACACAGTGCAGGCTGTGGCCTCTCATTCTCTAATGAGAAAGCTGAAAAACGGAAGGACAAAGAACAACCTCCCTCCACAAAACCTGACAGCTGGTGAGGTTGCTCTGGAATAACAGAGCAAAAATCAAACACTGGTCCTAACCACAATGAGAGCACAGGCATATGATCATGCCATAAGTCAAAGCCCTGACTTTTAGACTAACTGACTGCTATTTTACTCCAACATATCAAAGGGCAGCACCTGAAATTCATTTTTACTTCATTAAAAGCCAGATTCATGTGTTGTTTTTGTTCCACTGCAACAGTTGTCTAGTTGTGGTTATGTATGGAGTCCAGCACTGTCCAGCATATCCAGGGAATCTGTGATTATTCTTATTATTTTTTGTTACAGTGTGGACATCACAGCCTACTGTTTCACATAATCGATAATAATCAAAAATTATTGCATTTACCACTGAGTACTTATCATTATTATCTAGGTTGTTTGGTTGATCACTTGAATAGAACTAACGTAGAACTAAATAATATCAACTTATACCTTATGTTTAGGTTGTTGTTGTTTTTTTTTTGTGCTCTTCGGCACTAAACAGTAGTACATATTTCTGTAATGACCCTAATATTTGATGATGTTCATAAAACATCTGTACTGAAGGAAGATCTGTGTGAAGTTTATTTTAAAGGATGAGGAGCGAAAAGGTTTAAGAACCGCTGCCTTACTGCAATACCAGTAGGTGGAGCCAGAAAACACACCTTTGTGCTTTGTTTTATTATTTAGTGCGTTGCTAAATCTATGTCTTGGTTTGGTTAAAAAGTTTGGAAATGCTCGTTGAATGGGAAAAGTAACGCTGAAAATTCAGTGTAGGCTTAGTGACGTTTATAACGGTGCATCTACAATAAATATATATATATATATAAATCCGTGGGTCTAGACCTACTGGTCTGATAGCTTCAATTCACATCAATACATTTTTAAAGGAAGACAGAAAACACCAAAGAGCAATCTAGAGAAATGTCCCCAGCCCTGATAGTCCTGGGGTAGTGTTTACCCTGCTCTGACACAGTCACTTCAACAAGGCAAGGGCTGCTAATTAGCTGGTTAGTTGGATTATGTGTATTGGGAGCACTAAAAAGTGCAGATTCTGGAAACTGGAGGATATTGCAGGATCAGGTACGGGAATCTGTGATCCTGGAGGATCAGGTCAAAAACATCCCGGTGGGTGTGTCCTCCCTGTTCCCGCGTCTCACTCACATAGGCTTATCCAATAGAATCGGTCGATGGGCGTGTCGTGCCTACTCACGCTTCTCATACCTCCAGTCGCACCAAGTTAAAACTCGGTGCGCGCGCCAGTGGCGTGAGAATGTCGCGGCTGCTAACGGAGGCGCGCGCTCGGGGTTTTACAAACTTTTACTAAGCCGTTTTCTTTCCAGACGTGGATTTTATGAGAGGAGTCATTCGCTGAAGCGTGAGGTCCTTTTTGAATGAATCAGGCGCATCTCCTGTGAATGGTCACAGGCTGAAACATGATGGAACTCTATCTGTGGCTTATTCTCTTGCCCTCAGTGGCAGGTAGTTATGGACGCCACGCTAGCGGTCACGGACTGTCGTACGCGCACAGAGCAGAGCTCTCAGAGGACTCGATACTTGTAGCGAACAACAGGATACGAGTTCCCTTCGGCAGGTCGGTTTTCATTGATCCCATTAATGATCTGGTGACTGAAGTGCAGCCGGGAGACAGGTGCAGCTTAATAGTGTTGGATAATGATCCGCTGTCCCAAAGACCGGGGCATCTTTCTCCCAAAAGGTTCCCGTGTGAATTCGGACCTAATGATGTGAAATACTCGCATTTGGGCTCCAGGAGCCCCGCCGAAGATAGAGTGAGACTGCAGCTCAGGTACGACACTCAAACTGAAACCGTTATCATACCGTTCATGCTGGAGATAGAGGTCCTTTTCACACAGTTGGAGATAGTTACTAAAAATATGCCTCTCACTGTAGATAAACTCCATGGCATTAGCAATTCAATTGACAGAAGAATACTGGAATTTACATATGATAGAAACTCTGAGCAGTGTGAGGTCACATCATTGGCTGCCAGCAGTGCACTGCCTAGATATGGTGAACTCGCTGATAAGACTAAGTTAGAGAAAATGATGGACTGTGATGCCTTTCTCCTAGCAGATATTCACTACAAGCACACTTCTATACACAAGTCCCCAAACCGAGACTATGTTCCAATGGTTGTGGAGCTGAGAAACAAAGAAAATAATTTACTAAAGCAAGAATTCTTTCATATCATGATACGCATAAGAGAAGGGCTGCAAAACCGTCCTCCCAAACCTAGCTTTGTGGCTATGATGATGATGGAAATCGATCAGTTTGTCATGACTGCTTTAACTTCGGACATGTTAGCTGCGGAGGACACGGAATCTGATCCTGATGATCTTATCTTCAACATCACCACCCCTTTCTCTTTCGAAGAAGGTTACATTGTGAGTACTGATGATAGAAATTTACCAATAACATCTTTTTATCAGCGAGATATAAAGGATCTGAAGATAGCGTACAAGCCCCCATCTATGGACTCGGACACAGAGAGAATATTTCAGATTGAGTTTGAAGTTTTGGACACGGATGGTGGAGTTTCGGAACCTTTTGCTTTTATGATTGTTATTAAGCCCATGAACACATTTGCACCAGTGGTGACTAAGAACACAGGGCAGCTTCTGTACGAGGGTCAATCTAGACCTCTGTTCACTCAGAACAATTTAGAAATCAGTGATGAAGATAACCTGGATAGTGTCAGAATCACTGTTGTAAATGGTCTCCGTCATGGTGATCTCACCATTCTTGGCTCCAGCACAAAGTATTTCACACCAGCTGATCTGCAAGTTGGTATTGTTGTCTACCAGCATGATGGCAGTGACACATACAGTGATAACATAATTTTTCGAATGACAGATGGCAAGAATGAGGTGGAGTTTTTGTTCCCTATTACAATTGTTCCAACTGATGATGAACCCCCCATTATAAATGCCAACACAGGACTGGTGGTATTTAAAAACCAAATGATTCCCATTTCACCTCTAATGCTTAGCGCAGCAGACATTGACTCGGAAGATTCCACTGTTAAGTTCACTATTGAACCTCCACTCTCAACTATTGGAGAAGTACTGCTAAGGCAATCTGAGGCTCCAGAAGATCCATCCTCATGGAAATTTAATACAGAAGATGGGTTATATGAGAAAACTGTGACAGAGTGGCTACAGAAAGACATTACAGATGGAAAACTCTTCTACAGACACACAGGGCCCCACATCACTGAAACAGTCACTGATCAGTTTATCTTTAAAGCTCAGGATGATGCTGATCCTCCCAACCAATCAGATGAGAACACATTCGTCATTAGGATTCACCCGATTGACGATGTTCCGCCTGTACTTTTTCCTGGCACGTCTTTACAGATGACAGTCCATGAGTATCAATTGACTAGTTTTAACAAGAATGTCCTTCATTACACTGATTTGGATTCTGATGACAGAGATCTGAAATACACAATAACCCAGCCACCAGCTGACACAGATGAAGGCCATCCGGTCACATTTGGTTCGGTAGTTTTAACAGATCACCCTGAGACTGAGGTAAGAGAGTTCACTCAAGCACAAGTGAACCATCATAAGATTTCCTACAGCCCACCAGACATTGAGGTTGGCATCACAGCCCATGTCGCACAGTTCCATTTCTTAGTTGAAGACACTGCTGGAAACAGTGCAAAGGGAATCTTCACCATATTGGTGCAACCTGTTAATAACAAGCCTCCAGAGATAATGAACACTGGTTTCACAGTTATTGAGCGAGGTATGCATATACTAACAAATGCTGAGCTTGATGCTGCTGATGTTGATACAGATAGTAAACAGATTTCTTTTACTTTAATTCAGAGTCCACAACATGGTCAGGTCCAGCTTAGCTTTGCTGATTTAATTAAAGGGAATACTTTTAGCCTACTGGATATATCAGAGGGCAGAATTTCTTATGTCCACAATGGAGATGAGACAACCAGCGATGCTTTTAAACTGGATGTCAGTGATGGTGTCCATATTGTACCAATTTCAGTAAGAATAGTAGTGAAACCAGTTGATGATGAAATGCCAATTCTGACTCTCCCAGCGGGAACTCTTGGCTCTCACCTGTCTGTGTTGGAAAATGGTGCTACTGAAATCACAGTCAGCGTAATTCAGGGGAAAGATGAAGACACAGATGACCTCAGGTTGACCTTTATTGTTGAGGATGCCCCTGCATATGGGGAGATCCTGCTGAATGGAATACCTTCCAACATGTTCACCCAAGCTGATATAATCAACGGTTTGGTGACGTATACCCACACGAGTGGTGAGATTGGGCTTTCTTCAAAACAGGACCGTTTTAACTTAACCCTCAATGACATGTCTGATGAGTGGGCTTTTGGAGGAAATAAAATCACTGGAGTATCTGTTCATTTTACCATTCTCCCAGTGGATAACCAGGCTCCTGTGGTAACAGTGGTTCCTATGTTTAATGTCACGGAGGGAGACAAAAACGTAATTGGAGGCCGCCACATAACTGTTGAGGATGCTGACACACTCATTGAAGAAATCTTGTGTACTATCATTATTCAGCCAAATTCAGGTTATATAGAGAACATCTCTCCAGCTCCAGGTTCTGAGAAGTCCAGGTCTGGCAAAGCTATTAGTGCTTTCAGTATTAGTGATATCAATGAAGGCCACATCCGCTATGTCCAAAGCATACATAAAGGAGTTGAACCAGTAGAAGATAGATTCATATTCAGATGCTCCGATGGTGTTAACTTCTCAGGGAGACAAGTTTTCCCAATTGTAATCATCCCAACCAATGATGAGAAGCCAGAAATATTTATGAGAGAGTTTGTAGTGATGGAGGGCATGAACGTCATCATTGACACGCCCCTTCTGAATGGAGTTGATGCTGATATTCCAGTTGAAGCTTTGACTTTCATCATTTCAAAACCACCCAAGCATGGTTTTATTCTTGACCAGATGATCACTGGCTCTCTCCCAGTTACTAACTTTACCTTAGAGCAAATCAAGGAAGCTTCTAGCATTATTTATGAGCATGATGACTCTGAGAGCACAGAAGACAAATTTAATGTTATTCTCACAGATGGAAAACATAATGTAGAAGGTACTGTTATGATCATGATTATTGCTGTTGATGATGAGACTCCAAGATTGGCCATTAATGATGGTTTGGAAATTGAAATTGGAGAGACAAAAGAAATAAATAATAAGATTCTGAAGGCAACTGATTTAGACTCAGAAGACAGCTCACTTACATTTATAATTCGGCATGGTCCAGGTCAGGGAATTCTAAAGAGGAAAACAGAACATGGGTCTTTTAAGAACATCACAGTTGGGATGAACTTCACACAGATGGAACTGGACCTGGGTCTTGTTTTCTATACTCACAACGGACAGGAAGGTATTCGTGACCTTATAAAATTTGATGTAACAGACGGTAGTAATCCACTCATTGACAGGTATTTCTACATCACTGTGAGCAACATCGACAGGGTATTTCCTGAAGTTGTTAGCAAAGGAGTATCTCTGAAAGAAGGAGGAAGTGTGATGCTTACCACTGACCTACTTAGTACAAGTGATCTCAACAGCCCAGATGAAAACCTGGTCTTCACTATCACCAGAGCCCCTGTTAGGGGACATCTGGAAAGCACTGATACTCCCGGGATGCCCATTGTGTCCTTCACTCAACTTCAGCTGGCTGGAAGTAAAATCTACTACATCCACACTTCAGATGATGAAATAAAGATGGACAGTTTTGAGTTCGAGGTCACTGATGGATATAACCCTGTTTTCCGCACCTTCCGTGTATCAATAGTTGACGTTGACAACAAAAAACCTGTGCTGACGGTACATGAGCTCCAGGTATCAGAAGGGCAATCTAAACTTATCACACCATTTGAGTTGACTGTAGAGGATCAGGATACGGCAGAGGAATTCCTGAAGTTCACTGTCACTCAGTTGCCTATCCATGGTAAACTGCTCTTCAACAACAGCCGTCCAGTTACCTCCTTCACAAAGCAAGACCTAAATGAAAACCTAATCAGTTACAAACATGATGGTACAGAGTCCTATCAGGACAGCTTTTCTTTTACTGTCACTGACGGAACACACACTGATTTCTATGTATTTCCTGACACAGTGTTAGAAACTCACAGGCCTCAAATCATGAAAATCACTATTTCATCGATAGACAATGGTGTTCCCCAAATCGTGGTGAACAAAGGTGTTCAAACGTTGAAAGTCTTGCCAACGACCCACCTAGGCTATGCTATCACCAGAAAAGTGCTAAAGGCAGAAGACCGAGACAGCAGCCCAGA
Organism: Hemibagrus wyckioides; assembly: GCF_019097595.1. Taxonomy (NCBI): domain Eukaryota; kingdom Metazoa; phylum Chordata; class Actinopteri; order Siluriformes; family Bagridae; genus Hemibagrus; species Hemibagrus wyckioides. The sequence continues at coordinate 6,428,203 of NC_080725.1, forward strand.
GACCCTGGTTTTTCACATCACCACCCAACCAGAGCATGGCTACCTGATCAACCTTCAGAAAGGGAATGAGTCCATCAATAGATTTACTCAAGGTAACATATTTACAGCATGTTATTGTCCTGCTTGCATTTTTTTTGTCTCACTATATTTGTGAAAAAAGACACGATGCCTTATGCAAACCTTGTTTATACTTGATGTGCCGGCATACCCAAGACCCAGGTTTGCTCTTTTTACGAGAAAAAGAGGTATGGCTTGTAAGAATTGCAGAGAGTTCTAACTAGAGATTCTTCAACTAAATTTTCTTAAACTTGTTCCCTAGACATAATATTGGTAGCCAGTTCAGTTTTAATACAAGACTTGTACATGTGTACATTCTAAAAATGAGCATTTGTACAATCACATTTTCATATAATTGATGATCGTTTGCAAGTTTAACGCTTATTCTGTAAACCCTTATAGGCAAATGCCTTAATGAAAATGGAACATTAACCTTTAACCATTAACAACACTGAAGTGTCTGAGTGTCAGCCGTAGGCTTAAGTACTTGATGCAACAATTGGAGCATTTACTTATGTTAATAATTAATTAAGCATACTTTCCTTTAGAACATCTCTACATTCCAGCATTGGGATCTTAGTGTTTTTCTTTTTAGACTATCAATCAAATAAATGGACAAAGAAAAATGATAAATACGTTAAATGTTTGAAATATGCTGCCCGCAAGGAGCCTTTCATTATCTTCTCCATTTATTATTCTATTTAGCCTCAGTAAGAAATTACACATTAAGTTCTTACAGAAAATGATCATTACATAATAGACAGTACAAACGCACACACTTTAAATAGTTAACCATTTTCACCGCTGAAGCTTTTGCACATCTTCTCAACAAGCTCTATGGGAATGCTTTCATTATTAAAAATATATTTGTGTAAAGAAATAACCTCATACACGTGCATTAACTGAGCTGTTTATGTTTCTCTTAGAAACAGATTTCAGCCATAAACTTTTATCAGAATGTTTTTTTCCAAATACCGTAGGGTCCAAAAGTCTGAGACCACATTGAAAATCTGAGGGAAAACTATTCAATATTCAAGATGTTGCCCAACTCCTAGGTCCATATTTAAATTTAAGCAAGTTTATGACATTGACTATAGTAACACATTGGCACAAAAATGTCAGCTTTTCAGTGAGACTCTTCCCTACCATTTAAGCACATTTTCTTTCCCAATTGATTGAAATCATCAGATTTTGGTGGAGTCTGCATCGGCTCGTGCACACACTGTCATTAAAGCAAAAAGTGAACGTACACAACACTAAGAAATCCTGAAATTCATGTAAAGATTTCTATGATTTTACTTTCACTCAGGTTGTTGCTTATAATTTCAATGCCAAGCAGAAGCATTTCATTAGTGCTGTCAGCATTTTTGGACCCCACTGTATATTTTGACCGCTAGCGTAAATCCACTGAATGTGAATCATTTCAAATTTCAGAATAAAACTGAACCATTATTATAACCACTAAAGAATAACCAAATACCTATAAACCTGAGTGTGATAGTGTGAGAGTGTGACTCTACTGTGGGAGTATGTCTCGTGGGAAAGAGACTTGGCAAACAGTCACATCAGTGCAAACACTGAAGCAGAAAGGACAGTGGCTTTTTTTTTTTTGTAATTTACAGAGCCCTCTACTTGTGGCCTAACATGGCACTGTCACAGCCTTAGAGGCATAAAAATAAATATTTGATGATGAGACGCCATACCATCGCAATGAGAGCAGACACATTACTTACAATATGAATTGAAGCTGGCAGTGTGCATAAGAAATCATAGCGTTACGATTTTATGAAGCTTCTTCCTGTGGTATCAATAATGCAGGCCATGGGGCATGGCATCGGGTGGGACACGGAGATGCTGCTGGTATGCAATCCCAGGTATTTTCTCTCCCCAGTATTTTATTCATGCGTATTGCAGGTCACTAGCTTAATTTGAGAGATGGAGTGAAACAGATGTCAAAGAAATGTGTGCTGGAATCCTGTCTTTAAAGTTTTTGGACTCGCCTGTCATTAGAAGAGGATACACCACCAGTTCAAAGAAGGATCAACGTAACTGTCTTTACTGTTTAACAGGGTGAAAATGACTACCCCACTTTACTGTTTCTTAATGCACTGATTTGATTATCTATGTATGATAATAGGCAGGAACATTAAACCTGAGGCGATTTAGTCTGTTAAGCTTCTCTTAACTGTAGAGTGCATTAAACATTTTGTTGCTGCTTGTGGATTTTGAGTATTTTATATTTTATATATTTTTTTTAATTTTTCTGTTAATTTATTTTGTTTTCTCAGCGGACATTGATGAGCTGAATATCTGCTACGTGCTGAAACATAAGAACAATGCCACCAGTGACACCTTTCTTTTCTATGTGGAAGACAATGGTAAGTTTGCTACATGAAATTAATTAATTTACTTATTTCATTTATTTATGCGTTTATAAGTTTTTAAGGGAACCTCTAATTAAATCTTTTCACAGTCCCACAATTGTAAATATAATACATCTAAATTTACTTTAGACCTAATCATACATAAATTGTAAAGGTTTTTGTTATATTAGCTACAGGGATTGTGCAAAGCAGTTCTCATAAGGACTAAATATTCATGAACTTTCCTGTACATGAGCTTCATTTGCATGCAAACAGATGACAACAAACACGACTGTTCATATTGGCACCTGCGCTCACAATTTATCTGTTTGGATTATCTGCTTCCTCTCTAAATGAGAACAAACAAATCAGAAAGCCTAATTGGGCTTTATTGAAAGTGGCTTTTCTCCCTCTAGCAAGACCAATATTAGCCTTTTGTCTGAGTCACAAAGTCAGACAGTCAGGCTAGCTTGTTAGAACGACCCCCAGTACAAAAGAGCATTTGATATTTAAGACCAGAGGCAAGACAGTAAATAATTACAGCTTAGGTATGGGAGAAAAGACTGTTTTCCTGCCCAGGGTGACAATTACCCTGCATATTACAGGGCACATTTAGGTGGGACCTGCAAGATAAACACATACTTTTGGTATACAAAACCAGGTGGCTTAAACTCCTATTCCTATGAAAGTACTCAGTGTCACTGTCCTTTTTATTATGCCCATAGATTTTCTCATGGATTTTTAAGTGAGGATTTATAATGGCATAATTGTGAAATTGTCTCTAATTCTCCTGCAGGTTTGGAGTAATTAGTCTCGAAAACCAGCGGAAACTGTTTAAAAGTTGCTAGACGTTATTAGTTATCTTTGCTCCACTATTTTACCAGCTCTAGAGATAGATTTGTCCTTTCCTAGTAATCCCACCCCGTGGGGAAATATTTCATTTCTGTGTCTTTCCACCTAGCGAGACCTACAGGGAAAGAAATAAGAAGGTTTTAACTTTTGGTATGTTCTGAGGCTACATACTACTCCATCATGACCCATGGGTTGTTATGGGGTTCGTTTCTCTGAATGTTCAAAGATAGTCTCACTTCGCCAGGGCTGAGGGCATTTCTTTTGACAGAAGGCCCCTAACTGAATGGAAAGTTTCTCAGCTTTTTATTTCAAAGCATTGAAGCAGTACAAAAGGGCATTGGTTTATTTTATTCAGATTCATTCTCCCAGTGTCATACAGAGATGCTCTTCTTCAGACATCATGCTGTAATCTGCAGCTCAGACACTACAAACACTTGTAGTATTTTCCCATGTTGAGTTACCAAGCTAATTAGAGGGCTTTAAAGATTTTCTGCCGCTTTACAGCAGTGTGGCCCCATTGTCCTGGGAAATGTATTCTTGGCTCTGAAGCTGATTTCACAACCAATTTAACAGCCAAAGCGAATTTGAGTGACATTCAAGTCGCGTACTGGTGCGTACAAGCGTGCAGATTTACACATAACATTTACACTTTAATCAGATATCCATTGCTAGAATATGCTAGGATATAAAATGTTCAAGCCAGATAGTCCCTTTTAAATTGCATATATTGGCATGCACTGTTCCATATGCTAGATATGTAGATGTTTTATGAATTACACTCAAATAAAGAATATCAATCAAAGCATATTAGAGAACAACGTTTTCCTAATATTTAGTAAATAAAGTATATCTTTTTTCAATTTTGCATATTGGTGATTTACTGCTCGTGTAGCAAGAATGCTTCTAGGCTTGTGCCAAACTAATGTGATTAATTATTCAGTGACAACTTTCGTTGTTTACATATTTTATATACATCCACACTTGATTCTGCTTTTACCTTTCATATCCTTATAAATATTTGATTTTAATATGGAAAAAGGGATGTCTGATTTTAGATTTAAGTTAAGAAGGAATCTTTTTCTAAGGCCTTTGATGCACATGGAAAAATACCAGCAAGTGATCTCCAGTGCCAATGGTGTTTTAAACATTCATATTTGCCATTTAGTAGCAGGCAAAGACTTCAGGTTAAGTGATTTATGAATAATTAGAGTTCCATGTGGGTTTTGGGGGTCTGTGAATGGGTGTTTTCTAATGCCAGTAACACTGAGACAACAACTTTGAACATTCCTGAATGAAGAGAGGATAATAATGTAATATGTGAAACTACAGCTCAATATTGCATGGGCTTAAAATTGTGATACCTGTATATTGCACACAAAATGACCAGTGCTATGCCAACATGGCATTTGGTGCTAATGTTTTACTGGTATACTATATAGTAATATGATCATTTTAATTCAGATTAAGACATCTGTAAGTAAGATCTGTCTTACATTTTAAAATCCTATCAATTCTGTGATCTGTCTCTGTCTTACATTAAACTCTCAACAGTCCTGACATTATAGATAGTGATCACTGTCTGTCTTCTCCCTTGTCTCTGTCTCTAATAAGGAAAAGACAATGATCTCCATTTGGTTCCACAGAAGTGGTTCTTGGAGGGGATTTTTCCTTCCGTTTTCCAGAGAATGTCACTAACATACTTTACAAAGGAGTTTGGAGACTCCCTAGAGGATTAACTTTATTTGACAGTCTACTGGAAGTTATTTGCTGAATCTGAAATTGAGGCAACTCCTATGCAGTAGACTGGGATCACATTAGATACATTTTTTTCTGGGTACTGTTTTAAAGTCAGTTGTTAAAAGCAGCTTATAACAAAAGCCTAGTAACTGGGGTTGAACAAAACTTCTGTAACATAGATGTACAGGGATATGCTCAGATTGCTTTTCTGTACGACTTTTCTTCAGGGTGGTGCTCATATGCCTACCTACATGACACCAACACAGGCACTTTATATCAATTTACACACATTACCCACATAAACATATGGAATTAACTCTCATAATAAATGGATGTCAAATGAACAGATTTTGGTGACAGATTTTGGGTGGCACAAGATTGCGTTACAACAGTTTCCAGGTTGACTTACATTAGAAAGTCACTTAATGCTGCTCATGAGACCTACTGTCTCCTTCAAAACTATTGTGCACCAAAGATATTCAGTTTTGAGATCAAAATCGGGATATGAGACCAGAGTTTAGGATTTTCGCTTTTATTTCTTAGTATTTAAAAATCGATTTGTTAAACAATATAGAACATTATGTATCAGACCACCTAATTTGGTGAGCAATAAGTCTCAAAGTAAATAATACTTTTAATTATATGTGGTTGCATTTCCATTGCTTGCGATAACTGCATCAAGCCTGCGATTGATTGACATTACCACACCGATGGTTTCTTATTTTGTGACGCTTTTCCAGGATTTTACTGCATTTTCAGTTGCTGTTTGTTTCTAGGGTTTCTCCCTTCAGCCGATCATTTCTTTCTCAACACTGTGGCCTTTTCATAAGTTTAATCTTGGTTTAAAAAACGTTTGTGGCTCGTCTCTGTACTTCTTTGTGAATTCAAATCTGGCTTCCTGATTCTTATTGGTGATGAGTGGTTTGCATCTTGTGGTATATCTTCTATATTTCTGCTTTGAAAGTCTTCTTCAAATGTTGGATTGTGATACCTTCACCCCTGCCCTATGGAGGCTGTTGGTGATTCATCAGCTGGTGGTGTCATCAGCTGTTGTTGTTTTTCTTGGCCGACCTATTCGGTGTCTGTTGCTCAGTACACAAGTGATTTCTTTCTTTTTCAGGACATTCCAAATTATTGTACTGGCTATGCCCGGTGTGTGTGCAGTGTCTCTGATTGATTGCACCTTTATTCTCAGCTTCAAAGTGGCTTACTTTTTTCCCCCCATAGATAGTTCTCTGAACTTTGGCTTCTCCTTTTTACAACAAATACATTGATAAATGCAAATGATAAAACTAAAAGCTAAAAGAGTACGAGAGTAGATGTTCAGAGTTATTTATTGTTTAAACTTTAAAGTTTGTCCAAACTTACAGGACACACCTGGGTAAGAAGAAACAACCGGTAACCCAGTATTCTTGCCCGCCTAAAAAACCGGATGGTCTGATACAAAATCTGCTATCTTCCATGTCGTTTAGCAGATCTACATATAAATACAGGCATATAAAGCATGAAATTAAATGAAATTCTAAAACCTCTTATTTCATATTCATCTCTTTGGATCTCAATCCCAAATGTCTTCAGTCTACAGCAAATACAAATGAATAGTCCTTGTTGTTCCAAAAGATTTTCAGAGAGGACTGAAGTTTTTTTTTGTTGTTGTCTTTTAAGTAAAAAGCGTTCCTTACCTCAAAAATGAAAATAGTAAGAAAAGTTCCATAACACAGAAATTACACTCAAGTGTGTGAATAAAACAGAGCTGTCTTTTAAAGCCAGCCAGCATTTGCACTACTTTATCTATTCCCCCACAACCCATTCGCATTTTGCCAACTGATTAAGTCTTCAGAATACAGCGCACAGAGGACAGGAATGTACAGAGTCTATTGCACCATATTTAACAATTACAAATAGCTCCATTAGCTGCTTTGTTTTCTGTATGCCCCAAACTTATGCATCAGATAGACTGGTAGAATTGTAGAAGCTCAGACACTTCAGATGGCTCATTTAAGTCAGTGTGCAAAGGAGGGACCATTAGCAGAGTGCTCAGATTGATGCAGTAGTTGAAATTACATATTGTACATCATGATGATGTGTAAAACTGAGCAAAATCGGGAAAAACTATTTTGTGTTTAATCAACATTTATGAAAATATTCATTTGTATGTAAATGAATTGTACGTATAAATAAAGATTATACAAGTAAAAATAAAGATTATAAAACAATACATGAAACACAAGTATTTAAAATATGGTTTTAGAGAATGAAAACACCATTTTGTGACAATCTTCAGTGCCTTTGCCTGCTTTGTTCAGCAGTAAGACTATAGCTGTAACTGGTCTGGAGCATGTTCTGTGTTAGAAAAGATGCCCATGAGCACTTGCATGACTCATATATTAGACCAGTAGGTTTCTGTTTACAGTTTTACATTTTTTCCCCCTCAAGCATAGTCTTATGAAAAAAAAGGCAATTCAAATACTAAGAAAGTTTATAGTAATACAGTATATGCTATATTGTGGACATTTTCCAACAAGCACACTAATATAAAAAAACATACTTTGCATGGCAGATATATCTATATTTCCATATATTACCATGACAAAGTACAGTAAGCCCTGATTTATTAAAATACAAATATAATAAGCATTAATTTGCAATGGGATAAAGGATGGGAGCATTGCGTGTGATTTTACAAAGAATAATTGCTTTAATTACATAACATGCAAAGTAGTAGGAGGAAACAATATCGAAAAATAAATTTTACTCTTGAAAGATAAAAACCGACTAAAGGCAATGAGACAAAGAACACATTTTTTGTCAGAAGATATCATATGAATAAATTAATAAAAGGACATGAATGCACATAATAAAAGAGTGTGAAAAAATCCTGGTGGCATCAGACGTGCAAATGTGGTGAATATTTAATAAACCATTGTTTCCACGGTAATAATAAGCGATCTTATTGGGAGGGGTTCCAATCATTTTTATTTTTTAAATATAATATTGTATAACTTTGTTTTCACCCGCCAGAAACAGGCTATTAAAAATTATTTATATATTATATAAAATATTCTCTAGTTATATTAATTTGCACACATACTCGAAGTGACTTTAAGGCTTCGGAAATAAATTTGCAGATGCACAACTAACTAAATTTCATTGGCATTGCCCTGTGTTCACCACCCTTATATAGAAATGCCCCAAAGGACATAGTCAGTAACAAAAAAAAAAATGGACTAGATGTGCTGTTTTGCTCAATTGTAGTAAATCAGCAAGTGTTATTTGCATGATCTGTTATTTTGTTTGCTGTTTTTAAATGATTATACACACACAAACCTTTAGGAAGGGTATAAGAGAATAAGGGTATAAGGTAATCCCCATGTATAAAGTCTAAAATGTAAAAAAAAACCCTCTGATTCATATGATGTTTATGCTATTTATCAGATACATTTATCCAGACCAGCTTACCTGAGCAGTTGAAGGTTAAGGGCTTTCCTCAAGGGTCCTACAGTAGCAGCGTTGCAGTGCTAGGATAAAGTTTACTATGTAAATTATAGCCGTTGAGAACTATATATAGTTACTATGCTGTAAGGATTTTTTAAATGGTACCAATTCATTCTGAAGCAAATACAGAACATGTATGGGCCGTATACGGAGCTGAGTTAATCACACATAGTGAGGATTTAGAGCAGAAATTACACACATCAGTATTCAGACCTCAGACGTAACTCTTGGCTTCATTCAGCGTTTTTCAGAAGTCAGTGTAAGAGCGAGAGCATGTGATTATGCGCAATTTTGAACTTGCTGAATGATCATATGTGAGAAGTATAGAGTTCATTGCCAAATGTGTGACAGTTTAAGGGAGGAATGAGGGTGTGTCATTAATATATATTATAATATAACTAAACCAAATGTGCAGTGATTAATGTGATCATTACAATTAGTACTATTCATGCCGCAATATACTGGCAACATAACAGACTCATATTAATATGTTTATTTCAGTGCTTGCCATCTTCTAATTTATCATCATTCATTTGTCATCATTTATTCCATTTTATTCTTTATTTTTAAGTAATCTTTTTCGGAGTGGGGTTTTTCGTCGCACTGTATTGCATTTGACAGCAAAAAAAGAAAAGAATAAAGGCTGTTTATTATGTTTTTCATTATGAATTTCCTTGCCCTGAATGTTTGTGCGTGTGTGTGTTGAAAAGCAAGTGCTTGTATCTAAAAGCAGGTAAAAGCAGTGGTCTAAACTCTGCTTAAAATAAACCAAGTTTCAGGGAAAAAAAAGGCAGAATAATTTCCATAATCCGAATGAGACTAATATAAAATTGATTTACGCTGGTTGGTAATCTGTCTCTGAGCAGGATTAGCTTTCCCTGCATAAAAATGGATGAACTTTTGAACTTAATTTGCTTACTCTGAATATGGTTCATATGGCAGAAACACTACACTTATGTAAGGGGGATGTTTTATCATGTTTGTAGGTGAGTTCAGTGATGCTAGAGAAGTTTGGACATATGGAGATATTTGAAGTCTGTGAAGAGGCTTGTAACAATATTTTTTGGCCTGAGAGTGTTAAAAACCCAGCCTGCAGCCTCCCAAATCATCATGCACAGGCTAGACATGGTGGCTTATCATTACATGCAAAATTGAAGGCTTGCATGAAACAGAGGGCTGAAGTGAAATAGAGATGTTTTACATGCATGAGGAATCTGCAGGACAGAAGCTTATCTTGACCCACATATGGCTGCTTGGTGCATGACATGAATCGATGTGTGGGTGACTGTGATCATTCTAGTCTTGCATAATTGAGAGAGAGAGAGAGAGAGAGAGAGAGGCTTTGAGTAGATTATGCCAAAGTGCTCATATCATGGGCAAGCCTTTACCACTGTTCACCTGGGTCTAATTACATCGGTTATAATTTGATTAGGATTGATAGGAATCTCTATGAACTTTATATGAACATCACATCTGATTTGCTTTAGTTTCATTTTGGATTTGTGCCACGATGTGATTATCCATTATGATCCGTCCATTATGAAAAACACCAGGCTTAATGTGGCCAAAGTTTGTTTTGCATTTTTTTAATTAAAGTAAGTGTGTGTGTGTGTGTGTGTGTGAGTTTACCAAAATCCATAACTCCTAACACTTTAGCAATGCAGGGACATACAATAATTGATTTTTACTAATCTTCTACTAATTATTATTTTAATAATAATTTTTATAAATAATGAACTGAAAGGCATTTTAATTACAATTTTAATGAATTATTATTGACTATTGACAAAAGTAGTATGAGCCAATAAAACTAAACACCAGACGAAAATACATTAAATCTTGTGTTTCTAAAATAAAAGTAACAAATACACAATACAGGAAAAAAACACAATTTAAGCTTACAAATAAGACAATGCATATGTAGTAGTTTATAGTCATATTGTGGCATCCGACAAAGAAATCAGAGCCAAAAAGGCCTTTAGAATATAGATTTCTTTCCTAAACAAATTATAACACTGTTTATGAAAGAATTAAAACTCATAAACCATACATTTTAGTCATATTGATGTTTTGGGTCAGAAATCAGTCCTGATAATTGCACTGTACCTAAGATTAAAGTATTTTGCCAGTCCTTAAACCTGATGGTACCTACTGCAGCAAGGTCAGGTAGTAAGAAATGACTTTTGTTTTTTTGCTTGTTTGTTTGTTATAACCCTATTAATCTTAAAAAAAATGAATTTTACAGACAAACATACCAAACATAAATTATAAACATTTCTAATGGAATTGTAATCTCATTGTTATGATGCAAGAACTTTGCAATACTAGATGCAAGACCACATTTACATGAACCATGTGAACAAATAAGGAAAAGTGTATGATCTGAGTTGGAATGTTTGTCCATGTTTAGGAGGGAATAAGCTGAAGGAGCAGCACTTCCGCCTGGACTGGTCCTGGATCTCTCTACAGAAACAGAACTACGTGGTGGACGAGAAGGCCGGAGTCCTGGAGGTTGTACTCAGACGCAGAGGATACCTGGGGGAAACTTCTTTTGTTGGTGAGTCTGTGGTAGATATACAGTCCTGTTCAGAAGCACTGAAACAGCAAGGCCATTTCTTTGGTTTTTGCGACACAAGAAATTTTGGTTTGAGATAAAAAATAAAGACGAATTTCAGCTTTCCTTTGCTGATATTTACATCTAGATGGGCTAACAACATGGCACCTTTTGTTTGAACCCATTCATTTATTCATGTTGTCAGAAATATTGGAAAATGTGACTGGTAGATGTTTCCTGTTAGATTGATTAATTTATTTATTTATATAGCACATGTAAAAACAACAGGAGTTGCAACCAAAGTGCTGTACAACAAGTATAAAACAAGATAAAAACATACCCAATCAAGACAAACAAAGGGACAAATAAAATTTTATAGCCTCAAACCGAATTAAAGCATACAGAATAAAAATGGGTTTTCATTTGAACAAAGAAATAGAAGGGGAAGATCTTATGTGGAGGGGAAGACTGGGAGCTGCCACAGCAAAAGCCCGGTCACCTTTAGTCTTAAAATGTGAACGAGGGACTGATAGAAGAATTGATTGTTTAAAGAATTAATAATACTTCATGTCTGTTCTTGCTTTGAGCCCTGGATTTAACCTGTGAAGACAATTTTTTGTTAAAAAGGATAAACCATCATAAAGAGCAGAGATAGGAGAAAAGCAAGCCTTTGAAGCTGGGGAAATCAGTCAGAGCCTTAGCACAAGCCTTGGGCATGGTTAATGCAACAATTTGGAATATCCTGAAACAACCAGTCATCACACAGTATAGACAAAAATAACAGTTAATGACAGAAATATTGGGAAAGCTGTGAAGAAAAACCCCAAAACGACAGTCACAGGGGTGAAGGTACCACAGTCCAACATCTGAAGAAGACTTTGAGAGCAGAAATACAGAGGCCATACCACAAGATGCAAACTACTCATCATTATTAAGAAACAGAAGGCCAGGTTGGAATTCACAAAGAAATATATTGATGAGTCACAAAGCTTCTGAAATTAAGATAAACCTTTAGCGAAGTGATGGAAAGTGTGGAGATAAAGGATCACAACTGAAGCATTTGGCAGTTTTTATCCACACAGGCCACTCAGTTGCTTGTTCAGTCTTTTCGAGATCGGACACACTTTGCTTGCAGGTCCACCTCTGAATGCAATTCAGCCTCTGCAAATGAAAAAATATGCAGCTGCGTGACTTGTTTTCAACCTGCCCAAGTTCTCCCACATCACCCCACTGCTACGCTCCCTCCACTGGCCCCTGGTAGCTGCAGTAGATTCAAAGCACTGATGCTTACCTGCAAAGCCCAAAACAGACCAGCTACCTCTTACCTCAAAGCTCTTATCACTCCTCACAACACTCTCTCAGATCTATTGCCATGGCTCAACTGGTCCCACCATCTCTCAGGGTACAAGGTAGGTACTCCTAGTCACTCTTCTCTGTTTTGAGTCCCTGACTGTCTTCAAACAATGGGCGAAGACCTACCTCTTCCTGAAATATTTAAACTTGCGCTTACTTTCCCAACAGAGTTTTTGAACTGATGGTTTCCTTATTCTGTATTGATGTAAACCAGTATTGATGTATTCACTGATGGACGCTCCGGATAATGCTGTCTGACAAATGCCAGAAATGTAAATGTGCTCACAGTCCAAAACATACAAGCTCATTGGTCAAGCACAATGGACATAGCATTATGGCTTGGACTTGCATGGCTACTTCATTGATCTTTATTGTTGTAACTCATGATGGTAGCAGCCAAATAAATTCAGAATTCTCCAGAAACATTTAGCTCATTTGTGAGCAATACACCCGATCTTCATCAGACCTTAAGCCAACTGCAAAGCATCTTACCTTCTGAAGAGGAGACTGTTTGGAGAAACCCTCAAAACAGACAACAACTGAAAGAAGTTGTGGTAAAGCATCACAAAAGAAGGACACATCATGTGTTTGTTACCTTGCTACTTATTCTGTTCTTTACACCTCCACTTGGATTGCATAATGTGCAGCTAGTAGTCTGAGCCATAACATAAGGATCCTTGTTTATTTTTTAACAATGTTAGGTTTTTCTTTTAACTAAATGCACTACCCTGAATTTTTCCATAATCCCAAATGAAAGGTGATGCAAATTCTGCAATCTCTAGACCCTGGCAAAACATAATATGGATTTCAGTCATTAGCATCGAATAATCTTTTGCACTGAAGTGAGACTGAATTCATGGTGTGCGCTGTTATTGCGCCGGCTTATCAATGGTGGTTTTTATCCAGTGTATGAGATTTTTTTTTCTCCAGTCTTAGCGGCAGAGATGAAAGCTTGTTGTATCTGCAGTCTCTCAGAATTAGTGTGTGTGTGTGTGTGTGTTGTTTGTGTGTTTGTGTCACCGATCAGAATCAGTGTCACAGTATTCATATTACTGAAGGTTTTATTCTGTGTGTGTGTGTGTGTGTGTGTGTGTGAGAGAGAGAGAGAGAGAGTATAAAAGGGAGGTTTTGAAAAAATAGAGGATACGAAAAGACAATTAATATAACAGAAACAGAAAAGGAAAAAGTGCTCAAACTAATGAGGCTTTAAAAAAAAGAAAATGATGTTTCTCTCTCACTTTAGGGAGTTTGAGACTAATTTAGCCCTCTGCATTCTGGCTTTAATCGATAAGGTTATATTTAAATAAACAGCTCAGTCAAGAGTTCAGCATATACAAGCTTCACTTTCTGCCGATCAAAAGCAGATGTTTATCCTGTTTTTTTTCTTTACACTATATGACCAAAAGTACATGGACATCTGTGTGTGTGTCTTCCCCAAACTATTGCCAAAAAAAGTTAGGAGTACGGCATTGTCTTTCTATACAGTGCCAATTTCCCTTCACTGTAACAAAGAGGCCAAAGATATGTTTTGCAATGATTGGTGTGGAAGAACTCAAATGGTCTGCACAGATCCCTGACCTCAACCCCACTTGAACACTTTTAAAATGACTTGTAACACTGACTGCACCTTTCCTCATCAGACATCAGTGCCTGACCTCATTACTGCTCTTGTGGTTGGATGGACAAATCCCCATAGCCACGCTCCAAAATCTAGTGAAATGCCTTCATATTGTGGAGGTTGTTATAACAGTAAAAGGGGGTTTAAATCTGGACTGTGGTGTTCAATTAAGCATCATCGCACTTGCAGTTATTTTCAATACTGGCACGGCTGTGTTTCAGCCATAGGCCAAGTGCCACTGATAATCACAGCTGTGCTGCTATACTGTAGAACCACATAATCATGACTGCAATATTGGTTCTATAGAGCAGTTTTATAAACAAGAAATTTGATGTCAAGTGACATTTCGTACACAAATAAACTTATGTTTATTTTTGCTTCACAAGCAGAAATGGATCCCAACAAAAACACATCAGCAAGCTAGCCAGCTCACATTGTTTCGTCCTGTTATTAGAGATGCTTCTGGTAAAATTTGTGTCCTTTCTTACTTTTTCATCTTCATCTGATGAGCTTTCAGATTTTAAGACAAAATTTATATTCCTGAGTAGTACTTGTCTTCTGCACATGTCGCTAACACTAACGCTTGCAGTAACCGTTTGATCTAGGAAGTGAAATTTTACATGACAAGCACAGCAGAGCAGAGGGTTGTACATGGTGAAACGTCCCAGTGCGGTTATAGGAAATATAGACACTCTTTGAATGCTGTTCAACCAGTCAAATCATTGGACCAGAACTAATTGTTCTGTAAAAAGTTCATGCTCTCCACCAGTTTCTCACATTGCTGTTGGGTAACTCTTTTTACAAAAAAGCAAACAGCTCAGCTTTGCTTGATGGTTTGTGACCATCCATCTTCCTCTTGATGAGGGTTCAAATCTGGAGACTGGGCAGTGGTCTCTTATATTTTTTCCAGAGCTGTATTGTGTAATTTAGGCATAGGAAGTAAAAAATCATGCTAAAAATTATGTAAGCTGTTAAATTCAGTCACTTAACTGAGTGATTGAGAGAAGATATCCAGGACCCAGATATGAACACATGAGCCATGCTCTAACTGATCTCACTGCCAGCCAATCACAACACACCTCTGAGCTCATGGACTGGTGCTTCATTTCTTATTCATAGTGTAGAGTCAAGCATGGTGCCATCCCAGAGGAGCAACGCTGTGGGGTTTTCCCAATTTTGAGTTATACTTGTGCTACTACCATTTGGTGATTTGAAATCAAATTAATATTACTTGTTACTTGTTTAATTAGCTATCATTATAATTCAATTCAATTTATCTGTATAGCGCTTTTAACAATGGACACTGTCTCAATGCAGCTTTACACAAGTATAGAAACAGAGAAGAGAAAAAAAAAAATTCGAAGTTTAAGTTAAGTTACTATTTGTCTCCATTTTATCCCTAATTATAAGGGATTGATTTCTTGCAAATTTATTTTACATCAGCAAATCCCGACTTGATTTAACATATGACTACAGTCAAGCCAGACACAGTAGAAACTCATGATACCAGATTTTCTAATCTTCATGATATTTTGCATGTCTTTTTTTTCCCCAACCATTACAAATTCAAATACAGCTATGGATGGTTAAGGGTAGTATTAGCTTGGCAGTGCTGGTATCTAAACTCACATTCACTAATGTCTGATCCACTGAGCTACTGCTGCTCAAATTAGTGACAAAAAAGGACTGCGCCATCTTTATCTGGTTAGATAAAAGTTGCTTGGAGGATATGTGTCTAAATCTTTGCAAACTGTATGGGTGTGTGTGTGTCTGTCTGTCTGTCTTTGATTAAAAACTACTGAAAAACACATAAGTAGCTGCAAGGTCCACTTGTGCAACTCTTTAGAGCCGTTCTGCTTTCCCCGGGAAACATGCGTATTCTCTTCCACTACTCTCCTGCAGCCTTGCTCTTCTCTACCTCCACCACTTCTCCACATGCCCAGAAAAGCCCTCCTGCTGCTCAAAAGATAGAATTGAAAGTGAAGCTTTTCTTTCACTTTTTCTTCTTCTTCTTCTTCTTCTTCTTCTTTATATTTACTTTCTTTCCACTATCGATATCTCAAGGCTTTCCTCTTTGAAGATTCTTTCCATCATGTTTCATGTATTTTTCTATTGTTAAGGGAGCACAGAGGACATAGTAGAGGTTGAATGTGAAATGACTCTCATACTGCCTGGAGACTGTATTCCGATGTAAGCAGAATTCAGATCATGATGCTTATTTATCAAACCCCTCAGAAAACGAATCTTAGAGCAGATTTAATTATTTATTTTGTATTTATTTGTTATTTGTGGCTTAAAGGACTATGAACTAATCCTGGACCACCTGTTTTAGTCTCAGCAAACCTGCTTCTTACTCACAGTGGTGGTGAATCAGACTGTTCAGCTTAAACACATTATTAAACCCAAAAGTTAAAACAATTGGGTTTTTTTTGTTTTGTTTTAAATGAATATCTTAATTGTTTGCTGTGGAATCTCCATAAATGGTTTTCTCCCGTTCAAATTACCTCTCATTAGAGTGCATGCATAAGAAGAAAAACGTATATTCGTGTTAAATATAAAGTGACATGAGATCTCATTTTTAACATCACACTGACACATTGAGTGAGGAGGATTCCTGAACCACAGGCTCGAATTAAGCCTGTATCCTGAAGAAATTTAATTCCACCCAGCTGTTTGGGAGGCTCTGACAGAAGGGACCCTGCCAACCCCTGTGCTTGAAGTGATTCAGATCAAACACTTTATGGCAGATTCAACACAGACTGCCCCAATGGGAGGGACGTTCTAGACTCGCTCGTCACTTCTTGGCAAGCTGAGGTTACAGCATTGTACACACTTGTATTCTGTCATTACACAACCTTCAATTTCCTTCACCTGCTAGTGCAGCATGAATGACTAATGTTCTGGAATGTTCTAGAACAATGCCCATTGACTTTATAGTGCAATTATGATGTCAAGCCATAATACATTTATAAGTTACTTCATCTCTTTACAGAAAAAAAAAAGTAAAACATTTATTTGCATTTAAAGAATGAAATACATAAATTTGTGTCAAAACTGAATCCATTCCACTGTGCAGTGCTTTAAAAATGACTCCCAGCACATTGTTTCCCTGTAAATGACCTGGTCATCTTTATTTAATTTTTAGTCAAAACTATGCAGCACCGGCTCAGCAGTGAAATGCTATAACTGTCCAATCACAAATTAATTCTAAGCATATTTGAGAAAGTAGCCAGAAGTATTCATCTGAGCTGCAATAAATGGAGATTTAGAGTGTTTATGTGTTACATTTGATGATGAACATTTAGCCAGAAAATGGGTAGACAGTTTAATCTGAATGTTGCCAAGATATAAAAACTCCACCGGGCTTCATGGCAGGAATCATAGATCGATTAGGAGTGTGTCTGTGAAGGCCACTTTCATAGAGGACTTGTGATTTGACAGTTATTACGTTTCATTCTGACACTTATTACATTTCAGTGTGGCACAAATCTGCACTGTTTTGAATGAAATGCGGTGAAAACAGTGACATTATTTTGACATTATGACATTATAAAGGAGTGGAATCAACACAGCTGAGTTGATGGCATTTCAAAGTAATGTGCAATCATTTCAGCATTTCATTCTTTAAATGCGAAACCATTCATTGTTTTTTGCAATGAAGAGATCAAGCAATATGAAAACAATGCATATTTGCCATGGTTATGCCAGAATCAATTTTGAACTACATTACCCATTAGCCCCAGCACATCACAAGTCACATGTCCCCTATCGATCACTCACACATGTTCTATGTTACCACTAATTAGAAACCCTACTTAAGTCCTGTGTTTCAATAGAGTATGAAGAGTCTTCTGTTGCAGTGTGCTTGCTGTGTGCTGTACAGCTCCCACTACAGCTCCCACTCTTTGCTTGGTTGTAATTGTGTTTTGCTTTTTAAAATTAGATTGCATGCACATGCATCTGCCTTTGACCCCAAAAGTATTACAATTGACATTTTTAAATATTGTAATGATTGTGACACAAATTCCTAGGAAACAAGTTATCAACAATGTTGAAGAAGCACTGTTATTGTCAAGAAAGTTATCTTACCAGAGCATATCAATTTTAAAACTACATTAAGGGCTTTTTCCACTGGGAGGTATGGCCTCACCATCAACCTAGAGGAAGCAAAATCATTGGAATCTTTCCTTTTCCACAAGATTAATAAAGCTAAATATGGGCCAAATCGTTCCTCACCTTTTCTCCGCTTCTCTTATTTCTTTTGAAGGGCTTGGCACATTGGATGGCAGTGCTGAGAAAGAGAAAGACTTTCGGGGGAATTTTCAGAAACAGGTGCAGTTTAACCCAGGCCAGAGCACCGCTACATGGAGGGTCAAGATCCTTTCTGATGGAAAGTATGAGCAGTCAGAGACCTTCAACATCATTCTGTCTGAGCCAGTTATGGGGGCATTGGAGTCACCAGCAGCGGCAACAGTGGAAATTGTGGATCCAGAAGATGGTAAGAAACACAGAGAGTTTAATGAGGTCTTACATTTTTAAGACATCAAGGCATAACGTTTTGATGTTCAATAAGAAGTTTTCACCTTTTTTTTTAATATTATACTATAATATTTTGAAAGTATCTCATATATATATATGGATTGAGAATGACAGAAAATGCTAGATAGAACCTTTTAATACCTTTTAAGTCTAAGATTGTTTTCCTCTGTGGCAGATTTTTTTAATGAAATTAAATTGCACACTTACATTATAAATATGTAATGCTATTCTAAGGTGTTGGGTCACCACAAGCCACCAGAACATCTTGAATGTCCCTCAGCATAGATTCTTCAAGAACTCTACTGAAGGGAAGAACATTGTTATGCAACTGGTGTTTGGCATGATTTTGGTGGAGTGCTATGTCTGAAACCTCAGTGCAAAATCTCTAATTTCTCTTCAGTTGTTGTTATGTGGGGTCTGTAACGACCATAGTATATTGTTTTAATACTAATCTGCCTGAACCCTCATGTGCTGTGGATGGAGATATTGGCATCCTGGTAAAGACCACTTCTAGGACTTCCTCACAGGATTAAGGAAATTAGTCAGAAAAACCTTTATTGATTTTACATTGTCTTTTCCTCCCTAAGGGCATAAATAGGCTCAACCCATGCCAGCAAAATGCTCCCACAGAGCCAGTTTTCTATTCAATTTTTCACTCTTGTGCAACTGGAAAAAAAACTTATTGAATTTACTTAATGCAAATGCGTGCACTGGTTCCAGCTGATTAAATTGAGTAACATTAACACAATTAATTTTCATTCATCCAACATGATTTGACCACACTTTTTCAAAGCGCTATTTAAAATCACACACCAAGTTTGCACCCGAGTTGGGAATCGAGCTAACGGCACTGGTGTGTTGCAACAGAAACTTTACCACTGCACTATTTTACCATGCATGTTTAATATGGCTAAGTTTAATACTGTATTTATTCTGTAGATCCCAATCAACACCAACATCCTCGTGAAATTCACAGTGTAAACGGTTTACGTTAATACTACAGTACATGAAACGATCACACTCACCCAACACCATTCAATCTAGTAACTAGAATCCTGTTTAAATTAAGTTTAGTATAAACAATGAAAACAAATTTTGTTTAGAAATGTGATATTTTTATATCAACTTTATGGAATATATTTTCTTAAATTTGACTAATCATATATTTCTTTATTTCAGTGTTGAGTGGAATAATAGATAATGTAATCATTAAGTACTAAAGTAAGTTTTCAGTCTGACAAAACAGTAGTTCTGAGATAAATGGTACTTATTAAGCAAAGCTACTTTCTACTAAGAAAACATCAGTTATCATTCCTCTCCATTTGGAACAAAATGTCAGTAAAAACTTCATAATAGTGGTGTCTGAGTTACTGCACAATATGTCTGGAGGTTTTTAATTGTGTGTGTGTGTGAGTGAGTGAGTGAGAGCATGGATTCCTGCTTTATTTCCATAAATATAAATAAAATAAGCCTAATACTAAAGATGAGTTTTTTTTAAGTAGTAATTATCTAAGCACTTTATCATCCCTCCTGGCTATTTTCAACATCCATTTTTCTCCCGCATCTAAGTAGACTCATTTTCAAGCTTCTATTAACCACCCAACATTAAGGACATTGCAGAACATCTAGTCTCTTATGGCAATTTGCACTTAGAGTGAATAGGAATATGGCATGTGTAGGGATTAACTTTCTTCAAGAACTAAACTTTGAGGATTTTAGGAGAGTCCTTCTGGAGTCCAAATGCTGTATATACTATATAGAGGAATATGTACAAAATCCTACTTTCAAATTAAGCATCGGAGGAGCTGCTAATGAAAATCATTGTCATGATAAACGTGCAGCTTAGCTCTGGTAATTTAAATTGCTTTTCCCTGTCGAGTATTAGCCTCTAGATATGTTGACTTTAGCGTCATTGTCTGCTGCATTGCCGTGGGAGTCTACCGTTCTCACATTCATAAGCAAACTTAGATTTGTAGGCTATGAATAACCAAAGGCTTATTTTTGTTTCACAGTGTGTATGTGCATGTTTTCCTTTATTGGCTTTGTGGTGTCTCTTGGTAATTATAATTCAGATCTATCACACCAAATGCAGCTGATGCACTCTTAGAGTGAACTTATTTCTCCATTTAAAAAAAAAAAAAAACCTACAGCTTCCCCTGTGAGCTAATTACTTGTTTTACGGCAGGGTTTGTTGTTGCCGAGGCCACATTCCTTTGGGAAGCTTAACGTGTTGGAGAGACATGGCTCTCTAATGTCAGGAATGTAGAAGAAGGGAGACACTTGACTAGCATACATGCTCCAGGCATGCTATTTTGCTCTACTCTCTGTGTTTGTGATTAATTACCCTTTTAAGTGTTTGTGGGTGGGTTTTTTTTTTTTTGGATCCTGCAGTGTGGGCCTGTATTCATCCTTCCAGATGAACTCCTATCCACATTAATATTTTAACACAGTGCTAGGGTTTTTTCATCGATGGGTCTGACCTACTTGCCCTGAGCTGTGGCATTGGTATGAAGATTTTTAGTCATGCAGGACAGATGTTTTAACCCGCATCTGAGGGGTTCATCTGCTCTATGATTACACCACAAGTCTTCATGATTATAATGCAGGTCCGGGTGTCTCAGCTATATCCAACAGCTGATGTGAAACAGAATAGGCATCTGAGGTTAAAAGGGTTTTGGTATAAAATGCATGCTGCATTATCATTCAGTCCATTTCTTGTGGCTGTGGAACAAGTATGAAAAAGGAAAAAAAATAGCATCCCTCGGTATAAAATCTAACCCCAGTGCTCTGTCCCAGCATTCTGTAATTGGCTGTTGACATTGATGTTGCTTTGGAGCTTGTATGAAGAACATAAAAAGGAGCTCGGTTTTCAGCAGCGTTCATTGAACAGGGCTGCTAATTGCAATTTTGTGTACGGAATTGAAGACTGGGTCACAGATTTAAAAGAAATGCAAATACAGTCTCTCTTAAGGAAGGAGTAGGGCAGTAGCAGTTTCTAAGTTATAAGTTATCTTTTCTTTTGTAACATTTTTACAAAAAGAAAAACAGATGTAAAAAGACATAATAGCAACTAGTGTAAAAACACTGAACTTAATAATCTGTGTTTCCCTATATTTTCAAGGTGGTATAATAATGTCTTTCAAAACTGCTTGTTTTGCTTGCTTGTTTAAATGAATATGTAATTTTGGGCAATTAAACCAACAGTTCAATATACAGGGCAGTTTGCATACAAATAGATTCATTTAGCACCTACAATGTAATTTACCGAATCCGAAACTCACTTAAAGGATGTGACCGAAGGGCAGGTTTTACATTTATATTTTACATTTGCAGCATTTTAACACAGGCATTGAAGTCTCTGTTGAAAGGCATGTCTACATTAGTACAAATCAACAATGGCCTCATAAATCCAAAAGGCCATACTGTTTACCCTGTCCATAACAAGTCCATACTGCGTACCCTGACCAAAACAAGTCCATACTGCGTACCCTGACCATAACAAGACCATACTCCGTACCCTGACCATAACAAGACCATACTGCGTACCCTGACCATAACAAGTCCATACTGCGTACCCTGACCATAACAAGACCATACTGCGTACCCTGACCATAACAAGTCCATACTGCGTACCCTGACCATAACAAGACCATACTGCGTACCCTGACCATAACAAGACCATACTGCTTACCCTGACCATAACAAGTCCATACTGCGTACCCTGACCATAACAAGACCATACTGCGTACCCTGACCATAACAAGACCATACTGCGTACCCTGACCATAACAAGTCCATACTGCGTACCCTGACCATAACAAGACCATACTGCGTACCCTGACCATAACAAGACCATACTGCGTACCCTGACCATAACAAGTCCATACTGCGTACCCTGACCATAACAAGACCATACTGCGTACCCTGACCATAACAAGTCCATACTGCGTACCCTGACCATAACAAGACCATACTGCGTACCCTGACCATAACAAGTCCATACTGCGTACCCTGACCATAACAAGTCCATACTGCGTACCCTGACCATAACAAGACCATACTCCGTACCCTGACCATAACAAGTCCATACTGCGTACCCTGACCATAACAAGTCCATACTGCGTACCCTGACCATAACAAGACCATACTGCGTACCCTGACCATAACAAGTCCATACTGCGTACCCTGACCATAACAAGACCATACTGCGTACCCTGACCATAACAAGTCCATACTGCGTACCCTGACCATAACAAGACCATACTGCGTACCCTGACCATAACAAGACCATACTGCGTACCCTGACCATAACAAGTCCATACTGCGTACCCTGACCATAACAAGACCATACTGCGTACCCTGACCATAACAAGACCATACTGCGTACCCTGACCATAACAAGTCCATACTGTGTATACTGTCCATACTGTGGATTCTGCATATCCTGACCATAACAAGTCCATATTGTGTACCCTGACCATAACAAGTCCATATTGCGTACCCTGACCATAACAAGACCATACTGCGTACCCTGACCATAAGTCCATACTGCGTATCCTGACCATAACAAGTCCATACTGCATACCCTGACCATAACAAGTCCATACTGCGTACCCTGACCATAACAAGTCCATACTGTGTACCCTGACCATAACAAGTCCATACTGCGTACCCTGACCATAACAAGTCCATACTGCGTACCCTGACCATAACAAGTCCATACTGCGTACCCTGACCATAACAAGTCCATACTGCGTACCCTGACCATAACAAGTCCATACTGCGTACCCTGACCATAACAAGTCCATACTGCGTACCCTGACCATAACAAGTCCATACTGCGTACCCTGACCATAACAAGTCCATACTGTGTACCCTGACCATAACAAGTCCATACTGCGTACCCTGACCATAACAAGTCCATACTGCGTACCCTGACCATAACAAGTCCATACTGCGTACCCTGACCATAACAAGACCATACTGCGTACCCTGACCATAACAAGACCATACTGCGTACCCTGACCATAACAAGACCATACTGCGTACCCTGACCATAACAAGTCCATACTGCGTACCCTGACCATAACAAGTCCATACTGCGTACCCTGACCATAACAAGTCCATACTGCGTACCCTGTTACATAGCAGTTAATATGAGAGGTAAAGTAGTGTGTTTAAAAGTGAGTCTTCACTTTGCATTTGAAGACAGACAGTGACTCAGCTTTTTTGGACAGTTAGAGTCAGTACATTTCACCTGGATGTGATTACAGAGAAGAGACTTGATTGGTTTTAAAATTGAGAACGAAATAAACCCACTCTGTTGATGTCACTGCCTTTAATCAGTGTTCTACTCAGTGCATAATCATACACATATGAGGTAACTTGCATTTTCACTCTTCTGGGAAAACAGAACTTTCAGAACACCAAAAAACAAATATTTACTCGTGTTGCAAGTGGCATCACTCATCTAATTATTATTTTATTAATAAGTGCAAAATGGCCACTAACTACAAACATATGCATTTTTCAAACCAGCATGGGACAATTTATACGCTTTATTCGATATCTTAGTATACGAAAAGTCTCTGTTAGGTTTCGGAGCCAAATATGTTTACTTTCTGGAAGTAGTTTGTAAAATTTGAAAAAGTTTCTATTATCCTTCATTTGGGAAGAAAAGAGAACTGGCAATTAATAAGAAGAATAAAATATGCTCAATTAGTCTTGCTGTGGCCTCATAATTGCAGAAAATCCTGCAGGAACTATCTCAAGTCTTGTGGATCAGGCTTTAGCTTTGCAGATACAGTAGTGACAATTAAGACAGGTGTAGTTTGATTCTCCAGTGTGTGCTCTGGAAGATCAGGTTGAGGCTGAAAGAAGAAAGAGGTAAAGAAAAAGGAAATAACATCTAGGGAATTTGTGGACTCCAATCCAGGATCTCTCACTCATTAAGATCTGGAGGTAGTGTGTCGCTTCTTTTGAAAGTAACAAGCTCAGACTCCAATCTATACATTGTGTTTTACTCTGTATTTCTGTCTGCCTACACTCCCTGACTGTCTGGGTCTGTGGTGCACAAACACCATCTATGGTGTCCTGAGTATAAGTTTAAAAGTATGGAGACCTGTAACAAGAGCAGAGTTTTTGAGATTTTATTTTATTTATTTATTTCTTGTGTTGAATGAAGAATTGTATGTTGTATGTCCCTTTTTTGGATTTCTCAACATGACCAAAAACATCCTCCTTTTGACTGCCTGACCTTCCCTTCCTCAGTCACTTTAATGCCCTATAAAAATTCATTTAAATGTTCACTTGTTTGTGGTATTTGAAATACCTGAGTGCACTCCTATTCAGCCGGGCAATTCATCCACTGTGGCCAGTAATTGTGGAATGCACAAAGCTTTTAAAGAATTGTGTTGCATAAAAGCCTCTAAAATATAAATAAATAAAAAAAAACTGGAACAGTCTGATCTTGGCAGCAATGTATTTTTTTTTTTGTAGAATGCAAAAATGCTTAAGTGAGGAATTTCCTCAACCCAAGCTCAGTAATAAGGTTTCGAATAATCAGCCCATCTTAAGTGGTTCTTCAAATTGGCTTCTTTTCAGCCGGAACTTTTTACTGTTACAGACATTTTCGTATGCCAAGAGAAGAATAACACTTTCTCCTCTGTTTTTTTTGGCAGAGTCTACAGTCTTCATTCCCCAGGCAAGACTTGTTGTCGAGGAGGACATTGGAGAGCTGCTCGTCCCGTTACACAGAAGAGGAGACGTCAGTGAGGAGCTGATGGTGCTCTGCTACACGCTGCAAGGTACGTTCAACCATCTGTGCCACTGTAATAAATATAGATTGATGCAGGAGATGGGAAGACACTGTAACATCCATTACTTATTATTGAGAGCAAAATGTAGTTTTCTTTTGGTTTTGGGGCATTTCATGAGTTGAAGGCTTCTGACTATTTAGAAACTGCAGTAGATACACTAACTACGCTAACAGATGGTAGTCAGAAGCTGACTGCTGATTTATTAATGTAAGGGATAAACACGATGGGGTATGCTATTCTAGGAAAATAATCAGTGACAAGGTGGTGTGATATTATGGAAATTATCTGTCCCCCTCATGATCTCATGTTGATGCATCTTAACACAATACATGCATGTAATTGCACTTTGAATTAGATCCTTTTCCTGCAATATCATTATGATCTTTTTTGTCAAAGGCATTCTGAAGAGCATACTGAATAATATAGTAAATCAAGGATTAAATTAATTTGTGGGGGGGGAAAAAAGTGTTACTTTGACCTATATATGGATACTTTTTGGACACACACTATCGTTACCTTTAATAATGGTCTATAACACATCAAACCAGTGACAATGAAGACTTAAACAGTTTAAATCATTCACAGAAAGCGTCGTCATATCATGTTTTTTTATATAATGACATTTGTTTTTTGTTAAAAATCCCAGCTTTAAAATTAAGTGGAGCATCTGCCATCCAGCTCCCAGCTCCCTGCACTGTTTTTATTGAAATGAAAGCAGGAAGAGTGCATTAAGATATTATTATAAAACTGTGGTTTAAATTATAGCTGTTTGAGCTACTGTTACCGGTAAGTAATCAACAGCTGAAGTAGATAATGTGATGTGGCATAAATTGACTTGATTTATATTATTATTATTATTATTATTATTATTATTATTATTATTTATTGAAGCAAGTTTTTTATTTACTGTTACTGAGTTCCATGCCAACGGAAGCAGAATAAAGAATTCAACCACGATGTAGTGCAAGAGCCGTTATTGCCATCTTTCTGCTTTAATTTTTCAGTGTATCTTTAAAGATGAGTTTAAAAAGGAAAGAGGCATTATTCATTTTCAGATCACAAACAGCCATTTTTTAAAAATTAATTTTTTATTTTGTTGGTTTGTTTGATTGTTTATTATTGAATTATTCCAATCAATTTTTTGATCTTTCTGATCTGGTGTTCTCTGCAGGCTCGGCTACAGGGACAGTCCCCAGCACTGTTCTATCTTTCTCGGACTACATCTCCCGAGCGGAGGGACAGAGCAGCATTCTGCGCTTTGAAAAAGGAGAGACGGAGAAGCTTTGCCGCGTGGTGATCATCGACGACTCTCTGTACGAGCCCGAGGAAAGCTTTAACGTCTCCCTCAGCATGGTGTTAGGCGGCCGTCTCGGCTCCGAATACCCCAGCACACGTATCAGCATCCTGCCAGACCTGGACGATGGTAAGAGAACGAAAATAACAAGAAATAACAGGGTGTTTTTTTGGTTTGTTTGATTTATATTGGTGTTTTTTTTAATCAGCTGCTTAAGGCTTAAGGCGGCAATGGTAAACAAAACTATAATTTCTTGATACTAACAAACGTCAACAAATGAACTAGATTAACTAGATTAAATAATTAGACACTACAGTACCACTTAAGTAAACCCAATTCCCAGTGTTGATATCATCATCACACCACTGAGATCATCAGAATTAAGAATAATAACAGTCTAAAAGAAAAACATTCGAATTATAAGGTGCTGTTTATATAACAGATTGTCTGTACAATCTCACATTTCTGCTCATTCAAGTATATGGACAACATTTTTGTGGGTTTTTTTAAACACAGTTTACCAAGTGCACAGGAGTGTCTTCCTCTTTAGAAGCTTTGATTCCCTTTATGCACCTGCGAGAATGGATTACGACGGGTTGCTCAAATCTGCTTGCTTCTTCGGTCTAAAGGGGATCATTGTGTTTCAGTCGTAAACACCGGATATTTGCGCTTTTGGCTCTTTTTGTGTTTTATTGTGCGCCTTCTCCAGCAGGATAAAAGCAGCTTATGGATAAAGCAGGTCTGAGCTATTTCTAGGAGATTAATGAAGTTCTCAGTATGATCTACGATCACCTTGTGTATCTAGAGACAGTAGTGTGTGCATTTGTATGTGTGTGTGCATGCACATGACTAACCACTTATATAGCCTGCACGAATGTTTTTAACATGAGCATAATGCTTAGTAAAAGAGATCGAGTGTGCTTTAGGCCAAGCAGGTGGATGGAGGTGTGAATATTTTATTTTCTTTTTTTTTTTTGGACTGTGGTCCACATGGAGCTGAATTTTACTTGTGGCTATACTCTGGATTTGTGTTCATGTTAGATGGAGGAGGAAAGTGCTGCTCGGTAAGAGCTTTACCCTGGGTAGCTTGTTTTGACATGCTGCCGTATGTAAAGTGCTCTTTAACACAGAAAAAACCATTTGCGCACACACACAGGCGCGCACACACACACGCCCTGTAGGTTCCCAGAAATATCTCATTGTACTCCATCCTGAGAGATAGCATCTCTCGCATATCTAACTCTCTTATCACTGAATCTAAATTACAACCCCTGGCACATTGGTTGAGTAGATGCATTTTAAGAGCAATGGTTAATTTAGGATTGTCTCTTATTAGGACGTGTGCTAGTTATTGATTACCTACAGTAGAAGGTTTCATCAGACATTTGGAATTTTGCTCAGAAGTGTGTGAACGCAGAGGTAGATGTAGAGTAGGTAATGTAGCGGCAAAATACTAACGGAGAATTTCTTAACATGTAGACTTTAGAATGTGTAGTGAATATAACATGCCGCAAGTCAAGAAGCTTTTATTGTTATTTCAACCATATATATCTATGGTACACAGTCAAATGACACAACTTTTCTCCAGGACCCTGGTGTAAAAACACAGAGCTAAGGACTAAAAGTAAGTTGTCCTAGCAACATAAAGGGCACTGTGTGCAACCAGTGCACGACAAAAGACAGTACAAAACAGTACAGGACAGATAAATAAGCGCTATTTTGTGTATATGTCCTGTACTGTTTTGTTTTGACCCTTATACATTATATTATATTATATTATATTATATTATATTATATTATATTATATTATATTATATTATATTATACAGTAAAAAGTGCAAAAAATAAGAGAATTGTAAAGAAGAGGGTTCTTGTAAACATACATTTCTGTAATGAAATGTGTGCAAAACAGCAACAGCAGCAGATGAGTGAATGTGCAAAAAACACAGCATGTAAACAGCTATAATATGGATGGTGCTATAGACATGGATGTATATTGAATTGAACTGAGTGTTTGAGTATGTGTTGTGTGTTGTGTGTGTGTGTGTGTGTGTGTGTGTGTGAGTTCACCAAAGAACTTACGTAGAAGTAGCAAAATGGCATTTCAGTGATTATGATGATGCTAACACCAAAAAAATCTCATGACCTAGCTCTCTATAAATACTGTATAAACTAGATACAGCATTTTCTGCATTCAGTAGCATTGTCTGCTTGCTATATACACAGCTACACACCCCCACACCCCTGCTGAAGAATGTGAAGTGCTACCTCTTCTGAGGTGATCTTGCATGTGCCTTGGGGTGTGAAAAGAAGGGTTAAGGGGTAAGTGATGGGGGTTGATGTATCCAGGTAAACAGACTCTCAGAACGTCTCAGGCCTTGGAGGCATGGTCATTTTTGTGTGTATCGGACGATGGGAGTGTGACTGCAGTAAGGAATTCGGTCTTGTTAGCTCAACCCTTCACTGTAGCCCAACTCAATTTCACCCCAATCTCCTTCTAAATCTAGTGGATATGTGTCCAAATGTATTTGTGGGATCTAAAGGTCTGAGCCAGCATTGAAAATCTTTTTATTTAATTTAATATTCAAAATAACCAGATGGCTTGAAACTTTTTAAAAACAAAGAAAGTAAATGTTCAATATCTTGCAATATTTCTAGATCCATATTTTACTGAAAGCAAATTTGTGATATTGATCATGTTATCTGCTCCATATAAAAGGTCAGATTTTTCTTGTGCCTGATATTTTCAAAGAAGCTCAAACGACACTGAAGGATTTGATCTAAAGTGAATCAGAAAGTTTTGCAAAACTTTGAAGTGCATGCCAGCTCGAGTGCGCACTGTCATTAAAGCAAAAAATATAATGATTTGTCCTCGTAGGTAATGATGTGTTATCTTGCTCTTTCTCTGTTTTCTCCTCTTGTTCTATATATCTACTATATATAGTAGAGACGTGTACAAGGCTTTTCTTGGTTTTTGACTTCAACACAGGATCATCTACTGTGCCTCCTGGAGGGGGTTCTTAATCTGCTGTTGTTAATCAACTGGTGTGAAGGATTTTTTCATTAACAGAGAATAATTCTTGATTTCCAAGATCTTCCAGATCTTTTGGTGCTCCTGAGCTCACTAGTACATTCTTTCTTTTTAAGAATTTATAAATTATTTGATTTGGCCACATCTGGAAAAAATGCACACAGGATACATTTACAGCATTTGGCAGATGCCTTATAGAGCGATTTACATTTATCTCCTTTGTACATCTGAGCAGTTGAGGGTTAAGGGCCTTGCTCAAGGGTGGTCCTGGGATTTAAACTAACAATTTTCCAATCAGTAGTCCAATGGAAAGTTAAGGTTATCTGGGGGTATTGGACACTCTACATATAAAGAGTGCTGTACTTCACTGATTAATTTCAACCTCAATATCTAGTGTTGGACAGCAAAAATAATAATGGTGAGCATAAAAAAAAATCCACCCCCGAACACATCAAACATTGGGGCAGATTGGGGCGGCAAAGTCTTAAACTGTCCAGTTTCTGTGTGCCTGTTTCATTTGGGCTACTGAAGCAAACCCTGGAAAATGAATAGTTTCACATCCTGTTCGTATCATGTTAATAGACCTTTCTCCGGCCCACATCACATAAACAAAAACGGCCCTGCTAGCAGAAGTGGGGAAAATCTAATACGTGATCTGTATGAATGTATGTGTATTTGGCTGCATCCCTAAGAGGTAGATATAGAACCATTGTCTGCATGGGCTGTGAATTCTGGCTACTTTACAAAAGTTCATGATTGGTCTCAGAGATAAGGGTAAGATTTTTTGTAATAATTTCCTAATGATATTAGCTGGTTATTTTCCAAAAATATAAATCTAAACTAATTTAAAACACCTTGGCACATGCTGCCATATGGATGGACCACCAAACATTTATGTTAAAAAGCATGAGCTCTGTCCAGCAGGGTTGCATCATAGAAATGTAAAAACCTCCAGGCTGCTTCCTGCAGGATTTCCTTATTCATTTATAAATACTTCATCCAAATATTGTATTCAGATTTGGTTACATCCTAAGATACACTATATTGCCAAAAGTATTCGCTCACCTGCTTTGACTCGCATATGAACTTAAGTGACATCCCATTCCTAATCCATAGAGTTCAATATGACGTCGGTCCACTCTTTGCAGCTATAACAGCTTCAACTCTTCTGGGAAGGCTGTCCACAAGGTTTAGGAGTGTGTTTATGGGAATTTTTGACCATTCTTCCAGAAGCGCATTTGTGAGGTCACACACTGATGTTGGACGAGAAGGCCTGGCTCTCAGTCTCCGCTCTAATTCATCCCAAAGGTGTTCTATTGGGTTGAGGTCAGGACTCTGTGCAGGCCAGTCAAGTTCATCCACACCAGACTCTGTCATCCATGTCTTTATGGACCTTGCTTTGTGCACTGGTGCACAGTCATGTTGAAGAGGAAGGGGCCAGCTCCAAACTGTTCCCACAAAGTTGGGAGCATGGAATTGTCCAAAATGTCTTATTATGCTGAAGCATTCAGAGTTCCTTTTACTGGAACTAAGGGGCCAAGCCCAGCTCCTGAAAAACAACCCCACACCATAATCCCCCCTCCATCAAACTTTACACTTGGCACAATGCAGTCAGACAAGTACCGTTCTCCTGGCAACCGCCAAACCCAGACTCGTCCATCAGATTGCCAGATGGAGAAGCGCGATTCGTCACTCCAGAGAACGCGTCTCCACTGCTCTAGAGTCCAGTGGCGGCGTGCTTTACACCACTGCATCCGACGCTTTGCATTGCACTTGGTGATGTATGGCTTGGATGCAGCTGCTCAGCCATGGAAACCCATTCCATGAAGCTCTCTGCGCACTGTTCTTGAGCTAATCTGAAGGCCACATGAAGTTTGGAGGTCTGTAGCGATTGACTCTGCAGAAAGTTGGCGACCTCTTCGCACTATGCGCCTCAGCATCCGCTGACCCCGCTCCGTCAGTTTACGTGGCCTACCACTTCGTGGCTGAGTTGCTGTCGTTCCCAAACACTTCCACGTTCTTATAATACAGCTGACAGTTGACTGTGGAATATTTAGGAGCGAGGAAATTTCACGACTGGATTTGTTGCACAGGTGGCATCCTATCACAGTTCCACGCTGGAATTCACTGAGCTCCTGAGAGCGACCCATTCTTTCACAAATGTTTGTAAAAACAGTCTGCATGCCTAGGTGCTTGATTTTATACACCTGTGGCCATGGAAGTGATTGGAACACCTGATTCTGATTATTTGGATGGGTGAGCGAATACTTTTGGCAATATAGTGTAGATGGACAGACAGAGGGACAGATATTGACCTTTATTGAAATGTCTGAATATGTATTATAGCTAAGCAGTCTTTCAGCTATCTTTTTTTTTTTTTTTATCTTGCTATGATTAAAACTGATGAAAAAATGAAACGTGCAGTACATTAGTTGTGGATGGGAGATTTTTTCATGTCTGCATAGCCACTTGTGCTCTTCTTGACTTCACAGTGAATTTAACTCATAGGTTTAACATGCTTGTTATCAGTACAAAGCATAATCTGAGCCGTTTTATATGTGGAGTGTGAAGGCGCACATTCATATGCTATGCGGATGATTCACACAGAATTAAAACAGCATAAAGACATAAGTTTGTTTACCAGATTCGTGTGAAGAAAAGCATGTACTACAGGATCATGTATTTATAATAATGTGCTTGAAATTATTTAAATATATATAGGATTAAGGAAAATGTACATACTGTATTGACATTAAAAAATATATTGCCAGATTCTCTCGCTCTCGCTCTCTCTTTCAGCTTCTTTCTCTCTTTCAGCTTCTCTCTCTTTCAGCTTCACTCTCTATCTCTCTCTCATTCTCTCTCTCTCTCTCTCTCTCTCGCATCTTGCCTCCTCTTTTCCTTCCTCCCTCTCTTTGTGAATGCTAATGGATTTTCTTTCCCCAAAACAAACACAGCCCAAAACCCATCGCTTGAAGTTGTTTATCCATTAGCACTGAAGCACTCCTAAGATTAAAAGCTGACTGAGCTGGTGTTGAGTTTCTGCAAAACAGTGCACTGGTTCATTGTGCAGTGATACATTCACTGCTGTCAAAATGAGACTAGGTTTTTCTGCTTTTCTTTTCTCATCCGTCTATCAGTGCATCCAACGAGACCACACACTAAGACAATGCGGAAGGTGTGCATGAGACATCATTAACTAAGGACAAGAAAGTTTATTTAGTGAACTGAAGTCATTATTAGTCGCTCTGCACTAGCAGCGACAGAAACACAGCTGCAGGAAGAAATGCCTTTGGTGCCGAGCTGTGCTGAGCTGTGAAACGAAAACATCCACATCTTACGTAAATGTGTATCTGTCCTCCATAATTGTGTAGAATGTCTTTAGAGAGCTTTTGTCACTTTTGCTTCTAATTGGTACCTCAAAGCAGACAGAGATGCTGTTACTGCACCGGAGGCTGAATTATTGGTTTTGTCTGGAGTACTCAGACAGTCCCACAGAATCAAAGCATTTCATCAAATATGAAGCCTTTAAATGAACTTTCAAGCAAATATGATATTATACCTTTAAAATGACAGCTGATATGTAGCATCAGCATATTTACAAGACTGTAAAGCTTCTGAAATGCCTTTGTTCAGAATCACTGGCTGCTTCTGAGTCACAGTACTTCACCCTTTGTTGTAAAAATAGCAAAAGTAATTCTAAGAGTAGAGAAGACGGAGAATATAACTTTATTCATTGCTTCATTTCTTCTTCTTTTTTTAAAGAAACACTGTCAAATTCAAACCAGCCTCACTTCATTGCCTGCCAAAGGCATGCATTTCAAGCTCAAACCTGACATTTTATTTTATTTTTTTGGCATCCAAAGTACACTTTTATCTCAGGGTTGAGATATTAAAACCATGACAAGCTTGTGTCTGGGAGGGTGTCGGTGAAACAGACTTTCTGTAGAGGTTTTCTATAGTGTTTTTCAGACTAGGAGGCAATCACAGAGGATTCAATCTTTGTAATGTTTCTCTTTCAGTCTCACTGAAGGGAGCTTTTTGCACTGTCCGTACATATACTGTACCTGTCTTACTGAGAAGCAGCTCAGCGGTAGCCAGGAATTACACATTCCTAGACCTCCTGCTACATTAAAAGTTTTATTTGAAACTGTTCATGCAAAGAATGCACACTCACTCACCACTTCTTTAATAGGAACAACTGTACACCTCCACATATATGCTGTCAATCATGTGGCAGCAGCACAATGCATAAAATTTCAATCAATTTTCACATCAGAATAGGGACAATATGCAATCTCTGTGACTTTAACTGTGGCATGGTTGTTGGTGCCAGTTGGGCTGGTTTGAGTATTTCAGAAACTGCTGGTCTCCTAGGATTTTCATGCACAATAGTCTCTAAAGTTTATAGGGAGTGGTGCAAAAACATTGACAGTTCTGTGTGTGGAAACCCGCTGTTGATGAGAGAGGTCAGAGCTGCCAGGAAGGACATACTTGTATAATCATATCACAGTTTACAGCCACGGTGAGCAGAAAAGCATCTCAGTATGCACAAAACATTGAGCCTTAAAGTAAATGGGCTACAACAGCAGAAGACCACATTGGGTTCCACTCCTGTCTGGCAAGAACAAGGTTAAACTAGACACAGGCTCACAGAAACTGGGCAGAAAAATTAATACAAACTGATCTGTTTTTTTCTATTCCTCAGCTGTCCAGTTTGGGGTAGTCTGTGCCCATGATTGCCATTGGCTAGCAAAAGGAGGTCTGTGCGAACCTCCAAGTATATTCCTCCCCAGACCATCACTAACCCACCTCCAAACCGGTCATGCTGAATGATGTTGCAGGCAGCATAACATTCCCTGTGGCATCCCCAAACACTTTTATTTCTGTCAAATGTGCTCAGTGTGAACCTGCTCCCATCCGTGAAGGAAATGGGGCGCCAATGGTGGACCTGCCAATTCTGCTGTTCTCTGGCACAGGTCCCACTATAGGATGTCAGGCCCTCATGCCACCCTCGTGGAGTCCGTTTCCGACAGTTTGGTAAGAAACATGCACACCAGTAGCCTGCTGGAGGTCATTTTGTAGGACTCTGGTAGTGCCCCTCACTGCTGTTATTCCTTGCACAAACAAACAGATACCGGTCCTGCTGCTGGGTTGTTACCGTTCAACGGCCCTGTCCAGCTTTCCCTGTGTAATGGCCAGTCTCCCTGTATCACATGCCAGCTCTTGAAACAGGGAGACACATCACATCTATTTCTGATGGCAGGTATGGATGTGACATCCTGGAGCA
Organism: Hemibagrus wyckioides; assembly: GCF_019097595.1. Taxonomy (NCBI): domain Eukaryota; kingdom Metazoa; phylum Chordata; class Actinopteri; order Siluriformes; family Bagridae; genus Hemibagrus; species Hemibagrus wyckioides. The sequence continues at coordinate 6,463,204 of NC_080725.1, forward strand.
GGAGGATTACTGGTGTAATCTTATTGGGCAACCTGCAGGTACTGCCTCATGCTACAAGTAGTGACAAGGACCCTAAGAAAACACAGAACTAGAAACAAAACCATTCGCTTTTTGGGGATTGCCTGTCTGTTGCCTGTCTGGGTACATTTTGTGTAAAATTTGCCTGAGCTTTCCTGAGATCTCAGTCTCTTACTGTATAAACATAGGTGACAGATGTTTTACCACAGTGTGCCCCAGAACAACTTCACTGTACCTTAGCATTGATTCTCCAAGTCCCTAAAACTGTTAAACACCTTTGTTCCAAAAGATATTTCCTTAGTTGGTGCTTTTGATGATGGTGGTAGAGAAGCGCTGTCTAACATGTCAGCTCAAAGTCTCCCAAAGGTGTGAGATCTGGAGCTATAGTCCATAGCATGGTTTCTCTCTCTCTCACACACACACACACACTCTCTCTCTCTGGCTCTCTCTCACTCTCTTTTTATTTATTTATTTATTTATTTATTTTTGATATTTCCAAAAAGCAGAAACTCATAGTTGGTGGTGAAAAAGCGCTCTGTTTTATTTAATAAAAAGCATAAAAACACCTCATGCCACAGAATTGGGGCATATTTACCATCAACTCCTACAATGAGAATGTGTATTTTATCAATCATCACCATAACACTTCTGCAGTAATTTGGTCACTGATGGCACCAAAATGTACTGTTTTCTCCTAGCTCCTGTGTTCTACTTCGGGGATACCGAGTACCACGTGGACGAGAGCCAAGGTCACATCGATGTGCGAGTGTGGCGGACCGGAACGGACCTCTCCAAAGCAGCCACCGTCACTGTCCGATCCCGTAAAACCAATCCTGTGTCAGCTGAAGGTACTAATCAGCACCACATTTGCATAGTAGAATAAAAAATATTGCAAATGACTGCATTATTGTGCGTCCCTCTCACGTTAAATATAAAATACACGTTAAATATTATGACTGAATGTATGCAGCTGTATGCAATTTTTGTGCAATATATGCTGTGCAAAATCCAGTTGAGATGTTGCTTATTTGAAATCAAGCTTCAGTTCACGGACACAGGTTTTTTTTTTTGTCGTCTGTCAGCGATACCGAATGAGAGGGCTACAAATGTTCTACTTACTATTAGTAAGTCACTGTTGCTATTATGAAACCATTAGCCTTCATTAATATGCCAGGATTCATTCATTATATAAAACTATTAAACATGCAAACAAGAACACAGCCACACACTTATTGAAAGGCACATCAGCAGCACTATCTGTTCCTGTAAAGTCAAGTCTTTCATCAAGCTGTGTCTCTTCTGAATAGCAAAAAAGTAGTCAAGCTGCTCTCGCCAATATCCAGCTCTTTCATTCAACCCATGGAACAGAACCGAACAGTTTTGTCATTTGTCCATTTGTGTCATTTGTATTTTGAGCAATGAATAAGTCTGTTTACTCCTTCAGAGCTGTTTGTCAAGATAGTCATCCACTTCACATTTATCTCCGCATACTCAGACACTGCTGATGATGTGTGTTATGGCTGTCTCAGTGAAAGCAAGCTGAAATACATTAGCCCCAATGACCATCGATATAAAGGGGGTGATGTTATTCTTGGGTTATTCCCACAAAAGGAAAAAAAGATCTATTTTAAGTCATTTATTTAAAGCAAAAAAGACAATGTGGATAGCAAAAATGTGGCCCCTTGAAATAAAAAAACAGGAATGCGTAGAATTAAAATAGATAAATAGTACATTCATTTGTGAGCAGATCTACAGATCTTTTAGCCTAAAGCTCTACAGATCTACATTTGGAAAAAAAAAAAAAAAAAACATTACGATCACCTGCCTAATGTTGTGTTGGTCCCCTTTCACTGCCAAAACAACCCTGACCCTGACATGGACTCCACTAGATCCCATAAAGGTGTGCTGTGGTATCTGGAACCAAGATGTTCGCAGCAGATCCTTTAAGTCCTCTAAGTTTTGAGGTGGAGCCTCCATGGATCGGACTTTTTTGTCCAGCACATCCCACAGATGCTTGAGTGAATTGAGATCTAAGGGATTTGGAGGCAAAGTCAACACCTCAAACTCATTGTTGTTATCATCAATCCATTCTTGAACCATTTTTGCTTTGTGGCACGGTGCATTATCCTGCCGAAAGAGGCTACAGCGATTAGGGAATACCATTTCCATGAAAAGGTGTACATGGTCTGCAACAATGCTTAGGTAGGTGCTACGTCAATAGCATTCAGCAATTTGAGCCACAGTAGCTCGTCTGTTGGATCGGACCACACAGGCCAGCCTTGGCTCCCCACATGCATCAACGAGCCTTGGCCGCCCACGACCCTGTCGCCGGTTCAGGAATGGTTTGATGAGTACAACAATGAGTTTGAGGTGTTGACTTGAGCTCCAGATTCCCCAGATCTCAATCCAATCGAGCATTTGTGGGATGTGCTGGTCTGCCTTGACAGGTCAGGGCAGCAAAAACAAAAAATTCTTTATAGCAACACCAAGTACATCATGTTTTTCCACATGTAATCACACAAGTAACCTGCTGGCATGGATTCAGTGTTAGCAAGTCTTAGTCTGGTTGTTGTTCTTTCAGCTGCTCCGTATGTGTGTGAGTGGTTGCCACAGAGGACCAACTAGTCCCCACAACAACTTGGCACAGGTTTTACAGCAGATGCCCTTCCTGATGCAACTCTCTCATTTTTATCCGGGCTTGGGACCGGGACTGCATCCTCTGGGGCTTGGGCACTGGCTGGGAATCGAACGCGCGCTTTCCATGTAGTAGGCGAGAAACCTACCACTGAGCCACCAGTGCCCCCAGCAAGTCTTAGTCTGGTTAATGTTTTTAATGTCTGTAATGTTCAATGATACCCAGCTGTAATGGTAGTGTCAAGAATGCATTACTAAATTGAATGTGTGTCTTTAGATAATGCCTCTTATCAGCACATGGTTGAAATCGATATATGGGGAAAAAATCTGCCGGTGATTAAAGAAGGTTAAATGTTTTTTTTTCAAAACCGCTTTAATTACGACTTCAAATAATATCTTAAATAATTTATCTAAAAATTCTTTATAAGGGAAAAGGTGGTAAAGCTTTAGCGAGTGCTTAGAGGTGGAGGTGACAAAAAGACCAGAAAATAATACAAGGTTCAGTAAATGAATTCAATAGTCGCAAAAAAATTCAAGCCCAATAGTCATTTTAGTGATAATATTAAGAAAAAATGGAAAAATAATAATACAAAAAAATGACTGCAAGCCAAATTAAGGTGGAATCGGAGATACTGTCCAAAAGACCAGCTCTTTAGACGGCTGTGGAAATAATGGAGACACAGGGCTGTTTAGAGTAGAGGGACATACCTTGTAGTTTCCTTTGTGGAAGAGCAAATATTTTCTGTATGCTTTTTGCTCGGCTTAGGAGTGCTGAGAGCTTTTCACAACACCTTTTGAAGACTGAACAGGACTCCTGTTGAAAGGAGATTATAGAGCATCAGTGAGCTAAGGAACCTGTTTGTCTGATGTTACTTTGATCAATAGTGTTTAGCTTTTAGTTGTTGAATATAATGTTATGTGTCTCTTACTTCACTTTTGTCTCCTAGCTGGAGTGGACTACGTGGGAATCAGTAAGAATTTGGACTTTGCCCCAGGAGTGAACATGCAAACCATCCGGGTCACAATTCTGGATGATCTCGGCCAGCCGCTCCTTGAGGGCACTGAGAAATTTGAGCTTGTCCTGCACATGCCGTCGAATGGGATTCTGGGAGAGCCGGCAAAAGCTACCGTCTTAATTAACGATTCCATCTCTGACCGTTAGTGTACTATTGCACAAACCCACTGTGGTCACCATTGTATATGTCTATGATTTAATTTATAAATTGAATTCCTTATCAATCTCTAATGTTACAGTGCCAAAGATGCAGTTTAAACATCCTCTTCTGACTGGAGAAGAAAGCAATAGACATCTCATTGCTGTGGTCCAGCGCAGTGGAGATATCACACATCAATCCACTGTGCGCTGTTACACACGCCAGGGATCTGCTCAAGTGGCCAGTGACTTCGAGGAGAGACCCAACACTGACGCATCAATCATCACCTTCTTACCAGGTAAAGTGTGTAGACAGTGCAGCATGTGGGAGGAGCTTTGACCACATGTACAGATGGTTTAATTTGAAACACATGACCAAGTCTAACAGGAAGGTAGTACTGGCTATTTATTAGGAATATTTCAAGATTCAAGAAGCTTTTATTGTCATTTCAACCACATATAGCTGACGCAGTACATAGTGAAAAGAAAAAATGTTTCTCCAGGAGCCTGGTGCTACTGTGCTGGTTGTGCTGTGAAAAGTCAGAATCCAATATGAAAACATGTTTTTGTCAGTTAATCATTATTTAATAGAAAATATGCAAAATTACAGCACTTTGTTTAATTTGTACATTTAAGTACATAAAGAAAATATCAATCACTTGTTTTAGAAATAATTTTTTGTAAATGTTTGTAAAAAAATAATAATTGAAATTTTGATTTATGTTCCCTGTATTTTTCTTTTTTCTTTGTTTTTACTTTTTGTGAGGCTTAGGGGTGATGTGAGCTTTTAACAGCACATATCCTTCTGTTTTTTTTTTTTTTCTTTGATTTGTTCAATCCAAGCCTCTGCTGTTTGCTCATAATGATTAACAACAGGACAGATTTAGTAGTACAGTTTTCAATCAAGCCTACACCACAGTCCCATCCAGCCTCTAGCTCAGCTTGACTTGACCCACCATCTCTCAAGGTACAGGCAAAACATGCATCAAGACTTTTCACTGCCCCGGCACCACGTGGTGACTGTCCAAGAGCTGAGTCACTGTCTGTCTTTAAACACACACAGATGATCTACATTTTCAATTAACATTTAAATGAGCACAAATTTTTGATTTGTTTTTAAACTGTTTCTACATTTACTGTACAAGGTTGTTCTTTTAACTCCTCTCTACAAGGATTTAGCTTGATGGTATTCTTAGATCTTGCATAATTTGTTTTTCATACACTGTAAATCACCTAATTAAGGAAATCTGCTAAATGCTGTAAATGTAATCATAAGTTCATTATGTACCTGCTGTGTCTTTGAGCTCTGAAGCTGTCAGTCTGATAAAATCTGTCTGTACAATCACAGCAAGGCAATGGCATGGATTAACAACAAATCCAAAAAAAGGTGGTTCGATTTGGAGCACCTATGGCAAAGTAAAAGTCAATCTGTTTGTGAATAGACAGATAAGTCAATGCCCAGTGTGGTTCACGGACAGGGCAGAGTCACAGGCATTGGACCAGACTGCCTTGGTACATGACTGGCCAAATCGAAACCGTCTGCTTTGACTGTGGTACACTGTCAGTGTTATGGATGACAGTAGCATGTAGCATTCAACAATGCATAGTATATGCACCATGTCATACATGACCACTGCACATCACCACAGGCCTGTGTCACAAATGATTGGGTCACCATGGCCCAGCAGACCACAGACCATACATACCATACATGGGTGTATGGCTCCTGAGAGCAACCCCAGCATGTTCACAAAATGTCACACATTATACATACCAGTTGTATGCAGACATGTGGAATGTTTTCCACAACAGTGTGGCACATTATCTTGTGCTGTATATATTGTTTTTGGTATGGTAAGCACTATCTGTGAGTGCTGTCTGTTATTATCTGGTGAGTTGCATGGTCAGGGCTCATTTTGACCCCTCATGACAACTTTGTTACCCGGCCTCTAGTCGTTCTTATGGAAACCATCATGGTATTTCTGAACAAAAGGACATAGAAAGTTACATATGTAATCATGGCCCTATGACTTGATCACTGGGCTGCTTCTTACACCTGGGTTATGCGGGTTGATTAGAATGGCCAAAGGATAAGCATGACATAGTGTTGGCCTTTTACAGACGGCACATGTGAGGTCAGGGTTACATTCTGTATAACCTTTTGAATTTTGTTTTAGAAATGAAAAAACTGTGGTCATTTTTCATAATAAAAATAACAATTTAGAACTGTAACTTTATAGACAGCTGCTGTGTCAGATATGCACATGTTTCAATTAGCCAAAAAGCAGACGATTTTGAGCAGCTGATTAAAAACAAAGTTGACTTTGAGGTTATTTATCCAATTAGAGATGAAAAGAGAGATTCATAGGTCTATTTCATGGCCTTCCAGCGCATTTCAATGTCAGATTTATACATATGAAAGGGGTTGATCTCTCTGATCTCGTTCTCTCTAGGTGATACGGAGAAGCCGTGTGTGTTAACGTTGGTGGACGACTCACTGTATGAAGAAGAGGAAGAGATGAGGCTTGTGCTCGGGAGTGCTACAAGTGACTCCCCGTATGGGGCATCAATAGGCACAAAGAACGAAACACTCATCAAGATTAAAGACAGTGCTGACAGTAAGAGAGAGAGAAAGAAAATGCTGTTCTATTCTCATTTCTTTTGTATAATGTGTGGAAGAATTCTGTGTCAGGCTTGGCATGCATCTGCAAATTCTTACAAGAGCTGGAAGGAACTGTATTTCAGCATTTTTCCACTTTTAATGCTTTAAACCAAAATGGCCATGACATTTCTAAATGGCACAAGTAAAAAAAGAAAACTATGAATGTCAACAATACATGATTACAACCATATCACATGGATGTCTTTTGTAGAGTAAAGCTCTTGTTAGCTACAAGGACAGACCGACTACTATTATAGAATACTAGAATAATATGTTAGCTGTATATAGCTAATTATAATTAGCTATATAGCTAGATCAGCAGTCAGTTCCTTAATTCAGTAATTCGTTGAAATGTCACCCTTTTCTCAGAGCCAATTATCAAGTTTGCTGAGACAAAGTTGAGTGTGAACGAGCCGAAAGAGTCAGGGAAGATGAGCGTTGTGCGGATCCCTGTGCTTCGAGTGGGAGATTCCTCCAAAGTGTCCGTGGTGAGAGTACACACTAAAGACGGTTCGGCTGTATCAGGAGAAGATTATCACCCCATCTCACAGGGTGAGGAAGCTCACAGTGCTCTGCAGAGTCAAGCTACATTTCTCTCTTTCCAGCCTTACCATATGCTTAAAGCTTTTATTATTGTGTTTATAGGGTTGTTGGATTATGATTAGATTATTATTATTTATTTTTTTATTTTCTTTATTTGTTTTTAGACTAATGTAGTCTAAGTAGGACTACAGAAATGATCTCTGCCCCATGGCATACATGTACACACTTGCGGAAGCTGACATTTGTGTGTACATTTACAGATGTTGAATTTAAGGAAGGTGAAACAGAACATTTTGTGGAGGTGGAGATCCTGTTTGATGGGGTCAGAGAAATGAGAGAAGCCTTCACCGTTCACCTCAAACCTGATGAGAACATGGTGGCTGAGATTCAGGTATGGCGATCATACTGTTTGTTACACTTTGGAGTATTTGTATTAGACCATCTCTTTGCATAAAATGTTTCAAGTGGCAGTACAAGCTGACCTGGTGACCCTGCAGCTAGTCTAATATTTTAAGACACCTTGCTTTTTTGATTTTATTGGGGTTGTTTAATTACATGTATCAGAGCTGTGAGAGAGTTAGTTGAAGATGAAGGACACAGGGCCGTTTGTAATAAAATAACCTGCCTAGTCTCCAGACCTTAACCCCAGTCAGGTTAATGTGGAAGGACTGATCAAGTGTGGTGTTCAGGATATCAAGAAACCTTCATGAAAAATGGCCATAAAAAAGGCAATAATGAAATTAATATATTATTGTGCTCATATGTTAAAATCATTTTGAAAAGCCTCATATAAAAAGAAAATATATGAAAAGCTATATATTTTAGCATGCTTGCTTATTTTGTTTTGCTCCCTGTATCCTACAGTTTCAAAGCAAAAAAATGTGCTGCTTTTTAATGATAAATATATGGAATACCATCTATAGTCCCAATTACCTGTGAAATAAAGTTAAACCTTGGTATTTGTGATTTTTTTTGTTGTTGTTGTCATAGTGATGACTAATGAGGCTTGTACTACAATGCTTTATTAATTCTTTCTTTTGCCAGCAGATAGCCAAGGCCATAGTGTACATTGAAGAGAGCAACAGCATGGCCGATGTCACATTCCCCTCAGTGCCGCATGTCGTGTCTCTGCTGCACTACGATGATGTCAGAAAGACCGTACCCAATGCTCGCCCGCCCGCCGGCTATCCAGTGGTCTGTGTGACGGTATGTCTAGTGCTACCAGTCTATAATATGCAAAAGTATATAGTTTTAGCTCTTAAAACAATACTAAATGATTACTGAATACTTCTGAAACCAAAGCTAGACATAGTCCATGCACATCCTGTTCTAATATAATATGCACAATAGTGAGGGTGCAACTTGTTTTTATTAAAAATTTCAAAGACCATCAAGGTTCTTGTATATGCAGTGTTCATGAAAGCACCCTTGAAGTACAAAGGAACAGGAAAATCCTTGCTCTTCTTAACACAAGCTGGCAAACTGCAAAAGTCCTTAATTTAAAGTTATACAATATTTAATTATAAATTATTTGCTTTTGCTAAAGCAAAAGAAAGAGAATGCAGAAGCCTCACAAATTTATTATTATTATTATTATTATTATTATTATTATTATTATCATTATTCAGGATGCTTTGTGTTGTATATGGGGGGAGGGCAGGTTTGGCATTTAAGTGTTAAGGTGAAATGGTTAATGGGAATTGGTTTCTGGTACATTCACAAGGACTAGGGAAAGGGAAAGACAATCAACTAAATCACTTGGAGCAAGTACATTATAAGGAATTAGTATTTGCAATACCCCCAAAACCTCATTATGTGTTCGTCATTGTGAGTGTATTTATTTCTTCATGTTTGATTAGCATTATCTTCTGTCCTAATGCTTGTTAAGATTTTTATTTTTAAGTGTTTCAGTCAATTTGAAAGACAAGAGAAGGACTTTTATTACAATGTTGAAATGTTTCAACTATATTGTGACTCGACTATAATCATCTAATTAACTCCAACATAACTAATTAGCACTAATTATTCATTATTCATTGCAAATCCATTTTAATCAAAGGCTTAATAATAGTGAGTGAGAACAGTGTGGTTTTGATTAGAACTGATGAAGCCCTTTGGATACGAGGAAAACCATCTTCCAGACTCTTAGGACTTTATATTCCTGCAGAGGAAGCATTATTCGCTGCTTTAATGCTGGTGTTACTGGTGTTATCACTGTTTTGTTTAGGGGCAGGGCAGGGTTTTTTTTTTTTCCCCTATTTGCTCACTGTTGCTTTTCTGTGGTCATAAATTAATGCTCTGTGCTGACGTCGATGGAGGGGTGTAAAAGGAGATGTGACATTCAAAATCTGTCGGTGCATTATCACCTCCGTAGACCAGCTCTTAGAACAGACATGAGATATAAAATGCTAAAAAAGTAAAATCACAGCTTTATCATTCCTGTTCATTTCTTAAACCCCTGTTTTGTAAATGTTTTTAAAGAGTAAATGTTCAAACACTACACTAAATACAGCAGAATTACATGAACAGAGAACAAGCAACTCAGCCATGGTGGCTAAAGGCTAATTCATTACCAACGTTTTTATAATGTTTAGTCATACTGCTATTTCAGCTAGTGTTTAAATCCACACCAGCTGTGAGATGCATTATAAAGCTCACACTTATCTGTCCTGCTGTATTTGTGTTACATGGAAAAGTGAAGGAAAAACCACATAGCATCACCATGCAATTCTATTTAAAATAATGTTGCTCTATTTAAATAAGCACACTCATTCAAATTCACACTAGACACAAGGTCATGTTGCCTCCCCTGCTCTACTCTCTCTCTCTCTAATGACCTTCCTTTGATGCATTACCTTTTACGATTCTCTCAAATATCACACTCCACACTCTATATAACTGCTCTATTAAAGCCTATTGTTTATAAATCTCTGGCATAGAGCTTTCATTTTCTTGCTACATTTCATTCATTCACACATTAATTTTCAATAACTGCTTTATCCTGGTCAGGGTTATGGCAGATAAGGAGCCTATTCAGATAACACTATACAAAAAGAGGGAAAATTCACCCCAGAAGGGTTACTGATCTTTTGCAGGGCACCTGCACATACACACACATTCATACACTCATTCGGTCTATAGTCCGTCTCTTTAACTTATTGCAACTCAGCACTTCTCTTCTTTTTCTTCTTCTCTAGGCATGCAACCCCAAGCACCCAGAATATGAGAAAACGGGCTCGATATGTGCAAGTGAGCACATCAGTGACCCGCGAACGCGCTATCGCTGGCTTATCAGTGCCCCCACTGGGCCAGACGGCGTCACCAGCCCTATGAGGGAAGTGGATATAGACACCTTCTTCACCTCCTCCAAGATGATCTCTCTGGACTCCATCTACTTTCAAGCCGGCTCACGGGTTCAGTGCGCCGCCCGTGCCGTTAACTCCAATGGGGATGAAGGCCTGGAGCTCAGCAGCCCTATCGTTTCCATAAGCATGGAAGAGGGTCAGGCAACATGCAAACTTCATCATTTCTATACACTGTTACTGGAGCTAGAGGTGGAAAAATATACACCTCTGCAAGTAGTTATTGTTTTATATTTGTTAGTAATAAGTGCAGTGCTATCCATAATTATTGGCTTCTTTTAATGAGCAAAGTGATTGCATAAAATAACCATGACTGCATATATTAAACAAGAGGTCAAGAGATCTTTTTAAGACAGACAGATTTGGGTACACTAATTGTCCACTTTAATAGGAACACATGTACACGCTCTCGTTTCTGAAGTTATCCAATCAGCCTACCAATAATGTGACAGCAGCACAATATATACAATCACCCAGTCTAACAGATACAGTTCAAGAGCTTCAGTTAATGTTCACAGCAAACATCAGAATTTTAAATTCTGTGTGAAAATGTGTGATATCTGTGACTACAACCGTGGCATTGTTGTTGAGACAGACAGCCTGATTTGACTATTTCAATTTTAGAAACTGCTGATCTCCTGGGATTTTCACACACTACAGTCTCTAGAGTTTACACAGAACGGTGCAAAAAAAAAAAAAAAAAAACGAATAACAAAATACACTGAGTGATTTCCCCCCAATTCTGTGGGTGGAAATGCAATGTTGAATAGAGAGGCTAGAGGAAAATGGCACAGATTTACAACAATGATGAGTAGTATCTCAGCATGAACAAACATTGATCCTTGTGGTGGATGGCTTACAACAGCAGAAGATCACACAGGGTTCCACTCCATCAACAAATATCAGAGAATCGAAGAATGCATCCTGAGCACAGACTCTGGGCAATTGGAACTAGACAGCTGATATTATGCGTTGTGCTACTGCCACAGTGACTGACTGATTTGATACTGAACTGCATAAATGAGCAGGTGTACAGTAAGTTTAATTAGTACCATAACATATCAAACTCATCTGAAACAATTGGAAATTCACCAGCATTTGGACTCGATAGCTTCAGAGATTCGTGACCGCAGGACAAGATTAATAACCACTGATAGCCTTTAGAGTCGACAACATCCAGCACACAGTCTAGCAGCTGTTATGAGCAGTTTTAGACATACCTTTGTTTATCTGTCTTCAATACAGCATCTGGCATCTGTTTGCCAGTTTCAGCAAAAGAACCATCACAACAACATCTGAAAAACCACACAAAAGACCTGAAACTAGTCCAGAAACATGGGCATTAAAAAGGAAGTCATATTTCTCTCTTTTTTTCAGATTTTGTTTTGGGGAAATAAGTATTTCACTCACTTTTGTGATGTGTAGTCATTATACACACTTTCCTTCTCCCAGTCTTTGCAGTAGGTCTACAATAAAAAATGGTTCTGGCTACTTCATGATTTCACAACATTTAGAAAGGGGAACAAATCATAGAACAGCAGCTTATATTTGTCTAACAGTGACTTTCTTTAAAACCACTTGCCAGTCAAAAGTATGTGGAGCAAAGAAAACCAAACCATTGTTTGAACTTCACCAAGGATATTAAATCTACAGGCTGGTGTTTCAGGGACTCTGATCTGCAGGGGTGTCCAATCTTATCCACAAAGGGTCGGTGTGGGTGCAGGTTTTTGTTCCAATTAAGCAGAAGATATACCTGAGTCTATTGAAAGCCAAGGTCAGGTGGAATCAGGTTCCAAGTCAAGCTTCTGCTTGATTGGTATGAAAACCTGCGCCCATACCAGAACTTTGCGGATAAGATTGGACATTATGTGGATTGTTTGGTACCAGGATATTTCAGCCCAAAACATAGTTACCTCTGTCAAGTGGTAAGGACTGAACTCATGAACCCTTCTGAAAACCTTGAAGACCAAAATCCACATGCACACCCCTAACAATATACATTTATCCTGTGAATATAGTAAAACTAATAGGAATGTACACAGTTGAGAAACATAAATCTGGACCCACCAATGGGCATAAAGATTAATAGACAATGGGAAACTTTTTCTAGAAAGAGATTGTTCTCCTGTTTTTATTTTTATGTCTAATCTGTGCAAAAATAGGTTTAAATTGGATTATTTTTTAAAATTGAATCCCCATAGTTTATAAATTCATACAAGATTCACACAAATTACTCTAAGGTCTTCATGCACACCGTAACAACTGTACATTTGATTGACTGACAAATAATGTACAATTTAAGCAAATCAAGGTATAGTGATCTTTAGAATAATAGGATCTTGATGCTTTGAGTTCAGCTGATTACCACACAGCTGTAGGTTACCAAAAGGACTTCAGTATGACTTCACTGTGCTAATCACTTTGTTTGATATTCCTTCACAGGAATGTGTCACCCTCGTAAAGTGGGAACAGTAGGTGCTGAGCCTTTCTCTGCCAAGCTCCACTACACCGGCACCGAGGACCCAGAACATGCCAACCTCATCAAGCTTAGTGTCACATTGCCCCACACAGATGGTGAGCAGTTGTCTTGCTGATATTTTTGAAGAGAGCTTTGTTTGTCAAGCTGCACATCAGTTTGTTCTTTCACAGATCCCACAGGAATAGCCAGGTATTAATATTGGATTTGTGTTTCATAGCTTGGGAAGGTAAGCACGTATATAATCACAGTTCCGAGCAAACGCCTTTCCTCGTGTTGTTTTTTTAATGCTTATTTGGAGACATCCGAGAAATTCAGAGGCCGCATTATCATAATTAAGAAACATCAACACAACATCTGTTACTTTTTCGCACATTTCAAGGCTGTAATCTAGGCCACAGGAGAAACTGCACCTATAAATAGCGAGAATAATTCTACTTTATTACACCTCTCTACTTTACAGCTGTTCAGTACTTTATAATGCCATGGCAACCAGCAATGCTTGCGATTTGTATGGAAGTTCGGCAATGAAGTGACACGATAAATCTACCTGGTGAGAAAGATTTTAAGGGACTGTTAAAATAATATTCTCTGACAAAGCATTTTTCCAGACTATTGTTGAAACAACTGAGCTATACGGGAGCTATGCAGGAAAAATTAAACTGAAGCTTTGTTTTCAGTCCTGGGGATCCAGTGCACTGCATTTTATGTAATATCCCTGTTCTAATGCTTATGATTTGACTCATCAGAAATTATCAAGCCCACATGGGCCAAATAAAGTGTGTTTGTGTAACTCTGAGATGGCCTTCAACGCTGGAGGAGATAGAACAACTAGATTTTATGTTGTAAGGCATTGGATTCATTATTGGATGTAGGAATGTTGTCTTTATTAAGAAATTTTCATGCAGCATAATTAAGGTCCATAGCAGGGGTCCAAACACAGAGAGGCTGGGTAATCAAAAGCAAATTCATACTCAAAAGGAACTAAGAAAATTAGGGAACTGCTCACACACATGGAAATAAAATGTAAAGCACAATGTTCAAGAACAGCACAGTTATATCTCAAAAATAACAGGGAACACTTGGCGTGAACAGCGAATACACTCTGGGAGGAATGGTGGTCCACACACACACACAGTGGGGACCATGGCACCATGAAGGGTCCAGTGTGCAGGATGTTTGAAATAAGGATAAATAAACTAGTTAGTGAAACAAAACTAATGAGGGTGGAACAGAGATGGAGCAGGTGAGCAAAACAAGGATTAGAAGGAAGTCAGGAAGCCAAGGAGTATTAATAGATGCAAGTCTGCTTGACTTCACATACTTTTAATATATTATTATATTAGTATGTTTGGTTTGTAGTGTGCATAATATATGGTAACATCTGTATAAGAGCTTCAGTTAATGTTCATCAAACATCCAAATGAAATAAAAATCTCTGTGTGGGGTTGTTAGTGGCAGATGGGCTGATTTGAGTATTTCAGAAACTGCTGATCTCCTGGGATTTACAGTTTAAACAGAATGGTGCTAAAACAAAAAAAAAAAACCTGTAAGCGGTCTCCAGGATGTTTCTTGTTTTTTGCACCATCCTCTGTAAATCCTAGAGGGGTGAGAGAGAGGGAGAGGTAGCTAGGCAGTTTATAGCCCTTATCGTACCAACATCTATGGCAAGAACAAAGTCACAGAGATGACACATTACTGATGTTTGATCAACTGAAGATACACTTGACCTATGCACTGCTCTGCTGTCACATGTGTGGCTGATTAAATAATGAATTTGAAGTTGTACAGTTGTTCCTAATAAATTGCATTTGATTGTTCATGCTGTGTATTTATCAGACAGGATGAAAATAATGTTGACCAAATTGCATATGTTAATGTTGGATGTTTTCCCTCGGAATTAGGCATGCTCCCGGTGCTCTCTACCCGCGCTCTTTCTAACTTCGAGCTGACCCTGAGTCCTGATGGCAGCCGTGTAGGGAACCACCGCTGCTCCAACCTGCTGGACTTTGACGAGGTTTCCACACGTCACGGCTTCCTCACAAAGGCCACTAAGAGGGTGGAACAAGTAGGAGAGAGCGCTCCTTACCAATACAACTCTACCATGAGAGGCCTGAACACGCTGCGATTCTACAGGAACCTTAACCTGGATGCCTGTCTGTGGGAGTTTGTGAGCTATTATGACATGTCTGAGCTGCTCACAGACTGCGGAGGGAGCATCGGGACTGATGGACAGGTCAGCATGTTTACTTTTAGGTCTAAAACAATAAAGTCTCAATTAAGATAATTCGCCAGTTGCTCTAAAGCAACAGTGATTTTCCAAAAAATGGGAATAATGACTGGTAATCAATATCTATAAACATTTCTGTATGCATAAGATTTAAAACCATTATTCACATAGTCCACAATTCTTCCAGCACTGGAAACTGACATTGAGTGACTATTTTCTAAATGTAAACTGTAAGGAACTCTTGGTTTATAATCTGTTTAATATCGAGCTGCTGGGAGCAGAACTAAGCAAGAGATTTTTATCTGCTGTTATTGTTGCACAAATCCATTTATACACAGCTCTTAAACAGGACAATCAGGCTTCCATTATCTCACATTTTCAGCTGGTAAATTGCTGGTATTTTTTCCCACGTAGACTAAATCTTGCTGCTTGATGCTGAGCTCAGTTCATAAAATCCTGCCTTGCCTTTAACACCAAAGTATGCCAAGCTAATTATGTGCATTAATCCACATGATGAATCACTGTGAAGGGTGACTTTATGCCGATGATGTCTCTGATGATGAAGAATATCATGTTTTCACTCTCAGCAAGTCTTTGGCTAGTATTTTGGGTATGTGCTGTTGTGATTTGTCACATGTTATTTTGCCACTTGTTATTTGAGTCTGATTAGCAACCCTTTCACAAGGGTTTAAGTGTGTTAGCATTAATGTTCACAGTGTTTTTCTTTTCCAACTGTTTTCCCATTCTTTTCTGAGTTTAAAAAGATTGTCCATACAGTATCCTTGGTTTGCATCATGCAGCAGGTGGCAGATTTCAGAAGAGTGGCATCCAGGTGCTTTTACATAAATAATATCTGAACCAATTGGAGCTTCTTGCATTTAAATTAACACATCAGACAAAAAGTTCTTATGCAAGATAGAATAATAGGGAGTAGAGATTTTTCTTTCTTTTTTTGGACAAGTGAAGAAAAAAGGAAAAAATAAAACCTTTGGTGACTGGTAAGTCAACGAATGAAAGCATGAATGAAAAACTAATAGTTCAGATATGCAATCTGCATGTACCAGGTGCAGGGGCTAGTGATATGTCCACTCTATCAGTCACAGAGTTAATAACACTTTCATTAAATGACAGATATATCCATGGTGCAATCTGTTCCCTTTTCTCAATTCCCTGGAAAAAAAAATTCATTCCGTCATTTTATTCAGGGCTTATAATTCCAGGTTCCAGTGCAAGAAAAGACATTCTTGTAGCCAAGCAACTGCCTTGCTGCTATTGTAAGACTCAGTTTTGTGTCCCACTGCCCTTTTTCAAGTGCTCACTTAAGCATCCTTATTGCGTCTTCATAGCGGTATAGAGTGCTGCGTAGCCTTATCTTTGTCAAAGCTTATACATATGTACATTCATGTAAGTGCATATGAATAATAACAAAATATATATATATAATCATGTTGGATATCTATACTGATATTGACTGGGTAATGTGTTAAAAAAAGAACGAAAAATGATCAACCTACAGAGGGCTGAATTCAAAGACACCCTGAAAATCAAAGTGAAAAAATGATGCAGCAGGCTAATCCATTTTGCTGAAATTTCATTGCAGCAACTCAAAAAGGTACTTAGTAGTTTGTATGGCCTCCATGTGCTTGTATGCATGCCTGACAGCGTTGGGGCATGCTCCTAATGAGACGACGGATGCTGTCCTGGGGTATTTCATCCCAGATATGGACCAGGGCATCACTGACCTCCTGGACAGTCTGACTTGCAACCTGGCAGCATTGGATGGACCGAAACATGTCCCAAAGGTGTTCTATTGGATTTAGGTTAGGGTGGGGGTCATTCAATATATCAATTTCTTCATCCTCCAGGTACTGCCTGCATACTCTTGCCACATGAGGCTGGGCATTGTCATGCACCAGGAGGAACCCAGGACCAACTGCACCAGCGTAGGGTCTGACAATAAGTCCAAGGATTTCATCCCGATACCTAATGGCAGTCAGGGTGCCATTGTCTAGTCTTTAGAGTTCTGTGTGTCCCTCCAGTGTATATGCCTTCCCAGACCATCACTGACCCACCACCAAACCGGTCATGCTGAACGATGTTATAGGCAGCATAATGTTCTCCATGGCTTCTCCAGACCCTTTCATGTTTGTCACATGTGCTCAGGTGTAACCTGCTCTCATCTGTGAAAAGCACAGGTTGCCAGTGGCGGACCTGCCAATTCTAGTGTTCAATGGCAAATGCTAATTGAGCTCCATGGTGCCAGGCAGTGAGCACAGGGCCCACTAGAGGATGTTGGGCCCTCAGGCCACCATCATTAAGTTTCTGATTGTTTGGTCAGAGACATTCACACCAGTGGCCTGCTGGAGGTCATTTTTAGGGCTTTGGCAATGCTCATCCTGTTCCTCCTTGCACAAAGGAGCAGATGCCCAGTCCTGCTGATGGGTTAAGGACCTTCACCAGTCCAGTCCAGCTCTCCTAGAGTAACTGCCTGTCTCCAGAAATCTCCTCCAAAGCAAACCTTCTGGCAATGGCACATATTGACATGCCATCCTGGAGGAGTTGGACTGCCTGTGCAACCTCTGTAGGGTCCAGGTATTGCCTCATGCTACCAGTAGTGACACTGACCCTAGCCAAATGCAAAACTAGTGAAAAACAGTCAAAAAAAAAAAAAGATTAGGGAACAAAATGTCAGTGGCCTCCACCTGTAAAACCATTCCTATTTTAGGGGTCATCTCATTGTTGCCCATCTAGTGCACATGTTGTTAATTTCATTAACACCAAAGCAGCTGAAACTGATTAACAACCCCCTCTGCTACTTAACTGACCAGATCAATATCCCAGGAGTTTAACTGACTTGATGCTATACTCTGATTAAAAAGTGTTCCTTTGATTTTTTTTTGAGCAGTGCATGTATCTCAACATCTATATATGAATAAGGATAAGGTTAAGGTTGCCAGATATGGATAAGGTTCAGGTTGCCAGATACAGTAAATGTTAGTTCTTGTTTATTAATTGATATAAATCTTTTGTATCTAATGCCATCTGTCAGCCATTGAAAAATGCTATATATATATCCAGTGCAAGTCTACTCATAATATAATTCTGTTAGAAAGCATAGTGTTCTGTGCCGTGTTACCTGAATTAGTGCGTTATGTTAGTGCCATGATCATGTTCTCTTGCACTGGGAAGTGCAGACGTATTTCATGGAGATTTTCCTTCCTTTTTTGAGTAATTCTACGCTTGCAGGTGTTGGGGCCATCCTCATTAGCATCAGGCCCGATTTTCACTGCATGGTCCTTTGATTATAATTGGCTATGTAAATGAGAAAAAATGTTTCTTCCAATCAAGCCTAGATTATGTCTTGAGGCAGAAGTCTTTTTTTCTGACAACACAGAGGCTGTGAATCACATTTTTTTTCATTGGTAAGACTTGGAAGGTGGCAAAATGCTGATTACTAGAGCACTCTAGTGGAGGATTAGTGTTGTTTTGAGTTTATCTCAGTGTTGTCTTAAAAAAAAAAAAGTCACTAAAGGGACCGTAGGCATTTTATTTGTTTTTTTTTTGTTTTTGTTTTTTTTGTAGTATTGCTTAGATAGATTTGTTGCCATACATTAATCTTTAATTCATAACTAATCAGGAATTCATTGTTACAGAATGTAACGTATGATCCTTTCAAAATCATTTAGTTCATGAGTATGGGTATGAGTGTTTAAATATGAGAATTCCTCCCAAAGGTTTCTCCATCCATTGTCGTGGACATGACAAAAAAAATTGAATAAAAACATGACTTGGTACAAATCTTTTTTTAAGACTCGTGTGTACACTGGATAAAAGTAAATATCAAGTGGTAAAAAGATTTGCTTAGTGGATAAAACCTCTGACGGAATTAATCTGTGGTATATGATGAAGACATAAATCTGTGTTCTATACACTCATTCCAGGATTGCGACCGTCTTCAATGTAAAGTTTATGTTCTGTTTTAATATCGTTTTAACAAAGGTCTCTGTTCTTTAAGCTATGGTGTTGATTTCAGATCCCTGCTGTTTCCGTTTGGTAGGTGCTAAATCTGGTGCAGTCCTATGTGACCCTGCGTGTCCCCCTCCATGTGTCCTACGTGTTTCACTCACCTGTGGGCTCCAGCGGCTGGCAGCACTTTGACCTACAGTCTGAACTGAGGCTTACTTTTGTTTACGACACTGCCATCTTGTGGAAGGATGGCATCGGCAGCCCTCCTCAAGCCGAACTACAAGGCAAGTCTAGATGGAGGTGTATGTGTATATATATATATATATATATGATAAATAATAATATAAAGTAAAAAACGTTTTTCTGTAGTAATGTTTTTTTTCGGTGTTTCTTATTATTTCCTTTTTACAAATGTTTAAGCTTGTTAGATACATTGCTACCATCTCATAGTTTACATTATTAATCATATGAATGAGCTGAAAATGGAAATATTTACAGAAATGATGGCGGGGTGGCTCCGTGGCCAGGTTTCTGTGCTATAGACAAGATTTTATTTTATTTTATTTTTTGTTGTGAATTATTGATTTTTTTGAAGAGGGGTTAAAAGGAATTTAAGTGGATCTGGACTAAACTTCATGCTACATGGATTTGGTGCTCATGTGATGTACTGTGTTTATGTAGGAGCTCTTTACCCAGCCAGTATGAGGATTAATGATCTGGGCCGTCTGGTGGTCAACTTCCGCACAGAGGCTCACTTCCGCGGACTGTTTGTGGCCTCGCACCGTGGTGAGATGATTTTTTCTTTGGCAAATTAATAACAGTTGTATAATAAACTTTCAGTTATCACGATTAGGTCCAAAAAATCTAACATACAGACAAATTAACCAAGTGAAGAAATAGTTTTACTTCATTATTTAACTCTCATGAAGTCATTATGGCATTTATTTATTAATTTTCTCAAAGTGGAACAAAGCTAAAATTTCTTCTCATCATGAATCTTGGCCAGAATGTGTCAGATGAACACAGAAAATGATGGCCATTGCTAACGAATAAACAGAACAAGAGTTTATTGTTGTCTGCTATTATCAGCTAGTCTAAGAGTGTCTGTGTAAGAGTCTTAATTAGTCTCTTCGTAAGTACTTGTAGCTGCTTGTATCTTTTGTGTCCCACTTCAAAGCTCATCTCTGCCCAAGGCTGTGGTTTTATCTTTGGTTCTTTCATCTAGCATCTCCGTTGACCTCAATGGTCATGAGTACAGCCCACCCGGGGTTGACCTTTAACCTTTCCTTGGTCAGAATGGAACCCACTTACAACCAGCCAGTGCAGCAGTGGACTTTCACTTCAGACTTTGCTGTGAGTGTCGACTAATGACTAGTTTTTATCACTGCTTAACTTTATAATTCAACATCTTATCATTTCACTCAGTAAGACCCTCTTTACAGAATGTTTCAAGCATAGCAAAGGACTCTTTAAACATAATCCCAGACTGAATAATCTATATCAAATATTATTCTGTAATTTAATAATCTATTTTTCTGTCTGTTTTTGGATTATGTGTCACAAAGGTGCGTGATTACTCTGGTAGCTACACCGTGAAGCTAATCCCCTGCACCACAGCTCTAAACATCGAGTACTCTGTTCCTGCAGTGTGTGACCCCAGAGAGCCGGTCACATTTGACCTGGAGATCAGATTTCAGCAGGTAAAAAACAAGAAATGCACTGCATGGCCATAATTTGCAAACTCACAACCACTACACACGCATCCTATTCCAGATTTAGTCCCTCTTGGCTGTTATAATAATGTCCTCTCTTCTGGGAAGGCTTTTCTGTATATTTAGGATCATGGCTGTGGGGATTTATCCATTCAGCCACAAGAGCATTAGTGATCTGACTCTGATGTCAGGTCAAAAAGGGTGCAGTTAGTTGTTTAGTTCATCCCAAAGCTGCTCAGTGGGGTTGCGGTCAGCAACATTGGTCTCGCCTTGTGCAAAGGAGCATTGCTATGCTAAAATGTGTTTGTGCCTCATAGTTCCACTGAAGCAAAATCTTAATCATGCAGTATACAGACTTTTTATACAACAGTTTGGGGAAGACTCACATTTGGGTGTGATGTCGTGTGTCCACAAACTTTTGTATATATAGTATATAATGTATATTATTGCTGATCAGCTTCACTTAATTTTGCTATTTAGGTAAAAATACTTTTTTAAAGAAATGAAACAGTACTTACACTGAACAGACGTACATTATGAGCAGTGCCAGGTAAAGTTTATAACACTGATGATCTCTTCATCATGGCACCTGTTAGTGGGTGGGATATATTAGGCAGCAAGTGAACATGTTGTCCTCAAAGTTGATGTGTTAGAAGCAGGAAAAATGGACAAGTGTAAGGATTTGAGCGAGTTTGACAAGTTGACCAAATTGTGATGGCTAGACCACTGGATCAGAGCATCTCCAAAACTGCAGCTCTTGTGGGGTGTTCCCGGTCTGCAGTGGTCAGTATCTATCAAAAGTGGTTCAAGGAAGGAACAGTGGTGAACCGGCAACAGGGTCATGGGTGTGTATTGATGCACGTGGGGAGCGAAGGCTGGCCCGTGTGGTCCGATCCAAGAGACAAGCTACTGTTGCTCAAATTGCTGAAGAACTTAATGCTGGTTCTGATAGAAAGGTGTCAGAATACACAGTGCATGACGAGTCAGGGCTGTTTTGGCAGCAAAAGGGGGACCAACACAATATTAGGCAGGTGGTCATAATGTTATGCCTGTTCGGTGTATATCATTTTAGACGCAAATGTGTTGGGCACAATTTCCTCTAAAGATTTTTTTATTGTATTTATTTAGTGTACGATATCTTGTTTACAGGTCATTAAATCTGAAAGTAGCAAGGTGACACAATATAAAAATGGAGAGCTGTGGTGATGTTGGTACCTGTGATTCCATTTTAATTGAACCTTACATGGATCCCAAGGTATATGAAGTGATGTGTGTGCATTGAAAGAGATGGTCTGGGCCAGTGAGAATTTCAGTGCAAGTACTGAACAGAAACACAGGGAAAGTTCCTGTTTCTTTATCATATTTTGCTTTTAGTTTTATTTGTTTTTTAGGAGCTGGCTAAAATATCTGTGATGCCGTACATTTTGTTCACATGGTAACACACACAGTCCCATGTTAACTGCCAATACTGACTCCAGTGAGACTATTACTGTTCTCTTGCTGATATCTTTTCTTGCAACCTCTACATTCCGTAAATATCTGCTTGTTTTATAATTCATGTACATTAAATACTTTGAATTTTATTTGATAATTTCTGATGTCAGCTTGTTAAACATTCATTGTTGAAATTACACTACATTTGTTTTCTTAATTGATTACTGTTTTTTTTTACATTCTGCGTGTTTATGTAAAGTGCAATTTTAATTATAATTATTCATGCTTTTTGCTATCTGTAGGTAAGTGATCCTGTTGCTGTGGAGTTCAGTCTGAATACACAGATGTTCCTGCTGTCAAAGAGATCTGTGTGGCTCTCTGATGGATCTATGGGCTTTGGACAGGAGAGTGATGCAGCATTCTCAGAGGGTATGTCCACAGGAGCATACACACTCACAACATACCTATTTTTAGAACGTTTCCAGATGCTTATTCATGGATGATTAACTTAACACACATACAGTATGGCTGATTATACAGGCCCTCTTAAAGCATAGGAACAGCAAGACCAATACTTTTGTTTTTGCTATAAGCTGAAGATCAAACGAGGAGTATGAGACAATAGAACAGAATTTCATCTTTCATTATCTATTGTTTACATCTAGATGTGTCGAAAATATTGGAACCTGTGACCGGCAGGAGTTTCTTGTTCCTCAGATGTGCCCTGTCAGACTGATCATTTAACCAGTTTATATTTTTGAATGTCTGCTCTTGATTTGAGCCCCGTATTTCACCAGTGAGGACTGCATTTGTTGAAAAGGATAAACCAGCAGGAGAACTGTCTATGGGAGAAAAACAAGCCGTTTTATCAATCTGGACCATTGCACATGCCTTAAGCATAGCCAGTACAACAGTTTGGAATTTCTTAAAAACAGAAAAAGACTACTGGTATACTAACAACCAGACACTGAACAGGTGGGCAAAGGAAATCCACAGCAGGTGATGAGAGAAACATTGTGAGAGCTGTGAGGAAAAACAACCTACACAAGGCAGGGCTGAAGGTATCACAATCTTTCATTTTGGAAAAATTAGAGGCCATACCACAAGATGCAAACTACTCATGAGCAGTAAGAATCAGACGGCCATATTGGAATTCACAAAAAAGTTCAGAGATGAGCCACAAAAGTTCTGGAGATTAACCTCTACCAAAGTGAGAGGAAAGAAAAGATCTGCTCATGATCTAAAACACATAAGCATGGTGGAGGTAGCATCATGGCTTGGGCTTGCATGATTATTAAAGCAGCAGAAGTTTACAGAAACATTATGCTTTCCAGTTTACAGAGAAATACATCCAGTCTAATTGTGAGGAACTTCATCATGCAGCAAAACAATGATCCAAAACACAACACTGTCGAGGGAGTTGATTAAAGCAGTATTTCATCTCCTGAAGAAGAGACCTACGAGAGAGTAGCCCTTCAAAACAACTAAAAAGAAGCTGCAGTACAAGCCTGGAAAAGCATCCCAAAAAAATATAACAGTTTGATGATGATCGTGGGTTACCAACATGATGGTTATTGCAAGCAAGTTAATACACTTTAAGGCTATCTGTTATTTTTACCCACTTAAGAATTGTGTGGTCTGTGTTCAATGGTGCCGTGTTCTAAGTTGATTAATATATCTAGAGGTAAATATCTGGAAATGAAAGCTGAAATTTTGGTTTTGATTTTGATGATGAAATAATAAGAATGTCTTTAGTGGTTAACAAAAAAAACTGAATTGGCCTTGGTATTTCAGTGCTGTTGGAGGGTCTGTGTGTACACATTTAACATGAAATGAACATGTCTCTAAGCGGACTGCAGTAACGCCATCTGCAGTTCATGAACTACATCACTGTAGAAATTCTGTCTCATTTACGTTGGTAACCCAATTTTCTTTTTCCCTAAAAAATTGTTTTCAGCAAAATCATACTCATAAAAGATTTTAAAGATTCTTTCATCCTTCCTTCATCAAACCCTCTCACAAGACTGACCCAGTATTAAACAGCACATCCAGTACTTTCAGATGATTCTCTGTAGTCAGTAAGACCAAGGATCCCGCCTCTTGGAACCCGAGATCACACAGAATTTCTCATCAACAAACATGGCTTCAGATCAAAACAATCCCTGTGCATAACAGTTCAGCTGGAATTTTCAGTGCAGGATGATGGTTTGTAAATATTGATTAAATCTGTGTGAAACCTGTGGTGTGTAACTTCATTTAATCATAATTGTCAGTAGCTCAAAATGTATTCCTCAAACGTTTATTAGGAAAGGCCAGTTATTACATAAAGATTTTACAAAGATTGTCACCAATCCTTTATTTTACTGATTTAGGTACTGATATTATCCTTCTGATAAATTACTTCATGGATACTTGTGCTTCTGTTAGACAATTTGCTGGCCTGTAATAATGAATCCAAAGCTAATATACAGCACCTTTACTGTCATCACACACACACAAAGCAAAACACAAACCACTGCATTTCTAGCTAATTTAATTTACAGGAACTGACCCAAGTTTCCCCTTGCAGGTGATACCATCTACGGGCGAGTGATGGTGGATCCAGTGCAGAACCTGGGGGATTCATTTCACTGTAACATTGAGAAAGTTTATTTGTGCACTGGAGCAGATGGATATGTGCCCAAGTACAACCCCACCAAGTTAGAGTTTGGTTGCTTGGCAGATTCTCCTTCGCTGCTCTACAGATTCAAAATAATTGTATGTATTTAAAGCAGCTTGAATTGTTTTGTATTTATTAATTATTTTTTGCATTTCACTGTTCATCATAATTTTTAGTGATAAATTCATAAATGTAATGTATTTAATACAGATTTTATACACGTTTTAATTCTTAGTACGTACCTACATGTGTGTATCTCAATTTTTTTTTTTAATACTTTGTGACACAAATCTATGGCATGTACAATGGAAAAATGTTCGCCCTTTCTTTGGGAGATTGTCAATTTAAATCCTTAGGAGAGATGGCATGTACTCTTTTCCCTGTCAATCAGAGCAACATTAACCAACTGGGTCTCTGAGCTCAGATATGTGGGTTTCTGCCAGTGTATTACACTGCCATGTGACCCAACATGAGCAGTAGTTCTAAAGGTGACGGCGGAAGCACATGCCTTCATCCTCTCTGGTTGGTAGCTGTAGTGTGGTAGAGGAGAGCTGGATGGTGCTTGGGAATTGGCAGATTAGAGATGAAATTGGTGATATCAGAAAAGGGTTTCGAATTTCTGTAACTCATCGTCTTTGTTTACAGGACAAAGCACAGCCGGAGACTCAGGCACTGCATTTTGGTGACATGATCTTCAATGCTGTACTGGCAGTAGACGACCCATCAGCCCTCTCTCTAGTGAAACAGCCTGGCTCAGATGGGTTCAGACTGGACTCAGCTCCCTTATTCCAGGTCTCCGCTATGATCACTAATTAGACTATAGCAACATTTATTAGAAAATTTGCTTTGTGTTATTTAAAAAAAAAAAAAAAAAAGCATATACATGATGATCAAAATATCATTAATTCCAGCTATAATCTCCTCGTCTCTTTGGCAGGTGGCAGCAGGCCGTGAATGGTACATCCACACCATTTACACTGTGCGTTCCAGAGACAATGCAAACCGTGGCATTGGGAAAAGAAGCGTGGAATACCATTCCTTCACGGCGCACAACACTCGTGCCAAGCGATCTAACCAGGATGTGCCTGCTATAGCTGAAATGATCAGTGCTGAGCACAATCGAGGCACCAACATCATGCACATCACTCTGGAACGTCAGAAGGCAGTGCAGGCTGGTGAGGTTTCTGCTGAAGGCCTGGTACAGAATGAAATGGCCAAACGTGGCAGTGAGGAAGAGGCAGGGATAGCAGCCGGAACCTCTGTTGGGCTGCTGCTCTTTGGCCTCATTGCAGTCGTGCTTTTTCTAATGCTGCGGTCACAGAGGAGACCAGAAAAGGAGGTGAGAAAGAGATCACAGATGAAGAGACTCAAGCAGCCAGTTACATTGAGGAGTGGTTTTGAAGGCAGCAACGGCTCTGAAGTCTGAGGTGTGATGGCTGCAGAGGTCAGTCCTGATAATTGTTTGCCATCCTGGACGAGTCACAATGCTCTGTTTTTGCAATTTAACAAGTGCCTCAGAAAGCTTCAGTCCTATGGAAGGCCTGCCAAATCCAGCTGTATCTTACACATCTGGCTGTTTGGTTTCAATTAACTGTGATCAAGTATGAGAATCAGCCACAACTGCGTGCTCAGAAGATGCACTAATTGATGTGGTTTTTAAGATTTATATCCTGACTTAAAAGGACCAAGGATTACAGTGTAGTTTGCATTTATATTACACATGTTAAATATTGGCAAATTGTATTCATTTTTGGGGATATGTAATGGGGTGACTTATTTAGAATAACACAAAACAGACACACTAAGGATAAACCTAATAGATTATTGGCTTTGACACAAGGGAATAAAAAGAAATCGAAATGGATAGGGAAGAAAAAAGTCATGGGATCAAATCAGATCACCAAAACTGTATGGCTATTTATATTAAGTTTCCATTTACAGATTTTATGGTCAATAATCAGTCACAAAATACACTTGAAACTGTGGTTAGATTATGTGAAAGAAACTGCTGATTGTGCACAAATATCAAACTGTAATAAACACTAAATGCCTGCTGTGAGTTGTTTACATAGCTTGGTGTAATGAGCCATATACATTTATGTTTACATGAAGTGTACCATGTTTTTATGTCTCTTTTTCTGACCTCAGTGTTCATGATCATTACTTGTTATGTATTTTGTGCACATACAACTGAACTTGGAGTGCTAGTACTGTATGTATTAAACATCTGATTAATTGTCCAGTGTTAATCCAGGTTTATTTATTTCCTGCTTTGTATTCCTACATACAACAGGGTCAAATGTAATAAACGATTCATACTATAATAAACAGAGTATTCATAACTTTACATTATGATGCAGAAGTCATTAATGAGGTTTGTATGTATTCATATATATATACATATATGAATATATATGATGTGTTAGAAGTTTAATAAGGACCAAATTGTGATGGCTAGATGACTGGATTAGAGCATCTCCAAAACTGCAGCTCTTGTGGGGTGTTCCCAGTCTGCAGGAAGGAACAGTGGTGAACCGGAGACAGGGTCATGGGCAGCCAAGGCTCACTGATGCACATGGAGAGCGAAGGCTGCCCTGTGTGATCCGATCCAACAGACAAGCTGCAAAGCTACAGTTGCTTAAATTGCAGAAGAAGCTAATGCTGGTTCTGATAGAAAGGTGTCAGAATACACAGTGCATGACAGGTCAGGGCTGATTTGGCAGCAAAAGAGGGACCAACGAATTAGGCAGGTGGTTATAATGTTATGCCAGATAGATAGATAGATAGATAGATAGATAGATAGATAGATAGATAGATAGATAGATAGATAGATAGATAGATAGATATGCAAAGTAAAGCTTTACCACTTGCTCCTATGACTCTTATTTTTAGATATTTAATATAATCATGTCTGCAATATTAATAGTGGTGGTGTTTCATTAAACAAGTGGAAACGGGGCTTTGACACTAAATAAACTAATGCTTATAGATGTTTCTTAAGGAAATGTGCATCTTACCTGGGAAGATAGTAAGTGGAATCACGGAAAAAGAATATCATTATTTGTATAATGATAAGAAAAAGAAAAAGCAATTGTTCAACAGAAATTGTAATCATATGCATGTAGATGACTATAAATTACAGACAATAACATTTCCATGCATTGTTTACTGGCTGGTTCCAGCTCCATCTAGCTATTACCCACAAATGACACCGCTCCAAGACTGTACTATAACTGACAACAAGCAACAAATTGTACAGTATGTTCTGAATTGATATAGACTAGTCAAAACATCCTACCAGAACAGTATCACTTTTTGAATCAATCCATTAAAAAAAGGCTTTAATTAATCAATTCTTCAAATCATTACACACACAAAAAAAATACATGCACTGATTAAGTGTTATTGTGAAGTGCCGTGCCTTCTCAACACACTGTTTAAAGCTCTAAGACCCTTTGATTAAGGCAACACTCCTACAGTAAATACTAAATAATTTATTAAATATGGTTACATGCAGCATGAGAAACAACAGAAGATCAAAGTCCTCTTCAGTAACAGACAAAAGTCAGCCTTCAAGCCCTATTATATATTATAATTCCATTAAAACTCACACTTTGTTGTCATTTTTGTGCAGTTTAGTAACTGGAGCTGGACTGAAATCCTAAAGTACAGTTTCAGAAAACTTACTGTACTGTACATGAGTTTCATGGGTTTAGTGGGATTAGTATTTTGTGAGCATCCGCATTTTTACTGTAATCACAGTGTGCACTCGAGCTGGCATAGTTTCGACAATTAATTTTAGATCAAATCCCTCGGAGTGTCGTCTGAACACGTTTCAGTACAAGAGATTAGACATTAAAAACATCTGACCTTTTGTACAAAGCAGTTTATATGATCAATATTACACATTTGCTTGCATTCACTGCTTCTGCAGCTGCCCCTACTGCTGTGACCTGTGGTGTTGTCTGAGAAGCAGTAATGACAGTCAGATGTAACCATTTTTTGCAAGTTATTGTAATTTTTGACCAGTAGGTGGCACTGGCAAGGAATTTGCTGCATAGCCTGTGCAAAGCCGTTGCTGGGATACAGCCTCACCTCCTGTTTGGCATCTTTGCTCTAAGATTCAACCGAGTGAATCACTTGTAGCTGAATTTTAGATGTTGATGTGTAAGCATTTTTACCATGTTATTGTAACAAAATGTATTGCATAAGGTCAGGTCATGGTCCTGAAGAAGCCTACCATTTTTTGTGTGTGTTGGTGTGCAAAGTTATTCTGAGATACAGCCTGAATATGTTGTTGGCAGCTTCACCGTCAGATTCAAATAATGTTGTAAGGCTTGGCCAGAGAATGCAATGAAAGTTATGACCAAAAACATACTTCCAAATTAGGCCCAGAATGGACCCAGTGGTGGTGCTAGAGTGTTGGCAGTTCTTGCCCACAAATTGGTCAGCATGTTCCTTAGACCCTCCCCAATCCCCATCATACTTCACAACATTTTCCTAAATGGTTCTATGTGCCATAGACACCCTCAGCAGAAGAAGAAGAAGAAGTCGAATAAGAGTAACAATCGAGTACCTTTATACCTTTAGGGCTTGGCCCTCTAATGCTACTACTATTGATAATGATGATGATGATGATGATGATGATGCAGCTGCGCAGTTAGAAGAGGACAATGGTGTATAAAATAACGGAATGCAAAGTCACTTATAAGGAATTATTTTATTTATAAATAATTATAATAATAATAATAATAATAATAATAATAATAATAACAATAAGAGGAAGGAGAAGAAGAAGAGCGCTGTTACCAACATAGTTACTAATCATTAACATAAACAATAAATTCACAAATTTATTAAAAATAGTTAATCTTAAAAATTAACTTTAATATTTTCGTTAAACTACTTTTCTGTGTACTACGTCACCAGTTCGTGTGTACTGCCCTCTCGCGCGCGTGTCTGTTCTGTTTGCCAGTCGCACTCCACAGGAAGCTGCTGGTTTAGTGACATGGCTGCCGCTGCAGATACTAAGGGGGAATTACAAAAGGAATTGGTTTGTGCCATTTGTCTGGATTATTTTGACGATCCAGTCATTTTAAAATGCGGGCACAACTTTTGCCGCATGTGCATTTTAATGCACTGGGAAGAAAACGGAGGAGACGACATCGGCTATCAGTGTCCAGAGTGCCGGATGGTGGGTTTTGTTTTCATGTCCATTTGCTCAGTAGCAGCAGCTGGCACTAAGATTACTGTAATGACCAATAACGTAAAACGCGTAACTTTAACCATACGAACACCTCAACCAAACTGCATATTTTTTTTTTAATTTTATTTATTTATTTATTTATTTTTTTTTTTTTTTTTTTACAGTTTTATGGGATTTATAGAGCTTGCTCACTGCCATGGGATAGGGCTACATTTCTGCAACATTATTAACAAAGAGAATTAGATAATAATAATTTAGCTAACGGACTGGTCAGCCAACAGCTGTTGCTCATGTCAAGCATTTTAATGCTGTATATGTGTTGTTATAGCCATGCGACATTTACACTACTAGTACTAATTATTGTTATAATAATCTGGAAATCTGACCTGGATCTAATAATCCCATTCTCTTCTGGGTGACTTTGGATAGCAACTGAATATTATAGTCAAACAGCAGTGATTGTTCTGAAAGGTATGAGAAGGTAAATATTGGGAATGGGAATGAGGGATGAGTTCGAGACATTTGATTTGAGTGATTACAGCAGCAGTTACTTGATACAACTTTACAGTATCCAAGTGAGATGATTCAGTGGGCAGGAACGGTTTTTGGGAAGGACAAATCTATACGTTGTCCATGTGGAACCATCCACAGCATCAGACAGTGTGTTAAAAGTGCAGAAGCCCCAAGAAGTAATAGGCACTCAAGCCGCATCAGGACAGTCCAGAAGATCCACAAGCAGTAGATGTGTCAGGATCAGACATCGGCATCATGTCAGGCAGAAAAGCACCTGATGATCACCTGATCATTCGGAGATCACGAGTTTCAATCGTGACAATGCCACAGCCAACCTTAGCTGAGAGCCTACAGAATAAAATTAGCCTTGGCATTTGACATTATCAAGAGCAATAAACATTTATCATATACATATATATATATATATATATATATATATATATATATATATATATATATATATATTACACACTATATTGCCAAAAGTATTCGCTCACCCATCCAAATAATCAGAATCAGGTGTTCCAATCACTTCCATGGCCACAGGTGTATAAAATCAAGCACCTAGGCATGCAGACTGTTTTTACAAACATTTGTGAAAGAATGGGTCGCTCTCAGGAGCTCAGTGAATTCCAGCGTGGAACTGTGATAGGATGCCACCTGTGCAACAAGTCCAGTCGTGAAATTTCCTCGCTCCTAAATATTCCACAGTCAACTGTCAGCTGTATTATAAGAACGTGGAAGTGTTTGGGAACGACAGCAACTCAGCCACGAAGTGGTAGGCCACGTAAACTGACGGAGCGGGGTCAGCGGATGCTGAGGCGCATAGTGCGAAGAGGTCACCAACTTTCTGCAGAGTCAATCGCTACAGACCTCCAAACTTCATGTGGCCTTCAGATGGGTTTCCATGGCCAAGCAGCTGCATCCAAGCCATACATCACCAAGTGCAATGCAAAGCGTGGGATGCAGTGGTGTAAATCACGCCGCCACTGGACTCTAGAGCAGTGGAGACGCGATCTCTGGAGTGACCAATCGCGCTTCTCCACCTGGCAATCTGATGGACGAGTCTGGGTTTGGCGGTTGCCAGGAGAACGGTACTTGTCTGACTGCATTGTGCCAAATGTAAAGTTTGGTAGAGGGGGGATTATGGTGTGGGGTTGTTTTTCAGGAGCTGGGCTTGGCCCCTTAGTTCCAGTGAAAGGAACTCTGAATGCTTCAGCATACCAAGACATTTTGGACAATTCCATGCTCCCAACTTTGTGGGAACAGTTTGGAGCTAGCCCCTTCCTCTTCAACATGACTGTGCACCAGTGCACAAAGCAAGGTCCATAAAGACATGGATGACAGAGTCTGGTGTGGATGAACTTGACTGGCCTGCCCTCAACCCGATAGAACACCTTTGGGATGAATTAGAGCGGAGACTGAGAGCCAGGCCTTCTCGTCCAACATCAGTGTGTGACCTCACAAATGCACTTCTGGAAGAATGGTCAAAAATTCCCATAAACACACTCCTAAACCTTGTGGGCAGCCTTCCCAGAAGAGTTGAAGCTGTTATAGCTGCAAAGGGTGGACCGACGTCATATTGAACCCTATGGATTAGGAATGGGATGTCACTTAAGTTCATATGCGAGTCAAGGCAGGTGAGCGAATACTTTTGGCAATATAGTGTGTGTATATATATATATATATATATATATATATATATATATATATATATATATACTGTTTTTTTTTTTTTAAATGGCCTGCTCAAGAGCCCAAGCAGTGGTAACTTCGCAGCACTGGACCTCATGATCTTCTGAGCAGTATTCTAACCACTGAGCTAACGTTGTCCATGGTCTCTGGGCTTTCCATCTCTGGCTAGGAGAGAGATGCAAGCTTATGCATGCAGAAGAGGGCAAATAGCTGCCCTGTGATGCATCATGAACAGCAGTCTGAAAACATGCCATTGGCTTGCTTCATGTGTCTCGGAGGAAGCATAGTCTTCTCTTGGACGGAGTATAGAATGGTACCTAAAACTAAATGCATGCTTGTTGGACATCTTAACATCAAAATGCCCCAAGCAGGAGATATCAGGATTATCCTGTTCTATATGCTTCTTTCACAGGTGTTTGGCAAAATGAGCTTCACAAAGAACTACCTAGTGAAGAACTTGGTGGATAAACTGAGTGAGTTTGAGTGTCTGAAGACGTGCAGGCCTCCCGCACCGATCAAACCACCCAAAACGGATGGTAAATGTGAGAGACACCACGAGGAGCTAAAACTCTACTGCCACACGGACAGAAAGCCAATCTGTGTGGTGTGCAGAGAGTCGAGAGATCACAGGTAAAATGCGTGAAGCCTAATAACACACAGCTCTGGTTGTGGAAGGAGTTTAGTCATTTTCCTAATCATATACCTGCTAAGCATGGTAATGAACTTAGGAATTAGACATGAATTGTATCTTTATGTGCTAGGTGCTTTTTACCGGTGTGACAGAATACAGTCAAAGCATGGAAGGGTTTGACAGTGATGCCGTGTGTTAAAGGTTTGTACAAAGTGATTAGAAACCAGGGCTGGAGTAGGGTTGGAGAAGGCTACAGACACTACATAGGTAACATGCAAAGAGGTCTGTTAATTTATAAATGACAGCTTGCAAATGAGGCTTATACAGCATGCGTGGCAACAGGTAACAGCTCAGCAAGAGAAAATTGGCACACACACAGAGCTGGGGGAGTTTAACATTTGAATAGGTTGCTGAATAAAAAAATCGGCTGTACATATTAATTTATTCAGTATTTATCACACAGTTGTTACTTCAACTCTGCTCCCAGCTGAATTGATGATTGTTCCAGGATAGTTTGTCCCATTAAAAATGGGTGTTATATATTTTTCAAAAACGTCAGAGAAAAATTTGCATTGTTTTCGCTTTAGCTGCAAGATGAATGAAGCTTGAGGTCAGGGGGAGGTGGTAGAGGAAGTGAGATAGGGAGAACAGAGTGGGTGATGTAGCGATAGGGGATGGGGAGAGAAATTAGAAATAATGCAGTGGCTGGCATTCTGCAGCAGCTCACAGTTTTTCTTTTCACCAGGTATAGCTTGGTGGAGTGGAGGGGAGGGGAGCATTTATTTCCACTAGTTTAGCAAATATAACATGGAAATATCTCCACTCAAGGGCAGATTATTATTTAATAATTGGAGCGAGTAGGACTGCAGTTCCTCTGTTATTACGCTCAGTGAAAGAGCTTTTGTAGTCATGCAACACATTTTCAGGAATCAGAATTTCACTGATAGTTAAAGCTCATTTTCATCTACCTGTAAAATTTGATTACACTAATTTTCTCACAGTTTTGGGTTGTACACAATGCCTGGTGATGTATTTAATGGCTTTCAGGCTCCATGATGTTGCTCCTGTACCTGAGGTTGTTGAGGACATGAAGGTGAGCTGTATCAGTTCCTCTAACAGACATTGTGTGTCACTTTTCAATATGAGTAGTAATCATGGCAGCAGTTCTGTGTGGTCTGTAGTACTGGGGCATTTCTGGTAGGATCTTGTACCTTTGCTGAACATGCTTTCTTTTGTACACAGGGAGGCCTGAAGCTGAGGCTCATCAAACTGAACTGGCAAAAGTCCATGTGTGGCCGAGTCAAAGCCACAGACGAGCAAGCCAAAGCAGACATCAAAGTATGTAAGAATTAATCTTGCAGCCCCATATCATGGTTTTTCTTTTTCGTACATAGCCATGCACATAAAGAGCATGTATTATGCAGCAAAATGAATAACTCCCATTAATGTATTATTCTACTGTGTAATTCTTTTTTACATACAGTATGTACATATAGAGCAGCACTTTGGGTAGCATTGCTGCCTCAAAGCTGCAGGGTCCCTGATGCAATCCTGAGCTCGGGTTACTGTCTCTGTGAAATTTCACATCCTCTCACTTTCCAAAAACATGCAGATGGGCAAACTGACTATGCTAAATTGTATTCGTGTGAACAAGTGTGTGAATTTGCCCTGTGATGAAATGCCATCCCACCTGTGGTGAATTGTCCTGTCTTGAAACCAGTATATATAAAATGAAGGGAAAGTAAGTATTTAGACACTTTTGTATATACTCCTATATATATCTACCGTCCATTGTTCACACGCAATGTTTTAAGATTTTGTACTTTCTGCTTAATTTACACATTGCTGTTTAAGAGGCCTATTTTTCTACTACAAGGCTTACACATGCACCAACCATGCAGATTAGAGTCTTAAATTATTTTCATGGATAGAAGAACATGTAGCAGAAAGAACAGTTTTTACACTGAGCATGTTGTCATCAGACAGTAGCATCTTGGCTCATGAGTCACGATTGGTGAGTGGTAAATGGGTGCCACTTTTAATTTTCATAAAATTTAATCCTGTTAAACTTTTTTCGCCACTTCATGAGTCAGATTCTGCAATGAGAAGTTTCTGCAGAGATGGAAGAACCAGCCGGAAGGACAGCAGAAATACTCCCATTAATCAGGTCTTTATGGTAGAATGGCTAGACTGAAGTCATCCCTGAGTAAATGGCATG
This sequence comes from Hemibagrus wyckioides, assembly GCF_019097595.1. Taxonomy (NCBI): domain Eukaryota; kingdom Metazoa; phylum Chordata; class Actinopteri; order Siluriformes; family Bagridae; genus Hemibagrus; species Hemibagrus wyckioides. Next base: position 6,498,316 of record NC_080725.1, read on the forward strand.
TTGCAGGCATGTAATTGACTCTGAGAGTATGAGGAAAAAGAGGAAACAATTTGGCTGACAGAAACTAGGTCCTGCTCATCAGTTGGCTAATCTCTATGGCGAAGCATGGTGGTTTGTGTAGCTTTAGAGCCAAGAGAAGGCAATTTAATCCTTACTTTGAAAATCAACTGTATATCATCTTTTACAGACTTCTGTAATTGAAATACTGTCTCAAATAATTTAGGTTGCAATTAAAGCCAGATTAGCAGATGTGTTCTATTTACTTCCTCACAGCTAAAGAAGCAGGCTCTGAAGGAGAAGATTGAGGATGATGTGGGAGCCCTGGTGCAGTTCCTGCTGGATGAGAAGGACAGACTGTTGGAGAGGCTAGAGGCCGAGGAGGCAGCTACTATAGCACTGATAGATGAGAATCTTAAACTGGTGGAAAGTGAGGCGGCTAAAGTGGACAAGGCCATCGCTGAAATTCAGAACCAGCTCAGCGAGGTAGCAAACTTTGAGGTATGTCTCACTTGTGTCTTTCAGCGCGCACACAAGCATGACATTATATGTTGTTTTGAATTCCATGTTCAGTTCTCCTATGGATGTCTTTTTCAGAGCATCAGCAAAGCATATTCAAGGTACGTAGATAACTGCATGTTGAAACAAAGTTTAATTTGATCAACAGTTATGAATTGGGTGTGTAAATGCTGTTGTTTGATTTTGATTTTAGCCCAAGTCATGTTAACCTTACAGTGCAGGCGGTGAACTGTCCACCTGATTTCACCGAATTCACTGGACCATTTCAGCTCATCTTGTGGAAGAAGATGATGCATGTGCTGCATACAAGTAAGTAAAGAGCACTTTCCATGCGTCAGTGCCTAAATCCCAACATTAATCGGAATAAATTAGTTCAGAAACACAAAAACATGACTATATATTACAAAAAAACCTGTTTGATAGCTCAATTGGTTAGAAAATTCTTCATCGTAACACCTTAATCAATCCGTTTGAGCTCGACATTTTGATTGAAAGGAGAGGTGTAGATCTAAGGTGTACAGGTGAAGATCTACACATCTAAAACTCTAAAGCACCTTTTGCAGTGGTGTGAACACAACAACAACTGCTCTGTACTTGCGCACTTGTTTAGAGTATATGTAATGCACATGGAAATGAATATATAAATCAGCTTGCAATGGATAGGGTATGGATAGGGTATGTATAAACAGTACGGATAGGGTATGTATAAACAGTACGGATAGGGTATGTATAAACAGTACGGATAGGGTATGTATAAACAGTACGGATAGGGTATGTATAAACAGTACGGATAGGGTATGTATAAACAGTACGGATAGGGTATGTATAAACAGTACGGATAGGGTATCTATAAACAGAACGGATAGGGTATGTATAAACAGTACGGATAGGGTATGTATAAACAGTACGGATAGGGTATGTATAAACAGTACGGATAGGGTATGTATAAGCAGTACGGATAGGGTATGTATAAGCAGTACGGATAGGGTATGTATAAGCAGTACGGATAGGGTATGTATAAACAGTACGGATAGGGTATGTATAAACAGTACGGATAGGGTATGTATAAACAGTACGGATAGGGTATGTATAAACAGTACGGATAGGGTATGTATAAGCAGTACGGATAGGGTATGTATAAGCAGTACGGATAGGGTATGTATAAGCAGTACGGATAGGGTATGTATAAACAGTACGGATAGGGTATCTATAAACAGAACGGATAGGGTATGTATAAACAGTACGGATAGGGTATGTATAAACAGTACGGATAGGGTATGTATAAACAGTACGGATAGGGTATGTATAAGCAGTACGGATAGGGTATGTATAAGCAGTACGGATAGGGTATGTATAAGCAGTACGGATAGGGTATGTATAAACAGTACGGATAGGGTATGTATAAACAGTACGGATAGGGTATGTATAAACAGTACGGATAGGGTATGTATAAACAGTACGGATAGGGTATGTATAAGCAGTACGGATAGGGTATGTATAAGCAGTACGGATAGGGTATGTATAAGCAGTACGGATAGGGTATGTATAAACAGTACGGATAGGGTATGTATAAACAGTACGGATAGGGTATGTATAAGCAGTACGGATAGGGTATGTATAAACAGTACGGATAGGGTATGTATAAACAGTACGGATAGGGTATGTATAAACAGTACGGATAGGGTATGTATAAACAGTATACTCCTATATAGTGTATACAGCATAGTTTAGCATTATATATTATACTCCAGTATAGTGTATGTTTACATTGCCCATTTTCATGCCCGGGTGCATTTTGTTCTTATACATCAACCAGTCTCTATTTCTTTTCTCAGGTTTATAAGGAAAGGAACTAGCTGATTTTATGGATGATCCATGTCATAAAATTATAAGCAGTTCAAAAGTGTGATGTGTAGCACCTAAATTAAAAACAGTCTAACAAATTTTGAGCCATGCAGTCATATGGAAATCATATCTGCACCGTTTTTAACAGCGGGGCTCTACATAATAATACATTATGGCTCTCAGAAATCACCTTGAACAATCATTGGTCATCTAGGAAATCTGAATTAGTATGAATTAATGTAAAACCAAATCTCATACCTTTGTTGATTTTCCTCTAGTTTAGGCTTTCCCCTATGTAAAGAGATGTGTTCTGCCATTTAATATGCAAAGGTTAGGTAATGTACAACATCCTCTGCCCTTCAGTGCCACAAAACCTGACGCTGGATCTGGACACAGCCCACCCATCTTTGGCCATTAGTGACTTCGACACGAAGGTGGAGGAGGGCCGAGCACGCTCGCACGAACCCGACCTGCCGTGCCGCTTCACACGCTTCTTTGGTGTGTTGGCTACTGCGCAGTACTCTAGTGGCCAGCACTACTGGGAGGTAGATGTGAGGGACAAGGGAGTGTGGTACCTGGGTGTGACAACAGCACGCAGCAACCGAAAGGGCTTCGTAAGTCTGTCACCGTCAGCTGGTTACTGGAGCCTGAGCCTACATGACCGCTTGTACGCCAATGAAGAGGATGCCCGCGTGCCTGTGGCTGATTACTGGAGCTCTCCACGTGTCGGTGTCTTTCTTGACTATGAGCGAGGCCACGTGGCTTTTTATGATGCCGTCACCATGAAGCGTGTCTACAGCTTTGCGGCGTACTTTGACGAGCCTGTCTCGCCCTTCTTCAGCCCTGGCAAGAACGACCCGGGCAGCCGACTGCAGATCTGCCACTATTACTGAGGAGAGACGGTCACTGCATTTTAACATTTTGAGAAGGAGTCCATTGCAGGGGAAGCTGACTGCAGATTGTTCCCCTACTACTGATAAGGGTTTTTTTTTGGGGGGGGGGGGGGACGAGATTGGGAAGAAGGTGGTGCTTTGTATTGTGAGAATGAAGCTCCTGTAATAGAAAATAGAAAAACTGCCACTTTGACTGAGAGAAAAAACTGAAAGGAAACAGCATCCATTGTACCTGCATCAGACGTTTTCATTCTAGGGCATTCTTCTCTCAGGGGGTAGGCTGCCGTGGTGTGGCTCAGACCCGGAGCTTCTTCACAATGTGAATTAGGGAGTGTAATACTCTACTATGCCTGATCTGAACAAGTCTGTTCTTATTACTGTTGGATTATGATGTAGCCCTGTTGACATTCAGGTCACGATGCGCTGCAGGCTTCAAGCAAATATCAACTTGAGCTGCTTTTAACATCTCATTTCACCTCAGTGTTGTTCTGTGTCCCCTTCCAGTGTGCCCTTTTAAGACATGGAATTTAGCTCAGTAGGTTTTAGAAGTAGTTCGCTGTGAACTTTTGAAAAGGCTCTAGAGACTTTTTAACTTTTTTTTTGTTTCATTGTTTTGTTTAAATGATTAATTCCTCATTTCTGTAGAATAGAAATGAGTAACTAGTGTATGAAGACCTAATACTTAAATAGTTCAGGGTTCTGCGTTTGTACAGGCTGCTATGCACGGTTTCAACATTTCCATAATAACTATGTAAATACGGTTTGTTTTAAAGCCCCTGTACTGGTCTGGCTCTAGTGTGTAGTATCAGACAGCTTGAGAATGTGGGTATTGCTTACAGATAAGTGTGCTTATTTGAATACGTGATCTCTGAACCCATCTTAATATTTGTTTACATAATTAAGTGTTCGAATCTAGCTTGTGTAATCCAAAATGATTTTTTTTTTTTTTTTACTGTGAATGTGTGATAGAAACACAAACCACAGTATATCCATATATACAAACCCAAGCAGCTTGCTTATTTCTTGCGTCACATCTAGTGAAATGGCCACATCTGATCCAAGCTATATATGGAAATCTTTATTTCTGTCCCAGCTGAGAGATTTTGTTTCTGCAGTAGGGTGTTAATGCTATCTGTAATTGCTTCATGTGAATACTTGAAAGAAAAAAAAAAAAAAATAGATGATGATGATGAACAAAAAGACTCTGTGAAAAGCAGACTTGACATCCAGGTCAGTTTCAGACACTTACATCATTGTTACAAATCTTGTTTTCCATTTTTCTCTTTTTTTTTTTTTTATTCATAACTGTATGAATGATGCACAAAATGGTGGTCTTTGAATAGAAAACATTGTTAAAATGGCCATGCAGAAGTGTTTGTTAATTATTTATTCATTCTCACACAAAAAGACGAACAATCTGCAATCTGTTTTTTTTTTCTTTCATGTTTTATACTTCTCTCAAACCTTTTCATTTTTCTTTACAAACGCTTTTGTGAATATACCGGAGGCACAGCAGACAGAAAAGCGAGAGAAAAGACAGCATTTTTAATAGCTATTTATATTTTTAAAAATGAAATTGTTGTCTGCTTGTAATTCAGCTTTTGTCTGTATGTTTCCCTTCTGTTACATATATGTAATAAATGTGTCTTATGCGTATATATGTTCATATTCAATTTTGCTGTTTTTTTTATGTTGATGTTTGTGATTTGTTCTGTAACAGCTGCTGCAGATCACAGTACATGTCTGTAATACAGCAGGAGATTGAGTGCAGTGAGGATGTTCTCTTCCTCGACTAGAACACCAGTGTGGGTTTCCACAGCAGGACATCTCACCTTTTTTCCAGGGAGCTCTTAAACTGTAAGAAAACACCCACAGCCCCCCTCTGATTTATTTTCTGAATGTAATCCAACTGTTTAAATTTTGTACATTAATATCTTGCCTACCGATTAGAGATGTAGTGTGTTATTAAAATTGTTAATTAGGAGCAGGCTAATTTGTGTTGAGATTTGGATTAAATATTTCACAAGTAATTATAGGCACTCAATAAATCTCATGATTTTGGGTGGTGATTTTCACTGGTGTCACAATATAAAGCAACGGCTTTATGAAAGCTCTAGAATTATACCGGGACAAGCTCCAGTGTTGAACGAGACACGTTTTATATAAAGGGTGTGTGAGAACGTGAGACCGAGACAGCTTTTCTGATCCACAAAGAGATGCATAGGTGTTTAAATAACTTTATATTTACACTTTTAATTACACACTGTTAGAATCGATCAGTGAAGACATTGAAAATTTCATGTACAAGACTTTTTATTATTATTATTATTATTATTGAATGATTTCTAGTTAAAGATGGGTTCTAAATTTTGCTCTGGAAGGAGTTAGTGATGATGATCAGTAAGTGCCGTGTGGATATGTGGATGTTGGGCGTCTCAGAGATGAGGTTCAGCTATTTTGCTCTCTTTTTGCAAACGCACAATTGTGGAGGACGGAAACTGACTATGGATCAGTCCTGTTACTCAAAAACTAGTTTGCTTTATGCTAAAACTTCTATTCTTAGTAACTATTAACTATTTTAAGACATCTACAATGCATAGAAGCCATTCCCATAATGCACTGCAGGCCTACGTCAGCTTTAGCACTGAGAAGTAATAAGGAGTAATGAGCTGATTTACACATGTGCACTAGGTCATGATATAAAGGGGAAAAAGAAAAAATGAGCATCAGCAAAGAAGTATGATAAAAGTCTCAAACGTTCTTGCAAGATTTTTTAAAAACCTAAAGGAATAGAGGAATAACTCGCCACACTCTAGTGTTCGAGATGCACAAAGATTTGAAGACCAAGTCGAAGCCTGCTTAACATAAAAACACACAAACGTGCAGAGTGACACGTCCCCACTACTGAACCACTGCTCTGAGACGTCTGACGTGGGACAGAAATACAAAATACTCACATAGTCATTTACAGTTAGTAGATATAACAAAACTGATTATTACTTTTTTTCTTTAAATGTCCACATTGCTGGAGCAGCCTCAACATGCACAACTTTCCCCACTTTTAACTGCAGTCCAGAAACAACACCCAAAAAGCTCTCACGTTACACCACCTCGACATGACTGTAATGAGTGTAAGTGATTAAAAAATAAAATAAAATAAAATAATGAACTTCTGTTCCGGTCTGAACAGCACCTTATACAATACCTCAAGACAAACGTTTGAGGCTCCCAAAAGCAATGAGAAAAATGTACAAAAAAAGAGAGAGTTAAAAGCTTTGGCTGGTGAGGACTTATGCAGAGATTATAAAAAAAAACAGAACAAAATCTGTACAAAACATCAAATAAATAAAAAACAATTAAATACTGATTAAAAGACGACTTTTCCACTGCCACAGAAAGTACTACGATGCGTCGGCTGTAGAAACTGAAATGATTATTTACAAAGATATTCTGAGTATGCGACTCGATGTGCAAACACACTGCAATGTGATTAACAAAACATTTATCTAAACCCTGCTATTTATTTATTTATTTATTTGTTTTTTTTACCTCAGTCACCAAGGGTTAATTTTTTTTTTTTTTACATTGATAGGACAGCTCGAAACGTAATGAAATAACGAAATAGAAAAATAATTAGAGTCCTTTTCGGCCGCGGCATCCTGCTGTAAACGCAGTAGTCTGTAGTCTAACACCAGCTCAGTGACATCGATGATGGGAAGCCAAAGTGTGGTACCATTTACAGATTACATATATACTCTCCCCTGTATATATACACACATATGCATATTTACAGACACTTGTTTATGCGCATAGGTACAAATACACAGGCATCAAAATCCACAAATATGGTTTGCAGTCAAAAAGACAAAGAGGATGAGTGTGTTTAACAGAGAGACAGGAAGTAGAGCTGGCAAGAGGGTTCAAGGTCTAATTTCACTGCTGATCTAAGAAACTAGCAAAGCCTCAGTAAAGTTTAGACTTTAAAAATGTTTATACTTTCTGTGATGCCTGTATTCATGAAGCATTGCAGCCGTATAATAATCACAAGAGTATTCGTTGAAATTTGGTAATTAACGCACCATGATGTATAATTAATTCCTTAATAACATGTCATTTAAGAGTCCCTATTTATTACAAGTGTCTTAATTGCTGACTTTTGAAAATCCCTGAAAAAATATACGAATAATTAATTATCATTGAGTTTTCTAAATTAAGCTGCAGCACTGCGCTTGTGCTTATGTACAAGTTCTGGAATTAGGCTAAAAGTAAATGTTTACATGTTATAAAGAAATGAATTTATATCAACATGTATTTTTATTAGCCATTTTAAAATTTATTTATTTTTAAAAAATGTCTGCAGTTACCAAATGGCAGAAATGACACACACACACTACTGTCGCTTTATGAATGCATGCTTCAGAGAAAGTGCTGTACACAAATTATTCTCACTTTTACCGATCTCTTTTCAACCTAAAGGTGAATAACTGTACAATGTGTGCTTATTATATCACTCTCCCAAATCCACTCTAAACAATCATAAGGTCTAGTTCACCATCATAAATAAAATTAAAAAAAAAAAAAAAAAAAAAAAAAGTATTTTTTGGAGAACTGCACTGTGAAAGAAAAATGCTCTCATGCTTTCTGCTCATCCTCTTTAGTTTGGTTAAGGGAATTGATTTTAGCTGAACGTGCAAAACAGTAGGAGAGTGAAAGCAGGAGTGCTGGAGCACTACTGCAGATAGCGATACACTTTAAAGCAGTGGTTCCCCGAGTCTGCAACAACCACATGGCCTTCAGACGTGAGCGCCAAACCCTGTGGCCCATACAGTGGGTCTGCGCTGGTGTTAATGTAGGACAGGAAAGAGCCTGAGCTGTCAAACACCTGAGAGAAGAGGAAGAGGAAGAGGAGAGAAGGGAGGGAGGGAAGGAGAGAAGGGAGGGAGGGAAGGAGAGAAGGGAGGGAGGGAGGGAGGGGAGGGAGGGAGGGAAGGGAGGGGAGGGGAGGGGAGGGGAGGGAGGGAGGGAGGGGAGGGGAGGGAGGGATTAGGAAGGAAGGAAGGAAACATTTTTTTAATAAAATGTTTAGACAAAAACAATAGTTACTTGTTGCTGCTGAACCAGCTCTTTTCTCATTACATTATTTAAGATGGATTTAACTACGAATTCAGATCACACCACACTGCATATAATATCAGCCAGACAGAATGCTTCATTTTTGCAATGCTTCAAGAAAAATAATGCCCAAGAACTGATGACTTCAGCAGGAATGAATGTGTTAAATCTATATTGAATTCAGAAATTATGCTAATTTATGTGTTACTCAAAAGCTCCCCGATACACAATTCCACTTGACTATATATAGTTGTAGAAAGGAAATTATTTATAATTGCACTCTCTGGTTTCACCCGGATAAAAATGGAATCTCTCTTGAGGCTGGTTCCTCTCAAGGTTTTTGCAATGTCTGTAAGTTAATAATAAAACATGCATCTTGTCATGTTACTAAGAAACCACAGACTGCACAGTGCTGTCTCTTGAAGACTTGAAGAATAACTGGTAACGCATTACAATAACATCCATCCATTTTCTGTACTGTTTCTTTTACACAGAGTTGCAGGGAGCCAGGGGTCTATTCCAGGGGACTGGAGGTACAAGGTTTTGGACACACTGGATGGGGTGGCAACCAAATGCAGGAATCATACACACACCCATTGACACACCACGGACAATTCAGAGATGATCCTGATCCTGAATACAGATCCTGAATTGTCTCTGGACTGGGGAAGAAAACCAGACTACCCGGAGGAAGCCCCCGACAGAGCAGCACCAGGAGCAAACAGCACACACAGAGTGGAGGAAGGAATCAAATCCCCAACCATGAAGGTACAAGGCAAACCTGCTAACCATCAAGCCACTAATATGAATTAATGATGAATGTGTTAACCACAAATTACAACATGAGCCAATATGAGTAAATTCATGCTGAATAACATTTACATTTCTGGCACTTGGCAGATGCGCTTATCCCGAGTGACTTACATTTTATACAACTGAGCAACCTCACGACCTTCTGATGAGGAGTCCACCTTAACCACTAAGCTACCATTTCCCACATGTACCATGCCTCCCCTAGCTTTACCATGCAGCTGCATATCACTAAATAGTAAATACACATATCCTCCTTATGGAATGTAAAAAAAAAAACACTATTAATAAGCACCAATGATTTAATCTCAACACATTTTCTCCATCATTTCTTTTCTAATCCCACTGTGATAGTAGTACATGCTCTGGGTGGCTTGGGCCAAGGACACTGCTCCTTTACCCTGAATAGGGAAAAAACCTCCCTGAAACAATATTTGAAAGAAACCTTAAGAGGAACCAGACTCAAAGGGGAACACATCCTCATCTGGGTGACACCGGATAGTATAATTATAAACATTACCCATCTACAACTGCATACTACATGGTCAAAAAGTACAATTCTGTAACCAGGAAATTCCTTTTAGTTTTAATATGAAGTTATCAGCTGATCACTGATGGAGACTTGAGTGCAAATCTGTTCATAGCAAATGCAGTCCTAAGCCATCTTCATGGTTTCTAAGTGATAGCATCACCACCATCACAGTAATCTCATGCATCTACAGGCTGTCTGTGTGAAGCCATCCTCAGCATCAGCAAGTGATAAAAACTTCAATCATAAGTAGGACATGAGGATGGATCAGGCAGGTCTACATCACTGTTAATGTGTGAATTCACTAAAGACAGCCATTTTGCTTCTTTACCGCATTATACATAGATTGGAGTGAGACACTATTATATGCGCTGATACATTACTTTGGTTTGAACTGATGCTTTTAGCCTTGAACTTTCATTCTATAGCACAACCCCTACAGTACATGTTTATTCAGTGCTTTATTTTTAGACACAACTTTTTGCAGCTGATATAAAGTGTGTGTGTGTGTGTGTGTGTGTGTGTGTGTGCTCACATGCAGTGTAAGTGCTGAATGGTATTACCTGTATCCTGCTGTTACCCCAGTCTGCTACAATGATGTTCCCATTTGCATCAACAGCCACTCCTGTCGGGGCATTAAACTGTCCATTTCCTTCACCATGTGAGCCAAATTTAAAGAGGAACTCGCCGTCTGCACTGAACACCTGAGCAAAGAGCAGAAATCTAACCACCATATCAAAGCAGAATCACCATTACACCTGACAGCTATCTCAGAAGCTCATTACCATGCAGGTGCCATGCTGGTGTGTTCATGTACTGCGCTTATGAATGAAAAAATATTAAACTTATAAGCATAGCCTTACCTTAACCGAGTGGTTATGAAAGTCTGTTACTATGATTTCGTTCTTGTTGTTGACAGCCACAAAGTGTGGACCTGAAAAGATACATAGAGCAAAACAATAAGACATTAAACATGAGCACTGATGAGGTCATGCGATCTCCAGGAAAAGTGTCCACTCAGTGATCAAGAATTAGTCATTTCCTAAATCAGAGTTAATCAACGTAAGCAGAACCGCTATCTCAAATGATTTCATAGTAATGATGTACATGCTTAATAACTTACTACTGTAGAACAGAATCAATTTGTATTGCTAAACATATTTATGATTGGATTCTAACTAAAACCAGGTATCAAAAACAAGGTGATTATACACTGTTCATAAAGTTCAGATTTCAGTAGACACAACACAACGCGTTACACTGCGCTCCATACTTACTGAACCCAGGGCCAGATTTACTAAGCTTTTGCTCCTGTGCAAAGTTTGAACCACTTTTTTCTAAAAGGAATAAGGGACAAAACACAAAGGATCAGGGGAAAAAAATGAGACCAAAAAACAAGCAAGCAGAAGGGCGTCTGCCAAAATATGAGTGAATGAAGCAAAGTCCATAAAGCAGCTCAATTTTCCTACACTTTCACACACTAAAGGGGGTATGATACATCCACATGCACATTTAATTAGGGTTAGGAAAACTGGACAATATAAATAACACAAAAACGCACAATAAAAGCAGCAAGTTGAGTAAACTAGAGTTGGCAGCAAATGCTTATCTTTAGAAGTCCGCTATTTAAATGGTTTGGTAGTCAAAGCAATTCAAAGACAGGCTAATGATTGCGCTCAGGAATATTATGAAAATATTTGAATAAAAGAGAGGAGGGCAGAACAGAGGCACGTCTACATTCCTTTACACACCGGAACTGAAGCCTGGGTAAATCTGGCCATTACGATGCTTCATATATGCGGTTTTACATCAGTTATACTCATCTATATAACCTTATCTTTATACTTATCTTTATAACCTGAAATTGAAATGGACTTGACTGTAATTTCTACAGTTTGATTTACACATTCAAAGCACACATTCAAATAGATTCAGGTTCTGGTGGTATGCTTAAGGTTGTTGTCTTGTTGGAAGATGGATCTTCAACACAGGGCCTTGTATTTGACTCCATACCCTACCCATGCTGAAGAAAAGCATCTCACAACATTCACCCTGCTATGTAGCTGCTAGAATGTTGTTCTTAGTGTGTTGGATTTCCACCAAATGTAGATTTGTGCCAAGGCCAAAACATTGTCTTTTCTTTGCTAAGTGTAAACAAGTTTTCCCACTGACTTTATTTCCAAAGCTGGCTTGTCCAACGTTTGAATGGCTCTTTACACAGTCACTGATTTTTTATACAGTCTTTTTTTCCCCCCTCCCAGACCCGTTTTGAATACCCTTTATGAAACTTATTCAGCAAACTCTGGGGCCTTCCACTAAGATATGTCACCTTGTCTACATAGAGGAGAAAGCCATTCCAACTAATTATGTGATTTCACATGCTTGCACCAGAACAAATGTAGGGATTTCACAGCAAATAAATCATTTAAAAAATAAATGAGGCAATAATTATTTCAAACTAAACTATTGTCCCCCAGTTTGAGACCCTGGGGTATTTTGTGTACATTCATGGCATATAATCAATTTAATGTCCAAGGTTAAACAATACAAAGTGTGTTCATGATATGATTGATTATGAAATTATGAAATTTATTAAGAATTGATTTATTATGTTCCTTAAAAAATTGATCTTGTAATTTGTGAGAATTTATATGCACATGAATACCAAGCTTGGGCTAATAATCACCATTATCTGAGCAACACTGAAATGTACCACATTATATACTTATTATTATTATTATTGTTGTTGTTGTTATTATTATATATACCCTTTATATTATTATTATTATTATTAATAATAATAATAATAATAATAATAATAATAATAATAATAAAACAAACCAGATCTAATCAAAAGTTTCAAGTATTATTATTATTTATTTATATATATATATATATATATAAATATATATATATATATATATATATATATAATAATAATAATAATATAAATAATAATAATAATAATAAATTGTTGTTGTTGTTGTTGTTGTTGTTGTTATTATTATTATTATTATTATTATTATTATTATTATTATTATTATTATTATTATTAATAATAATAATAATAATAATCATAATAATAATCATAATAATACTTGGAACTATTGATTTGATCTGGTTTGTTTATATATAATAAATATACTTATTTTTTCTATGTGGAATAACCAGCTTGGCTTTAAAGAACATTATGTTTCACAGTCTGACATTGTGTGTAATGCTGGTGTTCAAAGACAAACCACAAATGAAAACAATGAATTAAGTTGGTTATTAGACAACAAACAGTCATCACAGCACATATCACCCATTATTATAAAAGCTAAAGTCACACAAACACCTAATGCCATATTTAACCAAGCTGAGAAATGCAAAAAACCTTATGCAAGACTTTTTAAATATAACCTGCTAGCTGTAAAGATCTTGAGTTGAACCTCAATATTTTACATCAGTACCTGCAAACTGTCTGTCCAACGAGCCCCTTGCCCCAAACCTGGTGACCAGTTTCCCGTTGGACTGGAAGATGAAGACACAGCATGCCTTGTTATCAACAGCAATGATGTGACCGTTCCTATCCACCGCAATGCCCTTCGGCCCCATTAGCCTCCCGGCACCGATTTTATTCTGAGCACAAAGACAGCAGGAGGAAAGTCTTGCAATGAGATTATACAGGAACTGTCATCAGCAGTGGTCATTTTTTTTTTAGCCACTAATACTCAATCTGATAAACATAGAGTTGTAATTGGTTACAGCATGGGTATTTTAGCATTTAAGAGGAAAAGAACCTGTACTTATGGCTGGAGAGGATATGGGTTATACCATTTCCATTACTGATCATAACAACATAGCTTGTCCCACAGCCAGCTGGACTGAGGAAACCTTTCAGCTTTGTAAATCAACCCACACACAGGGTTGTGTGTCCTATTTTTGCCATGCTTGTTTACTCCCTGACTATGTTTAGACATGTGATATGGTTAGTCATTTGGGGATTCTTTTTTAAAATAACAGGTTATGTAAAGTTTGCATTTGAATTTCTAGTTTATTTTAAGAAAAGGGCTCACACCCAAACTTTTCTTCTCCATTGTAAATGATATGGATGGCTTGTTCCTTCCATAAATAAATAAATAAACTAACTAACAATACACCATGTGCTCTACTACATTTAAACATAGAGTCAGGTTTATGTCTTTTGGGGTCTGAATAAGCATAAATAACTTTTTTAAATCAAATCTGTTACAATCCAATCTGACCTGGTCATTTTCTAGCAGAGCAGCTTTGACAGTCGTGTCAGCTTTAATTTAATTCACAGTTTGTTTCATATAAATATTGTCTAAATTAATGACCTCTTAAAATGTAGCTCTTTCACTGAATTTGTACAGCACATGCTCTGCAGAATCTAAGAAGAATAGTAAACGTGGTGTTTTTTTATGAATCAGATAATAGTTGATACTTTCTGTAAGGAAGTACAGAACCTAAGGAGGTTATTTTCCTAAAACACACCTTTAAATTTTGTATTCTTTAGACTCTATTAACATACACCAACTTAGCGGCTCTGTGCGTAAAGTCAGCAGTAATAACATGACAGAACTCTCTTGATAACTTTTTCAGTGTTGCCTGCTGTAATCTTGTAAAGAAATCTTACAAAGAAATCATTTTACTCATATCTATTTTAGATTTTAGCATTTTTATTCATCCACATGTGCCATCCAGTTCTTACCTTAAACTTCCCTTCTGAGGAGAAGATGCTTATCCATCGATTATCATAATCAGCTACTATGATGTCTCCGTTCATGTCTACTGCCACGCCTGTGGGTCGCTGCAGCTGCCCTGGTGAGCGGCCTCGCACGCCAAACCTCAGCTTAAACTGTCCATCATTAGTAAATACCTACAGAAACATGGCAAAATAAGGACCTATTTAAAATACACAGTGCATAGAGCACCTGGCTTTCCCAGACATCTATTTACACTATGCATTATGAAACAAAGTTTACATTCCATAACTAACCTTCTTTTATCTGAAAATATGTATTTTACATATAATTTTACAATGATATTTAGAATAAATAATTATAATATTATGTAAAAATAATTCTATCTTTTTCTGCTTTGTGTACTAACAAAATGAACATTATTTATAGATAGAAAATTGAATGTCTTTGAAAATCAAACTAAATTAAAATACAAAGCAGAAATGAATAATGTTTTTATTCCTGAGTGAATTATTTGAGTTACTTGAGGTCTAGACTAGGGCAGGCAGGGGACAAAGATGTTATAGAATTTTACAAAACATTATCTGTACACACCTCTGTAATATTAAAATACACAAAAACGTTCTGCAGGAAACAAACATTTAATTAATAGTGATTTCTTATACTTCTTGGAAATGTGATCCATATGGATTTGAGACAATTTTGTTATTTTTATGCAAAAACTGATTAGTCTAAGCTGTATCTTATTATAAGTTACACATACAATAATTGCAATGTTTGTAAAAAGCTCTTTAATATTTAGTTTGATTTCAGTCATATAGACCCAGAGTGTGTACTGCAGGTTAGCTAATAAACTGGACTTATTACCTGAATACACTGGTTGTTGCTGTCTGCCACTACAACTCTGCCGCTGCAGGTGGAGATGCCTTGAAGATTAGTGAACTCGCCCTTCTCTCTGCCTCTTGTGCCTGTTACACACACAGAGTTTGTGCATCATTTAAAAGTGCAGCAGGGTCCAAATTCCTGAGCAGTGCTGACCAGTGATGACTCAATTCTTCTTTCAGAGTAGATGACGTAAAGACAATACATTTATTATTAATATGCTTGAAATAAATGAAGCAAACGACTATCCACTGGATCTCAGTGGTCTTACCTACTCTGTAGATAAGCTCATCCTCAATAGGATTCTCCTTCTTCTTAGTAGTGCTGTACATGCTGGAGGGTCTTCGGACAGCTTTCTGCCTGATGTGTCCTCCACTTCCGCTGGGTGACTTCACCCTTCTTTTCACATCTTCAGGAGACTGAGGCACGTCGCTGGGCTTTATGGCACGCAGTCTGAACGGACTCCCTCTCACAGGCTGGCCATATAGCATCAATGAGAAAGAATACTCTCCCTCACTCCTCAGCGTGTAGCCCACTTCGTATGTGCCGTTTTTATTGTCCACTACCTCCACCTCAACTGCTTTGCTTCCTTCCGGCCCTGTGATATCTGCTTTTAGAAGTGCATTGCCACTTCTCACCAATTCTCCTTCCTTGTCCTTGGTGGTAACGGTGATGGTGCTGTGCTGGCCAATAACGGCGTGCCTCAGGCCCTCTCCGGTGGCCACGCTGGTGTGTCCGACAGCACTAGTGGTGATCAGGACCCCCAGGTTCTGGATGGATCGCCTCAGGCCCTCTGTCTCTAGGCGGCACTGCAGGTGTCCGTTCTCATGCGGTCGCTCAGGGAAGGTGTGACAGGCCAGAGCACCTGCACGCTCCCCCATCTGCTTCTGCACAAGCAGCACCTCGGCAGCACCCCCATGGCTCAGCGCCTGCTCTGTGAAGCTGCAGCTACTCTCAATATGTTCTTTTGCCTGTTGCAGGGACAACAGCTGGGACTGCAGCACCTATTACACACATCCCACAGACAACAAGAAGGGATATGAGGCATTTCTCAAACAGTCCAGAAGAGGGCATTTTCATATTCATTCAGTGTTTTTATTTAAAATTTTTTAAATGGTCCTATTTAATTTATATAAACACAACGGATCTTACACAAACGTACTCTGAACATATAGTGTTCAAGATGAAGACCTTTGCTGTTATTTGATAACATGACAATTTGTGGGGTTTATTATTATATTCTTTAAAAAAAAAGAAAGGAAAAAAAGAGGTATGGAATGACTATATAGAGCTCTTACCAGGAAATAAATTGCTCTGTGGACATGACAACATTAAATGCAACTGTAATTAAAAATGATGTGTTGTTCCTTAATGCATTCAAAAAATTGTAGACACTGAAAAATAGCTGTGGTATAAGTAGAATCAAACATTATTGTAAATAAATAACATAACTATTGTTGAAACAGCATACATCGTTGGGTTTAATTCCTTTCTTTATATCTCCAAACTCTTGAGGTGCATTTAAGAAGTACATAGTTACCGACTGAAGCCCATCTACTACTGTGCAAAATTTGTCAGCATCAATTTTCCCTGTCCAGCACTGGAAAAAGACTTTCATACCAACACAGCTGACAAGATATTATATAGATACTAACTCATTTTCAGCAACAACACTGACATGCTGGTGGCTTGTACAAGTATATTAGATGGAGAAGCATGGCTGGGTTTTTTAATCAGTGTGTACTTTTACTTGATGGCATTTCAGTATAGACCATTTTATTGGGCTACATTAGTATGCAAAACAGGGCAAAGCCAGATGTTTACTGAGGTAAAACTCTCTTCCTGACCTTCTGCTTGGAGCTGCAGATGTTCTCTAGGTCAGTGATGAGGGCAGTCTTACGTTGGTGCAGAACCCTCTCCAGCTCCTCAAACGTACTGCTGATCTCATTCACTGCTTCAGTCTTCCGCTCCATCAGCTGCCTGGAGATCTCAGTCACCAGTTCAATTGCAGCTGTCAGCTGAGGCAACCTGGAGGGATACATAATAATATTCTAACTACAGGTAAAGGTTAATAAAGGGCATCTCACCATTGATTGTTTTCATCTGTTAAATGTTTCAGACAAACTTGATTAACAGTCAGAAATAAATTATTACCCAATTATTTAAATAGATATTTAGAAACAATCACTCTTGAATTTAAACATTTATAAAAAATGCAATGAAGGGACAAATATCGATCAGCTTTTAATAGCTTAAAGCATTTTTTTCCACCAGAAACTGACATTCTTCTGGTACCTGATTTGACTATAAGGTAGTGTGGTACCTGTTGCGAATGGCATCCAGCTGATTCTTCAGTGCTGCTTTGTGCTGTTCCAGAACATCTCTCAGCGGGACAGTGACATGTTCTCTGTGTTCCCCCTCTGTGCAGTCTAAACACATGGCTGTTTCACACGACTCACAGTAAAACTCCATCACCTGTAGAGGGAATCAGTGAACATCTATACTGCATGCTGTCATGGGGGATTAAGACTAGCATGGTTTATAGAAGATATATATGTGTTTCTGATCTACAACAGAGACCTACTGGCTAAAGAAAATAAAAGGATTTGAGTCCCTGAGGTAAGAAGTTCTCAGTTTCTCGAGTAACCTGCTTTCTTAGTGTTTTAAGTGACATAAATCCAATGACATAAGCTTCCATGTAGATTGGTAGCCAGCAGTGTAGTGTAATGTAGCGTAGCCAGCAGTGTAGTGTAATGTAGCGTAGCCAGGAGTGTAGTGTAATGTAGTGTAGCCAGCAGTGTAGTGTAATGTAGCGTAGCCAGGAGTGTAGTGTAATGTAGTGTAGCCAGCAGTGTAGTGTAATGTAGCGTAGCCAGCAGTGTAGTGTAATGTAGCGTAGCCAGGAGTGTAGTGTAATGTAGCGTAGCCAGCAGTGTAGTGTAATGTAGCGTAGCCAGGAGTGTAGTGTAATGTAGTGTAGCCAGCAGTGTAGTGTAATGTAGCGTAGCCAGGAGTGTAGTGTAATGTAGTGTAGCCAGCAGTGTAGTGTAATGTAGCGTAGCCAGGAGTGTAGTGTAATGTAGCGTAGCCAGGAGTGTAGTGTAATGTAGCGTAGCCAGGAGTGTAGTGTAATGTAGCGTAGCCAGCAGTGTAGCCAGCAGTGTAGTGTAATGTAGTGTAGCCAGGAGTGTAGTGTAATGTAGTGTAGCCAGCAGTGTAGTGTAATGTAGCGTAGCCAGGAGTGTAGTGTAATGTAGCGTAGCCAGCAGTGTAGTGTAATGTAGCGTAGCCAGCAGTGTAGTGTAATGTAGTGTAGCCAGCAGTGTAGTGTAATGTAGTGTAGCCAGCAGTGTAGCCAGCAGTGTAGTGTAGTGTAATGTAGTGTAGCCAGGAGTGTAGTGTAATGTAGCGTAGCCAGCAGTGTAGTGTAATGTAGTGTAGCCAGCAGTGTAGTGTAATGTAGTGTAGCCAGGAGTGTAGTGTAATGTAGTGTAGCCAGGAGTGTAGTGTAATGTAGCGTAGCCAGCAGTGTAGTGTAATGTAGCGTAGCCAGCAGTGTAGTGTAATGTAGCGTAGCCAGGAGTGTAGTGTAATGTAGTGTAGCCAGGAGTGTAGTGTAATGTAGTGTAGCCAGCAGTGTAGTGTAATGTAGTGTAGCCAGCAGTGTAGTGTAATGTAGTGTAGCCAGGAGTGTAGTGTAATGTAGTGTAGCCAGGAGTGTAGTGTAATGTAGTGTAGCCAGGAGTGTAGTGTAATGTAGTGTAGCCAGCAGTGTAGTGTAATGTAGTGTAGCCAGCAGTGTAGCCAGCAGTGTAGTGTAATGTAGTGTAGCCAGGAGTGTAGTGTAATGTAGTGTAGCCAGGAGTGTAGTGTAATGTAGTGTAGCCAGGAGTGTAGTGTAATGTAGTGTAGCCAGGAGTGTAGTGTAATGTAGTGTAGCCAGCAGTGTAGTGTAATGTAGTGTAGCCAGGAGTGTAGTGTAATGTAGTGTAGCCAGCAGTGTAGTGTAATGTAGTGTAGCCAGCAGTGTAGTGTAATGTAGTGTAGCCAGCAGTGTAGCCAGCAGTGTAGTGTAATGTAGTGTAGCCAGGAGTGTAGTGTAATGTAGTGTAGCCAGCAGTGTAGTGTAATGTAGTGTAGCCAGCAGTGTAGCCAGCAGTGTAGTGTAATGTAGTGTAGCCAGGAGTGTAGTGTAATGTAGTGTAGCCAGCAGTGTAGCCAGCAGTGTAGTGTAATGTAGTGTAGCCAGGAGTGTAGTGTAATGTAGTGTAGCCAGGAGTGTAGTGTAATGTAGTGTAGCCAGGAGTGTAGTGTAATGTAGTGTAGCCAGCAGTGTAGTGTAATGTAGTGTAGCCAGGAGTGTAGTGTAATGTAGTGTAGCCAGCAGTGTAGCCAGCAGTGTAGTGTAATGTAGTGTAGCCAGGAGTGTAGTGTAATGTAGTGTAGCCAGGAGTGTAGTGTAATGTAGTGTAGCCAGGAGTGTAGTGTAATGTAGTGTAGCCAGCAGTGTAGTGTAATGTAGTGTAGCCAGGAGTGTAGTGTAATGTAGTGTAGCCAGCAGTGTAGTGTAATGTAGTGTAGCCAGCAGTGTAGTGTAATGTAGTGTAGCCAGCAGTGTAGCCAGCAGTGTAGTGTAATGTAGTGTAGCCAGGAGTGTAGTGTAATGTAGTGTAGCCAGCAGTGTAGTGTAATGTAGTGTAGCCAGCAGTGTAGTGTAATGTAGTGTAGCCAGGAGTGTAGTGTAATGTAGTGTAGCCAGCAGTGTAGTGTAATGTAGTGTAGCCAGGAGTGTAGTGTAATGTAGCGTAGCCAGGAGTGTAGTGTAATGTAGTGTAGCCAGGAGTGTAGTGTAATGTAGTGTAGCCAGGAGTGTAGTGTAATGTAGCGTAGCCAGGAGTGTAGTGTAATGTAGTGTAGCCAGCAGTGTAGTGTAATGTAGTGTAGCCAGCAGTGTAGTGTAATGTAGCGTAGCCAGGAGTGTAGTGTAATGTAGCGTAGCCAGGAGTGTAGTGTAATGTAGTGTAGCCAGCAGTGTAGTGTAATGTAGTGTAGCCAGGAGTGTAGTGTAATGTAGTGTAGCCAGCAGTGTAGTGTAATGTAGTGTAGCCAGCAGTGTAGTGTAATGTAGTGTAGCCAGCAGTGTAGTGTAATGTAGTGTAGCCAGGAGTGTAGTGTAATGTAGTGTAGCCAGCAGTGTAGTGTAATGTAGTGTAGCCAGCAGTGTAGTGTAATGTAGTGTAGCCAGCAGTGTAGTGTAATGTAGTGTAGCCAGCAGTGTAGTGTAATGTAGTGTAGCCAGCAGTGTAGTGTAATGTAGTGTAGCCAGCAGTGTAGTGTAATGTAGCGTAGCCAGCAGTGTAGTGTAATGTAGCGTAGCCAGCAGTGTAGTGTAATGTAGCGTAGCCAGGAGTGTAGTGTAATGTAGCGTAGCCAGGAGTGTAGTGTAATGTAGCGTAGCCAGCAGTGTAGTGTAATGTAGCGTAGCCAGGAGTGTAGTGTAATGTAGCGTAGCCAGGAGTGTAGTGTAATGTAGCGTAGCCAGGAGTGTAGTGTAATGTAGCGTAGCCAGCAGTGTAGTGTAATGTAGCGTAGCCAGCAGTGTAGTGTAATGTAGCGTAGCCAGCAGTGTAGTGTAATGTAGCGTAGCCAGGAGTGTAGTGTAATGTAGCGTAGCCAGGAGTGTAGTGTAATGTAGCGTAGCCAGGAGTGTAGTGTAATGTAGCGTAGCCAGGAGTGTAGTGTAATGTAGCGTAGCCAGGAGTGTAGTGTAATGTAGCGTAGCCAGGAGTGTAGTGTAATGTAGCGTAGCCAGGAGTGTAGTGTAATGTAGCGTAGCCAGGAGTGTAGTGTAATGTAGCGTAGCCAGCAGTGTAGTGTAATGTAGCGTAGCCAGGAGTGTAGTGTAATGTAGCGTAGCCAGGAGTGTAGTGTAATGTAGCGTAGCCAGGAGTGTAGTGTAATGTAGCGTAGCCAGGAGTGTAGTGTAATGTAGCGTAGCCAGCAGTGTAGTGTAATGTAGCGTAGCCAGCAGTGTAGTGTAATGTAGCGTAGCCAGCAGTGTAGTGTAATGTAGCGTAGCCAGCAGTGTAGTGTAATGTAGCGTAGCCAGCAGTGTAGTGTAATGTAGCGTAGCCAGCAGTGTAGTGTAATGTAGCGTAGCCAGCAGTGTAGTGTAATGTAGTGTAGCCAGGAGTGTAGTGTAATGTAGTGTAGCCAGGAGTGTAGTGTAATGTAGCGTAGCCAGGAGTGTAGTGTAATGTAGCGTAGCCAGGAGTGTAGTGTAATGTAGCGTAGCCAGGAGTGTAGTGTAATGTAGCGTAGCCAGGAGTGTAGTGTAATGTAGCGTAGCCAGGAGTGTAGTGTAATGTAGTGTAGCCAGGAGTGTAGTGTAATGTAGTGTAGCCAGGAGTGTAGTGTAATGTAGTGTAGCCAGGAGTGTAGTGTAATGTAGTGTAGCCAGGAGTGTAGTGTAATGTAGTGTAGCCAGGAGTGTAGTGTAATGTAGTGTAGCCAGGAGTGTAGTGTAATGTAGTGTAGCCAGGAGTGTAGTGTAATGTAGTGTAGCCAGGAGTGTAGTGTAATGTAGTGTAGCCAGGAGTGTAGTGTAATGTAGTGTAGCCAGCAGTGTAGTGTAATGTAGTGTAGCCAGGAGTGTAGTGTAATGTAGTGTAGCCAGCAGTGTAGTGTAATGTAGTGTAGCCAGCAGTGTAGTGTAATGTAGTGTAGCCAGCAGTGTAGTGTAATGTAGCGTAGCCAGGAGTGTAGTGTAATGTAGCGTAGCCAGGAGTGTAGTGTAATGTAGTGTAGCCAGCAGTGTAGTGTAATGTAGTGTAGCCAGGAGTGTAGTGTAATGTAGTGTAGCCAGCAGTGTAGTGTAATGTAGCGTAGCCAGCAGTGTAGTGTAATGTAGCGTAGCCAGCAGTGTAGTGTAATGTAGCGTAGCCAGCAGTGTAGTGTAATGTAGCGTAGCCAGCAGTGTAGTGTAATGTAGCGTAGCCAGCAGTGTAGTGTAATGTAGCGTAGCCAGCAGTGTAGTGTAATGTAGCGTAGCCAGCAGTGTAGTGTAATGTAGCGTAGCCAGCAGTGTAGTGTAATGTAGTGTAGCCAGCAGTGTAGTGTAATGTAGTGTAGCCAGCAGTGTAGTGTAATGTAGCGTAGCCAGCAGTGTAGTGTAATGTAGCGTAGCCAGCAGTGTAGTGTAATGTGATATGTAATGTAAGCTTGCTACAAATTAATCTAGCTATACCCTATAAAATATCTACAAGTGCTAGGTAAAAAAAAATAAATGAATAATGAAATGCTGGGGGTCCCTTTATTTCTTTTCCTATTGGTTGATTGTTAAGAAGTTTACCTTGCCCTCGTGATTTGGGCAGGAAAGAGGCTTCCCAGCAGCTGCTGCGCTCACAGACTCCAGCACGTTGCATGCCTCAGGACGGGAACATTCCGGATCCCTCTGCAGCACCTCCATCAGATTGGTGATAAAGAAGTTATTCTGCAGTGCCGCTACACCTTTTTCAGGCAGGATAGAAGTCTGTCGGCACACCGGACACGACAGCGTCAGTGACTGGGGAGGGATGTAGTTCTGTAAGCACCTGTGAGGAAGAAACGGAAAGAAAAGAACAGAGAGAAGGAGTGATATCAAAGTGAAAAAAGAGGAATGTGAGAAAAACGTAAAAGAAGACACTGCTGGGACACAAAAGCATGAGTCGGAATAAGTAAAGAATAAGTAAAGGGTGTGTAAGAGACAGGGAGGATAAAAGATTATATTTATCCAGCAGCTCTGAATTTTTTGGTTTGTCAAACCACAGAAGCACAGGAGCTAAACACAGACTAAGGGACATACTACCAGGGGAAGATGCTGCCTTTCTGCCAAAGCAAGGGAAAGACAGAAGCCATTCATGCCAGGTTCATTCACTGGGTCAGTTTGGCTAGGCAATGGCAATCCCATGCTCTAGTCATTATAGTAGGTGAAATTACTCTCATTTGGAAGAACAGGATATGATTTCAAATACAACTCTAGAATGTCCGTCTAATCAACGTGACTCCATAGGCAAAATACAACCTACAGACAATGAAATAAAAACAGACATGATTATTAAAAAGCTCTCTGGAGCCAATCAGATGGCATGCAACAAAATCAGTCTTTATTTCAGTTGGATTACACAAAGATACACTGTAGGGTCAAAAGTATGTGGACACCCGACTATCACAGCCATATAATGAACATTCCATTTCAAAGTTGGTCCTATCTTTGCTGCTGTAACACTCTTCTAGGAAGTCTTTTCATTAGATTTTGGGGTATGACTAGAGGGATTTGCCCAATCAGCCACAAGAGCATTAGTAAAGTCAAGCACTGATGTGAGGTGACTGATCTGACTCTCCAAGGTGAGGAGAGGGGGTCATGCACAGTCAGTGTACCAACTCAGTGGGGCCGAGGTCAGGATTCTGTGCAGGCCAATCGAGTTCATCCACACCACACCAACCTTGTGGACCTCGCATTGTGTACAATCTCCCTTAGTTCCAATGAAGGGAAATCATAGTTCTACTGTATACAATACATACTAGACCATTCTGTGCCTCCAACATTTAAGCAACAGTTTGGATTTGAACCTCATGTGTGTGTGATGGTCAGGTGTCCACATACTTTTGGCCACACAGTGTATAATTAATTATGAGTTAATTTTATTAATCCAGTTTTAATTGCAATCATTAGTTACATAGCCCAAGTACAATTCAGAGAATGGAAAAATAAAAATAACAAATAAATTCAAGGGCTCCCAAGTACCACAAAAGAATCATGAATGCAAAAAAATCCTGTGTCATGAGTCAAAGGAGCAAAACTGGCTGAACTCTCTGGAAGGGATTGCATACTATTTTTCCCATCAATTGCTGTATCACTAGCCAATTGTGGGACTTCATGTATGAGGAAGGTGATAGACAGTATATTACTCTGAGTGTGTGACACTGAAGCAGCACGTGTCTCAGAGAAAGCACATGTTCACCTTCACCCTCCTCAGCTAGCAGCTGTCATATGGTAAGAGAGAGCTCAGTAATCAAGCTTCAAGCATCAATTAATCTTAGAGAGAAAATACATACAGCTATAGGCCACATCATGAAATACTGAACTATTTTGGGAGCTACACCACATTTTCATGCATTTACAAAGTTTGGCCACAGGGGACTGATCTATTCAAATACTGATAACCTCTAAATATCCTCTTACACAAGTGTGTGTGTGAAATTGTACCGTTCGCAGAAGGTGTGTAAGCAGGGTAGCACTTTGGGATTGTGGAAGTGATCGAGGCAGATGCTGCAGACCAGGAACTGCTTGTCTATTTGTCGCACCACTGGACTTGTGCTGCCAGTCTCACGCTTAGCCATGGTGACAGACATTCACAGACACGGCTGGGGGTGAGGACACACCTTAACCTGTCACATGCATACGCATGTACAAACACACAGAGAGAGAGAGAGAGAGAGAGAGAGAGAGAGAGAGAGAGAGATATGCATTGTTAATCATCAATAAAAAAAAACACTATATTACTGTACTAAATGGTCTTTGAGCTTTGAAGGCAGGCTTCTAAGTAGCCTGTATTTTTTCCATGTTCAGCGAGACCAAAAATACTTGACAAAAAAATGTAAACAATGAAATCAGTGTTGTAACCCCAGCAATAACTCCAATGCATTTACTTAGACTATATTTTATAGCTGTAATTATTCACCTTCCTTCACTCACACCTCATTTTCTTCACTGGCTTCAGTTTATTGTTCAACAAATACAAAATGACCCGATCTCTCCCAAGTGGAGAGAATAAGAATAAGCAGAAATCTTGACAAAGATGGAACAAAAACTTCAACAAGTTTACACTCATTTGATTAAATACACTGTCCATACTGAACAATACCTAATTATTTATTCAGTTTAGTTATTATTAGTTATATATAGTGCAACAATTTCATAAGGTCACATAAGGCTATTTGTGGGAAAAATCTACATAAACCTTGTTATTCTTACAAGCTTCAGCTATCAATTTTGTGTTCAAGTAAATGACACAAGGTAGTGTTTTGCAGCTACCCAACTTTCAATGGTACACAGTTTATCTTTTAGTAGACATCAATACATGTTTTAATAACATGGCCTGGGCACTGGAGAAGGCATAGTTAATGCATTTTCAGGAAAAAACAACAATAAAAAGTTAAATCTATGACCATGTTTGGAAGAAATATTTTAGGCTCCATGGAAAAAAAAAAAATCAACAACAGGTTTCTCTTTTACAATATCAGGAAGATCTGGACATTTCTATCCACAGAGGCCACACGTGTTTATTACTGTAACACCCTTGGCAGGGCTGCCCCTAACATGCCTTCTAACCCTTGCAACTGATCAGAAAGCAGGTGCAACACTTGTTTTCATTTTACCCCCACAAATTGTCCCACATTGCTGAATTCTCTCCACTGGTGTTCCTTAGCTACCCAAATTAGATTTAAAACACTTGTGCTTGCCTACAAGGCCAAATAAAAATTTAAAAAAACTAGCACTCACCTACCTTAAAGTTTCTTATCACACCCCATCTTGCAACTGGACTCAATATCTCTTACGGTACATGGAAGAAATGCATCAAGACTCTTCTATATACTGGCATCCAAGTGGAACTTCCTCTTTCTTTTCAGTTAGCACTTTAATTATTTTTTTTTTAAACCCCTTCACTGGTTTCCTTTTCATGCTGGACTAACCGGTGTCTAACCTGGATTAAGCTTAATGGCATGCAAAATACCAGACCTAGTGAACTAGCATAAGGATATAGGTTTAAAAGCAAGCACAAAGCACCTCTGTAAGTCACTCTGGATCCTGTGAGGACATCCCTTACATGCTGCAAATGTACATAGAGGGTTCCGCTTTGAGAAAAGGCTCAGAGTAGAACTCTGCCAGTAACTATCTAAGGAACACCTGAGAAACCTCTGTTCTACCTCTTTTAGACTCTGTGCAAAAATATGTCCAATACTACAAAGTCAGCAGGTGATGTCTGCTTCCTAATCTGAGATGGCAAAGTAACGAAGACAAATATAGAAAAAGATAAAGCACAATATACAATATGCATGCTTTTAAAAATAAGGTTATGTCTAGGACCCTACAGGTTGCTTGGGGTTAACTTCAAAGATCGGTACAACATGATGACAAAGTATCCTCACATTAAAAAAAAAACTTTCAGTAAGAACCTCCACATATTTGAATCACATACCGTCCATATAAGAACCTAGCAAAACCGCCACACTGTCCACTGACCTCTTTGCCCCATAAGACCTATTCTAAACAAAGCATTTCTATTTAAATCCAGATGTGCAGGTCTAGCACAAGTATTAGCATGAGCTGCTGTTTGGGCCATTACAACACTGTCTCAGTGGGTCACAGGCAGATTTATTATTTATGCCTCATAGTCTTTCTATAAACCTCCATCAGCACATCTGTCACAGTGTCCAAATGTGCAACAGGAATTACGCCCTCATTTTTCCACACAAATAGTCATGTAAGATTTCAACCTCATGAACAGAACAAACATGAGACTGATGAGGGGAGAAGGGTCTCAAATGGTCCAGCTGATATTATCCCCCATTATACCCCCCCCCTTCTTCTCCATCAATCTGTTTTGATGGGATGATGTAGCAAGGCTAAAATAAGACTGGGCACTCACTAGAGAGGGCTTATACAGGGTCAGACACCCCAGTAGATGGCTGGGATTCATAAGATACCAAGTTGAGAGAGAGGCCATGTATACTTTGATGGCTTTCTAGAATAGGCCCTGGGAAGAGGTGTATAGTTCTCTCAGGTCTAAACATACTTATTACATGGATTTATTCACCAGTGTACAGCTACAACATTTAAGGGCTTAGTAGTTACACAATTAACCACTCACTATCAGCATCATTCTAAGGAATAGAAGATTAATTGCTTTGTTTCTGAATCTGTTGTGTGCTGGTGACAGAATTAGGATTGGCTTGGTACATAAGGAGGATTGGTAAACCTGAAATCAAAGAGATCCCCAGTCTTTCCTGAAATGAAATAAAACTATTGTGTGAAAAGTAAGCCATTGTACTGGTCATGCTGGCCGTGTCACAGTCTACTGGATTGAACTGAAAATGTCAACAAAAACAGCAACCAAATTCTAACTTGACCCATTATTATTCTCTGGAATGACGCATACATGCACTTAGTATTACATTTGTTTGAGATTAAGGTTACAACAGATGGCCTGCCGGTAAAATTCACTTAAATGGCAATCATAACTCGTGTAGAATTACATTTTTGAGGGAAACAGGATATACAGGTAGGAAATAATGTTTGGCTTGAACTTTTATCCATCAGGATTTACTGCTCTAAAAAAAAAAGTAGGCCCACTAAAACAAGACCTGACTGGGATAAAATACAGCACAATGTAATTTTCACATATTCAAAAGGAGTGCAGTCAACAAGGTAAAGTTCATGTCCCTGAAAAACATGCATGTCCCAACACAGGAGTATTTACACTAGAGAAATGTAATCCTAGATGGTTTAGTGAATGAATTGTTGTTAGCTGACATACCTCAAAACACACAGAGACTCACAAAAGCCTTAGAAAGTGAGTGAGCGTCAAAGAGGACCGTTGGAAGGATGGTTTCTATTGAAGAAAATGCTTTAAATACTTGCCATTAGTATTTACAGTGGCAGTGACTGAGGCTGGCTATAAAGCAACAGCTGTCCCTATGAAAGACCCGCAACAATGGTATTCTTCAGAGCCTCAGTCCTGTACTCTGCCCACAACTGTGTGTACACACACACACACACACAGACACACAGACTTACACAGAAGAGTTGGAGAAATCTCAGGCAGGCTTCATCCCTGTTTCCTGTGTTTCAGCTGAGCTCAGAAACAGAACAACAAAATGAGATCCTGGGTCTCTGTCCCTGCCTACGCCCCCTAAGCTCAACTCTAAACTTTTTACCCTCCCTCTGCTTCTCTCCTTCATTCCCGTGTCTCTTGCTCTCTCCCTCCCTTTCTCAGTCTCTCCACCCCACGCTTCACTGCACACAGGCTTCCTCCAGCCACCTCACACTGACTCAAGCCCAGCTCTGACGCGAGGCTGGATATTAAGCCACAACCCACACAGGCTATTCCATTGGCCAACACAAAACACACACCAAAGTGCTCTTCCCATGGACTCTTCCCTTATTGGTTGGTCAGCAGAAGCCTGCTGAAAGCATGGATTGCCTCACAGGCTAACAATGCCTGCTGACAAACTTGGGTGGGGTGAGACAGCATAAGGAAAAAGGATAGAGACGGAGTTTAGCCAAAAAAATGTCTGGTCAGACGAATATTTCATTACAAGCAGAGAGGTTTATTAGCTGGTAAACAAGAAATGAATTGTGTAAAGTCTGATGCAGCATTTAAATTGGAAAGATTAAAAAAATAGAACTGGATAATAGGTCTCTGTGCCAGGAAAATAAATGTCATGGAGTCATGAAATCATTGTGCAGCATCCCAGAGCAAACCAGTGAGGCTAAATATGTACCTCAGCACAGTAGTTCAGGGAAGCACACTAAGCTTTCATCCTCATCTCCTCCAAATGGCCTGAGCTGATTATAGGACAAAAAAGGCATCTTCATGTTTCCCATACATTCCTATAATATTAGTGAACTTCACTGTAATGCAGAATAATTAGCATAAACCTAAAAAGACATTATACCCATGCAGGAAAAACTACTGAGTAACAGTATGTGATAGAATGACAGTTTTGCCCTGTATGAGCTTGAGCCATGACTGCACTAGTGATAAAAGTTACATAACCTGTGATGTCACAGGCAATAAATGTTGGGTGGCGCCGGATCTGGGGATTAAACAATGATACAATCTGAAAGCCTAGGGATTATAGAGGACCTTAAAAATATGTTTGTGATTACAATTAAGACATATGATCTCACTCTAAATACAATTAAATCAGATTCATTAAAAAAAAAACCTGGTACAAGAGAGAATGTGTGAATGCCTGGGAAGATGAGATCTCTGTTGTTGCATGTAATCCTTGGATTAAAAGATACTACTCCATTAATGCACTGACCCCAAGCAAGGACGCACCATTAGACAACTCCAAGTCATTTTTTTTTTATCATGGACAGAATACATAATCCTCACATGGCTTTTGTAATCATCATGGGAGATGAGAATTTGATCTATGGGGATATTTGTCACTTTATGCTAAGTCCATTAAAAAATTTTTTTGCATTCATTGCCAAGTCTCTGTGTCTTATAAACTCACAATTAAACCACAAGTCCATTCCTCTACATGTGGACAGAGCCTGTAGGCTTAACTGTTTACATAAACCTGTCAAGAAGATAGTGCTAAGGAAAAGTGACTCAACATTAGTGTCTCCGAACAGACAGAGTGGCCTGGAGAGAAGTGAGGCTGACCTTGCTAATCTAAAACACATCTGTGACTAAAACACAATGTTGACTTTCATGATTCACACTCATTACACATTAGAGGTCACTATAAAGATGTCCGTATTTTATAGCATTGCATCAGGTGAGCAAATATGTAAAACCCTAAATACAATACAGTATAAAGATTCTGTAAGAAACAAGAATACAGCAATCTATAATTTTGACAAATGGCTCGTCACAGTTTCTCAGCAACAGATCAGTGAAAATGGAAAATATTGTGACAGAAAATATTAGCGAGACCCATGATGTGACGCACATGTGACTTTTAATTAGTTACATACTATATGACTATGTTTTTGCTTGTGCTTCCTATTCCCCTCTACTGTGCGAATATTCCTAGATGATATGAGCCAGAAATAACCTGATTCTTTAAATAACTGGGTGTGCACGTGAGTGTGTGTGCATGTGTGTGTACACCATCATGGACAACAAAAGAAACCACTGTGATGACTCTTGGCTCACTTGTGATGGTGTGCATTCTGAACCTAATGGCATGTCTAGAAAAACGTTTTTTTGTTTGTTTGTTTGTTTTTTTACCTCGAAAATAAAATCCATGTGAGCTGCCTGTCTTTTTACCAGTGGGCATGTTGAGTCACTATGCAGATGGCAGACCAGATGATTGTCCCCGCACACCAAGTCGCTTACATTCAGCAAAGCTGCCAGGTTAAAATATGAATTATGCATGGCTGTCCTCACTCAGGAGTGGGTGATTGGGCAATTTGTTTTATGCACATGTTAAAAGAGATGGAGAAAGAGAGGAGAACTCTGAGACAGTCTGAGCTAAAGAAAAGAGTTGAAATCCACCTTCTACAGTACGAGTGGCATAATATTTAGTAAACGGCAGAGGAGAAGGCAGGATCAGGGTGAAATATGAAAGAATGTTGAAAAGCAGTGTGAGCTATGCGAGCAGCATCGAGCACAGATTGTCATATGGTGCTGGGATATTCTAAAAAAAAAAAAAAAAAAAAAAAAAAAAAAAAAGGAATGAAGTAAGCAAACAGGGGTGGAAAATTATTTGGGCACTGAAAATAAATTAGGCATGGAAAATAACCATGTTCCGTCAGCTACGCATACATGGAAAACATATGCTGTGCTTGGAGCACTCATGACCTTTCTTCTGCGCTCTCTTACTCTGCTGAAGCGTCAATCACTGAGAAACTGGCGATGAAGTCTGCAATTCTGCACAACCCCCTGCAAAGGCTAACATTTGCAGTGCAATTTTTGGACCATGCTAGACAAAATGAGGAATTTAAATAACAACAAAATGAATGAACAAGCTGCTCATAACTCAAGAGAGCACATAAACAGTGGTCTCAGGTAAAAGCTCTTAGAAATGGTATTTATATAAGGTGCTGCAGTGCAAGAGATTTGGAATAACACACATAGGTGCTCACTCACACAGATGCACATGCACGCACAAACACACACACACGAGGCACAGATACAGAAGCACACGATGGCACAGATGCAAAAGCACTTACAGACAAATACTAAGGCACAGATACACATCCTTAGTTATATTTAGTACACTTGAATTGATCTTGAAATGTTAATATGACACGAGGCAAAACACACTATTGACTATACATGCATCAAGCACAACATGGTCACTTTGAAAATCACCACCTTACTATTACTGTGAAAATGCAAAAATGACAGTACTACTAGGAAAACTACATCATGTGTTTAATCAAGGTACAGTACTGGTGGTACATTCTGTGCATGAGAAAGATCTCTTTTCATGATAGACTGCAAAACTAACTGGTGGAAGTTTCATCACCATGGGTGTCCATCTGAACAATAGACTGGACTGGCTGGATAACACTGATGCTCGGTACAAGAAGGGCCAGAGTCGCCTCCACCTGCTGAGGAGACTAGGGTCCTTTGGAGTGAGCAGGACATTATTAAGGACTTTTTTATGATACTGTGGTGGCCTCCGCAATTCTCTACACCATAGTCTGCTGGGTGGGAGGCAGTACAGAACGGGACAGGAAGAGACTGAACAAGCTGGTTAGGAGAGCCAGCTCTGTCCTGGGCTGCCCACTGGACTTGGTGGAGGAGGTGGGTGGGAGGAGGATGTTAGCCAAGCTGAGATCCTCCTGTATGGGACTGTGGAGATACTGTGTAGCTCCTTCAGCAGCAGACTGCTACACCCCCAGTGTAGGAAGCAGCGCTACTGCAGGTCACTGATACCAGCAGCTGTCAGACTTTACAACACCGCATTACAGTGATGTTCCAATGTGCAATATTTTATAATTTTATATAATTTTTTATATTTTATAATTTAATATAAATAATAATAATAATAATAATAAAAATAATTTAATAATTTACTTTCTTTTACTATTTGTATTGCTATTAGTTTATTACTATTTGTATTGTGCAATATTTTTTATTTTCTTTTAGAATTTTACATAATTTCTTTTCTTTTACTATGTCTTTTTGAATTTTTTTCTTCCTTTCTATCTTTAGGTTAATCTTATCTTATCTTTGTTATTGCACTGGTAGAGCCCCGTTGACTTGAATGTAATAAGCAAACAAACAAATATCATGTCTTTTTACAATTTCAAATTAAAGCAGCATTCTGTGACGCATGAGTCGGTCAAATACTACACAGTTAATGTGACTATTCATTTGCATAGATCACTATCTGATATGATCTGATATGTTGTAACAGAACACAAAACTAAAACACATTACTGAATGTCTCTGTATTACACATGCACAGGATTAGAGATGTCATTTATTGCCACCATCTGTATCTGTAAGCATTACGAATATTCATTGTTGTATTTGGATTTATTTCTCAACCAGCAGTGGGAAAGTTATTTTATTAAGACCGAGAGAAGAGAGATGCCTTGATGAGTGGGTTAGATGGAGCAGCGGTTATATAAATGCAAAAGTTTTTCTTTTGTTTAGTACAGAAATATTCTTTTATTTGGAGCACAGTAAATGTTTAGGTTGGACTACTAGACCAAACTACTGCTGGCAGGGTTAATGATGATTGCTGGTGGAAAAAGCAATTCAAGAAACAGGGAATTGCTAAATACAGAAATACAATTCTCTACAATGTACAGAACAATTTCTGTTTTAAAACATATTGCAAGACTGGAATAGGAAAGGGTTTTAGAGAGTGGATAACCTCCATGTATGGTAGATTCTCCAAATTAGAAATGTGTGCACACCACTGTGTACTCATTTCCCATGCAAAGATTGATCCAAAGCCTGAACATTTGGGGCTAGTCTCAGGTGTTTTTGTACAGGTGTGCTTCACACTGGTGTCATTTAATCACTGCATGAAAGTAAAAACCTTTTCTTTATCATCCAGCTGAGTCCTGATACAACCCTCTAGTCTTATAATGGGTGGGAAAACCTGCACTTAGTGTTTGTGCATCCAAGCATAAAATGCACATCTGTCAATATAAATGTAAACACATCTGTCAATATAAATTGATTTGCCTTAAGACTGTCAGTTCTAACTGTTAGCATCCTCCTCAACCATAACAATCACAACACAACAATTACAAATTATAAATACGATCCACAAAATATTTATCCAAGAAAACATCCAGAGATTTGAAAGGAACTTACAAAATACATTTGATGGAAAATGACTGAATAAATCACCTTTTACTGCATTTTTCTTACTTAGTACTGTAAGTTCAGGGTTAGTACTGTATTGCAGTCAGCTGCTAGAGGGCACCAGAGACACTTTGGTTTTACTTTGTAACTGCTGCTACCTTATGTAAAGTCTCAGGTAGGTACTAACACATTGTACACTTAAACAGAAGATGTGTTACTGAATGGAATGTCGCATTGTAACAGAATAGTGTAAGATTTGCTTGAGTTTGGTTGCATGAGTATAATGCTGCATGAATTGCAAGGTTGCCAATAATTCTGAAAGCAGCATTTTACAAGAAAAAATAATAACTAGTTAAGTAAAGTTATTTGTTAAAAAGACAAAAACAATTATACAGTCTCAGCATGTGTTTAAATACTATATCACTAGTGCCAATACTTCCGAAGGTGACTATATTTCCAGCAGATTTAATACTGTATCAAGTTTAATGACATGTTTTAGGCAACTGTAATTCCTGTTTGCATTCCCTTTGTGGACAACTGTTCAATCCTCAATCTTCTTAGAGATCAGTAAGGCTTAGCAAACAGAGCTTCATCAGTTCCTTAACAGTATTGACTGGTGGAATCCACTTCCCTTCTGTTGCTAAATTGTTTGGTCTCCAGCTGTGGCAGGTTTAGGCTGGACAATGGCAGGTGAGTAAAGAGTGGAGGCTTAACCACCACCATCTACACACTAAAGCTATGAAAATCCAGTTCAAATGATTAGAATAAAAATTTATTAAGTAAATGAACAACTCAGACTTCAGGGTTCATACAAGGTTCAAGGGCAGCTGGAGAGAATTTAAATGTTATTTGGGTTTTCAGATAGACTCAGCAGGCTTAAAAGGTTTGACAATCAGCAGCGGACGAACATGCAACAGAATGAAAACGTGAAGCAAGGTGCGCTTTTACAATGTAAATATTAAGCTTTAGTAATGAACTACTCCATATCAACAAATCGGTGAGTTTTGCAGAAACACACACGCACAGCACATCATGAAGAGGTAAAACAGTCTGTAGATGACTCAGACTAATGCAGCCCCTGTGCATTATAGGTATCATATTAAAGCCATTTATCTACTGTGGCTGCTGTCACATTATCACAACACCTAATCAACCAAAATCATGCAGTTTAATACATCAGTCAAGGGATAGTGTGTGTAATTATAAAGTTGTGCTGTTAAAGTTTGAAAAAGTTACCCAGCCCTCAGAGGTCTACATGAGATAAAGGCCATTAGACAGAACACAGGATTTACAACAGAAACATTCAGTGACTGTTAAATTGCTTTTTCTATCTATGCACTTGAATATTTCCCTCTGAGCCACAACTACACACACAAACTGCTAGAATACAACTTCCTCAATCACCTCAATTCAATAACTTTTCTACATATACAATAAGATTAGGAATCAGACACTTAACTCATATCCTATACTGTGTTGGCTCCAAAACTCCTTACAGGACACAGACTCAGGGGCAACAGTACACAGTAGTTTATAAGCACAGCTTTACCAACCATGTTGAGTAAGTTTGTCTGCAAGTAGAGTAAGTATGTGCCAGTTTTCTGTCATTCAGAGGAACTTTTGCTCTTCAGCACTGAAACACAAGTTACATCAATTCCGAAAAAGAAAGATTATGATGCCTCAGTCAATTTAGGAAAGTCACAAACTTCGAAAGACTGGATAATTTGTCTAAAGAAAATGGTTTTGGATCATTACTGAAGGTGCAGATTATTCACAATAGAATCAATGCTCATTTGGGGGTGAATGTAAAAATGTTTTGGCGTTAGAAAAAAAAAAAAATAAATAATTTAGTTAATAAATTAATTAATTCACGGAAGCCAAACTGCATGTCAAACCACATCGTCTTCTTGAACAGAAGCCATGATGAGACAGACAGTTCCCTGTGCATTATGCTGTGTTAGACAGCGCTGAATCACGCACATGCATGCAAAATCAAACATGCGCATCAGACGGAAAGAGAGTGCAATACAAAATACAACAAAACCCACATCCATGGAAATTTAAATAAATGCACAGCGTGTGATTAAACTATTTTGCAGAAAGTGATTAACAACTGGCATTTCAGTCTCAGAGAAAATATTGCCTCAGTAACCTGGCGTCAGTGATGACATGGCAGCATCCACAGGCAGCATTTCACACACACCCTACATGCATAATCGAAGCGAGGGCCAGAGGAGTGTAGTGTGCTTTCCAAGAGGATCACTGCATCATACACACACACACACACACAAACACACACACCCCACTGTTCTACCTCCTCTCCCTCTGTTGTCTTACATAAGTAGATATTGGTCTTGTGTGTTGAAGTGGGTCTTGTGCTGAGAAGCACATTGACTGAATGTTCAGAAGCCAGACACTTAAATTATTCATCTCTAAATCTAATACAGGCAAAATACAGGACTAGTGGACTGAAGGAAGAGATGAGAGAAAAAAAAAAAGCACCGAGATTGATAACTGCATAGTGGTACAAATATATGAGAAATTAGGGGAGCTCCCCAGTGCAGGACTCACGTGAGCGTTCGCAGAAAGACAGCGAGGAAGGAGGGGGGGAAAAAAAAAGAAGAGATCAGGGCAGCATCAGGAAAGGCTTCCAAACATGAATGGAGTTTGGTCCATCCTTACACATCCACATCCCTGGAAGCATTCAAAAAGCTCAACAAAAACAGCAAGAAAAAAAAAAGAGGAGAGGAAAAGAGCTGCAAGAACAGGAGCAGACAGAGAAGCAAGCAAAAGGGTGTGAGCCAGCGTGAGCATGTGCGAGTGAGTGAATGAGTGAGAGAGAGAGAGAGAGAGAGAGAGAGAGAGGGCGGGAGCATGAGGGAGCGTGAGTGATGGCAGCATACTGGCTCTGAGGAAGTGAGGAGGGGTGTGGAAAACAGACACAAGGTGCAGAGAAACCATAATGGCAGAGACATACTAAGGGACTGAAGAGAGTAGAGGGTGGATCTTCTAGTAGCAAACATTATTGCACTATTGAGAACTCTGTCAGTGTGCTACGGCAACACAAATAAGGCGTTCAAATCTTAACCAATAAGAGAAAAAAGAAGCCAGGTATGAGAGATAAGATAGAAAGGCATTGTCGCACAACTCATTCCCTGACACTTCAGTGGCTCTACTTGTATGATGAAGGCTGACGGCATTGAATATCATGTGAGCCACGTTGTGAAAGACGCCTTTGTCTGCAGCGAGCCTTGAAGGGGGTGGCTTGCTTATTAGCATGCGTACTCTGATTTCGAGGGATGGATTTGGGATAAACGGACAGAAATAGAGGATTCACATGAAGATAAGAAATTGTGAGGGATATAGAGATCACCCAGAGTACACAAGCAGCAACGTGGGTCAAAGACAGTGGGTTGTTTAAAATATATTCAAGACCAGCTAAAAATATCACCTGTATCTAATGTGGAAAGAATTGAGGGCTATACAGATGAGGGTCTGGGAATAAGTGGAGAGGAAGCAAACAATATGAGAGCAGAGTGCAAGGCTTTGCCAATGAAGAGTAAGAACAGAAGATGGTGTGGGGATACAAGAAAGTGGGCGGAGCATAGACTCATGCCTGGATTTGATTGCATGAGCAAAAGTATGTTGCCATAGAGACTGCATCCAGTGCAGCAGAGCTCAGACTGCTGCTTATCTCACATCCCTCCCCTTTTCACCCCTCCTCCCCAGTTTCTCTCATTTACCTCCTCTGTTGCTCTGCAGAAGGCAGCAAGCTAATGCTAGAAGAGCACAGACTTTCTACACTCCTGGAATGTTACGCAGTAACTACCATACAATGACATGCCACAATCCAGTGAGTGACTGAGAATAAGTCTGTTCTCACAAAAGCAATGCAACACAACAACACATTTTCCCCAACATTACCTCCTATCTAGGCAACGACAAAACACCACAAATCAGAAGACTCTTTTAATCTACGCTCCTGTTTTTGCTTTGTCTTCGATGACATTTCCAGTCTACAACTCATGCACACTGATGTGTAAGATTAAGTTGCAACAGCATGCGTCAGCAGCGTCTGACTGTTTTATACTCAACACAAAACTAAGATCAAGGGTACTGCTTCCTAAAACATTATTCACTGCATTAATCATCACTAACCATCCATTCACCTCAGTATCCACAATCAATAATGCTAAACAGTCATTATTAATGCTTGTTTAAATGTTAACTAAATACTCCTGCATTAACTAATGTGTTTTCAATCTTAACAATAAACAATCTTTCAGTCTGTCTCTTTTCTACCGTGAAGTCAGTTGAAGACAAAAAAACTTTGCGGCTTGTCATATATATATATACATACATATATATACATACATATATATACATACATTATATATATATATACATACATATATATATATATATATATATATATATATATATACACACTATATTGCCAAAAGTATTTGCTCACCTGCCTTGACTCGCATATGAACTTAAGTGACGTCCCATTCCTAATCCATAGGGTTCAATATGACGTCGGTCCACCCTTTGCAGCTATAACAGCTTCAACTCTTCTGGGAAGGCTGTCCACAAGGTTTAGGAGTGTGTTTATGGGAATTTTTGACCATTCTTCCAGAAGTGCATTTGTGAGGTCACACAATGATGTTGGACGAGAAGGCCTGGCTCTCAGTCTCCGCTCTAATTCATCCCAAAGGTGTTCTATCGGGTTGAGGTCAGGACTCTGTGCAGGCCAGTCAAGTTCATCCACACCAGACTCTGTCATCCATGTCTTTATGGACCTTGCTTTGGTCACTGGTGCACAGTCATGTTGGAAGAGGAAGGGGCCAGCTCCAAACTGTTCCCACAAAGTTGGGAGCATGGAATTGTCCAAAATGTCTTGGTATGCTGAAGCATTCAGAGTTCCTTTCACTGGAACTAAGGGGCCAAGCCCAGCTCCTGAAAAACAACCCCACACCATAATCCCCCCTCCACCAAACTTTACACTTGGCACAATGCAGTCAGACAAGTACCGTTCTCCTGGCAACCGCCAAACCCAGACTCGTCCATCAGATTGCCAGATGGAGAAGCGCGATTCGTCACTCCAGAGAACGCGTCTCCACTGCTCTAGAGTCCAGTGGCGGCGTGCTTTACACCACTGCATCCCACGCTTTGCATTGCACTTGGTGATGTATGGCTTGGATGCAGCTGCTCGGCCATGGAAACCCATTCCATGAAGCTCTCTGCGCACTGTTCTTGAGCTAATCTGAAGGCCACATGAAGTTTGGAGGTCTGTAGCGATTGACTCTGCAGAAAGTTGGCGACCTCTTCGCACTATGCGCCTCAGCATCCGCTGACCCCGCTCCGTCAGTTTACGTGGCCTACCACTTCGTGGCTGAGTTGCTGTCGTTCCCAAACACTTCCACGTTCTTATAATACAGCTGACAGTTGACTGTGGAATATTTAGGAGTGAGGAAATTTCACGACTGGACTTGTTGCACAGGTGGCATCCTATCACAGTTCCACGCTGGAATTCACTGAGCTCCTGAGAGCGACCCATTCTTTCACAAATGTTTGTAAAAACAGTCTGCATGCCTAGGTGCTTGATTTTATACACCTGTGGCCATGGAAGTGATTGGAACACCTGATTCTGATTATTTGGATGGGTGAGCGAATACTTTTGGCAATATAGTGTGTAATTATATATATATATATATATATAAAAAAAACGACAGTACTCCATCTTTCTCCTGCATCAGAAAACTTTACACAAAGAGCTGACACTGCTAGAATTAATCATGGTTTTATTTTATTTTTTTTTTTTATTCTGTTTGTGTGCAACATTCACCATACAAGTCCGTTAAAACAGAGGTGGTAATGCAACAGAACAAGATCCAATAATACTACAATTTGTTACTGAAAGCAACCAACACCTCTGAACAATCAGAAATGAGAATTTAACAGCACTGTTGTTGGATAAAATTATTTAAAAGAACCTTAAAATAATGTTTTCCCATTTTATAATACCATTCATTTATGCTAGAGATATGATCGTCACAAGAACCCGTTGTTTAGGAGACCAATGCTCTTGAGCATTTGCTTATAGCAAAAATATTGCATTATGAATTTAAATGATTTAAATTTATTCTCTTTTAATTACCTCAAGAATGTTCATTCAAAATAGCAAAGTCCATCATTCTTCTAGTTGCTTTGACGACATTGAAGCAAATAACCTATAACCCTACAGTAAGTTTGTCAGAGACAAGATCAGGCTATGGAGTAAAAATTACATGGAAATGTGAAATTAAACAAAAAGCAACAAAAACCTTGGTAACATGGTATGTTTTCACAAAACCACTTCCACAAGGCAGCATCCTTCAAAACAGGAAACGATGTCCTCTAACCATGACTTTTATTCTCTACTGTTTCCAGGTTAATTTTAGCTTTGTCTCTACAGGTTGCATTCTTTGTGCTGAGCTATGAAAAGAAGATTAGTATGAAAAATGACCTTCACTACTTAATCAATCAATTTGTAGAGCTCCACTGAAAATTCAGACATTGTGTTTCTTCAGCTAAATGGTAATTCAAAATTAATTGGGTTAGCACTATTAACCCACATCTTGAGACGTGAATAAAGCTTAATGAACAGACTGTTATTTCCTCGTGAGAGTCAGACAGAGAGACACATTGGAAGAGAAGTCTGCAGACAGCAACAAGAAGCTTTCAAAGGCACAACTTACCAAACCATTATGAGATCTCTGTCAATGTGGAGCTCTCGAATATAAACCTGGATAAGCTCCTGCAGTGACCTGTGCACAAAAGATACAGAAGAGAACTGGACATAACATAAACTGTAATGACAAGACAAGAACCCAAGCTACCTAGACCACTGATGCTTTTCCTTCAGAAAAACTAGATAATGATAAATATTTGTAATAGATTGGTTTCATTGTTAAAGGCAGATCTTAAAGTAAAAAATATATTAACAAGCACAAAGTCTGTAATAAGAAGCTTAAGAAATGTTTGTGTGAAGCCAGAGAACATTCATCAGACATGTATTGGCTGAATTCTGGGGGAAAAAAAGAAAATAATAATAATAATAATAATAATAATAATAATAATAATAATAATAAATAAATGAAGTTAAAATTTAAGTCTGATATCTATAACAATTTCACACCATTATATTGAACCATAAATATATTTCACAAAATAATAATAATAATAATAATAATAATAATATTATTAGTATTATTATTATTATTATTAATAGCAGTAGTAGTATTTATTTATTGTACATTTGTCTTGACTTTCAAGTTGGATAAGAAAGCTAGTGTAATAAATACATCTGGTTGCAAAAACAGTCTCCCTGAAGATGTGCAAAAATTAGTGAAATATCATGCATTTTTGTAGCAAAAGAGACATAAGCCTAAATCATCATTTGCAATTAGCATTTATCAAAATTTCTCTGATGCCCCTGTGACACAGAATGAATGAAAACTTTATATGTTCTCTCATGCCTCAGAATTTGGGGGTTGCAACCTTTGAAAACAGCATAACCAATAAGTTCTCAAAAATTATATATATATATTTTTTTAAAAATGTCAAAAACTTTTACCATTCTCCAGTTCACCTAATTCAGCTGTAAAATGTAGTTAGAATAACAAATTAATCAAACAGATGATTCAAATTAAGCTTCTCGGTAGATGAGGAATTATTAGTTGACCAGGTTAAGGTTGGGAAACTGTTGTAGGAGAGAAGAGCCTTGACCATGCATAAGTAGTAAACAAAGTGACACCATGACCTGTAGTCATGCACATTCAAGCTCAAATGTAATCACTACACAGCTGGCATTATTCTGAGAGTCACAGCTTATATTTCTGGTTAAAAAAAAAAAATCATCATACATTAGACAGTAGAGTACATACCACATAGTGTACTGTATAATGCATTAAGTACATCATTTGGGACACAACTAGATTCTGTAGGATTTTCCATGAGGATATCTAGGTTTCATCACACTGCTGAAGCCATGGTCTTAAAGAACTCACTCAGCATGTCGTGTGTGTTGTATTCTGTAACGTCTCGGCTAAGGGGTAAGGCGGCTAGACCAAAGCTTTTTCTCTAAGCCCATTTAAATCACCCTAAACCATGTGGCAACCATGTGGCATAATTCTAAAAGGCTCAGAAATACTCATCACCCAAAGAACACCAGGGTTGTCTCTCTGCTTAAGGACAGGGACTGAAGACTCAGTTAAGTTAGAAGGAATAACTGCAGAATAGCAGACAGCAAAAAATGGGGGGAAATCACTATCCAACATGATAGCAACCCAAAGCATGAACCCAAGTCAAAAAGCAATGATTTTGGAAGATGAAATGTTTTGAAAATGTCTGAGTTTAGATCTAAATACTTTTGAAAACTATATGAAGAGGAGCTTTTGATCAATCTGGAGCATTTTTGCAAGGAAGAATGGAGGGAAATTGCCAAAAAAATAAGATGTGCTATATCATTGTACATCAATACATGATATGATTTATATGAAGCAACAGTTCTGACCCCAAGGAGCAATTACTTTCAGTGAAAATACAAACAAACTTGCAAAGCACTCTAGTGATGTGTAATAC
Organism: Hemibagrus wyckioides; assembly: GCF_019097595.1. Classification (NCBI taxonomy): domain Eukaryota; kingdom Metazoa; phylum Chordata; class Actinopteri; order Siluriformes; family Bagridae; genus Hemibagrus; species Hemibagrus wyckioides. The sequence continues at coordinate 6,540,290 of NC_080725.1, forward strand.
TGTCTGCAAGTCATGTTAAATGTAAAGATGTGACATTTACCATCACTTAAAGGCAGAGATAGTTATGTTTGTTACAATACTTTGTAATATTTGATTTATTTCTCTTCACATTCTAGTAGATGTCAACGAAATATTTGCCCTCCAGTGTCTTTAATTTGGAGAAACAAAAGACGTGAAGCTCCAACACAATAAACAAACAGTCAGCACAGCTTACCAAGTGGGTCAGTTACATTCGTCTGCTGCAGTAAAACACTCCTTTCTTAGACGGGCAGTCAGGTGCTGTAGCCTGCACAGTGTGTGTGTGTTTTGTGTGGCTTCGAAGGGAGGAACGACATTTGTTTGCATTCTGAGTTTCAAAACTGAAAGCTTCAGCTTACATTCTCAAAAACTGCTGATTGTAATGTTTATCAAGTTTCGTAAAAAAAAAAAAAAAAAGCAATTCCTAAGTAAAGAAAAGTTAAGCACTCACCATTACAGGCCGTATAAATGAAAACAGATTTAGTACGGTAAGATTTTAGCAATACATATTTTTTTCATGAAAGACTTGTTATATTTTAATATGAATACATATTATAGCAATTTCATAAACATAGTAAAGAAAATAGTTATGTATTAGCCCTATTTCTGTAGGTCTTCAGTTTTAAAATGTTTCTTAGCTGTGCATTTATTTATTTATTTCCTTCAACACTTATTTTCATTCTCATTTTCTTTTCGGCTGGTTGTTGCTTTACCTCAACGTTGTATAACAATGATAAGAGATCACTATCAGGATATACTTAAAAGATTAAAAACAAGAATATTTAAAATGTAAAAGAATTTACTCACCTTTGATTATAACAGGTAACACAGTGAGAATTATTTTAGCAAACAGGTTCTTGTAGTCCTTCCTTAAAAGTCCTGCAAGTCACCTTTTCGAGTGATTCCTCCGTCTCAAGTTTCTTCCTCTCTCATGTAGCTCAAGTTTCTCATGTCTGCCTCCACCCCCTGACGCGCACACACACAAAACTCTGAGCAAGACACTTTCTAAAAGACAGAGTTCCACCTTCATGGTCAGATGAACTTTCCAGCTTTTAGTGCTAGCCCTTTCAAAAGAGACATACATTTAACCGTGCACATAAAATCATAGAATTGGTCATCATATGAAAATAGCTTTCACACAGTGGAGTCTAGCAGTGTCTAAATAGACAGGATATTTAGCGTAAACAAACAAATCTCCCCCTAGGTAGAGGTTATCAGGAAGTCTTAAGCTTTAATCTCAATCTCTTAAAACTCTTTATTGGAAGTGCACTAGTGTGTGGCTGCTTTATGGAAGTATAAAAGAATAGGCACGAAATACTAATGAAAGGAGTCTGTGTGCGGTCACTTTCTTCTAAACGGGTATTATTTCACTGTACCACTAGCCAAATGAGATCACGCTGTAAACACCTCCGTCGTCGAGGCAACAGGACAAGTGCACTCTGTTTCAACCTCACAACAGCAAAGGAAAGCTGGAAAAAAAAAGCAAACTAGAAATAAAAGATAGAAGAAGGAAAGTTATATATTAAGCCCTGTACTGAATTCAGTGCAAAATCCAGACACCAAAACAACACTTAACTGTTGCATGGAATGATGAAATACTTTAAATCAAAAAAAAAAAAAAAAAAGTCCAACATCCCAGTCCACAGCTATTAAACAGTATAAAGACTAAAGGGGGGGGTTAAGAGGACGAAGCCCGCAGTGTTCTTGAGGGATCACAATGTCAGCAGGTGGCAAATACAGAGACTAAACCACTTTTCACAGCAGATGCGTCATTCTAAAAAAGTGTTATGTAAAATGTACAAGTAGGAAAGATGTGTTAAAAAAAAATATAGCTTTGAATATTAGGGTGGAATGCCACACTTTATTATATAAAAGAATACAAACCAAACATAAAAATGGAGCAAACAAAAATGTTTGGAAGTGTTGAGGATGAACCCTCAGCAGGAATGTTAAAGTGCATTAAATCCACACAGCTAAAAACATCATGATGTTTAGATTAAAGAAAATGATAAAATACAAATAAATAATCACCCCTTTTATAGACAAGGTTCGATTAAGGCTCACAATGAGCACACTCCAAAACAAGTCCATATTTGTCTTGGGTTACAGTGTTCATTGTGTAATGTGTGTGAGCACATGATGCTAAATCTTTTAAAAAAACAGTTGAGGGGGTTGATAAATAAAAACACGCACAAAAATCAAAACAGTGCAAAAATTCAAGTATCTACTCTGCAGGAGTCTCCTATAGAAGCAGGCCGTCCTCTCTCCCCAAATCGCTGGAAGAAGGACATCAGTGAAGACGGCTCTTGTCTTCTGGGTTCTCGGCCATGGCGTCTTGGGAAGAAAGCGCCGAAACGAAAGCTGGGTACAGATTCGGGGTTTTCGCCCACTGAAGCAGACCTTAACAGATTTCCTTGCGCTGATGTTCCTGTTAATGGGGAATCTTTAATACCCACACTGCTAATCACAGAGGTAGACAAGCTGTGCTCATATGACCTGCACATGTGTGCCAGCAAAGGGCCCTTCGAAGGCGTATCAGGAAGTGCCCACACACCATCCTCCGATTCTTCATCTTTAAGGGAGCTAAAGGAATGCCTGCGGTGTCGCATGCACAAGGGTGATGCATGAGGACTGAGAACAGTCCAAGGTGATCCAAAGCCATTCTGAAGGGCCAAATCCACCTCTTTTATTGCTCTGGGAAAAGGAGAGGAGACATCTGGAACAAGTGGGCGCTCCCTTGGATCTGTAACTGGGCATCTAATCTGGAGTGGATCCTTCTGGGAATCCTTTTGTGCGTTATCTGCCTCTTCATTCATGGCCTTTTGCTCATCCTTCTTTCCAGCATTCTGCCTGACCAGTATGCTTCTGCGATGGTTGGTTTTGCCGTTCTTTGGAGTTGCTTTGTCTTCTATGCATGGTGCTCTTTTTGGACCAGTTGGTGTACACTGTACATTCACATCACAGCAGATTTGCTCTGTGTTTAAGCATTTCTCTTCCTGATTTTCAGGATTAGAGTCAGTCTCTGCCTTTTCAGGGCTATTTGGGGCTATCAGACAGCACTTTTCCTGCTCCTCAGTGTGTAAAGTCTTGTTTTGTTCAATCTTGGCAGAAATTTCAAGGGTTATCTGAAAGCTCTGGTCCTGCTCTTGAAGTGAAATGCTCTCATGCTTTTTGTCAATATTAACAGAAGTCTCCAGAGCTACACTCTCAGCCAGTGGGTTGTTTTTGTCCATCTCTGTTGGACTTTCTCTGTTGGACGAGGGTTGTCTTCTGCGGGAAGGACGAGTGCTGAGAAAGTTGGTGAGGATGGACTCCAGGGCTTCGTGTTCTACGTTTTGCCTAGAGCAGGAGGCAATTGTACGGCGCTTGGCTACCCGGCTCAGCGTCTCTCTCTCCCTCTGCTGTCTTTGGCGCCTCTCCACTGCCTCTCGCTCTTTATTTTCCTATTCAACACACAGCTGCATTAATAGTCTATTCATTTTTAAACTATGAATATGGATATTAAATAGTGGAGTGGAGTTATACATTGCAAACAGTATAATCAGACTCATCCATGTATGAGAACTGTGTCGCAAAGCAAAATTTAAGGGCAATAATTCTGAACCAAGTAGGTACGCAATCCAAGAAAACTACAGCAAGCTATTCAACTAGTTAAGCACACACAAATGAGGCAAAAGTCTGTGGTGATAACGGGATTGTTATATATTTTTCCACAAACCTGTGTTCGAGTCATGTCATTCATGCAAGCACATTAACCCTACAAGTAGAATTTAATGTATGTGTGATAGCAGGTAGAGCGATTCAGAAGGTATAGAAGGTGTTAATAGTTACAGCGACAAGGCATTTCATATACAATTACAGATATAATTATTAAACAATTATAAATAGCACATTTTTGTTTAGTCAAAAGCAAGTTTCATTTGTCTGGTTGTTGAACCAGGAGGGAAAAACCCTCTTGTGACCACTAGTCTACACTTATATTTCTCTGCTGAGTAACTAAATAAAAATAATTCTCTTCTGTCCAAAAGGTACCCATAGATTTGTCCAGTCCTACCTTTTATTTCACAACTGTGAACTGAGAATTTCCTTTTTTATGATTGTGGCCATGCTTTTAGTTTAATATATAAATTAGTACATGTGTTACAAGACTTACCAGTACAGCTCTCTCAAACTTCTCACAGAAAGAGTGGAAGATTGAGCAGCATTCTTCCAGTTTAAAGGTAGAAGGGTCTTCACAGAAATACTCTGCCACTGAGTGACTGATTAAATCCAGCTCCCTCAGAGAGGCCTCCATGTCTGCTAGCTGACTTGTGGCCATCTACATGAAGGAAAAAACAGATCACCACAATGATCTCAGATTTTATATCAGACTACTAAAAAGTGACCAGAGTGCAGACTCACTTGAAGAAACTCCTCCATTTGATGTTGCAGATCAGGTTGTTTGCTGGCATAAACCTTTGCTTCTTGAGATTTTGCCATTTCTCTCTTAAAGTCTTCCTCGACTTCCTGTTTTTGAATTCTGAGAATATATCAAAAAATCATGCAGAGCTTGTTGGGTGTTCCAGCTTATTTTAAGTGTAGAAGTAATTTTTCCTATCAGTTACCTTGATGCTTCTCCAATGTGTTGAAGCTGTTCTGTAAACTTTAATAAGGCACCATCAATCTGCTGAGCTTGCTGAGGTGGAGAGATGATACAGGATAAACACATGAATATACAAATGCCCTGAAGCATATTTCAAATTAAAAAGTATGTTTATTTCAGTGTGGATATACTACCATAGCCACATAGTGCATAAGGTTCATGCCAGGTTTGTTAGCCTTCGTGTCCACAAGCCTCAAGAGAGAAGTCATTCTGAAACCTAGTGCACGTCCAGCGTAGCCATCCTGAACAAATCCAGACAGAAACAGGAGGTCACGTTAAAGGAAATTTTTCTTCATATCTTCAGTGGCACCCAAAATCAATTGTTATTTGTTTACTGGTTTTCTGCACTACTCACAATGCTGTTTGACTACCAGCTGATAACTACACCAGTGGGATTTAGCTCTTGATTAATCTCTGTATTAAGTGGCAGAATAGAGACTGTATGGCTCACTCAACTCCTCATCAGTACACTGTGCTCAAACGGATCAGAATCCAACACTACAAATGTTCAGTGTTTAAGGGTGGGGTTTTCCTTTATGAGATGCAGGGCAAACCGAATGCTTATGGGGATCTTTATTCTATTGATTTCTGCTATGATTCCTTAGGGAATCTACACTATATTGCCAAAAGTATTCGCTCACCCATCCAAATAATCAGAATCAGGTGTTCCAATCACTTCCATGGCCACAGGTGTATAAAATCAAGCACCTAGGCATGCAGACTGTTTTTACAAACATTTGTGAAAGAATGGGTCGCTCTCAGGAGCTCAGTGAATTCCAGCGTGGAACTGTGATAGGATGCCACCTGTGCAACAAATCCAGTCGTGAAATTTCCTCACTCCTAAATATTCCACAGTCAACTGTCAGCTGTATTATAAGAACGTGGAAGTGTTTGGGAACGACAGCAACTCAGCCACGAAGTGGTAGGACACGTAAACTGACGGAGCGGGGTCAGCGGATGCTGAGGCGCATAGTGTGAAGAGGTCACCAACTTTCTGCAGAGTCAATCGCTACAGACCTCCAAACTTCATGTGGCCTTCAGATTAGCTCGAGAACAGTGCGCAGAGAGCTTCATGGAATGGGTTTCCATGGCCGAGCAGCTGCATCCAAGCCATACATCACCAAGTGCAATGCAAAGCGTCGGATGCAGTGGTGTAAAGCACGCCGCCACTGGACTCTAGAGCAGTGGAGACGCGTTCTCTGGGAGTGACGAATCGCGCTTCTCCATCTGGCAATCTGATGGACGAGTCTAGGTTTGGCGGTTGCCAGGAGAACGGTACTTGTCTGACTGCATTGTGCCAAGTGTAAAGTTTGGTGGAGGGGGGATTATGGTGTGGGGTTGTTTTCTCAGGAACTGGGCTTGGCCCCTTAGTTCCAGTGAAAGGAACTCTGAATGCTTCAGCATACCAAGACATTTTGGACAATTCCATGCTCCCAACTTTGTGGGAACAGTTTGGAGCTGGCCCCTTCCTCTTCCAACATGACTGTGCACCAGTGCACAAAGCAAGGTCCATAAAGACATGGATGACAGAGTCTGGTGTGGATGAACTTGACTGGCCTGCACAGAGTCCTGACCTCAACCTGATAGAACACCTTTGGGATGAATTAGAGCGGAGACTGAGAGCCAGGCCTTCTTGTCCAACATCAGTGTGTGACCTCACAAATGCGCTTCTGGAAGAATGGTCAAAAATTCCTATAAACACACTCCTAAACCTTGTGGACAGCCTTCCCAGAAGAGTTGAAGCTGTTATAGCTGCAAAGGGTGGACCGACGTCATATTGAACCCTATGCATTAGGAATGGGATGTCACTTAAGTGCATATGTGAGTCAAGGCAGGTGAGCAAATACTTTTGGCAATATAGTGTATGTCATGTCTCTTGACCAGGCAATCCTCCTAAACCTTCGCACAAGATGTCCGTTCCAACAGCTGCATATAGGGTAGACACACTGCTCTGCCTGTTTTATCATCAGGTAGTGCTCAACATATATATATATATATATATGACCTTAGAGAGAAGTTCAGAGTAGGTTACGGAGAGATGGTGACCCAGGCTTTTCAAAGTTCATCAAGAACGGCACATAAAGCATAAAACTAGCAGTTCACCTCAATTTATTAGATAAAAATAGTATTGTGGATCAGAAGAGTCACCAGTGCAAGCACAATGCATCCAACACTAGTGTGCAGAAGGTCTTCTCAGAATTCACAACTCTGTCTTGAATGAACAGTACAATCCAGTAGTGATAGTCATACGGTGTAGGGAATGTTTTCTTGGTGTAGATTACAGCCCATGGCACCCACTGAAATTCCTCAGACAGGCACAACCTACCTAAACCTCATTGTGTTACATTCATACAGCAACATATTGCAGAAATCCATGCTTTGTCAACTGAATTGATGTTGTTCTGAAAACTAATATGTACACACACACACACACACACTATATACACACACAAACAAACTCACAGCATTCATGTAGTTTCCAGCTTTAAGCACCAGTCTGATTATAGAATGTAGATCATCACATGCCAGCAGCTCTGTGAGATTAAGACAGAAAGGTTTGTCAGGCATCAATAATCTGGTAAGAAAATATTCAAAAGATTCAGGTAATACCATAAGAAATGGCAAACATTTTCTATATTTTAGCAATATGGTAAGTTGAGAAGAAACTATTCATGAAAATTACATTTCTACAGAATACAGAGATACTGAGAGGATATGAGAAAAAGGAACAAGCAGCCAATAAAAATAATGGATAACACCGGGGGAAAAGATAATGCATAATACCATTAGCTGCTGCAGTCATGATGGAAATGGATTTTTTCATCTCCTCTATAAAGGGCATGAACTCCTCACAGAGGAGCAGGCTTTTCAGTCTTTCTTCATATCTGCAAACACAGAATCTATCAACAACTCACACTGATCCACAACTCTAGATGGCTGCCATGAAGGGCTTTTAAATACTAATAACTGCAGGAAGGAAGCCAGAGCAGCAAACCATATCCTGACTCACAATTAATGATGATCTCCAAAAACACATGCTTAAATATAATAAAATCAGATCCTAGTCTGTCTTTCCTCAATTTCAGAGACGTTAAACTCACCCAGGAACTTTAACCAGCATCAGGAAAAAGTGGTCTGCCTCTGCAAGCTGAGATGCATCTCCATGGAATGACAGCAGCTTCTTTACCTGCAAAATGCAGTTCATTTCTTTTAATTATGCAGGCAATCAGATGACCAGCAAATCCCTTTTAAATGTACAGCAACACAACTGGAGGAGAAAAAAATGTAACCTCCAAAAACAAACATTTATCTTTATTATTATTACTACAAGTAGGGTGTCAAAAAAATTTTTTTTGAGCAAACCACAATATTGTTCCAATTTTTGTAGATATTTACAGTAGGTCAAAATCCCACAAAAACAATACCAGCAATATTTTATCTGAACAGATAAGCTAAAACTGAAATTAACTGGATTAAAAAATAAACATTCTCCATACTGTCCAGTCTTAATGCGTGCCTAGGTAATTGTAAGTGATCATTAAATGAGGGCAGTAATGTCCATTTCATGCTCCACAACTCTACAAGCTGTACAATGTACCTCCACATCATCAGGCAGCAGCTTGCACAGCTCCCTCAGTCCGTCAGCCGTGAATCGCATGTTTCCCCCCCTAATGTCCTCAACAATGTCTCCAATTGGCCTGCAGGGGGAGCCAAAGCACAAACAGAACAACTCGATGAATGGCAACAGCCTTCTGCACATATCCACCGCCAAGCTTCCTCACTGATTCATTCATATTATGGCATTTGCAGATGCCCTTTATCTCATTTATACAACTGAGCAATTAAACTTTAAGGGCCTTGCTCAAGGGCTCAGTAGTGGCAGCTTGGTGGTCCTTGAATTTGAACCTGGAACCTTCTAAGCAATAGCCCCAACACCTTGAACAGTGAGCTACCACTTCCATTACGGAAACAGGAGAAGAAACAGGAAGCAAAAAATAAGGACGGTTTGGAAATGTCAGACTGTGTCATTGTTATTTAGTTTAGTAATTGACCCAATAAGTCGTCACATTATAGGTACTCGCATGGGAAGTGTGTTTACACAATTGAATTTCTATTTAGTATTTGAGGTTAAATAAACCCCATGTTATGCTGCTGAAAATATTAGTACAATGGACTGAGACAACAGTACTTCATTCAGCATTCAGAACATATTCACTATTTCAGTTTTCAAACTAATCATTCCAAATTATAAGCAATATCTCAGAATTTCTGACAAACATCTGTCATGATGGTTCATTTAGAATTACTTTGAAGCCAATTGTAAAATAATAATATTTGCAGGGGAAAAATTACTCAGTTAAACATTCCCCTTTCTGAGGGAATCTGTAAGGGGCAACATATGACTGAAGCATGCTCCTCCAAGATATTATTAGCAGGCAAGTATGATCTGCTTCTGTCCAAAGCCTCACCTTTTAAACTGCTTCAGGAGAATCCCAATATTCATACTTTTCTTTGCGTTAAGAATTGGAACCTGTCAAAGAGAAAGCAAACCAATTAAATCAATAAAGCCCTGCATGCTTCTTTAACAATTCTCATTTAAATAGTCATTGTGTAAAAAAGGGGAAATCTTTAATAGCACTTTCAGGAGGGGAATACCATAAAGTAGGAACATGGCAAAAACAAGATAAATATATCCCATTGTATCTCTGGACTTCCCATTATTATAAATACTAATCATCCTGAGCCACTTCTGCCTTACAGTCAGAACCTTTCCCTTTATACCGACAAAACTTTCTACAGGAGCAACTGTAACCAGACACGCTTTTTAATTTCTGCATAACAAAAAAAGCTTGTCAAAAGAAAGAAAGGCTGATGAGTGAAGGACTATTTCACATGATAAATTGTTTTATTGATCTTAATTATATAATATTAATTAATATTAAATTAGCAAGTTTTGTGATACAAGAGGAATAAGGACATGATTGATCACTTACCTACCAGTGCAACCCACATTTGCATATTGCATGCTTCTGTCTAACTAACACTTCAAAGGCCAGTATTGTGATGATAAACAATGTACTGCACAACCATAATGTGGAGGTCATTGTACAGGAACAAACATAGAAAGCTTGTGATAATGCAACTAAAAGCTAAAATTCCAGCTGAGATGCTCACAAGTAAAGTTCACTGAGAAGGTGCCATTTTGACTTTAGGCTTCTGAAATGATCATGACTGTGTCCTCTGTAGGAGTTGAAAATAGCAGCTATTTAGAATGAAATGAAAGAACAAGTGTCTGAATCAAAATCAGGAAACAGGTGCTTTTGGCCTATTTGATAGGTGAACTGACTGGAATCTCAGGACCAAGTGGATGCATTTCATCACTTCAGTACATCCCTGAGATAAATTTAATTAAACAGGGCAAATCTAGTAGTAAGCCAAGATCACTACAATTGTGGTACATCCTTCACAGAATAGTGGAAGTCTAGGCAGCATGACTTTGTACTACAAGACAATTCAACAATCTGATTGATAAAATTCTGAATAAATGCAAGATCATTGCCTCTAAAAACGGGTCATGTTTTCCGGGGTTAACTGCCTACCGAAAACACTAAAATGTACTGTATCTGCTCAAAATATGGTACCACAAAACCCTTAGAGCTGTTTGCCCACTGCAATCTCCAGCTGAGACACCTTCCACCTGCCTGAGAAAGCTGGGACAACACACGCTACTCACAAACTCTGATACAGGACTGGTGGACTGCAGGCCCCACACACTCTTCTTGACGGTGCCATGCCGGAGTGGCATCTGCTGACGTTCGCTGTGGCTAAACAGTTCTTCCATGCGCTTGGTGTCCAGTGGAATGTCCTCCAACTTCTTGTGTGACGTCCAGACGTTGCGCTTCCCGACCACGCTATGCTTCGGAATGGTGTCCCAGTTAAAGTTGCGCATCTTGGAGCGCCGATGGACACTACGGGAGAATGGTTCACATCCTGCGATGGGTGGAGGAGGAGGTGGAGGAGGAGCAGGAAAAGGAGGAGGAGGGGGTGGAGGAAGAAGAGAAGGTCCGATGGACATGGCAACGACATCCATTGGAAATTATGGGATGGATAACCAAAGCAGGTCCAAATGAGTGGGTGATTTGCAGTATCCGGGATAGCTGATTCAGCAGAAGAGGACATAATTTGAACAACTGTTAACCAATTTTTAAAAAGACGGACAATAATAAACAAAATGCATAGTGCCAGACAAGCAGGACACAACATAACACAAAGGTTCGGGCAAATGTTGAAATAAATAAATAAACAATAAAATAAACAAATGTGTGGCTTCCCTTAAAAATCAAGTAAGTGTAATATTGAAAAGATAAGTCATAATACAGGCGCAAAAAAAAGGTTTCTGCTGAAGTGATACGCAATCATAAAGCCAGGTTATTTTATGTAAGACACACATACAAATATAAAAGACTACTTTCACAACCGACCTTTTTAATGTGCCCCAGTATATTACACTATAGGATTTTACCATTTACCACAGCTCTAAACCGTAATATTCATCAACAGGAAATAGCATTTGCTCAAACAATGTAAAAACAAAACGTATCTTAGGAAAGCCCAGAAAGGTAAGAGGTGCAATTACTACAATACTGTTACAAAAAGACTATTAAAGCGACATAGAATTCATTTTAATTTTTCGTCGTCTAATTGGAAGGCTAAAGTCCGTTAGCATCCACCAAACAACCAGAACACTGTGAAGACTGAGCGCGCGCGCGCGCGCACACACACACACACACACACTATTAAGTCATTAAATCATATATACCTGAACTGGAAGAATCCAAAGTAACCTGAGAGATGAGAATAAACGGTTTATCTGACAGACATCGCAGCAGAGAAGCACCAAACCTGTGCTTTGCCAGAACTCGTGTAGAAAAGAGCTTAATCAATTCGCTGAGACACGCCCCATTTGAACCGGTACTTACTCACCTGTGCCTAAAGCTCCGCCCACTAGTTTGTGTAAAAATGCACTATAGCGAGAGCTCTATACAATAATACACAGCGCTTGTTAGCTTCCAGAACTTTCCTGCTTAGATTGGACGGGCACATAAACATCTCATTCTACAAGACAGGCGAGTTGGAAACTGTATAAATGTACATTAATCTGATTAATGCGTAATTTGCATTTTGCTGTAGAATTATAAATGCATTGCTTTTTAAGTTACGGGACTACACACACACGCACGCGAGATGCAACTCTGTGCCACAAAGGTACCTATGTTTTTAACTGTATGTTTTTTTTTTCTTTTAATAAATATACATTTTAGTCAGAAGAGTCCACTTATATAGGAACATATATACATACATCTGCTGATTTTATGCAGTTATTGTGGAAGCAGCACAATGCATAAAACCATGCAGATACAGGTCAGTTAACGTTTACATCAAACATCAGAATTGGGAAGTAAAAATGAAATCTTAGTGACATTGGCCATGGCATGGTTGTTAGGGCAGGCAGACAGCTTGGGTAGTTCAGAACCAACTAATTTGCTGGAATTTCCACACACAATAGTCTAGCCAATATATACATAATGGTGTGAAAACAAACAAACAAGCAGCAGTTCATGAGGAAATTGGGCAGATTAGTTCAAACTACTAGGAAGGATAAAGTAACTCCAATAATCACTCTTTACAATTGTAATTTGGAATCTGAGGCCATCATGGGCACAAACTGGGCAGATTAGAAAAAGAATGTTTTTCCCCAGTCCTAAACTGTCCAGTTTAAGAGAGGCTTTGCCCATGATAGCCTCAGACTCTTGTTCTTGGTTGACAGGAGTAGGGCCTGATATAGTCTTCTGGTGTTGTACTGTAGTCCATCAACATTTGATGTGTGTTTTCAGTTTCAACAGACTTCCTGTCAGGTCAGGCCAGTCTGCATTTTCACCTCAGGTCTCTAATCTCCACGGCATTTCATCCTGCAGACCCTCCACTCACAGGAAGTCCCCCCCCCACACACACACACACCATTCTGTGTAAAGATACTGCTGTGTGAGAATCCCAGATCAAGGGAAATTAAGGTCACAGATATCACACTTTTAATATATATTTAATATATATATTGATATATAATATCAAGCTCTCGACCAGCATCTGCATGATTTTATGCGCTGCTGTCACATAATTGAATGTTAGGTGAATTAGTGTTCCTATTAAATTAGATGGTGAGTTTAACATTATCTGGGGTAATGGTGAGTTTGTATAAATGAAGTAACAGTTCTGTAGTGCGTTTGTGTATTGGAAAATGCTTTACACAGCAGTCTGGTGGTATGTTGGTGGTGTAGTCCTCTTTTTAGTTCAATAAATCCAACTACTGCAACTGGAAATAGCAACAATCATGCTACAAAACATTAAGCACACAATGTATGTATAAAACTAGGTTGTAGAAAAGCATTGTAACAAATTTGCATCTTTCTTCTAAAATCACTCATGGAAACTTCAATAAAAGTGCAAACAGCAATAAAAATACACAAGGCAGGGTTGTTTTTTTTGTTTGTTTTTTTTTGCAAACATTTCATATTTTATCTTGTGGGCTTTAGTATATCATTTTAATATTCCAGAGGGTTTGGTCAGAGTTAGGAATAAAGGCAAACATCATTCATACACTACTGTATCACAGAGCAGCCTAAAAGATCAATTTTACACAATAATGTACTTCGAACAAATCTCTCAGGATGAGGGGTAACTTTTGTTTTAGTAACAATCCCTTCAGATAGCATCAATCAAAAATAAAAAGGACATCAAGTCATTTTGTGAAAATGCAGTTAGAGCATAACATATCTTGGATTTGGTCTGGTTTATAATTTTAGTACTGCATTTCAACAACCTTCAAAATCCTTCATGGTTTTTCTCCTTGCTGTCCTGCCACTTGTCTAAGGACTAAGAAATAAGGATGATGTACAAAACACTTTTGCCACATACAACACACAGACAAACACATTGCACTCAGTATTCTAGCAAAAATAAAAGTGAGGAAAGTCTAGGCAATGAGGGAGCAGGATTTTCAGAAAACAATTCCACATTGTGTTAACATGTGAGTCATACAGTAGTTCTCCTACATTAGATTATCACTGGTGTGTGGCACTTCTCTCACACGAACGTACCACAATAAACGGAAAGGTACAACTGAGGTTATTGGACAAGCCATGCAAAATATTCCACGAGGCACAGCCAATATCAAAATACAATATATATATATATATATATATCTTTAGAAACATCTTTAGTATTGCTTCTCTGAAGGCTCAACCTCATAAAATAGTGCTCAAAATTTTGGCCTTTTCTTTTTTTTTGTTCTTCCTGTATTTACTTTAACTCGTATAGTCCATCTCAGTGTTCCAACTAAAATATCCAAATAAATAGGTTTCTAGCTTGAGCAGGGATGAAGAACTTTGGAAAAATTTGATTAAAAAAAAAAAAAAAAAAAGGAATCCCCCAGAATGTGTATCATATTTTGTGTTAGTCGCATTTTAGGAAGCATTACATAAAGGCAATATATCATTATAGTGAGTGCTTCTTACCAAGAAAATAATGCATCATAAATAAGACAAGTGGGGAAATAATATGTGGAATTCAAGCACAAAGTTACCTTCAAACAAACAAGAAACAAACGAATAACCACTGAAAACAGACACTGTAGTGTACAGATTATAATGTAAAGATTAATAATAATGATGTTAATCAGTGGCAACAAACTGCAGGAAATAAGTCAGACTACACTACACTATATTTCCTTGATTAAACATCGATTGTTTACTTAAAGCAACCGAAAGAAAACGTACATAAATTAGTACATAGCACAATATTGAATCACAACGGTCTTTATAACACACCCACAGACTGGCAGAGTGTCCTGGGAGTTTAGTGTGGAAGTGGTGAGAATGAATGACCCTGTGAATGATCTAAACACAACTCAACACTTTGTAATATTCTAACAAAATTAGATTTCTTAATCCAGGTCGACAATTACTAGAGTTTTCCTTCCTCCGTGTCACCCAGTTAAACCTCGTTCAGATTTGTAACGATGACTCCTGATGACTCAAATCATGTGATTGAGAAGCAGGAAAAAAAAAGACCAGAAAGTTTTACTCCAGGACCAGGAGTTAAAAATAGAGGGAATGAAATTAATTATAAGATAACTGTACAAGCCAATATCACTGTATCTGCTTACAGCCTCCATTTCTTCACAGCAGAGGACATTAAATGATAACACTGCACTGACAGTGATACAAAATCAAGTTATTTGGATCGTTTGTATATTTATATGCACTGACGAGGATAGTTCGTTGCCTTTGATAATACCTGAAAATAATTCGTGATTTTTAAACCAGTATCGTATAACATCAGCATTCCCACATCACACTATACAGTCATACTGGTTTACTGGTTACATCCCAGCAGTACAGATTGTGTACTTTGTCTAATTTGGAAAGAAGGGGGTGTGTGGTCCTAACCTAATTATCATGTATGAGAAAAAACGGTAAATGACTCATTTTCAACAGCCGACACGCTGCTCAATCAGGGCTCCGAACATGTAAAAGCACTTTGCTGCACAACTGGATCAATTATTACGACAGTTAGGATTTTTTTTTTTTCTCTTCTGTATCATGGAATCATACACATTTTATGCCATGTCATAAATTTCTCAAGACGTTCTGACAAAAAATAAACTACATTTACAACCTGGCTTGTGATTCATTCTTTGAAAAAGTAGGACCATGTGTATTTAGTCATTTCTACATGTCCAAGTCCAGAAGCGGAAAAGGGGATGGGGGGAAAAAAGTACCCCATGGGGTTGTGTGTGTGTGTGTGTGTGTGTGTGAGAGAGAAAGAGAGAGAGAGAGAGAGAGAGCACAGTAGAAAGTTCTGATTGACACAATATTTCCTGGAGGATTTGGTCAATTATCACTTAGCTTTTGTTCAAAGCAAAAACTTTAACAGCCTTTAGGGTGAAGAAGAGTCAAATATTGTTTATTCTCAGGGTCAAACACAATTGGAGAAAAGAGACAGTCGGGCAGAGGAAGAAGAGGAGGAAAGTATGGACTGGGAAAGGCAGTTTGGACCCCAGGCTCCTAGAAACAGCTACAGGATGGTAAGCTTTTTTGCTACCCTGCTGCCATAGCGGCCAGGCTGCGCCTCATTATACTATCGCCTTGCTCTTGCTGGATAACCTGCAGAAGGGCAGTAGGAGCTCCTCACTGCTCCTCTAACCAGGAGGGCTTGTCGGCTCCGGGGGGTTTGAGCTTTATGTTGAACTGCTTGAGGGTCTGTTCCAACTGCTGCTGGTTGCCAGCAAAGTAAGCTGAGATTGCGTTGTGGAAAAGGAGAAGCTGTTTGTGCATCACTTTAACCTGCGAGAGGAACAAGAAAAAAAACACACACACACAAAGACACGGGCAGAAATAAGATGAGAATTAAAATAGGGTTCTTAGGTCTGAGTAGCAAGAACTCCCCAGAGTCAATAAAGCATTACAGCACAAAGATCATTATTTTAAAAAATAACCAGCCCAGGTCATCTGAACTTTCTGAAAAATTGGCCATGATTTTTATTCCATTATGCTTCACAAAACTAATAGCAACATTTAATACTGACTCACATTCAAGAATACATTTAATAAAACCCTTTTTTATGGTTGGCTGAGCTGCACTTACTCTTTAAACACACTTGTGACCTCATTATATCATTATTACTGTCCCTAATAAATCATTTTAAAATGTCAGCTTTTGTCCATGTTGATTTACTGGCTGGGCTCAGCATGGACGAGTGCTTGAAAGAGATGGACAGGAGAGAGGAGAAAGATTAGAGAGAAATCAGACACACTGAAAATAATAAGAGAAACACTGAAGACCCTCAATTATTCAACAGCCGTTATTTCTTTTAAATACGGTTCGGTATCGTTCAATAACAAACCAGACGACACTTAATAAACCTCACTCTCTTTACCCAGTCTGCTACATGATCAAATGTGGTGTTGACTCAAGATAAAGCTCTGCCTCTTTCAATAATGGTGGTTCAAATCAAGCTATCATATACTGGACTGGTGTATAGTTCATAATTTCAGTGTTTTGCTTGGCAACCATTCTGATGAAAGTTGCTGAAGAATGATTATTTGTTAATAATAACTTATTGCATCTTTTTGGTGTTTTATTTTATGAAACCTTACTAGGTATATGTAGTAACTAAACATTGGCCTTTAGCTGGTCTAAAAATCAGTGTAAACCACGGCTTCTTGATAATGTATTTAGCTGTTTGGAAAATCCTTGTAAAAAGGAAATTTGCTTCGTTTTTGTCCCTCAGCTGCTCCCTGTTCAGAATCACGATCTGATTTTGACACAGGTTTTATGGCGGATATCCGGGCCCCAGTGGCTGGGTTGGTTACCTGCCCGGCAGCTGAACACAGGCCACAGAGGTGAGAAAAACAAGGAACCGAACACATTTTACTACTACTCCCAGCAAATTGTATAAGAGTGGAAATATTTGACAAAATGGCGGCTCTTGAGACCAGACTTCTGCCCTGCTCTCAGCATGTAGCATGCAGTTTTCAATACTATATAGTAAAATACAATGAGAAGTTTTAAACACCTTGTTTTCCTCCAGGAACTTGAGCTTGATGGAGACGTCGCTGCGCAGTCGCTCGTATTTGTCCTTGTGGATCTGATACTGTTGCTGTGCGGCATCGATGCGCGCCATGGTCACCGCATCCCGTGGTCCCATGTTGAGCTCTTCCAGATCGGCTCTGTAAGCATCAAACTCCAACCTGCATGAGAGGAGGAGGGAAAATAAAAGAATAATAGCAATCAGCAATTTACTATTTATTATAGAACAACAGCTATTTAAACCCAAAGTATCAGGGTGTTCTGATTGACATTCCCATAGTGTTATGAGCTAGTCTAAAAATATCACAGTTTCAGTCAACTGTTTAAAAACACAAGCAGATACTGTCTATATTTATTTTGTATTTGAAGCCAACAGTATTTTACCTTGCATTCTCATACATCTTGATGGTCATGAGCGTGTCTTCCATGGTCTTGTTGACGAGTGTGTTGATGCTGGATACGAAAAAGTTGATGGCGCCCAGCAGAGTCTCTCCGTTCTTACACAACAATTTCTGAGTTTCTGCGTTGTAGCCAAATTCGTCCTAGACGCAGAGAAACACAATCATCAAACAGTGTTTTTCTCAAATAACCTCCATAACACATCCATCCGTTTATCTATTTTCTTTACTGCTTATCCTACACAGGGTCACAGGAAACCTAGAGTCTATCACAGGGGACTTGGGACACCCTGAACAGACAGGGCACAATCACACACATACTCTGGACAATTTAGAGATGTCAATCAGCCTAGAGTGCATGTCTTTGGACTGGGGGAGGAAACCCCAAAGCATGGGGAGAACATGGATACCACACGTACAAAGTAAAGACAGGAATCGAACCCCCAACCCTGGAGATGTGAGGCAAACATTTTAACCACTAAGCCACCGTGCTCACCCCCCCCCTCCATAACATCATTTCTTTTAACGTGATCACAATTTTCACAATCAAATCGTCAGGAAAAATATTGTTGTAACTATAAATCAAAATTCAACTCTAATGTCAGTGATCTTTCTGCATATCAAACGATGAGTCAGTAGTTATGTAGCCTGTTAGTGAATGCAGCTCACCCGCAGCTCCGGGGATTTCTGGCTGAGGTCAGCGAATGTGTCACCGAGTGTGTGCTGTGTCTGCACCATGCTGTAGAAGTGATTAGTGAGTGCTCGGGCCAGACGCAGCACATTCTCATACTTGCGCTTGGTGTCTCGCAGAACTTCAATCTGAGCCTCCAGCTCCAGATCTACAGTACGCGAGCCACGGCCGAATCTCTCCGAGATCATCTGTTTAGTGCACTGGACGGGGAGGGACAGGGACAAGAGTCAGTAGCAGGAAAATACCTGCACATTCCATACAATAAAACCCTGGTTTCTGCGAAACGGTTATCAGATGAATGATCTGTTTCCACTCACAGACATGTTGCTGCAATAGAGTCAACCACTGGCCCTTAGTTGACTAACAGCAATATGGATTTGATTAGAACAACCTGTCACAGCACATTTATGTTGCACCAAAGCTTCCCCTTACTGAAATGCAAGTTTAACAGTCACTGTAAAATATGTAATTCTATATATGTAATACTATGTGGTGGTGATAAAATAAATACAATCTAATTAAGCTATTATTAATTTCTGTTTCATTGTGTACTGCAATGATTTCAGTGTTTTGCTTGACCATAACTGAGCATGTGACATATAACCAGAACCTTTGCCATGTCAGATTCAACCAGCTTTTCTATTAAGGTTTGTCTGGTTTTGAGTTTCTGCTAAAGGACAACCAACATTACTGCCAAATTTGAATGTTCTCTATTTGATTATCTGCATCAGCCCCTGTTTCGGTCTCATCACCTGAAGTCATTCACACCATTTGAATACAAGCCTCATGGCCTTGTCTTGACTCATCTCTGTGCTCAGTCATGTCTGTTCTACTCACTGATCTGTTATTACAGCGATTTAGCATGTTAAAATTTTGTTCCCTGACATTTATTCTTAGACCCGTGGCAACTGCTGTTAGCATTTTTTTTTTTTGATAGATAGAAAAACAGGCATGTCAGAGTTTATCTGGAAAGGGCTGGTGTTGTGGTCCAAGTTTTCATTGCAGTTAATAAGGAGCCACACCTCATTCCACCTGTGCATTCAGCTGATCTTGGCTTTCAACTGAATCAGATTTCAGGAATGAAACCTGTAGCCATAAAGGCACTTTCTGACTGGACAACTGGACTAAAAGCTCTTCTCAAGGTTAATTTTAATAAATGTGTTATTTATTTTTTTCAGCATGCACCACGATAACCCATATATTATATATATATATATATATAAATAAAGAACTGGTTCTATTATCATCACTAATGCATCAGACCTTATCACTGGCATGATGAGGTGAGAGGTGCAGTCATGCAGGGCTACAGAGGAGGAAACATGTTTTGTAATTCCACCAAATGTGCAAGAAAATCCCAACACAGATCGAGTTTTTTAATAAGAGTGGATCTCCAGCCACAGTTCTGTACAGCCACTGGCCTGCATGATTTCACATTGATCCCGAATCCATCCAAAGTGATCCAGAGAATCTCTTGTGAAGATTTCTTCTAAAAGCTCGAGTTTTCCAATGTGATCATAGTGGAAAATACTTGAGTAACTGTACTTCATTACAGTGCATATGTATTATTTAAACTTGAGTTAAATACTTTGACGATGGCCTGGCTGGTCTGTCATGCCTGTGCCATATTCTGGCTCTCTCTTTTAGTTATCACAATACCACCTAATACTGTCTCTTTCTCTCTCATTTTCTCCGTCAAGCTACATATGCTATTCCTGCTTCTTAAATATCTTTAGATGTAGCTGTGTTTGCTTTCCTTTTCACTTTAAGATTCAATTTGTCTCGACTTCCATGCAGGTATCGTCAGCTGTCAAAAGGATGTGTTTCCTTATATGGACAAATGTCCATCCGCAGCACCGCAGTCATTCAAAATGAGTCAGACTTGTGTCAAGCATTGCACTCACAACACTGTAAAAGCTTTACACAAGCACCAACTTGAATTTTCTATGGAAGTGTCTCTCACTGCGTATTTGTTAAGAGCAGTAAAACAAATGGTGGCATGAAATAAACGCAAGCAGACAAATAATCAAGAATAATTGTATCATGTAATATCTTATTAGCTAATTAAAGCATATACTGATTAGTTTGTGAATGACGTCAAACAGAAATGGACGTCTTTTCTTAGGAACTCTTTCTTGCAGGTGTACAGTCATACTGCTTTAAAAAAAAAAAAAAAGTAATTTATAATATTAACATGGCCCATTTTCTTCATAATCAATCAGTCCCTCTTGTATTTCACAAGTTTTGCGATCGTGGAAATTAACGTAAAATCAAGCAAACTGTGATATTCGGGGGAGCTTGCAATGCTTCAAATTTACAAATTTAATGTGACATCACAACACTTTCAGCCAAAACCCTCTTCACTTCGAACATGAGTACAGCTCTCATAGAAAGTAATTGCATGCGTCTTCACTGAAAGGAGCGAAATAAAAGAATCCGAAATTTTCACAAATTCGAGAAAAAGCACAAAAAAAACCCTCTGCACATTGGATCACAATTTTTTTCCAAAAAAGCCGCTGAAGTCCCAGAAGGACTGATAATAATAATAAGAGTGTCTTGCCCATATCTGATTTAAATAACACCCAATGTCTTTACAGGCAAATTAAACAAGACAGCTTGTATCTATTTCCAGAATTTGTGGGCAAATGGAATTTCCAGACAGATGTATATCATAGGTGTGAGCAGGTGTTTTTTTTCTATTCCAGTAACATCAGAGGACTGGCATCATTCTCTCTAATGTGTCCGGGTGTGTGTGTGTGTGTGTGTTTTCGCTTGAGTTCCAGTATGTAAGCGTTACGTACATTTCCTTGTAGCTGTCACAGTCAGCTTATTTCAGATATAAACAGATTACACAGTAAACGTTTTCATTTTTAGTTTTCGGAAAGAATTTCCAGTGGGGGGGGGAAAAAGTCACATTAAAAAGTGGTTAATTTGATAACATCAGTTTTGATAACATCAAACATTTTTTGTTTTATATGAAATGCTTCTGTTTTCTCTCAAATGATTAGGTCCACTTACAGTAAAATGATCTAATTTAATAAAAGTTCTCCAACTTTGAAATGAACTTGCAACAACTTCAGGTCTGTTACGGATGTACAAATGAATTATAGTTATTTTAAACTGATTCTTCTTAGGAAATTTTGACCAGATTCATGCCCTGCCACTGCAATGCCGTGATTATTGTCAAAGAAACATTCTCAGGGCTTTTACACTATCAGTTTCCCATGGGAACCTGCTCTTTTTACACTAAACTGCCAAAGTGAAAGCAGTCAAGTGGCCTGGGAAGCGCACCATGGTACTGAATCCTAGACTACCTGTAGTTGTTGGCTGCGCTACAACTATTCCATGATCCCAATGACTGCGATGTAAGATGTACACGATTGCATCAGGGTTCATTAGAATCGAATGAGTCTGAAACCAGACCAGTGCTGTGGGGCGAAATGAAATTTACGTCTTAGGGTACACGCTTTTTCGGTTTTGTTTTTTTAAACTGTCTCCACTCCCAGTCTCTACTAACACTAAACACAGTTGCAAAGCATTAATGAATAAACAAAGCTTATGTATGACTAGGTAACCCGTCATGAGGATTATGGAGAACAAAAACAAAAAAAATCAAATCCATTCAATCATTCTGTACAGGTGAGAGAGCGATAATAATTTAGTCGTAACTTAGTGCCCCCTGCAGGTCACAATGCTTTTTTTTTGTCACTCAGGTGCACTTTGTTCACCTTATACTGAATAATGGTGCAGCATGGAGGATATACATATCTGTGTAGGAGCAGCAGCTTAGTGCTTGTGAGAAATTCGAGGGCCTTTGGATTAACACACACTTTTACTTCTAAAATTTATTGTTTTCCTGAGTGCGTCTGAATTTTATGGCACCTGTTGTTATTATTGATGATTGGCTTAAGAAAGGCTCATTACCTTGTAAGTGTTCAAGCTCCATTTCTTCACCATGTCAAACTTCTCCACAGCGACGCCTCTCGTGGCCTCCTCTGCCATCATGGACGAACTGTTGCTGTGGTGCATGCTGGATCCTATGATACAAAGAAGCAAAGTGATTTATCTCCAAGTTCAGATCAGTCTCATAAACCTTTTCACCCAACCCTTGAACCCAATAAAAAGACAGAAAATTAAGTGCTCCTATTTAAATGCAGCACTGCAGCAGAGAGAAAGCGCTGATCAGTGTGATACATGATGTCAAAAGGTGAAAATAGAGAAGGGAACAAGTGAGAGTGAATGAAATGGTGATGGCTTGCCAGAGATCACAATGAAAGAAGAAATCCCGGGGTACCTGGGATACCGGGGAAGTCGTCTGATTGGTTGGCTATCCGGATGGCAGCAGAGTGACTTGGGCCAATGCTAACACCCCTGCACTTCATTCGCAGGTCTGGTGAGGGGGTTAAGTAAGGGGTGTGGGTGGGCATTTAGGGTATTTGGGGGGTCATAACAAGGAATTGGAGAAAGGAAGTGATGGCGTGGTTTAGTTGATGAAGGAGGAGGATTTATAGTTACATTTTTACATATGTAACATGGGTTCATGAGTGATATGAAGGGCATGGGAAAAGTGATGGGTGTGTGAGAGGACGATGGCAGAAAAGAGGAAGAGGAGGAACAGGGTGGAGAAGAAGGAAGTAAAAAAAAAAAGCATCATGAAGAGAAGATGATGTACGACTATGAAAAGATGAAAGCAGGAAGTTAAACATGACAAACAGGAAAACTCTCACTGATCAGGCAGAAAAATACCTCCCTAAACACGGAGTTTAACGATTAACGTTATAGTGACCCACTGTGTGTGTGTGTATGTGTGTGTGTGTGTGTGTATTAGTCTAGATCAGGGGTGTCAAACTCAATTTCATCCTGGGTCACATCAGTATTATGTATGTCACTCAATTAATACCTAGCTTTGTAAGTAGAAGCCCAGGACAAATAATGACAAATTGTATTTGACAATGTGTACAACTATTGTACACTTTATTTCAAAAATAAATGTCGCAAACAAAACACTGCTGAGAATTCAGGCTGTTTTTTAATTCTTGTTACTTTTCGTTGCTTTTCTTGGTGGGTAAGTCTCTATGTTTCATGTCGAAGTGCCGATCTAAATTGTATTCCTTGAGCATGACCTCGTAGCAAAGACGACACACCGGATTTTTTCCATTAAGCACAAACATCACTTTCTTCTCCATCTCTATTCTTATTAAATAGCTTCCGCTTTGCGTCAACGTTTCTACTCTTCCGACATGATGGGTCAATTCGTTTTTTTTTTTTTTTTTAAACCAATCCTATTACACCAATACAACGCTACTGCAGGGAAATATCAGATATACTGTCTACTAACTGGATGCCTTCATCGTGCAGGTAATAAAATTGAAATGCATTTTCAGGTCCTGAAAATAAAATTTATAATAAGAATAAAATAATTTGTAAAGCTCTCGTGGGCCACAGAAATTTGGCTGATGGGCCTTGATTTCGACACCTCTGATCTAGATTGTTGGTGTTAATAATACACAGTGATAAGATTATCAGAATAATATGATTGTGTATTAAGAATGGAAAGTTTTTATGCTTACTCCAAACTAGGCCTTGGAAATATGACTGCTACATCAGTAGAACCCTAACCAGCAGTGTTTCCTTACAGAACTTAATTGAACTGTAATGTCCATTAATGCAATTAATTTATGTCCAATTAATTTATGTGCAATTAATTTATGTGCAATTAATGCAATTAATGTCCATTAATGCAATTAATTTATGTCCAATTAATTTATGTGCAATTAATGCAATTAATGTCCATTAATGCAATTAATTAGTTCCTTACAGAACTTGACTGAACTGTAATTAATTAATGCAATAAATGCCTCATAGTTATGCTTTAAGCCATGGAAATCAACCACATATTGCCACCTAAAATGCTAGAAATTCTTCGTTAGTATGTTATATCTAACAATTAAGCAATTTTAAGAAATTTGGGTTTAAAACCATATCATTCATAATATTTATAAACAATAAATTTCACAAATTAACATCATTCTAATTTCCCAGAGCCTAGTTGAAAAGAGTTGGGGACAACAAAAATGTTATCAGCAACAATTACTGACCAACACGTGCATAACATCTGTGCCACAAATCACATCTTCAAATACTTATATACAAGTTGATGGGATGATTGATTAATATTGCCCTCTTGTATAATGATGGAATTGTCCTGAAATCTTAGCTGAAAATTGAAGCCTGGCAAAGAAAAAGAAAAGATGAAGTTAATTCCAAGCAGACTTTAAAACATAGAGGAGAAAATAAGAAAAGCGAATCCATCTGTCCAGCCACTCCCAATCTTTGGAGAAAAAAAAAAAGATGCAAAGAAGGCTCAGACCTTAAATCCCAACACTCCAGATCGACCAAGCATGTGAGACAGAGAGAGAGAGAGGGAGAGGGAGAGAGAGTGTGTGTCTCAATCAGCGCCCTAGTTCAGTAGTCAGGGCACTGACGAGGAAGTCAGCTATTTTAAGAGTTGTCTCCATCACTAAATTCTTCCAAAGCACTGAAATATTCACTACCTAAAAGAAATCCCACAATGCATCACAAACACTAGGTAGCATCACTGTTTTCTAAAAATGACATCATGACGTAGCCTCTCAGCTCAGAACAAACTCTCGGCTAACTTCATCTACAAATGTAAGTAGCTAGCTTTTGCTCTAAAATGATTTTTTTACATTAGCAGTTTGTAACTTTACATAAATGTTCTATATACGGTTTGAGTCTAATGACTTTCGAGGTTTTAATTTTTTTTTTTTAAATCCACTAACTACTTGAAGTACCATGAGAGAAATGAGCGTGATTAAGAACAAATTTATTTGACATAAACAACTACTGGTATATGTTTGGGTTGTACAGTGACTGCTGAGGAAATCAGAGTCCTCAGTGTCCCAAAGTGTAGCTCTACCAAAACTCAAGTTCATGATATACTGCTTCATGACCAAGGGAGCTAGGGAGCTATTTGAGACACACCCAAAAGGAGCGAGAGACTGAAAGAGTGAATCTGTAACCTTGTCCATCAACTGGGATGCGTCTGTTGCCCATAAAGTCAGTGTTGAGTTGAATAGCAGGGCCTGAGAGAGAAGACAGACAGAATGCGCTGACAAAATCAGCCACCAGAGGGCGCCAGGGGCTTCCATCACATTCTCTCAATTAACCCTCATGTCAGCATTTGCTCCGTTTTAATTCCAGCACAATACTATTACACCAGGACCCAAGCACAGCTTCTGCATCATAGGGGTGTCATTTAGATCAGAAAATAGTTGGATTAATCAAGCCACTGATGTACCGACATCCCCGACCTGTAGCCTAGTAGATTAATACATAATATACACTGTGTGCACAATTATTAGGCAAATGTGTATTTTGACCAAATCTTCATTTTTATGCATATTTTCCAAGTCCAAGCTGTATAAACATGAATTTTATTGCATTTAAGCATATCAGATAAAGTGTATTTGTGTAATGAGGGAGGGTGTGGCCTAAGGAGGCCTTCCTTAAATATTCAAGTTTAACATTTTGGATTAACCAAGACCACTGTAGTTGTTCGATAATGAAATTAATCCTCAAAAATACAACTTGCCTAATAATTCTGCACAAAGTGTATTGGGCAAGTATTTAAAACAAATTGTGTTTTCTAGTTATCAGAGGTGTGACGCAATGCCTGTGTCTGCTATCTGTATCAGTGATCCAAATATTTATTACCCGTATTTAGATTTCAATAGTGGGCATGAGCTAGACTAATTTTTTTCGTTTGTATTTTAATTAGTTAAATGTGAACCCCACCACTAAGCTCTATCAAGAACGCTTCTTTCTATCTAGTGTGACTGAATAATCTGGGCAACTATCATTCAAAACAAGAATATCTTCTCCCCAAATAAATCGGGTTTGCATATACGCAATATGGCCAAAAGCTTACAGACTCTTCGTGTAAGCATTCCTCTGGAAGCACACAATTGTACAGGATGTCTCTGTTTCCCTTAACTGGACCCAAGAAGCTGAAACATATTCCAGCATAACAAAGCGTCATCCAGGAACACATGGTTTGCCAAAGCTGTAGTGGAAGAAATTGAGAGTTCTACACAGAACCCTGACCTCAACCACACTGAATAGCTTTAGAGATGAATCCAAAATCAGAGCCTGATCTGAATGATGATCTAGAACGAAATCTAGTAGAAAGCCTTATCAGGAAAGTGGAGGTTAATAATGTCAATTCAATTACATATTTAAAATATGTTAAAATTATTAAAAATTAATACATTCAGGATATAAATTTTAAAAAATTTACACATTTATATCTATTGAGAGAGAGAGAAATGACTCCTTGAGATGATATGAGGAAGAAATCTTGACGAGGAACCAGAGTATAAATAATTCTCTTATTATATGATCAAAACGTGCAATTGTGTATCCAGGAAATTCATCCTGCTTTTACCATCAAGTCTAGTTTGTTAAAGTTATCGACTGATCACTGATGGAGACTATAACTACAACCGCAGAACTAAAGCCATCATAGCATTTGTAGTCCTAAGCCATCTAAGCAATGGCAGATTTAGTGGAACTAAATCAGGAATGGGGTGTTTAAGCTGGACTACTAGACCACTGGGGGTAGACAAAATATTTTGTTTACAAAATAAAACAAAAATCTATTTAGAACACATTATCTATTTATACTGAACAACATATTCGTTTTCGGTTAAATCCCCAATCTCTACGCGTTCAGGAACACAGCTACTGTAATTCCAGGAGCACATACAGTATATACAGAGCAACCTACAGATACACTGCACTAAGATCCTAATCAACTGAAAAATGAGGAGGAAAATCTGGTGAGGATGAAAGTTGAGTGTAGTAGCAGGTGAAATAGGGCACTGTTATTAAGCTGGCCAAGAATGACTGGTAAAGAGAGCCACAAAGAATAGTCCTGTCAGGACAATGATGATGCTGAACATACAAATAAAGTGAAGGAGAGAGAAAACATGAAAGACGAGAGAGAGAGAGAGAGAGAGAGAGAGAGAGAGAGAGAGAGCGAGCTGTAGATAGACATTCTGGAGAAAATCCAGCTTTGGCATGTCTTCAGGGCTAGCTGATGAGCTGGAAAATATGCATTTGGAACACATAATGCAAGACATGATTCACATTCAGTGCAGCAGCATGTCCAGAAATCAGCCTTGCCTTCGAATCTGAGGCTCCACTAACACAACAGATAGACAGACAGTGTGTGTGTGTGTGTTTATGTGGGAGTGGAAGTGAGTGAGTGAGTTACTGAATTTGTATGTTTTTGAAGGAGTGAGCAAGTGCTTGTTAATCTGTGTGTGTGTGCACATGTATGTGAGTGAGTATGTTTGTGTGTGTGTGTGTATTTATGTGGGAGTGGGAGGGAGGGAGTGAGTGAGTGAGTGAATTTGTATGTTTATGCAGGAGTGAGTGACTGCTTGTTAGTCTGTGTGTGTGTGCACATGTATGTGAGTGAGTATGTTTTTGTGTGTGTGGTGTGTGTGTGGTGTGTGTGTGGTGTGTGTGTGAAAGAGTGAGCGAGTGAATGAGTGAGAGAGAGGAGAGAGAGAGAGAGAGTAAGTGAGAGAGAGGAGAGAGAGACTGTGATACCTTTGATAGAGCTAGTAGGAATGATGCCTTCCGCTGTGCCTCCATAGCCACCTGATACAATGCTGGTCTCATTGAGGTTAGGCCCAGATACCATTACCTGCTGCAAATCCTATACACACACACAGACACACACACACAGACACACACACACAGACACACACACACAGACACACAGACAGACACACAGACAGACACACAGACAGACACACACAGACAGACACAGACACACAGACACAGACACACAGACACACAGACACACACACACAGACACACACAGCAGGAGAGACAAAGAGATAAAAAGATTACCTTGTCTGTGGCATTTAATTCTGACAATGTTACTAAAAGGAAATCTTGAACCATATTAACCCACACAATGCACTGGGACAATACATCTGTGTTAGGTGGGTGTTAGGAAACCATTCTAAAGGAATTAAACATTTCATTTGAACTGCAACGGACTTCTAAACAAACAGGTTACCATTAAAACAACCGGAATTAAGACTCTACACTAAAAGCATTTTATATGTGACTCCGAACGGTGACGAATGAGATGTGATTTGTGCTCTGATTACATCAGCAGTGCAGTAATGTGCATCTGATGCAAAAAAGCGCCTTAATGCTCCCCTCCTACAGAGCAGGCCAATCATTTCCCAGAACCAAACAAATGCATGTAAAACGTCACTGCAGGAGCACGCAGCGGTCACATACAGCATTCAGCCGCTTCACTTCCTCTTACAGAGACAAGCATGCTGTACATCACTGCTGAAATGAGCCTAAAAATATTTTCAAACAAAAGACATCAAATGTACGCTCACTGCACTGTCAACATGTCAAAGACTGACAGTAGATTAGTAACGTGTGTTAGTTGTATGCAGACGCACACAGTTACTAGGACCAAAAATCCATCTGGAACCATCAGTATGTCTGGAACATACCATAATAGATCCAAAGAGATTTTTAATGTAAACAGAAATAACATTTTCCCCAAGGTTTAGCCGTTGATTAAAGCTGCTGTAAGCAATTTTTATCACCTGACTTAGATGTAACCTTTAATAAACAGATTGTCTTGCTGGTTTTCCTGGGCTTGGGCAGAGCTGAAATCTGCAAATGTAAACATAAATCTAAACAAATTAATAAATAATAAATAAAAAAAAAATAAATAAAAACCCTCAAGCGAGTTTTTCTTCTGTATAGTGCAATTATTTGTTCATTTCATAACAGTAGTGACGTTCTTCCATCTTTTCTTACACTTTGCATGTATGTGTTTGGACGATGAGGCTTTGTGTCCAGGCTGTTGGAACTCCTTCAGTAGATAATTCTAATGTAATTGTTTGAACATTGCTTACAGCAGCTTTAAGTGTACATGTTTAACACCAGGATGCTTTTCAAAACTGATGTATGCAATACTTTCGATTTAGTTGACCAGAAATTGTTATTCAGAAACGATTGGATGAATTGCAGTCAATTGTTATTTATACCATTCAACAAAAACAACCTCAGCAGGTCACTGCTATTTGGCCCTGATGACAATGTTGACATTTTGTCAAAAGATATGTATTCAAATCAAAAGCTAGTCATCACTGACTGTGCAGTAGGTAATTTGCTCTGATTAAAGGAGTGACGAGTAAAACAGTAAAACAAGGCATTTCCTGACCCGCAATCACCAGCCAAGACAAACAGTGTGTGTTCAGTTCCAGCATAATAGCAGCTGCTGTCTGTGACCTGTGCTGCTTCTGTTCTATGAGACACTATTTGTTTTATGTTACGCTTTATTTGAAATTGTTTCTACTTTTGGTGAAAAAAGTGCCAAAAGTGCTTGTTTTGGAAGGTTGCATGGAGTTAAAGCACATTACGTTTTGCAGAACTATTTAGCTGCAGCACTAATGAATTCTGAGTGATGAATAATTTTATATCGCATAGTTTATCTTATTACCTTGGAGAGAGAGAGAGAGAGAGAGAGAGAGAGAGAGGGGTGGGGGGAGAAGAAAAGTTGGTGCTATGAACAACTGTTTATAGCTGCTATAAATGTAAGAATGAATGAAGAAAAAAAAACCCTGTTTGTTTCACAGACATCCAAAAACATTAAATAAATAAATATAAACAAATCAATAACTATCAACATTAAAATGATAAATATAGCTAAAATGAATGAAAAAAATTTTTTTTTTAATATAAAAAAAACCCCCACTGTATACTGTAGTATAAGAGAAATAAAACACTTCAAGACATGAAGTCATAGGAAAATAATTCAAGCACAGGGCGCTAATGCCTCACATCACATGGTTACTATCTTGCTTGAACTAAAAGCTTACGTCATATTGTATTCCTTACCCATGTTCGAATGTCAGGGAAGCAACAGTGTTTTATGGCCTTTTATAAGAACAGTAGGTTATTACAGTAGGATTTTTCTCAGCGACTGGCTCCAGCACCAGAGATTCAGAGAGGTCTTTTTAATTTATTTTGTAACTGGTTGGACAGTTGTCTCCTCACAATTGAAGACAGGGACAAAAAAATTGATAGTTTTATGTAGTAGAGCAATCATCCAATCTTTTCTGCACCACACTTTTTGCATTTTTTTTCCTTTTAACTCATTCAGTCTTCTGTTATAAGCTGTAGTGAAGCCCAGGATTAAATAATTTAATGAGTTCACACATATGGGCCTTTTAAGAATTTTGAAAGGCATCCTGTGAAATTAGGGGCCAAACGGCAATAAAGGGCCACACACACACACACACACACACACACAGGAGACAGAGAGAGAGCCTCTGTGTGCTCAGACCCTTCCACCAGTGCGCTCCTCACCCTTTGGCCTGCGGGACGCCCTACCTTCTCATTCAGGCCCCACTGTACCTTTGGAGCCTGCGGACATGAGTGGATGACAGAAAGACATACAGAAAAGAAAATGAACAATGCAGAAACAAAAACAAGTGGCCATAAAAAAGCAAATCAACAGTGGCATGAAATATGATTAAATAATCTTCAGCTTAGATGAATAGAATACTAGGAGATTCAAGACTATGTCATTCATAACCGATTCATAAATTCCACAAACGCAGAGCTGTGTTTTATGTACACTGTATTGCCAAAATTTTGTGACACCTCTCCAATTCAGGTGTTAGGCTTGGCCCCTTAGTTCCAGTGAAAGGAAATCTTAATGCTTCAGCGTGGTTAATTTTGGATAATTTCATGCTCCCAAATTTGTGGGAACAGTTTGGGGACTGTGCACCAGCAAGGTCCATAAAGACATAAATGAGCGAGTTTGGTGTGGAGGAACTTGACTAGCCAGGCCTTCTCGTCCAACATCAGTGCCTGACCTCACAAATGCACTTTTAGAGGAATGGTCAAAAATTCCCATAAACACACTCAAACCTTGTGGAAAGCCTTCCCAGAAGAGTTGAAGCTGTTATAGCTGTAAAGGGCGGGACAACTCCATATTACATTCATGTGCATGTAAAGGCAGACATCCCAGTTTTGTCCTGGCTCACAGTCTCCGCTCTAATTCATCCTAAAGGTGTTCTATCGGGTTGAGGTCCGGACTCTGTGCAGGCCAGTCAAGTTCCTCCACACCAAACTCACTCATCCATGTCTTTATGGACCTTGCTTTGTGCACTGGTGTACAGTCATGTTGGAACAGGAAGGGGTCATCCCCAAACTTTAGTTGGTAGCAAGAATTTGTCCAAAATGTCTTGGTATGCTGAAGCATTAAGAGTTCCTTTCACTGGAACTAAGGGGCCGAGCCCAACCCTTGAATTCAATGATTTGGAGGGGAGTCAAAAAACTTTAGGCAATATAGTGTTTTTTGAGGGTAATTTTACTTGATTGGTAAAAACAAGCTGAAAGAATGTCATTTTACCTACTCGTGTTTTCAAGCAGAGGAATAAATTATTAGTAAAGCGTGATTTGGAACAGAAACCGTGAGCAAAGATCACACAGCACTGATCTGGGAATCAACAGTAATTTTCAGCAGGGAGACAACAGAAAATGAGGACAACAGAAGAGCATCTTACAGATGATAATGAACCATTTCATAGACATTCTGACTGGTGGAATCCACCAAAAATGATTTTTAATACCCTGGTGCCCCAAATTAAAGGGAAAAAACAGCTAATAGCTATAGAACACTGAAATAAAGAATATTTCCAGCCTGAATGTGAATAATGAAACAAATGAAGAAAAAGTTCTGTTACAATGGAAAATATCATTTTTATAATATAATATTTACCTGGCTATAATTCCATACTACTACTACAGCTAGTTACAAGGACAACTACTACTGCTGCATCTATTGTTTCACCCACAACTTCAATTACTACATGTACTTTCCACTACTAGTACTACAACTAAAAAAACGATTAGAACCACTGCTACGACCACGAAGACAAGTACAACAACTAAAACTATTACTACAACTACAAAAATGACGAAAACTACTACTACTACGTACAACCACTAAAACTATTACTACAACTAAACTATTACTATTACTATTACTATATAACTATTACTATAAACTATTACTACTACTAAAACTACTTCAGATATTATTATAACTACTTTAACTAGTACTATTACAATGAAGGCTACTTCTGCTACAACTACATCTACATAAACTACTACTACATCTACTACAACTACTACAATTAATTTGTACTACTAGTACAATTATTTCAGCTAAAACTAGTACTTCAACTACTACTAATTGTACTATAATGGCTACTACATCTACCCACTTTAATATGATTACCTCAACTATTACAACTTCAAGTACTACTACTACCACTACACAAGAACAACTATTACAACAATAACTTCAACTACTACTACCACTATCACACACACACTCTCTCTCTCGCTCGCTCGCTCTCTCACACACTCTCTCTCGCTCGCTCGCTCTCTCACACACTCTCTCTACAGCTCAGCTCGATATGGAATAATAATGGCAGACTAAGACTAGACAATCTCACAACTAATAATAGAATATGTAAATAATAAATGTAGACATAGGCAAGATATATGGAATATGTAGATATGTGATAATGTCTCTGAGATAATAAAATGTGTAGACCATGTACAGATAATATGTAGATATATGCTCTCGATAATGTAAGATAATGTGAATATATCTTGGACATGTCAAGACTCATGTGCAGACTATGTCTCTAAGATAATATAAATATGAGCAGATAATATGGAATAGCAGACAGATAATGTCAGGAATAGCAGACGAGATATGTCTAAAGCTAATGCAGCTCTCAAGCGGGCAGATAATATGAAATATGTCTTCGCTCTCTCACGAAATAATATCATGGACTAATAATAAGAATATGTATCTGGACCATATGTGAGCGTAATCTTGAATAATATCAAGTAATGTGAATATGTCAAATAATGTGTGGATAATAATAAAGTAAATAATAATGCAGATATGTAAGAAATAATAATATATGAATATGCTATAATAGTAATAATGTAATGAATATGTAAATAGTATGTGTGACAAATAAATATGTGCCAGATAATAATAAGCATAATGTAGACCAATATCAAACGGGCAGACAGACCATATGCTAAGCAGACGAGCAGATAGCCATGTCAGACGGGCAGATGACCAGCCAGCGGGACGGGCAGACCATGTGCGAGGCATGTAATGAGCCAAGCCAATAAATGTGTGACAGAGCCAGAGCCAGCCAAATATGCGGAGCAGGCAGATAACAAAGCCAATAATAGCAGTATGTAATAAAAATATATGTCTGCAGATAATAATAAAGTAATATGTAGATATGTAAATAATATGTAGACAATCAATAAAATAATATGTAAGATAATAATAAATATGTCTTTGAATATGTAAATAATATGTGAATATATAATACAATATGTAAGACATAATGTCAAATAATATGTCTTGAATAATAATAATATGTGTAAGATATAAATATGTGAATAATAAAGTAATGTGTGAATAATAATGTAAATAATATGTAGATATGTAAATAATCATGTGAATAATAATAAAATATGTCTTGAATAATCATAAAATAATATGTAGATAATATAAATAATAATACTTGAATAATAAATATTAATCTTGAATAATAATAGACCAATAAAAATAATATGTGAATAATAATAAGAAATAATGTCTTGAATATAATAAATAATGTGGACCTTAATAAAAAGTAATAATGAATCAATAAATAATATGAATGAATAATAAGTAAATAATATGTAGATAATAATAAATAATGTGAATATATCAAAAATAATGTGCAGACTATATAAAATAGCTGTGCAGACCATAATAAGCAATAATATGTAGAATAATAAAGTATGTAGAAATATATGTAGACTAATAACCATATATATGACCCAATATATGAAATAATAATGTGAATAGGCATAATAATAATATGACATAATAGCATAAAGTAGACCTAATAGACCTTTACACTCTCTCCCTCTCTAATAAATAATAGTGTAGTGAGACATGTAAGAATAAATAATGTGCAGATATGCAAGTAATAATGTGAGACTAATAATAATAATAATAGAATACAATGAGAAAATAATGTAATGAACCAATAGCTAGATGTGAATGTGTAAATAATAATATGTGAGACCAATAAGAAATAATAATGTAGAACAATAATTAGAAAAATGATAATAGATATGTGAAAATATGTCTTAGATAATATAAAATAATATGTGTAGATATGTAAAAAGCTAATAATAACTTAGAATAATAGTAAAAAAAAAATATGTCTTAAGACCAATAATAAAATAATAATATTAGATATGTAAGATATCAAGCCTATGAACTAAGACAAGATAATAATGAAAAATAATGCAGACACGGGCAGAATAATGTAAGGCAGACAGATAATAAAATATGTGGGCTTAGGCAGATAATAATAAAAATAATAGCCAGACAAGACAGACCAATAATAAATATGTAAGACGAACAGCAGACCGTAATAATAAGAATAATGTGAACGGAACTTGGGCAGATAATAATAAATGCAGACAGACAGACCAATGTCAAATAATAATGTGAACAGACGGGCAGATAATATCATCAAGCAGACCAATGAACGCCAACGAGATATGTAAATATGTGAACGAGGCAGATAATAATAAGCCAATAATAGACGGGCAGACCAATAATAGTAATGTGAACGGGCAGATAATGTGAAATAATGGACGAACGGGCGGATATGTAACAAAGTAACCGACGATAGACCACAATGGCGCCAGACGGGCAGATAACATCAAAAATGGCAGACGGCAGACTAGTAAATAGACCTTTTTGAACGGAGCAGATAATGTCAAGAAATGTGCAGACGGAACCCAGATAAATGAACGGAAATGCAGACGGGCAGATCAATATGTCTAAGCCGGGCGTCTTTATAAGCCATCAGCGTAGCCGAACTTGGGCAGATAAATAGCCAGACGTGTGGACAGACAGATAATGTAAATATGCAGACGGGCAGATAATAATAAATAGCAGCAGACAGGATAACCTGTCAAACATGGGCGAACAGATATGTAAATCATTGAATGCCAGACGTTGAACGGATATCATCAAGAATAGTGAACGGGCGGATAATATAAATATGGACGAGCAGATAATAAGAAATAGTGGAACGAGACCAGATATGTCAAATGAACAGACGAGATAATGTCAATATGGAACGGAACGGGATCATCCGCATGAACCAGACGGGCATATATCGCGCGAAATATGAACAGACAGGATGTCATAACCATGTGGAGCAGGGCGGATCATGTCAGCATGCCAGACAGACGGATATCAAATAACCAAGACGAACGGATGTCGCATGTCGAATAGACAGATAGTCATCGCGCGATCATGGGCGAACCGGAATATGTCGCGTATCTTGAACAGGGCAGATAATGTCATGCAGACGGTGCAAGACGAATATCGCAAATGAACCAGACAGACGACCATATCGCGCATCATGAACAGGCAGATAATGTCGCATGCCAGACGAACGAGATATGTGCGAATAACAGAACGGGCAGATATGTAAATGTGCCAGACGGGCAGATATGTCGCATGCCAGACGGGACCAGATAATCGCGGTTTAATGAACGGGCAGATAATAAATGTCAGACGTGCGAACGAACGGACCAATGTGTCTGCAGATGTGTGCGCGGTGAACGGGCAGGTTGTCGTGGCATGTGTGCCGGGCGGGCAGACCAGTGGCGCGTATGTGAGCAGGCAGACTCTACCTCTACGGGCTCGGATACACTGTGGCGTAACGGGCGGGCGGACATGTGCGCAGACGGGCTAGACCAACTGTAACACTCTCGCTCGCTCGCTCTCTCACACACTCTCGCTCGCTCGCTCTCTCACACACTCTCTCTCTCTCACTCACTCACTCACTCACTCACTCACAAACACCCTTATTCACACCTAGGGCCACTTTAGCATGGCCAGTCTACTTTCTGGTAAACCCAGAGGAAACCCCTACAGAGAAGATCTACAGTCAGTAACCCATGGAAATTAAACTCCTGGAGCTCTGAGGTGGCAACAACATTTGCACAACGCAGCCCTTGTGTTCATTTTTCAGATCTTTTCTGGCATTTTTCAGAAGAGATAATACTTTATTTATAGGTTGATATTTAATACGTAATGCAAAAGATGACTGAGCTGTTTGTCTCTGTGTGTGTGCGTGTGTGTGAGATAAGTGGAAACAGCACATAAATAGTAGCACAGCGTCACATCCCCACAACCAATCATGCTAGAACGCACAAAAATCATGCTGTGCGTCTCATTTTTTCTTCATTCTGAACAGTGAACGAAATGTGATTAAAAAATGTTTGCCTCACTCATCAAGTAATCTGAGAGCCCATAATTTACACTCGCTTAATTTCCCCGTTCTTTCAAAGCGCCACAGAAGAAGAGCCATCTGTCTTTCTCGAAATCAGCCAAGCATCTTTCACACACAGCTTTACAGCCAACAAGGCAACAGTGTATTATTTTTGAAAGCTCCTCTGAGTGATTAGCATTGTCTGTTAAACAATTAAGCAGCCTCTGACTTCATATGTGGCATTTGTGTAACGCAAACTGTGAAAATATGCCGAAATAACTGCACTCCTAATGCAAGTCTATCACCAGACAACTGGCAACGGTGGAGCTACACGAGTAAAAAACAGATAAACGAGATCAATAAACTGGTGTAAAGAGCAGTTGTGTAGAAGAGTGGGAAAAATATGTTAAAACAAAGACATGAAAAACCTGGCACTAAGTAACACATTATCACAGTCAGAACAGTACAACTGCGTGAAATTGTAAATAGCAACTAAATTAGATCTGCTCAGTCTTAAAGCAAACATGGAGCTGTTTACCCAGTGTTCCTCTCCCGGATCTAAAGGCCTTGTACAGTTGTTTCACTCAGGTGTGTCTTTAGACAATGCACGTATTTCACCTTTGGTTTACTAAGGGACGTTTCCACCCCCCGTCTCTCCGATCAGCATATTTTTTATTTTAAACTGAGCAGGAAAAAATATGTCCTTGTTTAAAATACGTGAAGTGTTTACTCCTTGAATTACTGACCATAGTATGTAGTTTTTATCAGTAGATAAAAACTTGCCTGAAACCTGATACTAGCATTGCAAAAAAGTCTCTCGTGTAAACGTGCATGCTCACACGCGCTCTCTCTCTCTTTGTGTGTCAGAGAGAAAGAGAGAGAGAGAGAGAGAGAGTGAGAGAGTAAGAGGTGTGAATAAATGTTTGCTCCACCTGCTCACATGAGATTTTCTCTCAAGACATGAAGGTGAAATTACAGAAGGCCACGTGGCCACTCACACACTTCAACACGGACATTTTGAATATCACAAACTTATAACCATCACATATCCTTTCCCAATGTGTTGCATCACCGGAGACATCTCAGTTTAAAGGACAAGACAACAGGAGAGGGAAAGAGACCTTCTCTTACCTGTTCAAGGCCATCATCTTCGCCTAGAGTCCTGCTGTCCCCGTTACTGTTGATAGGGATCTCCATGGTGGCCGCTTTGCTCATGATACTGTCTGTCATGCTGGAGTGTCACTGAAGGCCAGGAGAATATGGACAGAAAGAGAAAAGATAAGTTAGGGAAGAAAGAATAAAGGAAGGAGGAAGAAAAGGGGAGGGGGAAGACCTAAGGCTAAGATGCATGCTGTAAATTGACACTCGTGCTTACTGGCCTTGAACGTTAACTTCTTTTTTAACTACTAATAAACTTTAAATACAGTCAAATACCATTTCACCCACATCCCTGTTCGGTTTAGCAGTCATCAGCCCACACCACTCCTTATACTGCTAACAAAAGCCCAAGTTACTTTTACAAGAAAACAGATTTCAGATCAGCACTCAGCCCAAACCAGACCCAGAGTTAAAGAAACAAGTTTATAAGAAAACATACCAAAGCAGAAACCTTTCATTAGCTTAACTGACAGCCATCAATGTCAAAAGGGTCACACCTAGATTAATCTACAGCAACATAGCTTAAAGCTGTCAATCGTTTCTCATATTCTGAGGTTACCTTATTTTTGATTTTTAACACAATGGTAACACTACAACATTCCAGGATGACAGTTACACAAAGCATAAGCTGAAACCTGTGCATGCATTGTTCACTTCCGTGAGAACAGCATTAAAGTGAAAGAAAGATCGGCTAATTTAAACATGAGATTCTGACCAGGGAATTGACCTGGAACCTCATGAGATGCAATTCCATGAAGAGGCGACGGCAAATGAGGAAAGTATAGAATGTCCTAATGCAGCTTTACATTACCGATCATCATTTTGTGAGGCTGTCAGTAAGCACACTGTCTTCTGAATTTCTGCCCAATTACAAAATCACACGCATGGAGCAGCTCAGTACTGGATATCAGGTGACGCGCTAAAGGGTTAATCAGTAAAACACTACATGAAATGGCCTTTAATGAATTCGCACTTAGTGAAAGAGCAGCACAAAGAAAAGTGCTCTTGAATATGTGAATGTGGAACACAGGGACGTGGAGCTGGTGTAGTCTACAGCCACGTCTTATTGCCCTGCGTAGCTAAAATGTGATGAGGCACAAGTTGGAAAGTTCTCACTGAGTTCTCAGCTGAAATTTTAAACTCATTAGAGCTGAGCGTTGGTCAGTAAATGTAAATAAAAGACACTACTTCAAGCCCTGCAGCCACACAGTGCACTTTTGAGGAGCTTCTCGAGTTTAGTGTTGATATTCGGAATGAAGTCACATTTGGTTTATACTCACAAACAGGATTTCAGGCCACGACTTGACAGATTAGGAAAGGGATAAGCTAAAAGGTCTCTCTGCTCATGCCCTTTACACAAGGCCGCAACTATGGCTACAAGTTAACCTCCCCTTGGGCAAACAACATTAGCATCAGGAAGGTTTAACTGACCCAACCTTTAGTAAAGCTTTAAACAGGGGCATGTCTGGAGCATTTTAAACATTCAGTCATGAACACGTAGACGGATAAGAGCGTGAAGAACCACTGAGAGGGATAAACAGACAGAGGGAGCAGGTGAAGCAGGTGCGCACACACTGACAGCCCTTGGTGTTTTGCCCTAGACACCGAATTAAGCCGTGTTAACTACTGTTGTCTCCACGGCCCCGTCCTGATCCACACACCACCGGACTACTACGTAGTGGCCTACCTGTATAATGTAGTACATCCTACAGCGGTACTACCTATTTAGGCAGGTGATACGAGTTGTGGACCCAGCCATAACATACCATTTCCTGGTGCGGATTCTAACGAAACGCTGATCTTTAATGTTCTGATCCGGAGAACCCTGTCAGCTGGAATTATGATAATATTTCCGACACCATAGAGACAAACATTTGGTTAACAAATGCGCTTTGGTGCGCGAGACACCGTGTCCAACTGTCTCTTTATCCCGTCTAGGGCCCTTCGTCTCCATGTAAAATCGCTATTTAAATCCATCAGGGGAAAACTAGGAAGAACATAGACAAGCTGGCATTTTCTTCACCGGAATGCAAAAAATTAAAATAAAATAAAATTAACGCAAGTTTCAACAGCGTTCCCGTTTCCAGTAAATAGTGATCGAATACATGGGTATAAATGATAACAGTGGTCTTACCTGAGCGTTTCCAATGTAGAGATTTGCTATCGGACGAGGCAGCACTCTAGTTTAAACCAAATCATGCGCGAGCTCACCCTGACAGTCCAAAATAAATCCGGATCTAATGAAACGATGCATTAGTGTTGTGTTTCTAATAGTGATTTCTCATCTTCAGCAGATTCTCCAGTCCCTAGCGGCTTGTTTGTAGCTCTCTCATTCGGAAAAGCAATTCCCCCCCCTCCACCCCAGAGGCCCATAATGCATTTCGGAGATGACGAGCCTACTTTTGTTCCATCCCAAATAGCTGACTAGTTCCTGTATATGTTCACTACATAGGGCGTGTAGTAATGACCTCTAGAGTCCTTGTTTTGTGGAGCGATATGGGCTTCCGCCTTTTTCTTTGACAGCGTGGAAGGAATACGCTCACAGAGTAAAGCCTCGGCCATGTTGTGAAGGTCATTATTTTTTTTTATAGCTCGTAGATGTAAATGAGGAAAGGTTTCCGTCTGACATCACGACGTGACGTAACTGCGCCCTGGCTACAGAAAACACGGTCAGTTTAAATGCAGCAAAATGATCCGGTTAGGAACCGAACTGAAAGCTTGATTAGGTTATCTACATATAAACACCTCAATCAATGCAAATGAGTTTGATCTTAGTGCAATTTTGATCAGACTGACAGCTGTACATCTGAAATAATCCAGTAAATAAAATAAAAATTCAATGTAAACGCTTGAATCTGACTTTTTTTCCCCCCAACCGGATTCAAAAATACCTTGTGCACATTTGCAGTGGTGTGGACACAAGAACGGATGTTCTGCACTTGTACGGAACTTTTATTCAGAATGTACTATTTAAATATTACAGATTGCAATATTTAGGGTGTAAATAAACAATGCTTTCCGAATTTTATAGAATTAATTCGGATTGAAGATCAAAAAAATGGCAGGTGTAAACACAACTACTGAGAAATTGTCGATAAATCTTAGATGTTTATTTGCACCGTATCATATTCGTAAATGTAATTAATCAACGTGCCACCCTTTTTTATGTCTTCAAATGTGAGCTTAAAAGTTATTTTGAGTCTGCTGCACAGTCATAAACCTTATAGGAGCAGTAAGAACTTTTGCTGTGCATTTGCGACTCTGGGAATGACTTTGTATATACTCTAGGGACTTTTTATCTGTTTGTTCTTTCCCTCTGTTCTCCTGGTTTGTTGATATTGTGTCCTTACTTGTATTAAAAAAAAAAGAAAGCAAGACAACTTGTCTTAATAGTATAACGCTGAAGTTTTGATCCTTAAAATTAAATGGTAAATAGATGAAAGCATTAAAATCATTTTTCATTCATTTTCAATAATGGCTTTATCCTGCTGAGGGACGTTACAGATGCAGAGCGCAATCACAGGAACACTGGGTGTTAAGTGAAGAATACACAGTCTGTTACAGGTAACCTTACACATACACACACATTTACTCATTACACACCTTACAGTCAGATCACCTGCTGACATTTTTTTGGGAGGTGGAAGGGAACATGGACGTGGGAAGAACATGTGAGACTCTACACAGGCACTCCACACCTGTGCTCAGGACCGAACCTTGGACCTTGCAGTTGCGTGATGGCAATGCTACCCATTGCAAAGCTGTTAGAATAATCTTAATATTTAATTTTTTTTTCTCAAGTCCTATCACAGTCAGTAGGTAAAAGCAATCCACCCACTAAATTCGCCAGCAGTCGTTCCTACTAGTGGTTGCCATAGTAATAACATATCTCAGGGGCTGGCGTAGCTAGCATTAAAATTGACAACAAATCAAAAAGCTGAAGTACTAAAGCGAAGCTTTTTAAAGGCATAGCGTTTGTATGTAAAATTCAGCAGTGTATATGTATATGCATCATATCGTAGGTGATGAAGAAGCAGTGTGTGCCCTTTGTCACGGATCTCTTTGCCACTGTCTTCACTCCCATTGGTAGTCTCTGCACTGTCACTCCATATTTACATAAAGTTAACCTTTTTCAACTTTGTCACGTCACTGGACACACCCACATCTAGTTAGCCTGCTCTAACTGAAACTGAATGCTTTCAGGTCACTTTGGGACTGTATGTGTGAACATGGCATCAAGAGAGAAAGGCATTCCATTACTCCTGTGCTGACAATAGTACAGCATGTATGTATTTAGTCTCTTTCTCTTCCTTTATAATCTACTAGTTGTGCATTCATTATTAATACAGGCTTCATTTATTTTTATCATTTATAATCAAAGTGCAATGAAAAACTTTAACATCTGAGTATGCAATTAAGTCTCACCTTTTCATTAGCTGGTTACGAAAGACTTATACGTCCAAACTGCTGCAGTAACCAGAAACACTGTCCTGTGCTCATCCCAGGACTCTAACTCAGAATATTCTCATACTGAACATCCCCCAAACACACTCACTACTCTTTGTACTGTACTATACACCGATCAGCCATAACATTATGCCCACTGACAGGTGAAGTGAATAAGACTGATGATCATGGCACCTGTTAGTGGGTGGGATATATTAGGCAGCAAGTGAACATTTTGTCCTCAAAGTTGATGTGTTCGAAGCAGGAAAAATGGGCAAGTGTAAGGATTTGAGCTTTGAGTTTGATGAAGGGCCAAATTGTGATGGCTAGACCACTGGATCAGATCATCTCCAACACTGCAGCTCTTGTGGGGTGTTCCCGGTCTGCAGTGGTCAGTATCTATCAAAAGTGGTCCAAGGAAGGAACAGTGGTGAACCAGAGACAGGGTCATGAGCGGTCAAGGCTCACTGATGCACGTGGGGAGTGAAGGCTGTCCCATGTGGTCCGATCCAACAGACGAGCTACTGTTGCTCAAATTGGTGAAGAAGTTAAAGCTAGTTCTGATAGAAAGGTGTCAGAATGCACAGTGCATCACAGTTTGTTTCATATGGGGCTGCATAGCTGCAGAGCAGTCAGGGTGCCCATGCTGACCCCTGTGCACCATCAAAAGCAGCAACAATGGGCACATGAGCATCAGAACTGGACCATGAAGCAATGGAAGAAGGAGGCCTGGTCTGATGAATCATGTTTTCTTTTACATGACGTGGATGGCCGGGTACGTATGTGTCACTTACCTGGGGAACACGTGGCAAACCTTGGGTCCTGACATACATGTAGTTGTTATTTTGACATGTACCACCTTCCTAAGCATTGTTGCAGACCAAGTACACCCTTTCATAGAAACGGTATTCCCTGATGGCTGTGGCCTCGCAGGCAGGTGGTTATAATGTTATGCCTGATTGGTGTACAATAGATAAGTTATGACGCCAGTATCCAATGTCATCCAGAAAAGAATGGATTCCTCCCTAGATTTCTTCCTCAAACTGTCTAAAGGAGTTTGTCCTATCTATTTTTTACCTCTGATCCTTATTTGGGATCTAAACCCACATATAGTGTTCTGCTTTATCTCAATCTGTTGTTAAAAGTGATATACAAATAAAATCAGCCATGAACATTCCCAGTATGAATTTGCATGTCTAGGAGATCAAAAAACCTGCAACATTTCATTCAGGACTGAAAGTATTGTCTTCAGGTTCACCTACATGAGATGTTTATTGATGAGGCTTTCTTCCTCAGCTACCTACTTAAAATGCGGTAGTATAAAGTGTATTTGTGACACTAACACTTACGTATTCCTTGAGTGCCAAAGTTTTAAGTTTTCTGATCTGTAGGGGGCAGTACAAAGTCACAAGTAAAGAACGTGAATATGCTTTTTTTTTTTTTTTTACACTTTTGTGTACTCTTTGTGGTTTAACTCACATTTTTACTTTTATATTTTACGTTTTTACATAACTCTTATCCCCAAATAAGTACAAATCTGCATCCAAAGATTATAACAAATGACCCATGACTCTCTCTTTTAAACCAAGCAGAGTTTAACTTTTATCCATTTAGTTCTGAATCATAGTCATTAGAATTAAGTGAACAAAAAAATGTCAAATATTTTTAGATATGCATCTCTCCTGCATTTAAGCTGGATTTGATCAAATATTTCGAGATATTCATATTATTTTATGGCTCCGATATTTCCATGCAGTTAGAATTCCACTTTAATACAGACGGCTTGATCAAAATATCTGATGGACTAAAACTTTTTTTTATTTTGTGTAAGCTGCCCCTGTTTTTTGTTTGCCTAACACTGCACAAGCCTGAGAACAGCATGTGTCTGGAGAAAGAGCTGGCAATGTGACATTGCCTTCCTATGAGCAAGCTTGAAATGTGCTGAGAAAGCGAAATTGAATCTATAATCTGTCTTGACTGGCTTCCTTTCTCATCCACTGGATTAAAGAAAGTGACAGACCAAACAAAAGTGCACCATAGTCTTTGTCATAAACCACAAATGATTTCCTTAATAGCCAAGAAAGGCAATGCAGCCATTTGTCTTGTTTCTCACCAGCACTGATTTATCCTGACTCACGCATTTCCAGTAACTTACTCAAACTTTGGTTCATGTTTATAACTAAAGAGAACAAAACTACATCTCAGTTTATATTTGATATAAAATTCATGTTTGGTTTTGATGTAAAGCTTAGAGAAATTATTTTAAAGCAAGGGACATTGAGTTAAACATATTGGGGTGATGGCAGAAAACAAACAAACAATCAAATAAATAACTTTGAATCAACTTTCTTAATACAGCAGATTTATATATTTAAAATGTAGTTCAAAGTGCTTTACAGTAAAAAGCTTAGTAAAAAAAAAACCAGTAAAATACAAATAATAATATAATAAATGCTAGCAGTGAAAGAATGAATATATATATATATATATATATATATATATAT
Source organism: Hemibagrus wyckioides (assembly GCF_019097595.1). Taxonomy (NCBI): domain Eukaryota; kingdom Metazoa; phylum Chordata; class Actinopteri; order Siluriformes; family Bagridae; genus Hemibagrus; species Hemibagrus wyckioides. The sequence continues at coordinate 6,585,268 of NC_080725.1, forward strand.
ATATATATATATATATATATATATATATATATATATATATATATAAATGAAATTATTATAATTATTATTATTATTTTATTTTTCTTCTGTATTTATATAGATTTATTTATCTTTCTGCTTCATATTTGCACATTTTCTTCAGTTTTCTGGAAATTTCCCCACTGTGGGAATCTTATCTTATCTTATCTCTTTTCTTTTCATTTTTTTTTTTAATTTGTAAAAACAGAATAAACCAAAATAATTCAAATAATATAAAGGTAATGTAGAGTTAACTGATGCTGGAAGCTGTTTTAATTTTTTTTTTTGTTTGTTTTCTTTTGTTTTTTTGTTTGTAAAACAGTGATAGTTGGAGCATGACAAATGCTTAATGCTAATTTGTTCCAGATCTTTGGGCCATTAACACAAAAGGCAGCTTCACCAGTCTTTCCCCATAAGTTTTCATCAAGTGGAATCTGGAGAAAGCTAGCACTCTGATTATCTTTAGGCACAATCTGGAACTTTATTATACTTTTTATACTATACAGTCCAACCTGTATGAAGGTGCTACACACTGAAAAATGAAAACTTTGTAGATAAATCTAAAGGCACATTGAGGCAGTGGAGCAGTGCTAAATCTGGACTGATGTGATGTTGTTTTCTTCTATATGTTTATATGTTCATTGTTACATATTGCACACATTACAGTTTGCTTGTGGTAGTAGAAGGAAGTCCTGGAAGAGGTGCTTTACAGTAGTCAAGATAACTAAAAATGAAAACAGAAGTGGAGCAGCTGAATGAGTTTACTGTAGAACTTTTCCCTCTATGCACTCTAAAATTCAGAAGGTTTATGTTGCTATTATGCTTATGTGTGTCGCTCTGGTCTTCATTGTAGCTGTGTGTGTGTGTGTGTGTGAGTGTTTCTTCTCTCATTATGGGAACCAAATGTGGGTAATTATTATTCAGGTGAAGCCTGTGTGCATTTATTATTCAGTGCTCTGCTGCCATTATGTCTGTATAAATGAACATGTTTTGAATATGAAAGGGATGAAACCATGAACACATTCAACTCTGAGGATTATGATGGCAATAAAAGACATCTGTTTTTCATTAATCTTGGCCAAATAATTTGCCAACATTTTTTAAGTTACATTTGCCAATAGATAGATTTATACTTTTGTCAATTGTTTCTTTACATGAAAATGCTCAGTGTGTTCTTGCAGGAGCAGAAATATCCTAGTTATAATCAGAGTAACAGTGAAACAGTGACAGCTTTGTAATTAACCCCATGAAAGATGGTCAGTAAGTACGACTGGTCAGGGTCGTAACTGTATCCAGAAACTGTCCTTATTGATCTTAGGGTATCATGCATACACACACACACACACACACACACACAGAATTTAGAATAACCTGACCACCAGGGCTGAAATATATATATTGTATACCACATAAATAATTTTTAGTTATATTTATTTGACTACAATTACCTGAAAGAAAAAAAACGTACTTTTCATTCTTTATATTTTTAATTCGATCTTTAAAATACTTGTTACGAATGACACCGATCCCATCTTCTCTTATCCAGCACATCATTGCACTATACATTAACTGAATGGGTTCACTTTAGCATCCAGTCACTTCAATCAACTTCATCAGCATAGAAAATAATCATGCCTCATCATTTTCCACACAGAAAAACAAAAATCCATGCAGAACGGCAACCAGTGTCTCCTTTGTTATGGCCAAAAATGCGTGTTTGTGAGTTTTATTCAGAAAACTACTTGAATTGGCGAAATCGCATTGGTTAACCTTCTGTCAGTGAAGAAACATATGTATTTACTTTCTATGAAAGCTGTACTCGTGTTTTCGACAAAAGTGAATTGAAGAAGGCTTTGGCTGCATGCATGTTGTGTTGATGTCACACAGCATGTCTTCTGTAGAAACATTGCAAGCTCCTCCGAATATTGTGGAGTTTGTGTGCTTGTTTTTGTGTTCATTTCTACAACTGCAAAATCCTGAAATCCTAGAGCGACTGGCCGACACAAATATGTCCATTCAAAAAAAACAAACAAACCTGATGACTGTCGTGCTTTTCACACAAACCACAAGCAACCTGACTTTCATAAACGCACTGGGGGTTTTCTTATTGTTTGAAAGCCCAAGCAGAAACGCTTGTCAAAGTAATGATACTGAGAAATTATACTTAAGTAAAAAATAGTTGTGTTTTTATTCAATCCAGCCAAAATAAACGTACTCAAGTGAAAGTAATAATGATACTTTTAATTGTATTTGAATATTAAAAAGTAATGAAGTTATCATGTTTTTATGTGAAAAAAAAAAAAACTTCTATTACTTCTATAAAGTTGTTCAGATAAATAATATTTATCATTGTAGATGGTTTTGCCTGGAAATACCTTTCAATCTCTGTAAATGCAATATTTAGAATTAGCTGTAATTTGACCTCCTGCCTAGCCAATTATGTTAGCTAAAGGAATCAAAGTCAAACTTGGCATTAGTAAAGAATACAGGCTAATGTTTTAAATTAAATGAAGTTCATGCCTTTTAGGGAGGCAAAGAGGATACATCATTTTATGTGAGTCATTGCTCACTCCAGCATATTGAAACATTTTAAAGAGGTAGAGCCAGGGGTACTGATCCTCGAGTAGTCCAGTGACTTATCCCTTTTCAAACACACACAGATCACTATGCCGTCAACTACATAGTGAAGGATGAGAAGGTTACAGCATATGACATACTGGCAGCGTTATCTTAGCTAATGCCAGGTTAAACTAGCATTGATTGCAATAGCTAACAAGCACAAACAGACATCAACTTCATGTTTTCCTTCTGATTAATTCATTAGCAAACTATACAGCGTTAGTCATGCTGTCAGGTCTGCAAAGTTGAACTTCCAACAGACACTGTGTCCTACAAATACGACTGCATCAGACTGCACTGCCCAGAACACTCACGCAATTCCCAGCTTACAGTCACTGTCTTACTGATCACACACAACTGTTTCCAATCACCATGCACTCACGGTCAGTTTAAAAGGACCTTCTTTCAGTTCATTAATTGCGAAGTATACGTTGAAGTTACACTCTGTCCTGACGTTACCAAGTCTTATAGTCTGTGTTCACTGCCTGGTTTTTAAGTTTTGCCTAATATTACGTTCTTGATACTGTTTGCTGATCATCTGACCCGTGACTGTTGTTGACTCTGCCTTTGCTAGATATTTTGGAATTGTTTGCATTATTTTACCATATCTATCTATCTATCTATCTATCTATCTATCTATCTATCTATCTATCTATCTATCTATCTATCTATCTATCTATCTATCTATCTATCTATCTATCTATCTGTCTGTCTGTCCGTCCTTCCGTCTATCTATCTGTCTATCTATCTATCTATCTATCTATCTATCTATCTATCTATCTATCTATCTATCTATCTATCTATCTATCTTATAATTAACAGTTTTATATTAAAAAAAACTTTCCATGTGAAAAAGTGTTATACTGAAACTTACTTTCAGTTACATAGGTTTTGATCAAGGTTTCTATCAGTGATCAGCCAATAACTTCAAGATAGGCTTCATGTTAAAACTGGACTGGTTACACAATTACTTTTTGACCATATAAAATACAGTTATAGACACGAATTATTTATAATCAGTGTCACTCAGATCAGTCTGGTTCCTCTCAAGGTTTCTTCCTCATATCGCCTTTCTTCGACAACATTCACCTCCGGTTTGCTCATTAGGCATAAACTGACAATACATTTTAAATTTATATACTGAGTTTAGATATTTCTGTAAAGCTTTCAATGTGTCAATGTCCAATGTGTCAATGTCCATTATTAAAAGTGATGTAAAAATTTAATGCAATGCATTTTTTTGGCTACTTTTATTTAAGTAAGATTTAAAAATATTATCTTTACTTTCACTTAAGCATAAATACACAGCACATTTTCCACCCCTGCAAACCACCCGACTGTGCACAGATAGTAAGCTGAGCTGTGTCACCATGTCACCTGGGTCAAAGGATTGCTTTTTTGTATTTTTTTTATACATATACATATATAACCTTCTACCTCAAAATCATTCCCACCTGAGGTTTACCTCAGTGATTGTAAATCAAAGACCATGTGTGTGATCTATGCAGGATGAGTGTTGCAGTCACAATAACAGGATGTAGTGTTTTAATCTTGCTTATAATATGACTCCAGATTATCCACTAACCAAACTAAGACCAAAAACATCACATTATTGTACAATAATAAAACTATATAGTATTTAATGTGTACAAAATGTACTAGTCTACCACTGTGGAAAATATTTTATCTAATGCTAACTAGCTCACTTGAGCAAGACTCAAACTAAAAAAGACAAATCATGCAGACTAGATGAATGCAGATACAAGGTTTATTGCAAACAGAGCTGGTTACAAGAATTGAGTTGCTCTAATGAATATCCCAACAACCTCTGAAATAAACTCTCCAATTCATTTTCCGTTTATTCATATCTCTTATCATTACATGATATCCCAAACCAACAAACCTCTACTGAAATGGCCCACCTGTTTTGTTTCCTTTTCCAGGCACCATTATATTTCCCTTTTTGACACTTCCATTTCCCATTATAATCAAACTTTGACGTGAAGCCGCTTGCTTGACCTAGTGGTTTCTTTAAAATGTCTTTAGACTGCAAAGTTTATGTTATTTTCATATTCAAATTCAATGAATTACAGGCTACTAATTATAAGTAGAGCTCCAACCACTAAGTGACACTCGATAAAATTAGATCAGATTAGATTGGATTTGATTTGATTCGAGTGTCATTCCAGGCAAACAAGTATAAATTAAAATGAAATTGCATTCATCAAAATCTTAAATACACTGTGTGTCAAATCGAGTTAATTTTATATATTTTTAAGATTTTGACTGTTTGCGTGTCAGGGGCTACTGGGACAATTCCCTGTCAAACCACCAGGGGGTGCTGGCAGGTGTATTGCTATACCTTGTTGAATGCCATGTGGTTATGTCATGTGTCTTATCACTTGTTTCCAATTACTCCTAATGTGTAGATTATTTATACTTGCCCTTTCGTGTCTGACTTTGTCATGTTGTTGCATTTGGTTCCTTGGTTTCTATTATGTTTATTAGGTTTGTTTTTCAGTGATGCCTTTAGGTATTTGTGTTTGGTTTATTTCATGTCATGTTTATGTTATGCCATGTGGTTTGTGTTATTTTAGTTATTAAAAATAAGGACCGTTTTAATCCTGCACTTGGGTCTGACTGGCTGCGTCTCTCCGAAAAGGCCAGCAATTGAAAGCATTGGCACTTGCTCACACTGACAGATTAATTTGTGTGTCTGATTTGGAAAACAAGTGCTTGGCATAAGCATAATATTGTCAGTAATACTGCATTACACTTAGTGACTTTTAATTAAGCCCACTGAAGAGTTCTGTAGCAGTACCGACTGGTGGAAATGCTAGTATTATTAGCTGATTTTAAAAATATATATTGTTTTTAAAGAAACCACTTTGGTATTCAAAGGACAGTTTGCATACACCTAGGCTGAAGACCTTCATACTGAATATATCAAATATCATATATGTTACCATGCGCATCCTGTGTTGTCAATTAGGAAATCTAGCAGAAGAAGCTATATAATAAAGCACAGTTTCTTCCAATATCCCAGTTTAGGAAATTGGGGTCAGAGCACAGGGTCATGATGCAGTGTCTATGCAGCTTCCAATCAACAACCCTGGGCCTTAACCATTTGAGCTACGACTTCCTCTTAATATTTCCATAAGAATCTGTTTCAAAATTATAACTAAGGGACAAATTTATTTTAGATTTTATTTACTATATAGTGGGTCATACATATTATATATGATTTGTTAGTATTTGGTGGCATTGGCTTTTACTTTTACATTTGTGCTTATTTTTCTTTACCATTTTTGATGTATGCTTATGAGGCATTTTATTTAAGGAGTTTATTCAAAGATATGATTCATTTTGCTTTCTAAAATGCTGCTACTTTTAGGACAAATACATTTTGAGCCAATCAGCACTGATCACTAATTTGTGCATCAGCAGTTGAGTGGAGAAAGATAGAAAGTAGCAGACCAAGAGGAAAAATTGAGAGCTAAGTTTTAAAGAGTGTTATTTGTATGTTTAAATTACAAGATTGTTGGTTGCTGGAAATACCGTTTGGCTGTTTGGTGGCTTACTAGAGTGACAGGATCACAAATGACTCTCAAACTGTTGAGAGTGACCTGATTTGATGATTTGACCCTACTAAGTTTCCAGAGAGGAAAACAGAACAAAGACTCTGGACACATTACTATTACAGACATTTGTACATTTTTATTTATTTATCGATTGATTGATTGGGTCATTAATGCGTTTGTACTTGTTTTTTTGTGTATATTTCATTAAAGCCAGCATGAATATTTATTCCAACAAGTAATCAGAGTGATCTCCGGCACACACTTCCACCTTCCTAAACAAACCTAGTGGTACAGACCCTCTAAAAGGGCGAATTTCACTATTATTGCCAATAACAGGTCATTTGACATACTGTTATACTTAAGCAGTGTCCAATTTTTCACTTTCTGTCTGATTTCTTGAATTTTTTATTCAGGATTCCTGGATAATCCTTCTTTATCATGGCCTATTTTCTGACGTGCATCAGTCTCTTTTCCAGTAAACACTCCATTAAGCTGGGATGGAATTCTTTAAATTAAATCATCACCCTTTTTCCTCCATACCTAGCGCTGTTTATTCTGTCCAGAACGTTAAATTTTAGTCCTCCTGGCTAGATCTTCATCCTGGTGATCGACTGCAGACTTCAGTCTGGCTTTTTTTATGCCAGATTTTGCAGCAGGGACTTCTTACTTGCATGAGAGCCTTTCAGACCATGGTGATGTAAGACTCTTAATGGTGGATGGAAATAGTTGGTACACAATGCCTCTTACTTGCCAGTTCCTTTGTTGTTGTCTTGGATCGATTGAACCTTTTCAGATCATCCCTGTTGTTCATCCCTGGCAGTTAATTTCTGCCTCCCGAATGATACAGTCTTTGAGCAGTCCCAAGAGTTTATATATTTGCATACAATTGTTTGTACAGATGCTTGTGCTACAGTCAAGTGTTTTGGAAATTGCTCTTAAAGAGGAACTGGACATTTTTTTTTGAGATCGTGTCTGAGTTGTTTGGGTTTTTCCTAGTATTACAAGGTCCAAAAGTAGGCCCTTAAATACAGCCACAGGTGCACTCCCTATTAACTCTTGATTTTGCCATTAGTCAATCATAAACCTCTAAGTCATTACATTAATTTCTGTAATCATCAAGACTGTTTAAACTGGAGAATGTAAACTTTTGACCCTTTGCAATTCTGTGAATTAAAGCTGGCTTAAATTATTTTGAGCTGATTTTAAATAAATATCTCTGATTTATTTTAAAAAACGAACCTCTAATGTGAACAAATAACTGGTTTGTGATAACGTGAAATTTGTGAAATTGTGAAAAACTGCACAGAACATATGAAATATTAAATATAATATATTAATATTAAATATAAAAATCTTTTTAGGTGCAGCGCTAATTTTAAGCACCCCCAATTCGTTGCCCAACCTCTTCCTCTGCTAATAAATGTTGTATTTTTAATAACAATGTAATTTCTGTACAAATTTTAGATTGGCATATCTGCATAGCTGTTACCTTTTATAATGTATTAACACCAGTCATGTGTGAACTCCATTTTTTTTAAAGGAATACAACAAAACTACTGCACACAGTAATTTTTCAGGCTTTAAACTTTCTATTTCCCAAAACAGTACATCATAAGACAATTATTAATCAAGTTTATGGTGATCTCTTTGTGATGCTATTTGTTCACAATTTGCACCCATGTTTTGTTTTGTTTTTCTCACTCATTGATATTGCTCACACTCTGTTAGCTTGCTTTCTCGTTTTAATCACAACACACAAGTATAAGAAATAGGACTTGGAAGGATGACTAGGATGCATCATTGTTTTTTTGGTTTTGTTGTTTTTCCCTACAAAAACAGGTTGCTTTA